>NC_064641.1:794010324-794636478 GCF_023864345.2 Schistocerca serialis cubense
CCCGTTATATCATTTTCTGCTACTGTTGATATTACTCTACACTTATCTAATCAGAAATCCTTATCCTCTTTCCATTTCACTTCACTGACCCCTACTCTGTCTAGAGTAAGTCTTTACATTTCCCTTTTCAGAGTTTCTAGCTTTCCTACCACATTCAAGCTTCTGACATTCCACGCCCCTACTCATAGAACGTTGTCCTTTCTTTGGTTATACGTTCGTTTTCTCATGGTCACCTCCTCTTTGGCAGTCCCCTCCTGGAATCTGAATGTGGGACTACTCCGGAATCTTTTGCCAACGGAGAGATCATCACGACACTTTTTGCATTACAGGCCAGATGTCAAGTGGATACACATTACGTGTGTAATTCAGTGATTTCCACTGCCTTCCGCATTCTCATGCCATTGATTATTTCTGATTCTTCCGCCTTTAAGAGCAGTTTCCCACCCCAAGGAGACGAGAGTGCCCTGAACCTCTGCCCCCCCCCCCCACCCTCTCTGATAAGGGCGTTGGCAGAATGAGGGCGACTTCTTACGCCGGAAGTCTTCATCCGCAAATGCTGATTATTAATCAATATTTAAGCGATGGCGTGTTTTGAACACGAGACCGATTACGTATAGATTACTAACAAAAGACGCTACCTCTAGACCAGGGATCTACAACTTACGAAAAGTAGTTTACTTTATTACAAGAATGGTAAGAAGATGTACATTTCATTGCCACTGGAATGTGCCGAATATTTGCAGCTGTTTTGGAATATTTACTAAACTCCTCTCTTGAAGTACAGATTTCATAATGACAGTCCAATCTAAGACACGAATAACACATTTGTCTTAACTGTACGATATGTATTCGCCTGTATATCGGACAACGGCCCTGCGAGAGATGCTGTGACTTCGCCAGCGCTTTCATTCGTCATTGTCGACATCATTAACTTCTGTGGTATCGTTGGGAGGTGCCGACTTCGTTACGGCACTGCGATCTTTGGACGATATCACAATAAGAAACTATACCTGATAGTAATGTGAACACACTCTGTTAACGGTCCTAGTTCTACACACATGAGGTGACAAAAGTCATGGGATAACTCTGCATATCGTGTCGGACCTCATTTTGCCCGGCGTAGTGCAAAAACTCGACGTGGGATGGACTCAACAAGTCGGTGGAAGTCACCTCCAGAAATACTGACCAATGCCAATTGTGGAAGTATTGTCGGTGTACGATTTGTGCACGAACTGACCTCTTGATTCTATCGCATAAATGTTCGATGGGACTCATGTCGGGCGATCTGGGTGACCAAATCATTCGCTCGAATTCTCCACAGTGTTCTTCAAACCAATCGCCAACATTATTTTATTTATCGTATGGCAATACAGACACATAAGAAACAAACACACAAATCACTAATATAACAAACGTTAATAATTGCAAACCAACATTACTAATAAAACAAAGTTTACGGATTACAAACAAACATCAAGTCTATTAATATAATCTATCGACTCTGGAGTTGCGAGGAGGAAGTCGTCGGGGCTCCCATTATAGGCTCTTCTGGAACACTCTTCAACAATGTGCCTGATGGTCTGACTTTCTCCGCAGTCACACTGAGGGGATGGTATTTTTCCCAATTTATACAGGTAGTAAGCACATCTGCCATGACGAGTTCTAATCCTATTTAGAGTGGACCACGTTTTACGTGGTAGGTCAAAACCAGGTGGCTTTAGTGTGATGCAAGGCATGTTATGATTTTGCCATGCGTTCCATTTTTCAGACCATCCTTTTGTGACTCTGAAACCTTCTTGTACACAGTTCCCTGCTGTTCTTGTTGGCGGGTTCCTAATCGAAGCCTATTAGTGTTTGCAGCCTCAATGTTTTGGTGGATTGGGAGGCTTCGATTTCCCATGATGTTTTTGTATTCACGTACCAGGGCGTCAGTACGTCGCAGGTGTGGCGGCGGGATGTGGCTTAATATTGGGAGCCATTGCGTTGGAGTGGGTTTAATTACTCCAGAAATCATCCTTAGAGTGTTATGCAACTGGACGTCCACCTTTTTTAGATGTAGGATGTTTAGCCAAATCGGAGAACAGTATTCGGCAGCCGAGAATACAATTGCTAAAGCAGAGGTGCGGAGAGTGGAGGCCGTTGCTCCCCAGGTAGTACCACAGAGCTTTTGAATAATGTTGTTTCTTGTCTTTAATTTTTCTGCAGTCTTTGTTAGGTGCTCTTTAAAAGATAGTGTTCTGTCCAGCGTCATGCCCAAGTACTTCGGAGTTTTATTATGCCTGAGAACGGTGTTTTCAAATCGAATGTTGAGTTCCTTTCCAGCGAGTTTGTTGTTGAGATGGAAGCAACTAACCTCTGTTTTGGAAGCATTTGGTTGAAGTCTGCACTTACGGAAATATTCACCCATTATCTTCAGGTCTTTCGTTAGGATGTCCTCAGATGCTTCAGCTGTGCTACTTCTTGTAGCGAGGGCCCAATCGTCAGCATACCCGAACTTTCTTGATTGTGTTTCCGGCAGTTCTGCAATATAGAGGCTAAACAGCAGTGGTGCAAGCACTGATCCTTGTGGTAAGCCATTCTTAAGTTTTTTGATGGAGCTGTAGTCAGTGTCCATACTTATTTGGAACACCCTATCATTGAGCATGCTGTCTATTAAGATTTGCAAGGAATTACTCGAAGAATTTTGTACATGATGCCTTCTCTCCACACAGTGTCGTAAGCTGCTGAGAGGTCAATAAAGGTGACTGATGTTTTCAATTTTCTCTGGAATCCCGCCTCAATGAGTGACAACACCTGGTCAGTACAACTTCTTCCTGGCCGAAAGCCTGCCTGTTCAACTGGGATCGCCCGGAACAATTCTGGGCTAATTCTGTTATATATAAGCCTCTCTAGTAATTTGTAAATTACAGACAGCAGTGCAATTGGTCTGTAGCTTTTTGGGTTGTCAGCTGGCTTCCCAGGCTTTAAAATAGCTATTACCTTAGATCGTTTGAATTCTTGTGGGATATTGTAAGTTTGCATTATGTCTGTGAAAAATTGAGCCAGCCATACTTTTGTATACTTGCCACAGTTTATTATGAATTCAGGGTGAACGTTGTTGAAACCTGGTGCCTTTGTTGGTTTGACATCTTTCACAGCTTTTTCTATGTCTTCGCTAGAGAAAGGGCGAGAGTGTTCAGTTTCTGTGGCTTCATGTTTTGAGACTTTGAGTTCTCACTTCACTTGGATTGTATGAGTTTTATCCTTTGGTGTCCTAGACGTGTTAACTAGATGCGCAGCTATGGCATTTGGTCTTACAGCTGCTTTTTGTCGTTGTGCTAGTGGGCTGCTACCTATTTTTCTCAGCAGTGACCATGCTTGCCTGCTAGATGTTTGGAAATTGAGGCTTTCTACAGTTTCCGCCCACTTTTGTCTTCTGGCAGCATCCAAGCTGTGAAGCAGTTCATCCGCTATTTCCTGATCTCCGGATTCAAGGAAGCTCTGGTATAGTTCTTCGCTGGTTTGGGACCATCCACCTCTTTGCGGTACCCTCTTGGTATGTGCTTCTTGGCCGTGCTTATCATGGCACCAACAAATCTTTGGTAATTTTTGCTAGTAGGTGGTATCCATCCCAAACATTTGTCCAAATCTGTGGAGAACCCAGTCCAATTGGCTTTTTTAAAATTCGATCGTGGGCGAGGAATAGAGGTAATTAGGGGAATTTGAGTTCCTACCTCTATTATGATTGTGAACGGTGTTGACTGTGCGGAAAGTCGGACAGAACTCTACGTGAGGCCATGAGAGGTTGGTCTCTGTTGTTGGACGAGACGAAACATAGGTCAGGGTTGTATTCCTGTCTCCAGGCAGCAGATCTAAACGTAAATCGATCCTTAGCATCGAATACATGGTATAAGTAATCTTCTGCCCATTTTGCTAGTGCTTCTCCATTTGCATCATTGTCTTTATACTTCCACTGTCCATGATGACTATTGAAATCCCCAACGTGTGCAGCAGGATGTGGCTGAGTTTGAAGAACGTGGGCTGGCCAAGGTGTAGCAGGTGGCTTATAAATATTGGAGACGGTAATGCTTCCGATTTTTGTGACAACGTTATGAATGTCTTCGTTGGTGGATGTAGAAATTAGGAAAGCGTTTTCAGTGTCTTGTTTGACATATGTGGCTACTCCATAAGACCAATGATAGGTCGCTCCCAACAGTTCATAGCCTGGTATTTTGCCCCTTTTATTTAGTTGTTTCACTGTATCACAATGAGTTTCCTGTATAGCAACCAAGTCAATGTTGTCATTTTTTAATAGTTTTGATAGAAACTGGCACTTAGCATAGCTTATGCCTTCTATGTTTATGTGACAAATTCGAACCACGGGTCCGCGTTTCCTGGTCAGAGGGACCTGAGAAGGGCCGTTTGGTCTGGTGACATAACTCTTACTGAAAGTGTCTTATAGTCAGGAGATCCTCAGATTATCTGACTGCCAGTATGTGCTAGTTCATTTAGCGTTACCCAGGGTGCACGTATAGTGTTACACTACGGACGCGAACTAGCTTTACACCCCAGTCACCAAAAATTGTGGCCCAATAAAATGGCGCATTGAAATCCATAAAAATTCTGTCATTGTTCTGGAACATAAATCCATGAATGGCTCCAAATGGTGTCCAAGTAGTCGAACTAACCATTCTCAATCAGTGATCTGTTCAATTGGACCAGAGAACCCAGTCCATTCCATGTAAATACAACCCACACAATTATGGAACCAGCTTGCACAGTGCCTTGTTGATAACTTGAGTCCATGGCTTCGTGGGGTCTGCATCGCCATCGAACACTACCATCATCAGCTCTTACCAACTCGAATCCGGACTCATCTGACCAGGCTACAGTTTTCCAGTCGTCTGGGGTCCAACCGATATTGTCACGACACCAGGAGAATCGCTGCAGCTGATGTCGACAAAGGCACTCGCGTCGGGACTGGATGTTGTGTTATCCTAATCATCATCATTTCATGCGCAACTCGCCGAAGTGGCGTCAAATCGAAAGACTTGCACCCGGCGAACGGTCTACCCGACGGGAGGCCCTAGTCACACGACATTTACATTTTAGCTGTAGGATTTTCCTCTGTACCAGTCAAGTCGGAAGATGGTATTCTGTGGTTGACAGCATTCCCCATGACGGCTGTCCAAACTACACTACTGGCCATTAAATTTGCTACACCAAGAAGAAATGCAGATGATAAACGGGTATTCATTGGACAAATATATTATACTAGAACTGGCATGTGATTACATTTTCACGCAATTTCGGTGCATAGATCCTGAGAAATCAGTATCCAGAACAACCACCTCTGGCCGTAATAACGGCCTAGATACGCCTGGACATTGGGTCAAACAGAGCTTGGATGGCGTGTACAGGTACAGCGGCCCATGCAGCTTCAACACGATACCACAGTTCATCAAGAGTAGTGACCGGGGTAATGTGACGAGCCAGTTGCTCGGCCACCATTGACCAGACGTTTTCAATTGGTGAGAGATCTGGAGAATGTGCTGGCCAGGGCAGCAGTCGAACATTTTCTCTATCCAGAAAGGCCCGTACAGGACCTTCAACAAGCGGTCGTGCATTATCATGCTGAAATGTAGCGTTTCGCATGGATCGAATGAAGGGTAGAGCCACAGGTGGTAACACGTCTGAAATGTAACGTCCACTATTCAAAGTGCCGTCAATGCGGATAGAGCCACGGGTCGTAACACATTTGAAAAGTAACGTCCACTGTTCAAAGTGCCGTCAATGCGAACAAGAGGTGACAGAGACGTGTAACCAATGGCACCCCATACCATCACACCCGGTTAGACGCCAGTATGGCGATGACGAATACACGCTTCCAATGTGCGTTGACCGCGATGTCGCCAAACACGGATGCGACCATCATGATGCTGTAAACAGAACCTGGATTCATCCGAAAAAATGACGTTTTGCAATTCGTGCACCCAGGTTCGTCGTTGAGTACACCATCGCAGGCGCTCCTGTCTGTGATGCAGCGTCAAGGGTAACCGCAGCCATGGTCTCCGAGCTGATAGTCTATGCAGCTGGAAACGTCGTCGAACTGTTCGTGCACATGGCTGTTGTCTTGCAAACGTCCCCAGTCAGGGATCGAGACGTGGCTGCACGATCCGTTACAGCCATGCAGATAAGATGCCTGTCATCTCGACTGCTAGTGATACGAGGCCGTTGGGATCCAGCACGGCGTTCCGTATTACCCTCCTGAACCCACCGATTCCATATTCTGCTCACAGTCATTGGATCTCGACCAACGCGAGCAGCAATGTCACGATACGACAAACCGCAATCGCGATAGGCTACAATCCGACCTTTGTCAAAGCCTGAAAGGCATCATAACAACGTTTCAACAGGCAACGCCGGTCAACTGTTGTTTGTGTATCAGAAATCGGTTGGAAACTTTCCTCATGTCAGCACGCTGTAGGTGTCGCCAGCGGCGCCAACCTTGTGTGAATGCTCTGAAAAGCTAATCATTCGCATATCACAGCATCTTCTTCCTGTCGGCTAAATTTCTCATCTGTAGCACGTCATCTTCGTGGTGTAGCAATGGCCAGTAGTGTATTTACAGACGTATACCACGCGCTGGAGGAACCGGTGCAGACGCAGGAACAGGTTTGGTGTGAATGATTCTGCATGGACTTGAGGGGCAGATTGCGAGTAGTTGTGTCTGTGTGGTGACGGTCTCTTGCAGTATTTGCTCTGTACCTCTTGCTTGGTGCAAAATACTTTTACAGTGACATTCAGTTTATCATTAGATGCACATTCCAGGTTAATAACTTATAATACGTAGTGTTGCTAAATCAACAGAGCGAAGAGAATGCCTGCTTTCTCACTGGCCGGTTCACGATCCACGCACAGTAGGCAGCACTCGTTCGGCCGTGCTGTAGTCGGGGCTCCCGGTACGTGGGTCCTCCACGCCCGGCCTTGGGCGGTGCGAGGCTTTGCTGATCCCTGGGCGTTGCCGGGGCTCTGCAGCGACCGCAGGCGGATCTCCGGAGGCCCGGCGGTGCGGTCCGCAAGTCGTCAGCGGGGGCCGCGTGGGGCCAATTTAGCCACCGGGGGCGTCACAGCGCAGCTCCGGCGCCGGCCCGGAGGCAATTTCCGGGGCGGACAGCGACCGCCGCTAGCGAGCGGCGGCGCTCGGAAATTAACGCCGCCCACGCGTGTTCGCTTGCTTACACGGGCCGCCCACGCGCCGGAGTCTAGGTTTTTTTTATTTTTTTACTCACCGCGTCCCTCTGTGTGATCCGCATGTAGGTTACTACAGCGTATCGTAATTACTCGTGTTAGAGCTCAACCATGTTGATACAAAGACACACTGATTAAAAGCTATTTTGAAACTGCGCCAGGAACAAAAAAAAGCTGAAATAGAAAGCAACACAGAACTGGAGACGTTGGAAATCAGAGTACATTATGTATACATACTGTACACGGTACAGTCACATTACTGTGACCACCGCCTATGTTCACTGTCAACGTGAAATAACCAGTCACAGACGGCAGGTGGCAGCAATAGCAGTGGAGGGTATATAAACAGTGTCGGGGATGCGGAAAACAGTGCAGTTAATTGTCGTAATGTGGAAATGGAGGGATTTAGCTGTCGACCAATAGGGCGCGATCAATGGCTTTCGCGCCAAGAGCGGACGCGTTTCATGATATACCTTTTCCTCGATCTCTTATATAATTATCTTACCAAGGGCTTTCAAAAAGTAAATTACACATTTTTATGTCAGGCCAAGTAACCTTCAGTGCTGCACTACATACATACATGCTACTACATACACTATGTGATCGAAAGTATCTGGACACAGCCAAAAACATACATTTTTCATATTACGTGCGTTGTGCTGCCACCTACTGCTAGGTACTCCACATCAGCCACCTCAGTAGTCATTAGACAACGTGAGAAAGCAGAATGGAGCGCTCCGCAGAACTCATGGACTTCGACCGTGATCGGGTGATCGGGTGTCACTTGTGTCATACGTCTATATCCGATATTTTCGCACTCATAAACATCCCTTGGCCTACTGTTTCCGATTTGATAGTGAACTGGAAACGCGAAGGGACCTTGTCCGTTGACTGACAGAGATCGCCGATAGTTGAAGAGGGTCGTAGTGGGTAATAGGCAGACATCTATCCGCGCCATCACACAGGAATTCCAAACTGCATCAGGATCCACTGCATGTACTATGACAGTTAGGCGGGAGGTGAGAAAACTTGGATTTCATGGCAGAGCGGCTGCTCATAAGCCACGTATCAAGCCGATAAATGCCAAACGACGCCTCGCTTGGTGTAAAGGGCATAAACATTGGACAATTGAACAGTTGAAAAACTGCCCGGTGAACGTCATCTGCCAGCGTGTGTAGCGCCAACAGTAAAATTCGGAGGCGGTGGTGTTATGGTATGGTCGTGATTTTCATGGAGGAGGCTTGCACCCCTTGTTGTTTTTGCATGGCACTATCACAGCTCAGGCCTACATTGATGTTATAAGCACCTTCTTGTTTCCCAATGTTGAAGCGCAATTCGGGGATGGCGATTGCATCTTTCAACGCGATCGAGCATCTGTTCCTAATGCACGGTCTGTGGCGGAGTGGTTACACGGCAATAATATCCCTGTAATGGACTGGCCTGCACAGAGTCTTGACCTGCATCCTACAGAACACCTTTGGGATGTTTTGGAACGCCGGCTTCGTGCCAGGCCTCACCGACCGACATCGATACCTCTCCTCAGTGCAGCACTCCGTGAAGAATGGGCTGCCGTTCTCCAAGAAACCTTCCATCACCTGACTGAACGTATGCCTGCGAGAGTGGAAGCTGTAATGAAGGCTAAGGCTGGGCCAACACCGTATTGAATTCCAGCATTATCGATGGAGAGCGCCACGAAATTGTTAGTCATTTTCAGCCAGGTGTTCGGATACTGGTGCTACGTGCCTTTCATTTTAAGTAGCTGACTACATAAGAAAAAATGTTCAGATGTGTGTGAAATCTTATGGGACTTTAACTGATAAGGTCATCAGTCCCTGAGCTTACACACTACTTAACATAAATTATCCTAAGGACAAACACACACACCCATGGCCGAGGGAGGACTCGAACCTCTGCCGGGACCTGACTACAGAAGGACATGGCGTTTCGCCCACATCAGTCTTGTTAGTATTCCACTTCTCTGCCCATTCCTACGGTTCAATTACTGCCAAGATATGTGCTGCCCATTTGGGTCCTTGCGTCCCAACACCATTCAGGGTTTCTCAAACCCTTAATTCAAAATTATACACACGGTAGACAGCCTAAAACTATTCTGAGATAAGGAATCAACGATAGGAAGTAAATATTGTACAATACCAAATAATAGTACCTTTCGTTACGTAGTGTTTGCTACGAATATACTGCTATAGTTGTTGACTGCGTCTCTTGTGCACGTAATATAACGTACCTTTGATTCAACCGTCGACCATCTGAATAACAGATACAGTCATGGTTGGGTTGTAAGGCGAAGTCCTGCCTAATGGCGAACTCCATAGTTGGATTTCATTCCTGTGGATTATTTCGTACAGCGCTGCTTGAAGTCGTTGACGTACGGAACTCCAGTGGAAACTGAAGAGAAAGTGGTTAGTAGTGACCTAGCTGGCAGTCTCTTTGTCCAACAGACAACGTTGTACCGTATGCATACTTTGAAACAGTCATTCATCATGATGGTATGAGCTTAAGTTTATCCAATAAGATGTAAGTTTTTTTACACCAATAAACTAATTATTTATCCCTATTTATTTTGAACTGGTATTTGCGAATTTTCAACGGTCTTCTCTTACAAGATGCTACCGGTTCTAAATAGCTCCATGGTTTGGGATGGCGTTGTTTCTCTCGGATTACACCCACACATGCGAAGAAATGATGACCTGTTTGTCTATTTTCTGTTCGCACATCCTTAAAAATGGTTCAAATGGCTCTGAGCACTATAGGACTTAACATCTGAGGTCATCAGCCCCCTAGAACTTAAAACTACTTAAACCTAACTTAATAAGGACATCACACACATCCATGCCCGAGGCAGGATTCGAACCTGTGACCGCAGCGGTCGCGCGGCTCCAGACTGAAGCGCCTAGAACAGCTCGACCACTCCGTCCGGCGCACGTCCTTAACAAGCAGTTAAGTCGATACTAGACCCTTTTGCTGTTTAAGTTAGCTTGTTCAATATCTTCGATTTTATAGATAGTTTTTGTGTGAGTTACGCGTCTTTTTTGAATTACAGTACTTTGGACATTGCAAGAACAGGGATTTGGGCATCATCGTCTCTTGCTAGTGGTTGTGCATAAAAGCATACGTGAGTGTGGAAACTCATAGGCTGCCGATTCGCTCAATTACCAAATTAAATGATGTTTTAAAATAAAGATTACTGTCTGAGGGCCCAGACGTAATGAGTGATACGAACTGTCAGTTAAGGAAAATACAATGGTCAAAATAAACGTTGTATATTGCTTCATTGTCAATACTGGGCATAACAGGACACAAATTGATTTTGTTCTACCAATTACAGTCACACAAAATAAAAATAAGATGAGCGCATTTCCGCTTGAAAAACACAAGCAAAAAAAGAAAAACAAAACCTTACTAAAGACTCCACTACAGACACTGCAGTTTCTTCTCATTTTCATCTTGCATAGCACATTACTTATGATTCAATTGGCCTTCCTCGTAAATGCAGACACTTTTGATTGCGGTTAGCCATACTCCCTACCAAACGGTCCAGATAAGGCTGTGAGATATTGCACCATTCCTCCACAGTTGCCTTTGCTTTCTCAATGCAGCTGAGATCTGGAGAATATGGAGGCCATACCATCCGACTGATTTATGATCCACTAGGAAGGTGTTCACGAGATTGTGACGATGAGGGCGTGCGCTGTAGTCCATCAGCATCAGCGTGAATCCCACCCCAGTATGTTCACCAAATGGTGTCGTCCCGATACTTCACACCAGCCATCCTCCGATCCTCCGAAGACCACAAAACGTGACGGCACCGCCTTCATAATGGTGGCAGTTGTCCTCGTCGCCTTCACACACGAATATCAGTATCAAATGGTTCAAATGGCTCTGAGCACTATGAGACTTAACTTCTGAGGTCATCAGTCCCCTAGAACTTAGAACTACTTAAACCTAACTAAGGACAACACACACATCCATGCCCGAGGCAGGATTCGAACCTGCGACCATAGCAGCAGCGCTGTTATATACAGATATCGGTCCTGCATACCTGTTGTTTTTTTCCGCGGCTATTTCTGTGACGATCCCCATCTGATCCAGTCGCTAAAAACTTGTTCCAGAGTCTAGAGAGACATCATTTTAACTCAGAGCGACATTCGCAGCTACGTCCACCTGTATCATTCCCCTCTCCATTCGAGTGACTGTAAGGAGCCTCTGAGCGAACATTATCGTTGTCCGTACCATCCTGAAGCAACAAAAGGCTCGTAATGCACACAGCACAAGTAACGCTATGTTTACAGATGGCCGGCCGGTGTGGCCGAGCGGTTCTAGGCGCTTCAGTCTGGAATCGCGCGACCGCTACGGTCGCAGGTTCGAATCCTGCCTCGGGCATGGATGTGTGCAATGTTCTTAGGTTAGTTAGGTTTAAGTAGTTCTAAGTTCTCGGGGACTGATGACCTCAGCTGTTTAGTCCCATAGTGTTCAGAGCCATTTTTTTGTTTACAGATGATACGGTTGCCATAGAATACATATACTGCCCCCTCACGCTAGAAACAGGGACTGTTTCTGCCCAAAATACATTACAAACAAAATACTGGATTGGTCTCACAACGTATTTCTGGATCACAACATTCAATATTAAAGTTTCGGCAGTATGCAACATTTATTTTGACGACTGTGTAGCACTCACAACGAAATTGGCATGTCACATTGTTTCTCTTTCCCTACACCACCTTTTGCTGCGGGAGGGGTGTGGGAAATTATAAAAAGTAAAAAATAAATTATGCAAATATATGTACAAAATAAATTGTCAAAATTGTTTTCTTGATTCAATTAAAAGTTTCGACTACAGGAATATCCCCTGTCCTTAACTATCTCTGATTTTCGCCTGATATTAATTCGTATTCAACTTTTCGCCCTCTTAAATTGCGTAACAGGTTCTGACTAAATACTGACAAAAGGACGTCGTAGAGTTACATCAAGAAAAGTAACATACTCCCAAATGAATCTGACACCTTTTGAATACAGCACAATGGCATGGAGATCAACGCTTTTACTGAATTAATACCCTATGTACTGACGAGCTCCGGTACCACAATATGCAAAACGACACTGAAAGCGGCTGCTGCTGACTATCTGATTGCGGCTCCAGCACCGTCGGTAGACTCTCGCTGCAGCTCTGAAACCTGCCTGCTCACTTGGACCAATATTGTCCGTAATACTCCTGTCTATGAACTAGTCTCGTATCGTATCATGTGCGACTGAGATCATCCACTGGCCAGATAGACAGTCTCATTACAACATTACAAGCACGCGATAATAAAAAGCACTTCTAATGTCCAACTGCCCTTAGAGCTTCTTAATTTCGCCACCCTGCTTACATAGTGACGAATACAGAGCTCACAGAGACGAGATGGTACATCTACTCGATAGTCTACCGGCGTCTACGTGGCTCTGTATTGTGCACAAGATGGCGCGCACAGACACATGTCCTCTCCGCTCACTGAGAAGGCTCCGACGCTCCTTCTTTAGATAAAACCAACAGCTATGCTACTGCAAAACATCAGAAGGACGGCACTTTCCTGTCCAACCACAGGGCTCGTTTATAAACGATTACCCCCTTCCTACTTCGAATCATACGGCCTTCCGCCAACCCTGCTAGTCCGCATAGCATGTACGTGGAAATTTCCAGCAAAACTCTGGCTCCTACCTAATTTTTCAGAAGGGCTGTTGGTTTTTTTCAAATTTACAGCATCTGCGACATAGTCGCGTATACAAACAGTGATCCGTTGCTGTCAAATGTTTTTTATTCGAGTCTTTGAGCACAATATCAATTCTTTAGACGATGACCGGTTTCAGTCCATAATGATCGTCCTCAGATTTACAATATACAAATATACACACCTAGTGAGTAGTGTGTCTTTCAACGTAATACAGCAATACGTATCACAATATACTATCATACAACCAGGGAAATTATAGATAAAATACGGTAAAACGTACCTTTTCTACAAAATGTCCTAAAGTGTTAAGGCCATAATGGCATCGTCTAAACATATAAATATAATTAGCACATCATCACCACATAGATCTAAAATAAGGTGTAGAATAGGCCACTTCGTCCACACAGTCATTATTGCAAGTGGCTACTGAAGTACAGTAGCTACCAGAAATCTGTTTGGCTACGTCCTCCCTAGATGTCGCTACTGTGGGCTTAGATGTAGTCATCATTTACGCAAAACACATAACCTGATAAAAACACATTTGGTAAAATACATGCAGCAGACTTTTAAAATTGATCACTATCATAGAAACCAATTGTGATACATTAAAAGACGAATACAGTTACCCATATAAAATTATTAAAATGTAATATATGAAGAGAACAGGACCGACCCTTTTGATGGTGAATTTACGGTCAACAATTAATATACGTAATATATTGCCTGTAGCAACCTATAAATTACCTATGAAAGATAAAATGTCTGTTATATTTATATGTTTTGACGATGCCATTATGGCCTTAACACTTTAGAACATGGTGTAAAGAAGATAAGTTTTACCGTATTTTATCTGTACTTTTACCTGGTTGTATGATAGTACATTGTGATACGTATTGCTATGTTATGTTGAAAGACACACTGCTCACTAGGTGTATATATTTGTATATTGTAGATCTGAGGATGGTCATTATGGACTGGAACCGGTCATCGTCTAAAGAATTGATATTGTGATCAAAGACTGGAATAAACAACATTTTTCAAATTTAAGCTGTGGCCTTTGGACTGCTGCTGGACTCGAGCCGTTTCAAGCAACAGGCTTCGCTTCCCACTTCACCTTCCGCAGACTCTCACGGCCCGACCACGTATAAACGTGTACTGCTAAGAGATGGCTTTGAGCCGGCAGGCCTCCATTATCTGCTGCTGCACCCCCTCCCCCCCCCCCCCCCCCCCCCCGCCACCGCCAACGAAACCTCCTGAGACCGTGCAAATACGTCGTTCCGTCCCTGCCACATACCGCGGACCGCGGAGAGGTCCGCTAACTCACAGTGCCCGCCCTCGTTTCCAGTGGTTTCTCAGCAAAAACATTGTGCTGTATTCTGACTGCCAATTATCCCTTGAGCATGCAGTGCAGGCGATTAGTAACGTCATCCTCATTTCCCGCATATGTCAATGTTCTAAATAGCTTCTACTCGACCACGTATAAACGTGTACTGCTAAGAGATGGCTTTGAGCCGGCAGGCCTCCATTATCTGCTGCTGCACCCCCTCCCCCCCCTCCCCCCCCGCCACCGCCAACGAAACCTCCTGAGACCGTGCAAATACGTCGTTCCGTCCCTGCCACATACCGCGGACCGCGGAGAGGTCCGCTAACTCACAGTGCCCGCCCTCGTTTCCAGTGGTTTCTCAGCAAAAACATTGTGCTGTATTCTGACTGCCAATTATCCCTTGAGCATGCAGTGCAGGCGATTAGTAACGTCATCCTCATTTCCCGCATATGTCAATGTTCTAAATAGCTTCTACTCGATCTCTTACTGCATTTAAAATACAAATGCTGTTCTAATTACTTCATGTAAGACGTTCATAAAATCCGATGCTTTGTACCTATCCTTCATCAAACGATAGGTCAAGTCGCTATTTTGCTTTATTTTCAATAAAATGGTTTCATTTAGGACAGGATGACGATGCAATTATATATAGATGCGATCTTGGCTCTAAATTACTTCTTCTAATACTACAATCTGCAGATCGTGCCCTGATCAGAGGGTCTGTAATATATGAATATTTAAAGTTGATTCCCTTAACACGTAATTTCATTTTTCAATTTATGTTATCAAACTCTGATTCACGAGCATACGCATTCCTTGTATCCGAGGTATCGTCATCATACTTTTATTTCACATTTTTATAGCCTTCGAAAAGTTTTAAGAGCTGATTCTGAATAGCATTCTAACTTTAAGGCGTCGTCACAAATGTCAGACACTTCACCTCCTATAGGAGCTGTTGATTCAAATATCGTGGTCCTGGAAATGGTTCAAATGGCTCTGAGCACTATGGGACTTAACATCTGAGGTCATCAGTCCCCTATAACTTAGAACTACTTAAACCTGACTAACCTAAGAACATCACACACATCCATGCCCGAGGCAGGATTCGAACCTGCGACCGTAGCGGTCGCGCGGTTCCAGACTGAAGCGCCTAGAACCGCTCGGCCACACTGGCCGGCAATTCCGGTAACAGTTCGTCACTTTATTAGCAACGTAATATTCTAGTGATTAGATAACGGGTACTTGTACATGTAACTTGCCTCTCGCTATTCACGTTGTTATAACTGAAGACACGGACTAACACCGGAGTAGAAGTGGTAATTGCTACGATGTAGGTAACCGAACATTGTATCTCTCGTGAGTAATTGTTAGGATGTCGGTAACCGAATATTCTGCCTATCGTGTCAGCCACACACAAACGCACTGGAATACGTCCTCTTTATGACACCTCGTTCATACTAATGGCTAACTCGCAATAGATATGCCAATCACACGAATGCTGACGATTACAAGACTCGTCTCTTCATTGGAAAATCTCTCAAAGCTTCTGACATATTACGTTTCTCGGTGTGTTTAGGATACGAGATAATTACATTTTCCTCTGTAGTTTAGAAACAGACAACCGAGAAGGCTGTTCAACTTTCATTGTATATACGTACGTAAGTTTTTGGCTTTATTTCGAATGGATTTCAACCATTAGCAGGTTTTGCTAAATTGATTTACTAACAAAACACAATGAAAAGAACGTTAACATGAAAAGATTATGAATCTGTTCAGAAGTAACATTTCAAGTTTTTTTTCCTGAAGCTATGGATTTCAGTTTCTTCTGCTGCAACTGCACGCTTCGCTTTAAAGAGAATGAAGTTTGCTCAGTGACATGACCTTTACTTTCAGCTAAGGTCGAGAATGTGTCCATGGTGATAGACGCCGATTAATACTGCGTTGTCGCTTTCACCTAACGGAAACACCTGGTGACGGAGAAGTGTTTTCTTTTCAGCACCGAGGAATGAAAGCAAGATTTGCGCACCTCACGACGTATTAATCAGTAAAAAGGTCTTTCGTTTATGCTTTCAAGGGCACACTTTTATCTGGTTCTTTTTTAATTTCATGAACAAACCAGATTAGGTAACGATTTTTTTGCTAGAATTATCAGTTGTTGGCAGAATTTGCTCGTCTTCAGATATAAAATGTAGAAGGACGGCAGCTGCAATTGTTGCCCGTCATTACAACTTACTTATCGTGAAACGACTATCTGGAAAGCTCGGAAATGCCTCGCTATTCATTTCGCCAATTTTCTATTAGAAACGAACTCTTATATGGACTCCTGCTGTAGACTCGATCTGAAATGACCCCAGACAGTTTCTGCACGCTGGCCGCAGCTGCTTTGAGTGTCTACAACGCAATTTCGAAAACGTCTCTAAGCAATGCCTACAGCGGTTTGTGCTTCACAGTTGAAAGCTATCAAAAGTGCTGCAACGTGTCAGTGATTTCCTTAACAGGTTTTGCACAGGAGTTGATAACCACATTGATTTTCACGTTCATGTGGCTGAGGTTCTTTTTACACAGGCTTTCCGAACTCTGCAAACCATGCAATTATCGCACGCTATACGTTATCGTCGTATTATTCTTCTCTATATGGAAACGGGGCTTTCCCATTTAGGTAGTGTAGAAAGTGCAACACTCCAAAGAGAAGAGTTCTAAGTTATTTAGCAAGTTCGTGACGAACAAAGTTGTTCAACTTTCCGAATTTAACACCCTCTCAGAACTGTGGAATAATGTACCGCTCCAAAGTACCTGAAGGTCTATATATTCTTGATAATGTGCTCCCATACAGTCTGATCATTTTCCACGTCATGCATACAACTACACTTCCATCTACATTTCGCAGACCAACGAAAGGTGCTTAGCAAATAGTCCTGTTTGTTGCACCGTTTGTTAAGGGTTCTTCCTGCTTCCTTCATCAAATAGGCAACATCGTGCAAGTTGTTACAAATCTATGTCATGTTTTGGAAAACAGTTTAGACAGCTATGCAATAATTGTGTTCTTGCAATTTTCAATGAAGGAATTTTTAATCGCTTGGCAGTTCAAGTTCTTTAGCGTTTATTGTTTCCTCAGATGAAACAAGTGAAGCAACTTACGCACAAGCTACATCTGATGCAAGATACATTGCATAAATTTCGTTTTTCAGCAGTGTTTTGTCATCTGGACAATTAATAATAGTGTGAGTTAGGTAGCGAAAATACGGTCTTAGTAACTGCAAATAAATGAAATTGTACCTCTCTGCTATCTTGATATAGCCATATCAATTACAAAGCATGTAGCGTGTTAAATGCTTTCGAATGACAATAATCGCCAACTGGATTAAGTTTTCACAGGTCCTAAATTACAAGCTACGAAAGAGGACGAATAATTTTTAAAGCGCGTCATTGTACGAGCAGTTTAACTTTTCTACTAACCGTAAAGCTAAGAGCTCTACATCTTTTATACTGCAATCGATTCTTCTCCCACAAACGTTAAATAGTAGTTAGTTGCTTCAGTTTTCTGCCATCAGCTGATTAAAAGAAAACAGTACTTTGCATGCAAAGCAGATTTAGCGTAGCCCTCCGATAGAATACGTGACCCTGCTTATACGTCCCGTTAGCTTCTCTTCGTTACAAAAATGGCTGCTGACAAGACTAATATCGACGATTATCCCATATCTAACTCCCAGGAGAGTTGAAAACAATTCTTGCACACGCCAGAGTGATAGACCACAAGCTACTTACAGTTACTTTGTACCAGTGATACACTTCATACGTTCCTTCGTCCTGAAAATCATATAATCAGTAGACTCCCACTGTTTAGTATGCAAATCACGTTGTTTATTTCTTGTAGTTTACGCTCTACAATTTTCCTCGGCAATTTTTCTATTTATAAATGATCTTGTTGATCGAAACGGTTCCGTACTACAATATTTTCGACAATTTCCAAGCATGATAAAATTGCTTCCAATTACATCTGTTTTAATTTTTCATTTTTTTAAAATTTTGTGTAACTTCAACATGTGATAAGCGATTCTTTATTACATACTGCAAGCCTTACATCGATTGGTGGCTCAGACAGAGAGACTTGACAGTTCAAAAATAGAAGAAGATAAAATGTCATTCCCAGGAATCAGTCTTTTTTAAATGCAGCCTGCCTGTGTGGCCGAGCGGTTCTAGGCGCTTGAGTCCGGAACCGCGCCACCGGTACGGTCGCACGTTCGAATCCTACCTCGGGCATGGATGTGTGTTATGTCCTTAGATTAGTTAGGTTTAAGCAGTTCCAAGTTCTAGGGGACTGATGACCTCAGATGTTCCCATAGTGCTTAGAGCTATTTGAACCATTTTTTAAATGGACCTGAGACAATGAAAAGCTATCTTCCAAGATCGATTTGCTTAAAAAGTCTGAGAAAATTCAGGATGATGATTAACAAAAAATACACCATTTAGTTAGCTGGCACACTCTTTAATTGTATAATCAGAATGTTACTACAAGCTACTCATGTAAGAGACTCAACGAGACTTTCGTATCTGCCAGACTTATTTCCAAACTATTTTTTTTTTCGTAGACAAAAACGTAGGTGTGGCATTTCTTCCTTCTCAGACTATCAACTCCTTTGTGGAATAACACATGTAGAGCAGCAAACTCACTAACTGAGTCAAAAGGTTAAGCACCTAGTAGAGAAAGAAGTGGATAGAAAATTTGCAATTGAGGTGTGGCATTATTTCAGTGATTACAAAATCACCTTTAATAAACAACGAAATCTGCAGTACGAGCAGGCGAGTGGCACCTTGTCAGTAGGATGCTGCACCCAGTTAGGCCTGGATGCAACGCACTGATACGATTGGGAAGGATGTCATACAGACGTTGTATCCTGTCCTGGGGTAAGCTGACCGACCACTGCTGTAACTGGTCCTCGATGTTCTGAATATTGCCAATGGAATGAAGTCCTCGCTTGACAGGTCGGGGGATTTTGCTCACCAAATGCGTGCCTCGTAGCTCACAGAGGCACTCTCATTAAATATCCTACCAGCCCTGACAACACTGTTATGTGGTGGAAACAGTAATACACTCTAGTGACCATTCTTTCAGTCACAGAAAGCGACGTTCCAGTATTACTGAAACTGGTACAGCTAGCTTTGTTTCGGTACGTATGGCGTCTGTATTGACGTCAAGCACTGAGTAACTTAATGATATCGAAAGAAATATCAGAGTATCGATATCATCGGTATGGAATAGATTTGGGAAAAAACTAACTTTTCAGTGCCAGTTTAATGCGAGTTAAAATGTATGCAGAATCTATGTATTTAAAGAAAAGTTTAGTGGTAAATGTTACGTAGAAAACATGCGTAGTAGTAAGTATTACGTACCATGCACAGACTGTAATACGCGTATAATATTCTAGCAACATAAGAATATATACCCACTATCCTGAGTAAGTGATTCGGGTATCTATATTATACTCGCGTTGGTTCGTGTGAACATGTCATAGTACCCATATTTTTTCTTGTACTGAAAAATTGCTTTTGTGTTAAAAAAAATTCGTTTTAAATACGTGCTCAAATATAATATTGTAAAACTGACTGCATAGTGGCACGAATGGGTATCATAGCTTATGTGAAGGCCTGGACCATTTGTCGTTTACTCCTTACGTTTGTTATTCATTTTAGACTGTACGTTCGCTCATCAACACATGGCACAATCAGTACACCCACCCTCCCACCTCCGAACCGTGAACGAATCGAGTTCCCACGTATAAAATAGCTTCATATTTTTGAAACTATGTTTAAAGTTTGTTGGAAGTCGCTAAGAGTTCTCATTATCAAACTCTGGATGAGTACAATCTGGATAAATTGCTCTCCATTCTATGAAAAGCTGGATTTCCACACATCTCAATGTTCATGTCAATACATTTCCTGAACTTTGTGTCGTACAGTGATACAGTTTTGCAAGTACACTCAGTGGTATACATGTATACTGTGCGCAAAACTGATTTGCCAATAGAGTAAGTAGTAAAGAAGTAACAAGTGAAACAGTCAGGTCTGATCCTGAAGTTTTCCTATATGAACAGCCTTAAGACATAAAGACAGTTTCTAACTTTAATGTCTGACTTACGTGCTAAATCTTTCACGTAGAATTACACCTCTCAATGAACAGATTATGATACAATTTCAAATTTTTAAATTCACTTATTATATGAAATAGTATACTGAAAATTTAATTTTCGTTGGCCCTGGTGGTTGTTTGGTAGGCAACCTGCAATTGAATTGAGTGATCGTTTTAACCGTTTAATAATATACACTGGCGGCAAAAAATCGCAACAGCAAGAACAAAGTATGCGTCTTAAACGAAAGTTGGTAGGCGTATTTCCACAGCTGAAAGATGTCTGTTCCAATTTCGTGCCAGTCGCATATGAGTGGCGTTACTATGAGGATGCAAATCAGGTTCGCTTCAAATACACACTGTAACGGTCGTGAGCGTTAGTTACATTTGGGACTGGATATGATGAGCTGATGTTAGTCAAGAATGTCTTTAAGGCGACAAAGGCGCCATTATCAACACCTCATTGAGTTTGAACGAGATGACGTAACAGAGCTACGAGAATGTTGGGTGTTCCTTCCACGATATTGCAAAAGGACATCGCACGAATGTGGCCACGGTACGTGATTATTGGCAGCGGTGGTCACGTGAATGTACGGTCGGACGGCTCGTGCCACTACGGAGAAAGAAGACCATCGAGTTCGGGGTATGGCTGTGACGCATCGTACTACATCTGCAGCAGCAATCTGAGCAGCGGTTGGCACCGCAATGACACGATGAACTGTTAAAAATCGGTTTTCAAGGATATCTCCCAAACAGACTTCCTGTAGCGTGCATCCCACTGACCCCAAACCCAAACCATTTACGACTTGAGTGGTGTCAAGCGAGAGCTCATTGGAGGTCAGGGTGGAGGACTGTTGTGTTTTGGGATGAAAGCTGGTTCTGCCTGATGGTCGTGTGTTGGTTAGGAGAAGGCCAGTTGAGGGCCTGATACCAACCTTTCCGTGTGCTGGGCACACTATACCTACACCTGGAATTATGGACTAGGGTGAGATTTCACACGACAGCAGTAGCACTCTCGTGGTTATCCCAGGGCGTTATGATGCAAATTTGTACTCAGTCTGGTGATTCGACTTGTGTTGCCATTTATGAACAGCATTCCAGGGGTGTTTCCCAGAAGGATAACGCTCACCCACATACAACTATTGTAACCAAGCATGCTCTACAGAGTGTCCGCTTGTTGCCTCGGCCTGCTTGATCATCAGATCTGTCTCCAATCGAGCACATATGAGACACCATCGGACAACTTCAGCGTCATCCACAACCAGCATTAACCGTCCCTGTATTGACGGACCAAGTGCAACAGACATGGAACTCCAGCCCACAAACTGACATCTGACACCTGTACAGCTTTGCTTGCACTCAACATTCTGGAGGTTACATCGGTTATTAATGTAACTGCATTTCACAATTGCGGTGACTTATCTCGTGCTTACATGTTAATCACTTAAATATGTTACCTAAACAAGTGTATTCCCCATATTTCGTTACTTTAATATAATAATTTTTTGGTGCTGCGATTTTTGCTCTCAATGTAGGTACGAGTGTCCCTCTTCGGTTCAAAATAAGTTCCTCTGCGTTCCAGAAAAAGTTAAAAATTACGTAGATAATCAAGATCTTGCTATACTATAGGTACGTTACTTTTATTTCTGTATTATCGAGGTATCGACACAACTTTAATTTTTTTTGTGGGGTTTTAGGGCGCTCAACTACTAAGGTCATTAGCGCCCAGTCACAAATGTAAGTGCACATTGAATCTGGGAAAACTCATGGGGGGGGGGGGGGGGCACCAGAAAGTTCTTACAAAGTCGCAGATAAAACAATTAAAAGAGTTAGATGTCGTTGCACGTCATCAGCTAAAATTTCCTGTAAGGTAGATGGCAGAGACAGGAAAACACGAGATTAAGACGAGGACACGACAATATAACATGGCGCACTGTCAATGCATGACCAAAGGGCACTGCGGGGCGGGGTCACTGGATAGCAGGTAGCGGTGGCTAAACCGGCAATGCCCAATCCGCAACCTGGCCAAAATGACCTCCTCTCGCCGAGATGGTCGGGAGGATGTTGTCCAAGCTGTTGGGAACGGTTTTATGGCCCGGAGCTTATTTCCTTGAAGTGGCGACCAAGTATCCCACCATAATGACACAAACCTCTTACAAACAACCCCACTAATGTCAGACGATGGGACACAAAGGAAGGCTGGCCGAGGCAGGAGGACTGCAGCCTTGGCCGCAACTTTAATTTGTATCAATACCAAATATCGTATAGAATCTAGTATAGGAATACACATATTGACAAACAGCAGCAATTCTGGTTATTTACATATGTAAGTAGGCTGTTTATGTTTTTATGTTGGTAACGCCACGTAGCGCTCTGCATTAAAATCGCTGACTGCGCTGTGTGCAGTCTATGGCTGGTTGGACTCGTTGTTGGAAGTCATTCGCCAGTGTAGTGTTGGGCAGTTGGAGGTGAGCCGTCAGCAGTGGTGGAAGTGGGGAGAGAAATGCCGGAGTTATGTGATGTTAATATGAGGAAAAGGAAATTTGTTAAACTGTATGTCACGAATTTTTATATATATATATATATATATATATATATATATATATATATATATATATATATAAGGTAAATACATTGTTTTTTCTCTATCAAAATCTTTCGTTTGCTAACTATATGCCTATCAGTAGTTAGTGCCTTCAGTAGTTAGAATCTTTTATGTAGCTGGCAGTATTGGCGCTCACTGTATTGCAGTAGTTCGAGTAACGAAGATTTTGGTGAGGTAAGTGATTCATGGAGGGTACAGGCTACTGTTAGTCAGTGCTATTCTTTTGTAGGGATTATTGAAAATCAGATTGTGTTGCGCTAAAATATTGTATGTCAGTTTAGTAATGATCAGAATAAGTAAATAGAAATCAGTCTCAGGACGTTCAGTTTCACTCTGGAGTTTGAAAATCAAGTAACGTAGAAGTTTTATCAGCAGACATTCTTTGCATTCAAATGGGATGTTTCACATACCCTCTGATGGTACGTGCATCTACAAAAACTTTTCCATCGAGTATAAATATCGGTGTCAAGTAAGTTGTCGGCTGAATAGGAATTCCAATAAAATTTTCAATTCTGTATCTCGCTTTGTAGCAATACATTCACATATAATAACGAAGAAATATTCTGTAAAAATGTCTTTCTTTGTGGAGATGTATCACACAAAAAGTCCCTGCGTGTAAAGTATAAATCTGGACGCTATGTAGATGCTGTAGATACAGGGAGCTATTTTCTTGGAAGAACGTATTTTCGAATGATGGTCTCTTGCCAGACGAGTAATTCTTTTCATCGTTGTGGCGAAATGATTATCGATTGCGAAATAATTGTGCTGATTATCGAGTTACTGAGTAACGGAAAGTTCTAACGCGTTTATCTCTGTTGTAACGAGTCTGGAAATTGTAGCCCCTTTCTGGTACTGTGTTGTCTGTCGATTTATTTTAACCTAAGCTGGCATGTAAATGGGAAACGGATGGAGCGGGAGAGGGTATAATGGCAGCAGGCTGTTGTTCGAATAAAAGGAAAATGGAGTTAACAAGAAACTCAAATTAAAAGCGGAACTAGTTCTCGGCGCCGGGCAGATTGCACTAAATCGTGACCCCCTCCCCCACCCCCTCCAGCTACCCCTCGACGCCCTTCTGTTTCCGAGTCGGCTGGCACAAATTACGTGGAACTAAGTAGCGAGGTAACGAATGGGAGTTGAGTCGGGTAGGGGAGAAAACAGGACTGCTCGTGTATAAGCGACTTCTGTAGAACAATGATAATGTCCTTTCACGAAGTTTGTTTCTGACAGTATGACAACGTGCAGCTAATTCAAGCGTTGTACCTGGAATAAGTTGGTGATTTTATGTGGCGTTAGAAAGTGTGTCGTGTGTCGTGGAGCCGGCCGGGGTGGCCGAGCGGTTCTAGGCGCTACAGTCGGGATCCGAGTGACCGCTACGGTCGCAGGTTCGAATCATGCCTCGGGCATGGATGTGTGTGATGTTCTTAGGTTAGTTAGGTTTAAGTAGTTCTAAGTTCTAGGGGACTGATGACCTCAGAAGTTAAGTCCCATAATGGTCAAAGCCATTTGAACCATTTTTTTTTGTGTCGTGGACACCCCCTGCTGGAGTAGTTTCGCCGTCACATGAAAATTAAAATTGTAAAATGACAGACTGTAGATTATAGTAAAAGTTAAATCATTCTGATGTCAAACCTTTTCACATGAATCACCTCCGCACAAATGACAGTTCCGCCTATGCTGTGCCCTTTTACACCTTGCGTACGCGGCACTAGCACTATCTGTATACGTGCATATCACGATCCCATGACTTTTGCCACCTCATCGTACTTTAACGAATTTATAATGTTTGTTATAGGACACAGTGGAAATTCCTGCTTTTGAAGAGCATTCAGTCAGGACAAATCGACCAAACCGACAAGTCTGCAGGGGCAGAACACAGCATCAACAAAGGCCACGTGTGTGTTTCTGAACAGACAAAGATGATGTACTGCGCCAACAGGTTACGGGAGTCGGCCATGGCCGAGGCTGTGTAAATAAGTGTACACGACAATCTTGTCAACCAGGACTGTCGTTTCCAACTTAGCTCCGCCTGGTATGCGACGTTAGCTCTAATACGTCAGGAGCACTCTGATATGAAAGCGATGGAGGCACCAGGACTCGACGTCCGGTCACCCTTCCACCCGACATGTGGCCGTAGACGGGTTTGGGGGAAGGTTGAGGGAGGGGTTAGCATTAGTGGCGACATCTCTTCCGGCGGCATGAGACTGCCTTACCCGTTGAGAGCTCTCGGCAGACAAGCCTGCGGTCCAGGGCTGTAAAGGGACGAACTGGACATGAACACGCCAATTCACCTGAAGGTGACGAATAGAGAACTCATCAGCAGGACGCGACGTCTCGGAATATGACCTGATAGGATTTCGTCAGTGAAGCTCACCGGGGACGTCTGCATCCCTATATTTGCAAGAAAGGTATAACCTCCTCTCTTGTACAAAGCGCGTAGTGACTCATTCCTAGTGCTTATTCCGTTGCACAGAACCCAATCTTTTCATTATCGGCAAATTTATTTTGTTTTAACTTCGTGGTTGGAGACTTTTTCCTGTAGCCAAGTTATATAGTTGGCATTTTCTGAGGCACAGTTGTGGAACAGTGACTAGAAACCGCACTCACGTTGGCCAGTGTATCAGACCAGCGGACGTTAGTAGTGCGGATTCCATCTGGATCTTTTTTCACCTCCCTGTATCGTAAGCAAGCGCGGTGTGCGTTTAGCAGTAGATTTGAAACACTGACGATAAACATATTTTAACGCCAGAAAGAGATTTTTCACTCTGTAGCGGAGTGTGCGCTGATATGAAATTTCCTGGTAGATTAAAACTGCGTGCCGGACCGAGCTGTGAGGACGGGGCGTGAGTCGTGCTTGGGTAGCTCAGTTGGTAGAGCACTTGCCCGCGAAAGGCAAAGGTCCTGAGTTCGAGTGTCGGTCCGGCACACAGTTTTAATCTGCCAGGAAGTTTCGTATCAGCGCTGCAGAGTGAAAATCTCATTCTGGAAACATCCCCCAGGCTGTGGCTAAGCCATGTCTCCGCAATATCCTTCCTTCCAGGAGCGCTAGTTCTGATAGGTTCGCAGGAGAGCTTCTGTGAAGTTTGGGAGGTAGGAGGCGAGGTACTGGCAGAAGTAAAGCAACATTGAGTGTGCCCGAAGGAAGCCAAGTAGGACGTCTAATGTCCTCAACATACGTAATATCTCAGATAGTTCGCTGACGATGATATTATCTACAGGAGAGTATCGCCGTTGGAAGATTGTAAAGCCGGCCGGGGTGTCCGAACGGTTCTAGGTGCTACAGTCTGGAACCGCGCGACCGCTACCATCGCAGGTTCGAATCCTGCCTCGGACATGGATGTGTGTGATGTCCTAAGTCCCATAGTACTCAGAGCCATTTTTTGAAGATTGTAAAGAAATACAGAAAGACTTGGACAAAATTTCCACTTAGTATAATGAGTGGCAGTTTTCTTTAAAATGGCATAGGGGCTGTAGGTGGGCTCTTGTGGAGGATGATAGTTCGGGTGAGTCCGAAGCTTCTCAAAGACAGTAGTTCATTCTTTCGCAGCAGTTAGTATTACAGCCTCAAGCCCACATCCGGCGGCTCTGGAAAACGCGCCTCGACACACGGACCCCGGCAGCGACGAGTTAATGTCAAGGCGCAGGCAGCTATTACGCTCAGAGCGGTCTACGCCCGGCGCTTCAGTCGGTGGTAAAGAATCCCAGCCAGAGACCAAACTAACCCAGGACCTGGTGTCACAGACTTGTACTGGCAGTCAAATGTGAGACGGCTGGCAACCTGCTTTAGACATAGTAGGTGACGGGAACATAAACGTCCGAGGAGCGAACTCTGGTGTAGCGGTTGGCTGGAGATGACCAAAACTGGTGGGCGCCACACTATGGCTCAAGTAGACCCTCAGCCCACCCGATGATGGCTGGACCCTCTGGCAGGCTATCCTGTCACGCTGACGATGCAGCGGTAAAGATTTCATGGCAGAGGACAGCACTGTGACGGTCGTCGAGTCATGGTCTGCCTGGCCAGGCAGTATTTATGCGTGCCAAACCGGGTTTGTTGTGGTGCTGCTGCCGCAGATGTCATGTACGTCCAGTGACGGAATGTCCCTGGTTTCGGTAGCGAGCCGGGCACCAATAGACACGTGGTGGCGCTCTTTCGGTGACGTAGCGCAACGATGTACCAGTGTATTGTGGCAATTTTCATTTTCACATAAAGCCTTCCTGCCTAGGCTCGAATCGTTACAGTGGATATATACAAGAAAATTTCTATAAGAAAAAAAAAAAAAAAAACAGGAAGAACTGTATAGTATATGACTGCAAGATTGTTGGAGAATATTTTGAGCACTTCTACCCGGTTGCCTATAGCTAAAGTGCAGCTACTCATAGAGGTAAAGCGTGGGCTGTAATTACCGTATGGCAGCGAAAGTTGTTGGACATGTTAATGCGTTAATGTGGAACCGTTTAACGCTGGAAAACAAATTAGTTCTAATTGTGGCCACCAAATGAAAATCTGGCGCTGTATGCTGTTTGTGTGACGGTATAAAATCCACGCTGTCGTGTGAAAAACTATAGAAAAAAAGAAAAGAACAACAAGTTTTAAATTGTCGTAGCTGTGTTGGGAAAGTACCAGAGCTCCAAGCGCTAATAGAAAGCACTGATGCTCAAATCGTTATAGGCACCGAAATCTTGCTAAAACCGGATATAAGCTCAGCCGAAATTTTTGCGAAGAACCTAAAGGTGTTCCGGAAGGATAGGCTAAACACGTTTGGCGATGGCGTGTTTGTTGCTGACAGAAGTAGTTTATCTTCTCGCGAAATTGAAGTAGATACTTCGTGTCAGTTAGTATGGGCAGAGGTCATTGTTGGCAACCGGAATAAAATAATAATTGAATCCTTTTACCGACCTCCCAATTCAGATGATACAGTTGCCGAAAGGCTCAAAGAAAACTTGAGTTTGATTTCAAACCCGTACCCGACTCATACGATCATAGTTGGTGGTGACTTTAATTTACCCTCGATATGTTGGCGAAAATACATGTTTATTTCCGGAGGTACGCATAAAATATCATCCGAAATAGTGCTAAACGCTTTCTCTGAAAATTATTTCGAGCAGTTAGTTCATGAGTTTACGCGAATAGTAAACGGTTGTGAAAACACACTTGACCTCTAAGCAACAAATAATCCTGAGTTAATAACGAGCATCCAAGCCGATTCAGGGATTAGTGAACACAGAGCTGTCGTTGCGAGATTGAATATTGTAATCCCCAAATCCTCGAAAAATAAGCGAAAAATATAGTCTACCTATTCACAAAAGCAGATAAAAATTCACTAGACGCCTACGCAAGAGACAATCTCCACTCATTCTAAATTAATAAGTGTAAACCAGATGTGACTTAAATTCAAAGAAATAGTATCGGCAGCAGTTGAGAGATATATACCAAATAAATTAACAAACGACGGAGCTGATCCTCCTTAGTACACAAAACGGATTAGAACACTGTTGCAGAAACAACGAAACAAACATGCCAAATTTAAACAGATGTAAAATCCCCAAGATTGGCGATCTTTTAGAGAAGCTCAAAATTTAGCGCGGACTTCAATGTGAGATGCCTATAACAGTTTCCACAACGAAACTTTATCTCGAAACCTGGTAGAAAATTCAAAGAGATTCCGGTCGTATGTGAAGTACGTTCGCGGCAAGAAACAATCAATGCCTTCTCTGCGCGATAACAATGGAGATATTTTCGAAGACAGTGCTGCCAAAGCTTACTAAACACAGCCTTCCGAAATGCCTTCACAAAAGAAGACGTAGTAAATATTCCAGAATTCGAATCAAGCAGAGCTGCCAAAATGAGTAACGTAGAAGTAAATATCCTCGGAGTAGTGAAGCAACTTCAATCACTTAATAAGAGCAAGTCTTCTGGTCCAGACTGTATACCAATTAGGTTCCTTTCGGAGTATGCTGATGCATTAGCTCCATACTTAAAATCATTTATAGCCGTTCGCTCGACGAAAGATCCGCACCCAAAGACTGGAAAGTTGCATAGGTCACACCAATATTGAAGAAAGTTAATAGGAGTAATCCACTAAATTACAGGCCCATATAATTAACGTCGATATGCAGCAGGATTTTGGAACATATATTGTGTTCGAACATTATGAATACCTCGAAGAAAACGGTCTATTGACACACAGTCAACACGGGCTTAGAAAACATCGTTCCTGTGAAACACAACTGGCTCTTTATTCACATGAAGTGTTGAGTGCTGTTGACAAGGGATTTCAGATCGATTCCGTATTTCTGGGTTTCCGGAAGGCTTTTGACACTGTACAACACAAGCGGCTCGTAGTGAAATTGCGTGCTTATGGAATATCGTTTCAGTTAAGTGGTTCAAATGGCTCTGAGCACTATGGGACTTAACAGCTTTGGTCATCAGTCCCCTAGAACTTAGAGCTACTTAAACCTAACTAACCTAAGGACATCACACACATCCATGCCCGAGGCAGGATTCGAACCTGCGACCGTAGCAGTCGCACGGTTCCGGACTGCGTGCCTAGAACCGCGAGACCACCGCGGCCGGCTTTCAGTTAAGTGATTGGATTTGTGATTTCCTGTCAGAGAGGTCACAGTTCGTAGTAATTGACGGAAAGTCATAGAGTAAAACAGAAGTGATTTCTGGCGTTCCCCAAGATAGTGTTATAGGCCCTTTGCTGTTCCTTATCTATATAATTATCAGACAATCAGAGCAGCCATCTACGGTTGTTTGCAGATGACACTGTCGTTTGTCGACTAATAAAGTCATCAGAAGATCAAAACAAACTGCAAAACGATTTAGAAAAGATATCTGAATGGTGCGAAAAGTGGCAGTTGATCCTAAATAACGAAAAGTGTGAGGTCATCCACATGAGTGCTAAAAGGAATTCGTTAAACTTCGGTTACACGACAAATCAGTCTAATCTAAAAGCCGTAAATTCATCTAAATACCTAGGTATTACAATTACGAACAACTTACATTGGAAGGATTGGTTCAAATGGCTCTGAGCACTATGGGTCTTAACAGCTATGGTAATCAGTCCCGTAGAACTTAGAACTACTTAAACCTAACTAACCTAAGGACATCACACAACACCCAGTCATCACGAGGCAGAGAAAATCTCTGACCCCTCCGGGAATCGAACCCGGGAATAAATTGGAAGGAGCACATAGAAAATGTTATAGGGAAGGCGGACCAAAGACTGAGTTTCATTGGCAGGACACTTAGAAAATGTAACAGACCTACTAAGGAGACTGCCTACACTACGCTTGTCCGTCCTCTTTTAGAATACTGCTGCGCGGCGTGGGATCCTTACCAGATAGGACTGACGGAGTGCATCGGAAAAGTTCAAGGAAAGGCAGCATCTTTTGTATTACGGAGAAATATGGGAGGGAGTGTCACAGAAATGATACAGGATTTGGCCTGGAAATCATTAAAAGAAAGGCGTTATTCGTTGCGACGGAATCTTCTCACGAAATTCCAATCACCAACTTCCTCCTCCGAATGGGAAAATATTTTGTTGACACCGACTTACATACGGAGGAACGATCATCACGATAAAATAATGGAAATCAGAGCTCATACGGAAAGATATAGGTGCTCATTCTTTCCGCGCGCTATACGAGATTGGAATGATAGAGAATTGTGAAGGTGGTTCGATGAACCCTCTGGCAGGCACTTGAATGTGATCTGCAGAGTATCCATGTAGATGTAGATGTGTAGATGTAGACCGTGCGATGTTAGTGAGACTGTTTTATGTGAACGGCGGCAATTACAGTGCTGCACTGAGAGAGTATCGCCGACTGAAAGGTCTGCGGAGACGTCCGATGTCATCAAATGATTTAAAGAAGATAATAATGAAGTTCGAATAGAGCTCGGTGTGGCACATGGAAGAGGAAGGCGTCCCAACCCGGCGGAAGTTATTGACGTGGTTGCTGTTGCTGTAACTGACCACGCATCGCGTGCCCCGGGCAGTCTTACTGATCGTGCAGTGTCACGAGAATTGTCCAACACACGGACAACAATACGTGACGTTTCGTTGTCTGTTTCACGCTGGTATCCGTACAAAATCCATACGATGCATCAGCTGAAAACTTATAATCCACAGCAATGTTCTGCATTTGCTCCACGATTTCTGGCACAGATCGAAGTTGATGGCATAACGACGGCCAATATTCTTTGGAGTGACGAGCCACATTTTACGAGCGTAATCCCAAAAGTAAGGTCTCCTATTTTTTATAAGTACATAGACCTGCATATTTCTACAATGGTTTACAACAGTTTATAGCCTGAACATTTAGCTATTTTTCGACATAATCACCATTTCTGTCGATGCATTTTTGTAGATGCTGTGGCAATTTTTGTATGCCCATGTCGTACCAGCTCACCGCCATGCTGTTCAGAAAGTTATGAACCTCTTCTTTCACCTCGTCGTCGGAGCTGAATCGCTTTCCGGCCAAAAGTTCTTTTAACCTAGGGAACAGGTGTTAGTCACTGGGCGCCAAGTCAAGACTATAGGGTGGGTCATTATGTTCCACTGAAACTGTTGCATGAGAGCAACGGTTTGCCGAACGATGTGTGGGCGAGCGTTGTAATGGAGAATGTGTACACCCTTGCTCAACATTTCTCTTCTCTGGTTCTGAATTGCTCGTTTGAGTTTTTTCAGAGTCTCACAGTACCTGTCGCAGTGGGCATGAAGTCGACGAACAACACCCCTTTCCGATCCAAAAAAACGGTTGTCATGACTTTACCATCAGACTGAGTTTGTTTGAATTTCCGCGGCTTTGGCGAAGATGAATGCCGCCACTGGCGTGATTGTTGCTTGGTCTCAGGTGTAAAGTGGTGTGCCCAGGTTTCGTCAACCGTGACAATTGAGTCCAGAAAGTTGTCCTGCTCGGCTGAGAGGCGATGAGAAGGATCAACTCGTTGCCGCATGTGGTCCTCAGTCACCATGTGTGGCACCCATCTTGCGCACACCTTCCAGTAGTTCAATGTTTCCGTTAAAATTCTGTGAGCGGTGCTTCGGGAAACCTCAGGAGCCAACGTGCAGAGACCATCCTGGGTGATCCGCCGATCTTCGCCCATTTTTGCTCAACCTTCAGCACTGTCTCCTCAGAAACTGACGATCTCCCGCTCCTTTTTTCGTTGTGAATTTCGGTCCGACCAGCTGCAAACTCTCTAAAACACTTACGAACATTTTTAACATCCATGCACGACTCACCATACATTTCAGTCAATTGGTAATGGATTTCAATCGGCGCAGTGCCCTTTGCGTTCAATAACCGAATAACTGCGCGCAATTCGCAGTTGGCGGTAACATCCAAGCACTCTTCACAACAGTATGACCAACTGCCACACAGAGTTCTCTACTTATAAAAAATAGGAGACGTTACTTTTGGCTTTACCCTAGTACCCTGCAGAATGCAGGACGCAGGACTCCCGAATTCTGGGTACCGTTAAATCTCGTGTTGCCTGAATAGCCATCGCCCTCGCCGTACGTGACTTTGTGATGTGGATTCACAAGCACTTTTACTCTCGATCTGTTCGTCTTCGAAAAAAATACACCCAGAAAGCTTGTCAGATGTACCGTGACTTCGGAGCGTTGTCGAGACCTTGTACAAATATGATTCCTGCTTTGGAAGGGCGCAACATTGTTTTAATTCAAGATGGGGCAACACCTCATATCGCTTGGCCAGTGAAAGATACGCTTAATGAAACCTTCCACGCACGTCTTATCTCGAGAGTTTTTCAAATGGTTCAAATGGTTCTGAGCACTATGGGACTTAACTTCTGAGGTAATCAGTCCCCTAGAACTTAGAACTACTTAAACCTAACTAACCTAAGGACATCACACACATCCATGCCCGAGGCAGGATTCGAACCTGCGACCGTAGCAGCAGCGAGGTTCCGGACTGAAGCGCCTAGAACCGCTTGGCCACAGCGGCTGGCTGAGTTTTTCCAGATGCAAGACCTAAAGCATCACCTGTTATGAATCCGTGAGACTTTTGGCTCTGGGGATAGCTAGAAGAACGCATTTAATAGGGACGCGTCCGATTTTACCTGATATGAAGGCCAGTGTACAGCAGGACGATACTGAGATTCCACCGGAACTGATGCAAGTAACTGTTGATCACGTCGTTTTACGGATGCAGCATCTCATCGACGTCTCCGGTGCTCATATTCAACAAATTGTGTAAGCGGTAGTTAATAATAAAATCAACTTTATTCCTTTCTCACTTGTTCGACTCTTTCTGCCCACGTTCTGTTCTTAAGCCATTACATGTGGGAACTTTTCTATATGTCTGTGGTGTCACCGTCAGACACCACACTTGCTAGGTGGTAGCCTTTAAAAAGGCCGCAGTCCGGTAGTATAAGTCGGACCCGCGTGTCGCCGCTGTCAGTGATTGCAGACCGAGCGCCGCCACACGGCAGGTCTAGAGAGACTTCCTAGCACTCGCCCCAGTTGTACAGCCGACTTTGCTAGCGATGGTTCACTGACATATTACTCTCTCAATTGCCGAGACGATAGTTAGCATAGCCTTCAGCTACGTCATTTGCTACGACCTAGCAAGGCGCCATTATCATTTGCTATTTATCTTGTGATGCATGTACCGTCAGACCGATGTTCACCAATTATGGATTAAAGTTAAGTATTCCAGAAGCTACGTACCTATTTTGCTAGTCTATTCCTTTAACTGTTCCAGACCTCACGCCAGCCTGCGTGAGCTTAAACGCGTGCCTTTCGGCTTCCTCATAGTGGCTTGGCTGTCTTGCCAAGTCACAACAATGTCTTTCTTGCATTCATAGCGGCAGTTTTGCACCTGGTGGCCAAAGTTTGAACTATTTTTTTTCCAGCGTAAATCTATTCCGTATTAATACATTAGAATGTCTGCCAAGTTTCGTTGCCATACGATAACTACAGTGCACACTGAGCCTGTTTGGGTAGCTGCACTTTGATCATAACCACCCGGTATCATGTTAGTATTTAGGGGTAATGATAAGAAGTGATGTAAAATGGGACGCTCAAGTACAATTAATGTTAGGGAAGGCTACTAGAAGACGTCTTAAGGTTACTTGGAATGCGCAGTGAATCTGGAAAGAAAAGCGATACTAGTTCGACTAGTTCTAGAGCTTCGTTCCAGCTTTTCGAGTTCTTATCAACCTGGATCGACAGTAAATATCGTATTCAGGGACAAGCTACTCGGTTCGTGACAGGTCGGAATAGCTCATAAAGAGGTCTAACTGAAATTTATGGGAACTTAATGGGAATCCTTGGAATAATCACGATTCAATTGTCGCGCAACGTACTGGGTATATTAGAGAACCTTTATCCAAAGTAGACTGGTGCACAATTCTGCTGCCACCATCGTGTTTCTCACGTAGCTACCATAAGAATAAGACAAGGGAAATTAGGTTGTGTTCAGGGGTATATAGTCATTTTTCCTTGCTCGAGACGCGAATGGAATAGGACAGGAAATACATTCTGTTGGTTCGAAGTAACCCCTCCACTCCCCGTACAGCTGTTTGCGCAGTATTTATGTAGATTTTGATGCAGATGTAGGCTCTCATTCCGTGAGAACATGACTTCCCATTTCGATCCATAAATTATTGCTGGAAAATGTCGTTGTTTTTGTCTACACGAACTCCTGTAAGCAAAAAAGTTCATATACAAGAGAAAGCGATTTATTTCTAAACCTGGATTACTTCAGCTGTGGTTGCCCTCAACAGAAAGCAATTTGTAATTGTTTTGAACTTCATTTTTCTTCTAGTCATCGTGTAGCATTAAAACAGCTTTAACATGATGTCATATTCCTTGCTACAAATAAGTACCGCATTTGTAGATGACCATATCTGTAATGCGCATTCCAGAATCCTTGTTACTTCCGTCTCAAAATGTATAACACGGCAGCCGGTCGGTTTACATCGCGCACGCCAGTGAGTTGTCAGTACTGGCAGACAAACAGTAAAACATTCCCTCTCTCACATCCTGTAACTCCACAGGGTCTGCACAACTTACCCCTCTGCCGCTGAGGTAAACGACCAGCTTTACTTAGCTCAAGGCCGAATTAACAAACGTCAATTAGAATTAAGTGCATCTTTTTATCTCTCTAAGTAGTTTTGTTAGTTACTAAGCAGGGAAAGTACATTCTTAAGAAAGCTCTTAATATTAGTTGACATTTTTGGATTCGGCTATAGCTGCTAGATGCACATTATTATGAAATACAGCTGAGAACCGCGGGCCTAACAAATACTTTTTTTCGGGCCGCAGTTTGACGGCCACTGATCTAGAGTCTAGAGGATAAACAGCTCTATTGGTGACATATTGTCAAAACAGATATTGAAAAGTCTGTAAGGAGATAACGAGTGTGTAATTAGAGGTGATTTCTTTACTTCCACTTTATGACTGTTGTTACTATTGTGTATTAAAACGACTTGAGTCATTGAAAAGTTACAAAACCCACGGATGGTTCTTTCAATTCAGCACAACTCCGAGATACCGACGCATCAGCTAAATTAACCATTAATTTAGTCGTAGAACGGAGCTTCATGCTTATCAGACACACAGTTTTCTGTGATATGAAAATAGCGTTTGTAACCACACTTCGCAGATATTTGTATTTCGCGTATAAGGTCAGGGCACAAAAGAAGTTGGAACATTTTTCGTCGTGTAGAGTAACATATTAGCTGTTGCACGGGCGCTTCCGTATTCATCTGACGTTGTAGCGGAAGGAAATAGAAAATTTCCTTTTTCTCGACAGGTCCATTCCTCTGGGAAGAGGAAAGAAAGCATAGCGAGATGGCCTCCGAAACCCCCGTTCCCTCCCGTTACGCCCGCGAAATCCCCCTTGACGTATAGCGCCGGTTGCGGGGAAGCGAAGCGGTCCGCCGCTCGCCGCATTTGTTGCTGGGCTTTGGCGCTCCCATCTTCAGTGTCTCCGCAAGTGAGCAGTTTCATTCCATATACACCGGACAGCAGCTTTCCGTTTCGTTCGAATAGCTCCTCACAAACTAGCATGGTACAGTCCGTTGGTTTTATGTTACAGCACAGTCGCATTCAAATTTAAAGTGGTGACTGCTGTAATTTGGTAGTATAGCAAGCCAAGTTATGGTCAGGTTCGACACTTTGTTGTTAGCGTTATTGACGGTCAGAAGAATAGAAAAAAGGATAGAAAGTGTCGCTGATGAAGAACATCTAATGTACTTCAAAGAATTTACAGTAATATTAGACGACATTTTGTAAAATATACAATAGAGGTTACCGTGTTGTGGTCAGTTGGATATCGATGTCTCCTCCTGAGAACCAAATGTTAACTCCACAATTTTAGCGCTAACATCTAGAACTGGTAACATACACTACTGGCCATTAAAATTGCTATACCACGAAGATGACGTGCTACAGACGCGAAATTTAACCGACAGGAAGAAGATGCTGTGATATGCAAATGATTACCTTTTCAGAGCATTCACACAAGGTTGGCGCAAGGGGCGACACCTACACATGTTGACATGAGGAAAGTTTCCAACCGATTTCTCATACACAAACAGCACTTGACCGGCGTTGCCTGGTACTCGACGACGAACCTGGGTGCACGAATGGCAAAACGTCATTTTTTTGTATGAATCCAGGTTCTGTTTACAGCATCATGATGGTCGCATCCGTGTTTGGCGACATCACGGTGAACGCACATTGGAAACGTGTATTCGTCATCGCCATACTGATGTATCACCCGGCATGATGGTATGGGGTGCCATTGGTTACACGTCTCGGTCACCTTGTAACCCCCCCCCCTCACTTATCGACCTTAATGACAGTGAAAAATTAACTGCGTGTACCTAATGGAAATTTGGGAAAAGCAATCGTCATCGAAGTTAATCTGTCGGTAAAGAGGGAGGAAAGGGTTACATCTAAATGAAAAATGCATATGAAATTGGTGGAAATTAATTTTGTAAAGGGGTAAAGTTAATAAAGAAAGTAAATATGCGGTCGTTACGTTAACAATTAATTGGCGTTAATTAGATATTGGAGATTTGGGAAAAATCACGGTCGCCAGTCCCATGGACAACTACTATAATAACTGAAAATGAAAGATTAATGCACATATATTTAGCACTAAAAGCGTGGCAACTGAAGGTTGACACGTGTTGTGTGAAAACTGAATGTTTGTCAGAAGTAATAAATTTCGCTACACTCTGACTTAATTTAGCAAAAGAATTAATAAAACCTGAAAATTGAAAGTTAATTTAGTGACTGAAATTAATAGTGAACTTTGTTTCTGAAGCACTACGAAATTCAATAAAATAAGGTTAGTCTTGGGCTACCTCAACAATCATTTCAAAAGCTACTTGAATCTACGCTATTTAGAAATAAGAGATTTAACTTTGAACTTGAATTAAATGATTCTGAACAATAACAATAGTAAAATTTAGTACGTACCAAGCTGGGCTGCAGTCACAGGTAAGCTAAAATACGTAACAAAACTCGCAGTCCTAATTTGTGCTTGTGTAATCTAAATATTGTAGCCAGCTGTGAATACTTTAACTGAATTTTGAAATTAAAGCAGTGAAATGGAATGATATTACTTTAATGCTGACGTTTGAATTTCAACGACACTCGGGTTCATTCCGGAAAACGAAGGGACCATGCTTGGTAATGCAATTGGGGCAATGAGCAACAAAGGTTCATGCTACGTTGCTGTAATTTTGAAACAGTTTGAAAAGCTGACGTCTGCCATACAGTTCTAAATCTTTGCATGCTTCCAGTCTTCCTTGTTGGTTGATTGAAGGTTTGAAGTCGTCGATCGAGGAGGTGGCGACAGTCACTCATTGTCGGCCGTCGCTGTTGCAGAAGTTGGATCTTGGCGCGCCTTCTTCTCGACACGGTCACCAGGCGAAACGGGCTCTTGGTGTGCACCAGTTAATGCTTCTCGTCCGCGACACCGTGTCTGAAACTATCATAGCAAGTCGAGCGCAATTACATGTTGCCAAACCCCGAAAGCGCGGCAACTCGCGGGAGCGTCACACAACACACCTGCTTCACCGCCCTACTCCAGCCAGACTCCCTCTGCCCGCGCTTCATGCGGCAGAGTTAACACTACCAAAGATCCTAAACACTTTGGTTCTCCACACGACCTATCGATGTAGTCGTTCGATAGCATAGTTTTCCCTAGGCCACACCCAGCGTAAAAATACAAATAATATTTACAAAACAAACCAATTATACATCGACATAAATATATATATACAAAGACACAGAAATGTCATATCTTCAGGTAACAAATAAAGGAAAAGAATGTATAGTACAATAGATGGAAATAGGAGGATATGCATTTCCGGCGTTACAACCTCTTGTTCGCATTGACGGCACTTTGAACAGTGGACGTTACATTTTAGATGTGTTACGACCAGTGGCTCTACCCTTCATTCGATCCCTGCGAAACCCTACATTTCAGCAGGATAATGCACAACCGCATGTTGCAGGTCCTGTACAGGCCTTTCTGGATAGAGAAATTGTTCGACTGCTGCCCTGGCCAGTACATTCTCCAGATCTCTCACCAATAGAAAACGTCTGGTCAATGGTGGCCGAGCAAATGACTCGTCACAATACTCCAGTCACTACACTTGATGAACTGTGGAATCGTGTTGAAGCTGCATGGGCAGCTGTACCTGTACACACCATCCAAGCTCTGTTTGACTCCATGCCCAGGCGTATGAAGGCCGTTATTACGGCCAGAGGGGGTTGTTTTGGGTACTGATTTCTCAGGATCTATGCACCCAAATTGCTTGAAAATGTAATCACATGTCAATTCTAGCATAATATACTTGTCCAATGAATACCCGTTTATCATCTGCGTTTTTTCTTGGTGTAGCAATTTTAATGGCCAGTAGTGTATGTGGTGTCAGTCCTTTTGCACATGTCCGATAGAATAGACACCACGTATATATAATTAAGGCGATGGTTCCTTCAGTGCAGATGCACACCAAACTCGAGCTCTTACGGGAATCAGCGAGATGCCACGGGTAATGAGAGACTAATGAGGAGGGGCACTTCATAAGGAATTTTGTGTGGTGTAAATTGAGTAGGCACTTCAGTCCGGAACCGCGCGACCGCTACGGTCGCAGGTTCAAATCCTGCCTCGGGCATGGATGTGTGTGATGTCCTTAGTTTAGTTAGGTTTAAGTAATTCTAAGTTTAGGAGACTGATGACCTCAGATGTTAAGTCCCATAGTGCTCAGAGCCATCTGAACAATTCTTTTTTTTAAATTGAGAATTTGTGTCTAATGGGAGGTGCGATAGCGTAGCCAATAGTAACTTCTGAACTGCGAACACACCCTCTCTTGATTATCCGAACTGCGGACAGAGGTAAACAGTGGACATGAACTGCGGACAGAGGATTAGTCCGCTAGTTAGTATTACGCGGCAGACACCATGAGCAGACTGGCTGATTATCTCCCATGTTCGCCACTGAAATTACAACTAAAACATCTGCCTAGTACGCAGGAGACACGGGTTCGAATCCTTTTCAACTTACCCCATAGATATAAATCAATGCCCACTGGCAGTTAATGTCTTTCATTCGTTTGTGTATTGTGTTAATTGATGCTTTCATCGCTGATTTGTACTTCAAGGTTATATACAAGGCAATTCAATACGAATATGATATGGGTGTGTTTCAGGTAGGGACTCTGGGCAGGGCAGTTTATTTCCGGAGTGTTATTGTCCATAATTATCACCGCAGTTAAGCGCTGTCGGGCGTGGCCGGCACTTGGATGGGTGACCATCCGGGCCGCCATGCGCTGTTGCCATTTTTCGGGGTGCATTCAGCCTCGTTAAGCCAACTGAGGAGCTACTCGACCGAATAGTAGCAGCTCCGGTCTAAGAAAACCATCACAACGACCGCGAGTGCGGTGTGCTGACCACACGCCCCTCCTGTCAGCATCCTCAGCTGAGGATGACACTGTGGTCGGATGGTCCCGATGGGCCAGTTGTGGCCTGAAGACGGAGTGCTTTATTGTCCATAATTATTACCTTACAGATGCAGCTTTATAATATGGTGCACTGTTATGCTGATACAAATAACTGTCGTCTCAGAACTGCTCCTATACTTTCTGGAGCACAAAATGCTGTGTGTTCATATTCTTCGGCATTTAGCGTTTTCTTAAGCACAATAATAGGATCACAGCGTAAACACAACAAACACCTCTATAACGTAAAACCACTTCCTCCTTACTTCACTGTTGGCACACTACAAATGATGGTAGGTAACGTTCTCTGGGCTTTCATCGAAGCCAACCACTTTCATCGGATAGCCACAGAGTATAGCGTGAGTCATCTCTCCAAATAACTCTATTTTCCATTCATTTACTGTCCAGTGACGTCGGTCTTTACACCACCTCAAGCTCTGACTATAGAAATGTGTGGCTTACGAGAAGGTGCTCGACCATTCTAACCCATTTTTTTAAACTTCCTATTGTGCTAGCTGGACTGCTGGTACTAGTCTGGAACTCACGATTGATTCCTTCTCAAGAGATTTCTTAGAATAACCATTAGCAATGCTCGAAGGCCCCTGTCCGTAAGAACGTGAGGTCTGTCTGGGCTTGCTTTAGCTGCGGTTTGTTCCTTCGCGTTTCCACTTCAAAATCACATCACCAACAGTCGAAATATCCCTGACCGATTTGCTACTCGGGCGGCGTCCAGTGGCTAGTTCAGATGCATGTCGCACCTAACAGACGAATCCAGAGAAGTCAACTAACGCTAAGAGCTTCTTACAAATACCAACCAAACTTGGTATACACACTACTTACTACTTGGAAAGAAATACTGTAGAAGTAAGAACGAGCAGCCTCCTATTGTGGGCGGGAATGATAACGTGGAGAAAGAAGGGGAACGAGGAGATGGACAGACGAAGAGGGGCAAGAATGCTACGGACGAGATAGTGGGAAGCAGGAGATGGACAGAGAGAAGGAGAGGCGAAACGGATAGAAGAGAGACGCACGGGGAGTGGGGGTGCGGTAAACCTTTTGCATTTCTTACTTTTATATTTTTGTTTTCTTTAAAGGCAAAGAGAAAAGGTGGAGCGGTAGCCCAGCGTAGAACCTGTGCTTACCGTCATGTATTTTTGATTTTCAGATGTTAAATAACATAAGATGTTTTCCGGTTCCTCAATACGAGGAGGGTTTCGCGCTCTGATAGTGAAGGAAGGTAGACGCAAGTATCTTGGTGCGTAATCGACTCAGCCATTTTAGGCGATACGAATAAGTGAAGAGTATGTATTTTCTATGTGCATCGAACACTAGAATACAGTATTGTTTCATTAACTGAAAGTTTGTCTGACTTATTATTTCGAGTAGTACTGTAACCAGAACAACTGAAGTCCGATTGACGCAACACGGACACGATCAAGATTTTGTGGGTGAAAACGTAGTAGTATTAATTGGTAAGCATAAACCAACAGCAAGAGGAGGGCTGTTTCGCTTATGATGTAACTAATATGAAAGGATTCTTTACCCTTTTACGGGCATAGCCCAGCTTATTACGCATGTCCGAGTGGCGAAAAAATAATCTCATTAATTCAATATATCTAAAAGGCCACATTTCACATTTTATTTTTTATTATTATATTAATATTTTATTATATTACAGGGGGAAGGACCAGATGGACAAAGGGAGGAGGAAGAGGAGGAGGAGGAAGAGGAGAGGACTCGGAGGGGGTGAGGAGGAGGTAGAGGGGATAGATGGGCAAACAAAGGTGGGAGGAGACGGACAGAGAGAGAGAGCGAAAGAGCAGATGGACTAATAAAAGATTAGGATGAATATATACCCCGGGCATCGTCGGATACTCAGCTAGTATTATTGTAAAATAGGACTGGGAACCGCGGAGCCGCACAAACACTTGATTCGTAACGTAGTTTGACGACCATTACTTTAGAACATTTGATCTTTTCATATCGCAGTACTTATCCTTACCGAAATAAAGATGTATGATTGTTGGAGGACAGTAGAAAAGTACAGAGGTTCCACGACTGACTCTTCTCAATCAACGTAGACTAACTGCGTGTTAAAATACACTAACGGAAAAAAATCGCAACGCCAAGGAGGAGTTGCGCGACATAAACGGAAGATGGTAGGCGTGCTCTACATCCGAAAGATGCTATCTATTCAAATTTCGCGCCACTCGCCTAAGAGTAGCGTCACTATGAGGACGCAAATCAGGTTAGCCTTAAATACACACAGTAACGATCGTGGCGTTAAATACCTTTGAGATTTTACGTGGTGAGCTGATGTCAGTCAAGAACCCCTTTAAGGCTACAGAAAGACGCCATCATCAGCATCTCAGTGAGTTTGAACGAGGTCATGTAACATGGCTACGACAAGTTGGATGTTCCTTCTGCGATACTGCAGAAAGACTTGGCACGATTGTACCCACGGTACATGATTGCTAGCGGTGATGGTCACGAGAATGCACGGTCACAAGAAGATCGGGCTCCGGACGGCCATGTGGTGCTACTGAGAAGGAAGACCATCGTGTTCGGCGTATGGCACGTCGTATTACATCTGCAGTAGCAACCACAGCAGCAGTTGCCACCACAATGACATAATGAACTGTTAAAAATCGGTTACTTCCTGTACGGCTCCGAGCTAGACACCCTGCATTCCACTGAACCCAGACCACCACCATTTACAACTTCAGTGGTTTCAAGCGAGAGCTCAATTGAGGCCAAGATGGAGGTCCTTTGTGTTTTCTGATAAAGCCGGTTCTGCCTCGCTGCCAGTAACGGCGTGTTCTGGTTGTGAGGAGGCCTGCAACCAACTTGTGTCCATGCTAGATACACTGGACCTACACCTGGAGTTATGGTCTGGAGTGAGATTTAGTATGACACCAGAGGCACTCGCCTGGTTATCCAACGCACCCTGACTGCAAATTTGTATGTGCGTCTGGTGATTCGACCTGCTGCGCTGCCATTCATGAACAGAATTCCACAGGATTTCCAACAGGATAACGCTCGTCCACATATCCCTCTTGTAACCCAATATCTTTAGAGCGTTAAGATGTTGGTCGTGCGGTAGCGTTCTCGCTTCCCGCGCCTGGGTTCCCGGGTTCGATTCCCGGCGGGGTCAGGGATTTTCTCTGCCTCGTGATGACTGGCTGTTGTGTGACGTCCTTAGGTTAGTTAGGATTAAGTAGTTTTAAGTTCTAGGGGACTGATGACCATAGATGTTAAATCCCATAGTGCTCAGAGCCATTTGAACCATTTGTTAACACGTTGCGTTGGCCTGGTCGATCACCAGATCTGTCTCCAATCGAGCATATATGGGACATCATCGGATGACAGCTCCAACGTCATCCGCAACCAGCATTAACCTTCCTTGTATTGACCGACCAAGTCTAACAGGCATGGAATTCCATCCCACAAGCAGGTACTGTAATATTCCTCCTTTTGACTTGTGTGTGTTATTTACTATCCTGATACGTAAAAACAGATGTAATACTTGTGTGTATTTTGTATTCTCTGAATTGGTTTACAAAACATACTGTCGTGCAAAGCCAACTGTAATATTTTTATACTATACTGTTAATAGTAAGCAATGTAACAAACGGAAACACAGTTACCTATCCGGACAGCAAAGCCACAAAAACAAGTGTTATAACCGTGTGTGTTAACCTAAGGAATAAGCATCAGACTTTAACTCGTTTCTTCAAACAAGTTATTAGTTCAGAGGTATGGCAAATAACAGTAGTTAGACTACTATTCTGTATCGATAACAGTATATATGGTTGGTGGTACACTATTATTCGCCGGTCTAATTAGGCACACGTACTGAAGTTGAGTAGGACAGCTGAAAAGATTGCAACTCCCTACTTACCTAAAAGACTTCACTTTAGATTTAGATAAAAGAGATGGTTCAGCAACAGAAGAAAAGTTTAGCCGCTCGAAACAAAACTACAGTACACAATTGCTTAAGCAAACAGGCTGATTTCATGAAAGCAAAAGTAAATTTGGTCGGGGGGGGGGGGGGGGGGGGGGGGGGAGGTGTTCTACATCAACATATTTGGTACTCAACATTTCATTGATTCACTATAAACTGTTTAACGTTATTATTTGTCACCATTAATCATCAACTCAGTATTTCTTTTCATTAATACGTAATGTGAAAGCAGTAGACAATTTATCTAATGTGGTCTCTGAATCTGGCATAACTTTACGTAATCACTTTAACAAAGAAAATAATAGCAATGTTAATTATGAAATTCTCAGTTATTCGTTCCGTCAATTATTTCACTGATTAATCACTGATTTGCCAACAATATATTAAAGATTTTACAGTCTTGGCAGAATACAGGTCACTCGGAATTTTCATGTACCACGTTAGGATCCTGCTTGGTTTATGAGCGGGATAAATTACCAGGTGGACACAATCGTTAATTTGGATGATGGTTATTATTCCTAAAGCACATTTCAACTTCCTGGCACACACTATAATACATAGCTAAAATGTCGTAGCCTGTAAGCTGTGATCAGCGACGGTGGCGTTGGTGGCAACAACTGCATTAATATCAGAACGGCCAAGAGGAGTTATCCACGTCGGACTTATTTCCTCTTCATAGCGATGATCCATCTTATAATCAACAGCCCGTTTTTCTCCCCATACCAGGCTGTGATAAACTGCAGTTTCCAACCGAGGCAAGATGCAACCATATGGCGCACTCCACACTATGCTGGCGCTGTACGAGCTGCCTCTAAGATCACTATCCACCGACTAACTTTGTTCGCGCCTGCCAAAGCGCACCAAACGTTTCTGCTCCCACATTTTCCTACGCTTACACAGCTTCCCATTCCTCACGGAACTACTCCATCTTTCATACTACACACATCTCATGCAGCCCTAAGTGAGTGTCATTAAGTATTACGTACATAATTACATTATAGCACCTTTTTACATTTCTTAATAACAAATAGATATCTTTACAATATTTAAAAGTAAATATTACACCCTTTTTCTTAATATGTACATTCACTTTAATCTAATCAAAAAGAGTTCAGTATCGACTTCGCTTCAAACAAGATGTCTCTACTTCTGCTTAAACAGTTTCAATGAAAGATTTACAAAAAATTAAAAAAAAAATATGAACAATAATGTCACAGTAACCGGCACCTGTACAACACAATGCATGCACGTTTACATGCTTGCATTCGACATTCTAGCGGCTGAATTTCACATTTGCAATGGGTTATCTCGCCTCTACATTAGCTAAATGTTATCTAGACGAATGTATTCCCAAAATTTTATTGCTTTAAGTTAATTATTTTTTGATATTGCGATTTCTTTTTCCGTCATTGTATAACAGCAACGTGGTGTTACCTGGTTGCAGGTTATTACGCGGACCAGCTGTCCGTGGCCCAGGAGGTGCGAGGAAACCACACGGTGCGCGTCAAGAACGAGAGCCGGGGCTTCCACCTCAACAACCTGTCGTACGCGGGACCCATCGTCATGGGCGTCGGTGGTGAGTACCGTCCACAGACGCCACACCCGCCAGCTGCCAGCTGGCCCGCCGTTTCGCTACCTTTGCGCAGAGAAACTCATATACGATGGTTCAACCTGAATCGTAAAGATGACAATGTTTTCAAAACACGCGTGTCGAAGTAACTTTTGCCAAATACTATACTGGTTCTCTAGTCTACCGTGACAGAGTGTAATGTTAATTCAGATGACACACAGTTAATTCTAAGTTTAGATGCCGTGGGCCACGTGCACGACCGAGCACCACGTCATGTGTCGACGCTAGAATCGGATGTAAGTATAGTGTGCCGAGAGTTTAGCGTACAACTCTGCCCTCTGTTAATGTCGTTTTCCCTAATGGTAATAGCTACCTTGGTGCTGGAAGGCCTTATTCTAAAATCTGAGTTCCTCATCAGGAATCTAAGTCTAGGTCTTATTGCAGAGATTTTCTAGCTTATGCAAGGCGCGTACTGTATGTTTTGTTTCACCTGTAAGTGTTTTAGTACCTTATATGGTATTGAAACATCCCCTTTGTATGTAAAGAATGGCAGTGCTGGAAAAACGCTTACGGTATTTGATTTTCAAACAGCTGAGCAAAACTCAATGTACTCGGACATTTTTATCTTTACTTATTCTGATCATCACTAAACTCACACACAATATTTTAGCGCAACGCAATCTGACTTTCAATAATCCCTTCCAAAGAATAGCCCTGACTAAGAATAACCTATACCTTTTATGAATCACTTACCTCACAGAAATCTTCGTTACTCGAACTACTGCAATACAGCGAGCGCCAATACTGCCAGCTAAATAAAAGATTCTAACTACTGAAGGCATTAACTACTGACAAGCATGGTTAGCAAATGAAAGATTTCGATAGAGAACAAACGATGCATTTACCTTAATAGTGTTCAAAAGTTTTAATCTGCCAGGAAGTTTCAGTGTTCAAAAGTCATTATATATCAGTTCGTGACATCCAGTTTTACAAATTTCCTTTTTCTGACGGACACACGTCCAGATCGGCCTCTCATAGTAACCTCTCAAAACTCAGGTATCTCTCTCCCCACATCCACCACTGCTGGCGGCTCACATCCAACTGCCCAACGCTACGCGCTGTTCGCATTCAACAGCCCAGTACTATGCTAGCGAATATTCCAGCAGTGAGTCCAACCAGCCACAGACTGCACACAGTGCAGTCAGCGATTTTCATACAGAACACTACGTGGCGTTACCAACATAAAAACCTCAACATCCTACTTACAGTATCAGCAGTGGTTTTTTGTTTATTATTTATACAAAAGGTTATTGTGCCATGATAACATCTTGGGGAGCTTAAAATTATTTCTGTAATGCATTAGTGATTATTAGACATTAACTTATGTTTGTGTACAAGCATAGCTAAGGGCTGTGATAGATAATACCCAGTTGATCCTTGGAATGTTACACATCTATGCTGTGTGCAGAATCAGTTCTACAATACAATTTTTAAAATTAAGATAGTTCCTTCTTCTTCTTCACTTCATGCATTAGGAGATTGCTTGTTACGGTATCGATATCTTGCAGGGTCTTTGTACATTTCTTCTTCCAACGCATTTATATTTTAGAGCCATTACCGGGAACGTTTCTCCACCCATACGGTCTACACGTTCCTTCCATTTTTTCCTATTTTCTTTTATTTATTTATTAAGATTACTATACAGTTACGTTTACCATGCATAATATTATCAATTACATTGTGTTGCCAGGGCTATAGTACCGTATAGTATACAACTTGTCAAAATCAAATTTCTCAGTTTTCTTTCATTTCAGATTTAAAATCGATATACGATACCACGTTTTTCGTGTCTCACTTACTGTTTCTGGTCCCATACTGGCGTATTAGACGTGTGAAAACAGTTATTCTGTTCATTGTCGCTGTTTTAATAGTTCCACGCGCATTCTGTCTGTTTTTCACGAAATGCAGCGTTTGTATCATCAGCTCATGTGTCGTGTTTCCTTGTGTGTTTGTCTGATGGGGCGCGCGATTTCAGAACTTAAGTCACGTTAGAAAATTTTACTTGTGTACGTGTGTGCCTGTGCAGAAACATACATATAGACAGAATGAGCGATAGAAAGAGATAGGGGAGAGAGGGGGAAATTTGATGTGGAGGGTAATCATACGATGTTTGGAATAGGAGTGGAAATACTTAAGAAAAGAAGCGCGATGTAATTGGGAAGAGGGTCATGTGTTTTGTTTTTGGTTTTCTTGCATAGTTCTTTAGTCTTTTAATGCAATGTCGAATTTACTCCTTTAGTACTTTTTTCGGCAAACTACTGATTTTTGATAATTCGTTTCTATCGTTAATTTCAGTGGGAGCTGTTACTTTTTAATGCTCTGAGAAGTTCCGCATTTCTGGCTCCAAAATTCCTACATGTTTGGCCCTCATATACAGCAATTGCAAATTACATGATAGATAATAGATTGGCTACATTTAACAATGTTAGTGGTTTGTTCTTGTATTGTATGGAACTGGGGACCTAGAAACGACGGAGAGGCTTCGTCCCCGCCATAGCCCTCAGTGGTTCACAACCCCACAACAGACCATAGTAGTCCACTCACCCCACCGCCGCCCCACACAGAACCCAGGGTTATTGTGCGGTTCGGCCCCCAGTGGACTCCCCCGGAACGTCTCACACCAGGGGAGTGTAACCCCAATGTTTGCGTGGTAGAGTAATTATAGTGTACGCGTACGTGGAGAACTTGTTTCCGCAGCAATCGCCAACGTAGTGTAACTGAGGCAGGATAAGGGGAAAAAGTCCGCATTCGCCGAGGCAGATGGAAAACCGCTTTAAAAACCACCCACAGACGGGCCGGCACACCGGACCTCGACACTAATCTGCCGGACGGATTCGTGGCGGGGACAGGCACACCTTCCCGCCCGGAATGCAATGCGTTAGACCGCAGGACTAACTGGACAGGCTGGTTTGTCCTTACTATGTTTCATTTTTCCATGTAGTGTCTTTTGATCATGGGTACGCCGTTCAGTCGGTTTAGTAAGAGTATAGGGCGACTGGATTAGTCATGGATAACAGTGCTAGTGGTTATTGACTTCTCTATTGTGAACTCTTGTTTATTGTTAACCTTGTGTATTATGAGGTCCATTAAACTGAGTTTCTTTCTCAGTGGTGAAATGTTTTATGGATGGACAATGTATGCCATCATTTAGTTCGTTTATGGGGACACATGGATCATCTACTAGGCGAATGACATCGTCTACATTCGGTTATGTTCCCTTGATTTTACTATTTTGTTAAAGAACTTGCTTTCTATTTTATGCTCAAATAAGCTGGCCAGGAGGCCGCTGATTGGTGATCCCATAGGTAGTCCTTGTTGTGAGTAAAAGTTACTGTTGAAGTTAAAATATTTTTCTTTGTGATGAGCTGGAGAATGGCTGATTTTTCTGTATTTTTGTCGTGGAAGTCAGTGGCTAGCAATGCAAAAACGTCTAAATCCGTGTCATGTCTCAGTATAAATAGTCTTGGCTAAGAAAAGTCAGAAGGAGTATCTTAATATTTAAATTTTCTAAAGTCTTCATCTCATGTTAATTGTGATATTATTTGTAAAATAAAAGAGAATTCACTTTATATACGTACATCCGCTTAATTTGAAAAAGGTTTTCTAGTACTGAATATTGTATCCCTTAGGCTAAATAAATACTGTTTCGTGTACACTCAGAGCTCAACTTAAAACATAATGAACGTTTGGACACATAGTTGTTCATGACTCCCAAAATTAACCAATGACATCAGGGTCTGTCCTCCAATCTTCGGTTTTATTCTGAAAAGCACAGTAACAAAGAAAAGTTAATGCAGAAAAAATCTAGTTGCTTCTCGCAGTACAGAGCAAAATGTATGTAGCACTACAAATCTCATCTTCCTTTATCCAGATGATCACCTATTCACAAATAGTACTGTATGGTGGACATTGGGCTGCAGAATGGTGCGAAAACTACGCAAGGTTTTGAATTTTTCTTACGTCAGCGGTCTTTCTATTGGTGCAGTAATGTTTAACTTCACGAGAGGAAGTGCGCTCTAGTGCATTATTCTCACTGCATATTAACAGAGTTGCATGTACTGTAAGAGCAATCGAGATGTGACTGTTAAGCAATACAAAGGAAGCCGCTTCGACCACCGTCACTCCTTCTCTCTCTCTCTCTCTCTCTCTCTCTCTCGACCACCACCCACCCATATTTTTGCCCTTTCTCGGTTTTATTTAACTATTACATCTTTAATTCTTCAAATGAGATGTAAAATAGAGTCTAAGGAAATATCAGTATCACAATCAATCATAACAGTTCGACAAGCAGATTAACTGAGGCTGTAGAGTGCAGGAAGTATTTTAATAGACTAGACAATACGTTATGCCATCTGCTGTCCGAACGCGTAACTACTTCCATTTTATGATCCATATTGGCTAATACCCATGTTTAAACCAACAGTGATGAGCCTAAATAATATGACCATTGCCCACCTCGAGGTTGAATGACGCATAGGGGAGTTGTGGGCACGTGACGCGGCAAGAAAATTATTCTACCAACGATACAGAACGCAAATGGTGAAATCCTCTGACGTAAGCGACATTGACACAAAGGGCAAATTGTTGTGGCTCAGCATCTCGGAACGAGAATCTCAGAAACTGCGAAACTGGTCGGTTTTCCGTGTGCTACTGTCGCGAATATGTATCGAAAAGTGATTGGAGGACAGTGAAAAGACGATTAGGCGACAAGGTGTGGGACGTCCACGCCTCATCACAAGACTTGGAGGCCAGAGGCTTCTCAGCCCTCCTAAGCAGGCCGGCCGCGGTGGCCGCGCGGTTCTAGGCGCTACAGTCTGGAACCGCGAGACCGCTACGGTCGCAGGTTCGAATCCTGCCTCGGGCATGGATGTGTGTGATGTCCTTAGGTTAGTTAGGTTTAAGTAGTTCTAAGTTCTAGGGGACTGATGACCTGAGAAGTTAAGTCCCATAGTGCTCAGAGCCAGCCCTCCTAAGCAGGATAGGCAGCTATCTGTGGCAGAGCTGACGATAAAGTACAATCCTGGTGCAGGTGAAAGTGCTTTGGAGCACACCGTTTAGCGTGTATTGTTGAACAGCACACCACCCCTATGTTTTCCCTTGTTAACCCAACAACACCCTCAGTTATTATTGCAGTGGACACGGTACCTTCCAAATTGGAGCCGCGCGGGGTAGCCGTGCGGTCTGGTTCACCTCGCCACGATTCGCGCGGCTCTCCTCGTCGGAGGTTCAAAAAAATGGTTCGCATGGCTCTGAGCACTATGGGACTTAACTACTGTGGTCATCAGTCCCCTAGAACTTAGAACTACTTAAACCTAACTAACCTAAGGACATCTCACACATCCATGCCCGAGGCAGGATTCGAACCTGCGACCGTAGCAGTCGCGCGGTTCCGGACTGCGCGCCTAGAACCGCTAGACCACCGCGGCCGGCGTCGGAGGTTCGAGTCCTCCCTTGGGCATAGGTATGTGTTTTGTTTAAGGTAGATTAAGTAGCGTGTAAGCCTAGGGACCGATGACCTCAGCAGTTTGGTCCCATAGAACTTACCACAACTTTCCAATTTTTTTTCCAAATTGGACTGTGGTAGTAATCCAAGCCACCATGGTAGTTGTTTACAATGTGAACATTATTGCATACCACTTACTTGAAGTCATCCGATGGCGATGGTATCTTCAAGCAGGGTAATTGTCTGTGTCGCAACTACATATAGTGCTCACATTGATGTTTGGTCTGCAAATTCACCTGATATGAACAGGATGGAACATAACTCGGACGCTATCGAACGCCAACTCCGCGCTCACAAACCACCGGTCCGTAATTTACGGGAAATGAGTGACCCGTGCGTAGACAGCAGGCGCCATATATCTCTGCCACCAACCACCTTAAACGATAATCGATGCTAACGTTATACATCTCCGAGGAATTTTTGAAAGTTGTAACCGTGACATAACCTAATGGAAACAAAACAATCGAACTTGGATTCGCTTCCGATACCCTCCAGCAGAGTATAAACAATAGTAAACGGTGGGTCAAGAACAGACGTTCTCCCAGCACAAAAGCAAGTTGTAACATTACATATTAAAACAGGTCGCCTGCCTAATTAGGCATTCTTGAGTCAAGCATAACCATAAAGCAGAAGGCAGAGCTAAGGCTAACCTAACTTTCCTTGATACACACACTAAACTCTTTCTTTATATCTGTTCACACTATAACACAGTAATCTAACCTTGCAGATAAATGTGCTACTAACTAGTGAGTCAAATAAGCAAATGGCCAATGAGACAGTAAACAGCAATATATGCCTCTCAACAACAGATACCTAAAAATGAACTATGTGCAACAGTTCATAAAAACAAATACCCACAAACATGAAACTGGCAGCAATACTGAACAGGGAAAAGCTTGAAATGATTCTGAATTTAAATCGGGGGTCTGCTAAAGATCGTGATCTATAACTTCATTGCTTCGTACAGGGTCTCTATGCCTGTGCATTAACTAGCTTGCATTAGAATAGATAACACAATAAACAGTTCTTTCTTAAACTCGGGACCGGGCGAGGTGGCGCAGTGGCTAGCACATTGGACTCGCATTCGGGAGGACGACTGTTCAATCCCGCGTCCGGCCATCCTGATTTAGGTTTTCCGTGATTTCCCTAAATCGCTCCAGGCAAACGCCGGGATGGTTCCTTTGAAAGGGCACGGCGGACTTCCTTCGCCGTCCTTCCCTAATCCGATGCGACCGATGATCTCGCTGTCTGGTCTCTTCCCCCAAACAATCCAATCCAATTCTCTTAAACTCGGTTTGAAGCAACTAGACAGAAGGCAAATCTAACTACACTGGCTCTGAAGGAGCTTTTGCATTGCTTCATTAAATAATGGCACATGACGACCCTTAAACTTTGATGGTTTTAAGAACTATGCTCATTAACAAAAAAATGGTTCAAATGGCTCTGAGCACTATGGGACATAACATCTGTGGTCATCAGTCCCCTAGAACTTAGAACTAATTAAACCTAACCAACCTAAGGACATCACACACATCCATGCCCGAGGCAGGATTCGAACCTGCGACCGTAGCTCATTAACAAAACTGCACCAGTACGAATAAGAAAAGGTAAGTATTATTATCATTAATTATTAGTTAAGTAAAGCACAACAAATTATAACTCCTTAAATAACAAATGTGCTTCAACAAGTGTCTTTTGACCTAACCAAAATTATAATTGGCTTTGCAAATGATAACACAACGTTAAATTCAAGTTCAGCCACTTTCTTATAATAAATTAGGACTCTCGAAATTAAATTCACTAGGATGGGAATTCTGTCCAGATTTGTGATTTGGGATAATCACGGGTGCAAGATAGAGTTTTTAGTGACACCACGATTATTATTAAAATCAAGCAGACATTACAAATATCTGGTCCATTTAGAGCGCCAAATACAAAACAATTTAGTGGAAGTCTGGTGGCACTGGTGGCTGAATTTGCAGTGGCTGTTAACCTGGCGGCGATGTACTCATGACAGTTCTGTTGGTCTCGCCCTATTACTGATCTTATTGGCGTCGAAATAATATTTTTATAGTGCCAAAAACCATGTCATGATAATGGTGTTACGAAATTCACTATCCGAGGCCCATAAATACTGCCCTTAAGTTCTTCTGGCCTCAGAACTCCAGGTATGAGTTACCATGATTTGCTGCTGCTGATAGCGAAGTGTTAACCACAGCACTGCTTAACCCAGATTCCTTACTCGTCACAAAGGACGAGTTCTCACTTGCGCGCCAACCACACTTTTTCTATTTCGCCTGGCTACTTCCGTAAATGCGGGTCTCCCCCACATCTTATACATTTAACCGTACGTTCCCTAATTATGGACCAAGTCATTTATAACACATTACATAACAATCACTCCATTAGTAAATTAAATCTATAAGCATAATTTAAACAACAGCCTTAAGAAATTCACATAACTGAAACATGTGTATATATAGTCAAAGAATTACCATGACAGATACAACATTGCACATAAGCAAATACTACCAAATGACATAGCAATATCGATACAATTACAAACAGGTCAAAAATAGGTATTACAACCGACAAGGACATATCGATCCATGCCATGCAGAATCGATGCCATATTGCTGCAGAGTGGGGATTAACATTCTACTTAGCAGATGATCGTAACTTTTTGGCTAATTAGTTTATATTCCGCAAGGCACCGGCCAGCGCTTTGCACTTGCTGCCACTATTACGCTGTCTTCCATTGTAATATTTCAAATTCTTATTTTAGTGCAACGCGTTTCGAATCTCAGTCATAAACATGTTAAATTATTTGAAGTGTAAGTGCAAATGTGGACTGTTTCCAATGCAAAAGATGAACATTTCATGTGCATATGAACGTGGTAAGGTGAAGCAAGTGTAACGCCCAAAAATGTCAAAGCAATCTGTGAAACGAGTTGGAACTAAACAGATAAGGGGTTAAGACTGAAGATGGTAAATTGGTAGCACAAATGTCTGATGGCTACAAGTTACGGCCACTTTTTTGGGCCAGCGGTCTCTCTATTCGTTCTTCAGACTGTAACTGGGAAATTGAGAAAAATTCAATTTCTTCTTCATCTGTGATCCTGTCGTCCACACAACATTAGTAACAGTCCAGAAGATACAATGGCTTGCTGAAAATTAATACCTCTGAATTTTTTATGTGAAAACTCTTACAGCTTTTAAAATAAAACAAACGTTATTAACATTCTACGTCTTTGTTCTTCATGTCTGCATATTTATTTCTCAACATAGTAACCCTGGCGACGAGCCCATTTCTTCCAACGAGAGACCAGTTTGTTGATGCTGTCACTGTAGAATGTTTGACTTCTTTGACGGAGCCACAATCTCACCTCTACTCGCACCGTTCATCACTATCGAAGTGGAGTCCTCGAAGGTGTTCTTTACGGTTAAGAAACAGCTGAAAGGTAGATGCGCCCAAATCGACACTGTATGGGGAAATTAAAATGCCGTGTGACTAGGGCCTCCCCTATGGTAGACCGTTCACCGGGTGCAAGTCTTTCGAGTTGACGCCACTTCGGCGACTTGCATGTCGATGGGGATGAAATGATGATGATAAGGACAACACAACACCCTGTCCCTGAGCGGAGAAAATCTCCGACCCAGCCGGGAATCGAACCCAGGCCGTTATGTATGACAAGCCGTCGCGGACACTGTATGGAGGATGATCGGTGACAGTGAACCCAAGCCGTCGGATTGGTGCGGGTGTCGCATCGCTCACGTGTTATCTGGCACCGTCATACTAAAGGAGAGGGTGCTCCATGTATGGACGAACTCTTCGAATTCGAAATTCGATTACAGCACGCTGTGTCTCACGTACCGACATAATTACGATACACACCGTAATGTTACACGCTAAAATTCGGATCCATGTAGCGGTAGAGAGCTGAAAACGTGTACAAACGAAGAATATACACTACTGGCCATTAAAATTGCTACACTAAGAAGAAATGCAGATGATAAACGGCTATTCATTGGACAAATATCTTATACTAGAACTGACATGTGATTATATTTTCACGCAGTTTGGGTTCATAGATCCTGAGAAATCAGTACCCAGAACAACCACCTCTGGCAGTAATAACGGCCTTGATACGCCTGGGCATTGTGTCAAACAGAGCTTGGAAGGCTTGTACATGTACAGCTGCCCATGCAGCTTCAACACGATACCACAGTTCATCAAGAGCAGTGACTGGCATACTGTGACGAGCCAGTTGCTCGGCCGCCATTCACCAGACGTTTACAATTAGTGAGAGATGTGGAGAATGTGCTGGCCAGGGCAGCAGTAGAACATTTTCTGTATCCAGAAAGGCCGGTACAGGACCTGCAACATGCGGTCGTGCATTATTCTGCTGAAATGTAGGGTTTCGCAGGCATCGAATCAAGGGCAGAGCCACGGGTCGTAACAAATGTGAAATGAAACGCCCACTCTTCAAAGTGCCGTCAATGCGAACAAGAGGTGACAGAGACGTGTAACCAATGGCACCCCATACCATCACGCCGGGTGATACGCCAGTATGGCGATAACGAATACACGCTTTTCCAATGTGTGTTCACCGCGATGTCGCCAAACACGGGTGAGCCCATCATGAAGCTGTAAACAGAACCTGGATGACGTTTTGCCATTCGTGCACCCAGGTTCGTCGTTGAGTACACCATCACAGGCGCTCCTGTCTGTGATGCAGCGTCAAGGGTAACCGCAGCCATGGTCTCCGAACTGATAGTCCATGCTGCTGCAAACGTCGTCGAACTGTTCGTGCAGATGGTTGTTGTCTTGCAAACGTCTCCATCTGTTGACTCAGAGATCGGGACGTGGCTGCACGATCCGTTACAGCCATGCGGATAATATGCCTGTCATCTCGACTGCTAGTGATACGAGGCCTTTGGAATCCAGCATGGCGTTCTGTATTACCCTCCTGAACTCAGCGATTGCATATTCTGCTAACAGTCATTGGATTTCTACCAACGCGAGCAGCAATGTCGCCATACGATAAACCGCAATCGCGATAGGGTACAATCCGACCTTCATCAAACTCGGAAACGTGATGGTACGCATTTCTCCTCCTTACGCGAGGCATCAGAACCAAGTTTCACAAGGCAACGCCGGTCAACTGCTGTTTGTGTATGAGAAATCGGTTGGAAGCTTTCCTCATGTTAGCACGTTGTAGGTGTCGCCACCGGTGCCAACCTTGTGTGAATGCTCTAAAAAGCTAATCATTTGCATATCATAGCATCTCTTTCCTGTCGGTTAAATTTCGCGTCTGTAGCATGTCATCTTCGTGGTGTAGCAATTTTAATGGCCAGTAGTGTAGATGCAGAAAATTTATAACGTTTGTTTTATTTTAAAAGTTTTAAGAGTTTCACATAGAGTCGAGGAAGCATTAGATTCAGCACACCCTCTTCGTTCTCAACTTTGAATACTACCCTTATACTGTACTCTTCATTTTCTTTTTCCTTTCCTCTGTGCGGGGCCTGATGGTTCGCAGTGGCAGTGCTGCACTCTTCAAAATTGAGGTCATCAGTAAATAATGGTCCCACGTCCCGCCCTCATTGCGCATAAAAAGGAACTCAGAGTTTCAGTTCTTTTCCCATTTTTTTAGTGGTTGAAATATAATTTTCGCAGAGAACTCTACAGTGAAAGTATCTCTAGTGCTCTTTTTATACGGAGGGAAATCTGCCTCTGTAAAAGATTGCTGGCTGCCGTTTCTCCTCCCCATCCATCGACCGTGTGAAGTGTCAGGTCATCGCCCCAGGTGCTCCCGGAAGGCCACGCCCTCTTTTTGTCGTGCCGCTACAACGTACGTGACCACTCGCTACAGGAGCACACGAAAGCCCTGCTGCTGCCGGTGTTGCTCTCTCGTCGACTGCGACGCTTCCTCCATTAGCGTCTCTGAGGTCGTCGGCACACGGGACGAGGGAGCTGACGTTGCGCTGACGTGCACGCAGACGCGATACCCACTGTCACGAGGCAGCACTGTCGGTACACGGGACGATCTGATTTACGTGATTTTGCTCTTTCAGCGCTCTCCAGCGGCAGCTGTCGGCTTTATTTGGCTCGCAGACAATACAGTTTGTACACGAAAACGGACACGTCTAGAATTCCTGCATTCGCCCTAGTACGACGCACATTTCCTGCCTTCTCTATAAGTTAGTCGCGTTGCTCAGTCTGTGGTACGTATACACTCATGCTCATAAATTAAGGACAATTATAGGTGAGTGAAGGCAGCAGAGGATCAAGTACGTAAAAAGACGAGGGCTAGTAGAAATCCTTGGGTAACAGAAGAAATATTGAATTTAATTGATGAAAGGAGAAAATATAAAAATTCAGTAAATGAAGCAGGCAAAAAGGAATACAAACGTCTCAAAAATGAGATCGACAGGAAGTGCAAAATGGCTAAGCAGGGATGGCTAGAGGACAAATGTAAGGATGTAGAGGCTTATCTCACCAGGGGTAAGACAGATACTGCCTACAGGAATATTAGAGAGACCTTTGGAGACAAGAGAGCCACTTGTATGAATATAAAGAGCTCTGATGGAAACCCAGTTCTAAGCAAAGAAGGGAAAAGCAAACAGGTGAAAGGAGTATATAGAGGGTCTATACAAGGGCGATGTACTTGAGGACAATATTATTGAAATTGAAGAGGATGTAGATGAAGATGAAATGGGAGAGAAGAGTTTGACAGAGCACTGAAAGACCTCAGTCGAAACAAGGCCCCAGGCGTAGACAACATTCCATTAGAACTACTGACAGCCATGGGAGAGCCAGTCCTGACAAAACTCTACCACCTGGTGAGCAAGATGTATGAGACAGGTGAAATACCCTCAGACTTCAAGAAGAATATAATAATTCCAATCCCCAAGAAAGCAGGTGTTGACAGGTGTGAAAATTACCGAACTATCAGTTTAACAAGTCACGGCTGCAAAATACTAACGCGAATTCTTTACACACGAATGGAAAAACTAGTAGAAGCCGACCTCGGAGAAGATCAGTTTGGATTCCGTAGAAATATCGGAACACGTGAGGCAATACTGACCCTACGACTTAACTTAGAAGCTAGATTAAGGAACGGCAAACCTACGTTTCTAGCATTTGTAGACTTAGAGAAAGCTTTTGACAATGTTGACTGGAATACTCTCTTTCAAATTCTGAAGGGGGCAGGGGTAAAATACAGGGAGCGAAAGGCTATTTACAAATTGTACAGAAACCAGATGGCAGTTATAAGAGTCGAGGGACATGAAAGGGAAGCAGTGGTTGGGAAGGGAGTAAGACAGGGTTGTAGTCTCTCCCCGATGTTATTCAATCTGTATATTGAGCAAGCATTGAAGGAAACAAAAGAAAAATTTGGAGTAGGTATTAAAATCCATGGAGGAGAAATAAAAACTTTGAGGTTCGCCGATGACATGGTAATTCTGTCAGAGACAGGAAGGGACCTGGAAGAGCAGTTGAACGGAATGGACAGTATTTTGAAAGGAGGACATAAGATGAACATCAACAAAATCAAAACGAGGATAATGGAATGTAGACGAATTAAGTCGGGTGATGCTGAGGGAATTAGATTAGGAAATGAGCAAAGTAACTGATGATGGTCGAAGTAGAGAGGATATCAAATGTAGACTGGCAATGGCAAGGAAGAAGAGAAATTTGATAACATCGAGTATAGATTTAAGTGTCAGGAAGTCGTTTCTGAAAGTATTTGTATGGTGTGTAGCCATGTATGGAAGTGAAACATGGACGATAAATAGTTTGGACAAGAAGAGAATAGAAGCTTTCGAAATGTGGTGCTGCAGAACAATGCTGAAGATTAGATGGGTAGATCACATAACTAATGAGGAAGTATTGAATAGGATTGGGGAGAAGAGAAGTTTGTGGCACAACTTGACTAGAAGAAGGGATCGGTTGGTTGGACATGTGTTGAGGCATCAAGGGATTACCAATTTAGTATTGGAGGGCAGCGTAGAGGGTAAAAATCGTAGAGGGAGACCAAGAGATGAATACACTAAGCAGATTCAGAAGGATGTAGGTTGCGGTAGGTACTGGGAGATGAAGAAGCTTGCACAGGATAGAGTAGCATGGAGAGCTGCATCAAACCAGTCTCAGGACTGAAGACAACATCAACAACAACAACAACAACAATAGGATGTGGTGCCACACAACGTGGCACTACACAAAACTGGTGCTAATAGCATCGACACATAGGGAACTCACACGACACAGATCTGTAAGTCCACAGTATTACTGGTAAGTTGAGAAAACCGTCCCGAAACACATGTACTACAAAACGCCACAGTTTCCTGCGCATGTACCCCGACATCAGTATGGGATATGATCACCATGCACACTTACACAGACTGCACAATAGACCGGCATACTCTGGATAAGGTGGTCGAGCAGCTGCTGGGGTATAGCATCCCATTCTTGCAACAGTGCCGGTCGGAGCTCCCGAAGTGCCCTAGGGATTTGAAGCCAGCGATACGTTGACCGAGAGCATCCCAGACGTGCTCGATGTTCAGGTCTGGAGAACAGGCAGGCCACTCCATTCGCCTGATATCTTCTATTTCAAGGTACTTCTCCACGATGGCAGCTCGGTGGGGCCGTGCGTTATCATGCATCATGAGGAAGGTGGGACCCACTGCACCCCTGAAAAGGCGGACATACTGGTGCAAAATGACGTCCCGATATACCTGACCTGTTACAGTTCCTCAGTCAAAGACATGCGGGGGTGTATGTGCACCAATCATAATCCCACCCCACCCCACACCACAAACCACGACCTCCACACATGTTCCTTTCAAGGTTGGTATCTGGTTATTGGTTCACGCCAGATGAAAACCCGGCGAGAATCACTGTTCAGACGATACCTGGACTTGTCCGTGAACATAACCTGGGACCACCGTTCCAAAGACTATGTACTGTGTTCTTGACACCAGGCTTTACGTGCTCTCCTGTGACCAGGGATCAATGGAATGCACCTTGCGGGTCTCTGGGCGAATAAACCATGTCCGTTCAGTCGCCTGTAGACTGTGTGTCTGGAGACAACTGTTCCAGTGGCTGCGTTAAGCTCCCGATCAAGGCTACCTGCAGTACTCCGTGGCCGTCTGCGGGCACTGATTGTGAGATATCGGTCTTCTTGTGGTGTTGTACACTGTCGACGTCCCGTACTGTAGTGCCTGGACACGTTTCCTGTCTGCTGGAATCGTGGCTATAATCTTGAGATCACACTTTGTGGCACACGGAGGGCCCGTGCTACGACCTGCTGTGTTTTACCAGCCTACAGTCGCCCTAGTATTCTACTCCTCATAACGGCATCAATATGTGTTCTTTGAGCCATTTTCAACACACGTCTGATAACGTCTACACACTTACTCGCCGCACCGTACTCTGACATGCACCAACACACCTCTGAGTGTGTGGACTGCTGCCAGCGCCACCGTGCGACGACCGCAGGTCAAACGCACCGCATGGTCATACCCCGAGGTAATTTAAGCCCGCAAACCTCCCCCCAGAGCGTTGTTTCACCACCTATCAGCATTATCCTTAATTTATGAGCATGAGTGTAGATGAAAACTTAAGTATCTGTGAACATGTTATAAGACAAAAAGGAAAGATACACGTACAATTAATAAGTACATCAGGTTATGTAAGTTCACCAAATCAGACAAACCCACTTCTGGACAGAGAATACACTTATATTTATATAGCATCAAGTACTGCAGAAATTATTTCTATTAATTTCTTAATTAAGTCCCACAACCTTTTGGAGAACTCGAAGTTGTAAATAGAATTGGATGCGTCTGCTCACTCCACTAGGCTGTAGTTTCGTTATGAGCGACCTTGTATTTTGTGTTATTGTCTCCTATAGCCCATAGTTGCCGATATGTTATCAATTTACATTTAATTACAACAAATCCAAAGAAGAACGACACGTCTTTCATGAAACTTACATGTGTCGTTGCATTAAAACGGCTTACTCTGATAACACGAGAGTTATAATAAAACCAACTAAGAAAATTCTTTAATGTTAACTAATTCCTTAATCACCGATATGACGTTACCCGTCGTTTTGTTAAGACATATCGCACCAATAAAGATTCTTTCTCGAGGCATTCAATGTGCTGGGGCTTAGAAACAGTATATACTCATGGGGTGCGGGATAAAACATAAAACCCACCGAATATGGGCTTGCAATGAACGCGACAAATACAAGATGGCATCTTTCTTTCTGCGAGCCTCAGGCTTTCGCTTGTGATGTAGGGAACGTCCTTGCTTCCCGCTGGTTCTACTTTACGTGACACATCGCCGAAATATCGCAGAGCTCATTCTGTGTTTCACGTGACGAAATGGCTCCCCAACGTGAAATAGCAGGAAGTGACGTCACAAAACTCCTAGAGCGCAACATCAGACATCTCGTCCCGCGTGCCGACAGCTTAAACAGAGAAGACTGGTACGTTACAGCGTAGAAGGTAACGATTCTCAAAGGGGGCGTGATTACCACGGACGGCAGTTCATGTTCTACAACGTAGGTGAGGGGTTCTTGTTTTAGGGCGTTCCATTCCTCCAACAGAACGGTTGCTAACTGCTGGATGTTTTTTGATGTATGTTAACGTGCTGCGATACATCTCCCCAATGCGACCTATATGTGCATGATAGGATTTAAGGAGGAGGAACGCGCAGTTCGGTCCATACGACAAATAATGATAACGTTCTACAATGCTAAACATATCCTCATATGGCGAGAGGTGGGGAACACGTAAAGCATCGAGCAACATTGTCGAACATGTTTTGGTGGTCCATGTGCTATGGTGTGTGGAGGCATAATGCTGCATGGGAGTACAGACCTCCAATCCATTGAACACAGTACACTCACAAGTCAACGTTATTATGACACTGAATTCCTTCCCGTATGCGCCCTTTCAGAGGTCCACTCGGCCGTGACCTCATTTTTGTCGATGACAATGTGCCCACCGCATCGAACAGCGCAGGCGGAACAGATCTTGGAACGAGACGATATTCGGCGAATGGACTGACTTGCGCCGGCCGATTTGGCCGAGCGGTTCTAGGCGCTTCTGTCAGGAACCACGCGACCGCTACGGCCGCAGGTTCGAATCCTGCTTCGGGCATGGATGTGTGTGATGCTTTCCCCGGCGAATGAACGTTGTTTTGTTAATGAAATCTCCACCTGGTAATGTGCAGCAATGTCGTCTGTCAAGCAGTGTAAATGTCTCCAAGACCATTCACAAAAGCAATCATTTGTAAGCAACAAACAAGCTAAATGTATGATAAGTAATCTGAACTAAACAAGAGTAACGATTTTTAGTAATTTTAGAGTGCTGTTGTTTAAAAGACTCTTTGCTAGTTGCATATCGTTTATCTAAATTATCGCTACTATTATCTCGAGATGGCAACAATTTTCTTTAAACAAAATGATCAAAACCACACGTACACAACAGTTATGTACTTTCCTGTCGAAATATTTCATAAAAGTTGTTACGAAATTACCAGGCTTCATACACCAGCAGGCACGAATTTACATCACTTAAGATTCTGTTTGCATTCACAGAAGTTCGATATGCTCACAGTTTAACTAGAATTTATCAGCTCAGAGTGGCTCCTCGCCCACTAGTACACAATTATTATTGCAATTATAACCAACAACTTTTAGGTCTGTATAGAAAATCAATTTAAAACTGCCGCTGCAATATTTCACTAAGATGGCGGCTAACATAAGACAATCACTTATCGATTCTGCTTCAGGCCGTATTTTACTCGTAACAAATATTATATATTAAATCTTTTCTCATCTTCACAATATGCATTAACATTTGAAAACATTTCTCAATGTTTTTGTTGTGGTTGGCCGGAGAGCCAACACCGGGTTGCTAGAGGAAGCCGAAAGGCACGCGTTTTAGCTCACGCAGGCTGGCGTGAGGTCTGGAACAGGACAAGGAAATTAGAATTTAGAAAAACGGACGTAGCTGGTCGAATACTTAACTTTAATCCGTTAATGAAGAACGTCGGTTTTGCCGGAACATGATTCACAATATCAATGGTAACTGATAATGGCGCCTTGCTAGGTAGTAGCAAATGACGTAGCTGAAGGCTATGCTAATCTATCGTTTCGGCAAATGAGGACGTATTTTGTCAGTGAACCATCGCTACCAAAGTCGGTTGTACAACTGGGCGAGTGCTAGGGAGTCTCTCTAGACCTGCCGTGTGGCGGCGCTCGGTCTGCAATCACTTATAGTGGCGACACGCGGGTCCGACGTGTACTAACGGACCGCGGCCGATTGAAAGGCTACCACCTAGCAAGTGTGGTGTCTGGCGGTGACACCACAGTTTTGTGACACATTAATATTCACTATTTATCAATAACTGCGGTGCAGATCAATAGCGCTAATGGCTGCGCTCTTTGGTAGCTGAGTCGAAAACTTAACATTATATAGGACGAGAATTACAATGAAATAAAACTCCAAACAAAGAAGATTCATTTCAATAACACATAATCTCTATTTTCAAATATCAGTTATCAACATAACAATACTGCTGTACAGTTTGTTACTGACCTCTGTGTTACGAGACATCAGTCACCTGTCAGTACAACAGTTCGAACAAGAAGAAGGATTTTTCTACAAAAATCATAGATAACAAGACTGAGATTTTCATTATCTTTCTACATGGGTATTGTCTAAGATACAATTTTTACCAAAATATTAAATTATGTTGTTGAAAATAATTATTTATTATTTTATCAACGACGAAGTTCCTTTTTCAGTATCCGAGAATACGATCAAAGTTCAGTCACATTCCACATACAACGCTGTCGTGAATAACATCAACGTAATTATTGTCTTTGAATGTGTCATTTCTGTTCGTCTCAGGTCGTGCGGTGGCGTTCTCGCTTCCCACGCCCGGGTTCCCGGGTTCGATTTCCGGCGGGGTCAGGGATTTTCTCTGCCTCGTGATGACTGGGTGTTGTGTGATGTCCTTAGGTTAGTTAGGTTTAAGTAGTTCTAAGTTCTAGGGGACTGATGACCATAGATGTTAAGTCCCATAGTGCTCAGAGCCATTTGAACCATTTGTTCGTCTCATTGCGTATTTCTTTCCGTTACTTCCTGCCCTATGCTGTGGCAGTCTCACCTATGCATGGTCCAAGTTTCGTCGAGCTATGTTGTCAGTGACACATCATGCAAAAGTTACTTTAGTCGTTAAGTTTTAGTCGTTAAGTGTGTTAGAGACGTATGAAAAAACGAATAACATTTTGGGTTCGCCAATAAGTCCAGAAAAACGTAAGCTGCATGTCGTTTGTAGCAACAAATAATCTGCAACAGTCATTTTCGAAATTCACAACTTCTGATAAAATGACTAAACAGTTCCACACTGATTATTCTAATTCTCCAACGATGACACAGCGTAATCTGAACGCAGGAGAATACTTCACATCAGGAGGACTGACATTAGTCACTTTGAGGTAAAAATGCGTTGATTTAATTTTAATTTTCCTTGGATTCAGAGAACAAGAAGAGTTGGTTCCCAGGATCTAATAACGGAACAAATAGTTAATTCCGATACAAACGAGTAGCATAAACTTTTGCAAAACTCTTTCTTTTGCGGGTACATGGCTACGGGATGCGCATTTGTTTCATTTTCGTAGTATTTTACACGAAGAGAAACCGTATTGAATGCGTCGTACCGAAAAACACGTAAATATTTTGAGAGTATGCTCTAGGGAATATATATGTCCATACCAAAACCAGAGGACTGGAAAAAAGTTGCTGAACGCTTTTGTCAGCTACTATACGCGCAAACGAAGTTGACACACGGCACGGTGGCTGATGGGAGAGACCGTAAAGGCATTTCCCATTTACAGTCGCTCCCATCAGCCACCGCGCTGAGTGTCAACTTTGCGTGAACAATATGCAATCATCCGAACTGTATTTGCGCACTCGGTGGCAAGCAAGTGCCAATTGAAAAATCGGCAAATGATATTTCGAAATAACTCAATTACAAGTTATACCACTTTATTGTGTTACTGACGCGTTACGATGATCGTGGATTGTTTACTCTAATCGAGTCCTGTTACGCTGGAAGGTACAGTGGCGAAGGAATATTCCGCGCTATAACAATGAAACACGCCATGATATTGCTTGTGTAATTCACGTGCGCTGAAAATGATAGCTTTTTTCCATAGTATTTTGTAGGATACTAAGCGTTGCCTTATGACGCTGTAACGGTTCTACAATATTTTGACAGAGTTATCAGATACGGAGCAGTAATGTTGAACGGTACAAATATGATCGCCTTCGAGTTTTTTTATATAGAAAACAAAAACACAATGGGAAGAACGCCACTAAGACCAGACAAGAAACCTATCACTGTCGGGAAACCTCAGAGACGAGTCCAAACAGAAGACTTTCATCATCAAGCTGGATTCCTTTAGGATTCGTTGTGCTCGGCGACTATGAAAGGATTGTAATCACGTGTGAAGAAAGGAAACAATCGTGTTTCAATCTGTGTTTTATTGCAGGTCTAGCTGGGTTTCAGCTACAATATAGGAATACGATAACATAGAAATCAGACACCTGAACTGATTATAATGGTTTATCAGATTGAAGACTACATAGTAGGACAAACATATCCTTTTGTAGCGAGTCATACAGACCCAGAGAACTTCTACACTGCTTGGCAATTGTTAAGGTACAACTGACAAGTGCTAAAGAATAACTGGCTGTTGCTACAGAGCAACCGGCAATTGCTACGGAACAACCGACCAATGATTGTAAAAGGGAATAGAGAGATCTGGAGGTTGTGAGGCTACGAAATTTTCCGCATATTTTGTAGCCAAAGTTTAGAAATAATTTCTCTTGCTTTCAAAATAATGAACAAGCTTTATTAGTAGAATTATATGCATTTTTATTATCCAGAACAATCATTCAGACAATAAAGTTTCAGTTATTAATAAAGTTTCAGTTATTATATATGAAGATTTGTTAGGAGGCAATTCCTGTCCTGTGTATTTTATTATTTTCATGAGGTTTTCCTCGGTTCTCGGTACCGTTCCAAGAGAGTTGAATACGTACTTGGAGTTTTGACGAGTAAAGTCGTCGAAAGCGACAAAAAGTCTTCGGCGTCTGCCACACTGTCAAGGGATACCAATGACCAGAAGTTTCTATCAATAATGTATATATGTATGTACGAGGAAACGCTTGTTACCTAGAAGGTCCCCTGTAACAAGATATTTATCGTCTAATATGTGTTGTATTTAAAGGCCCAGTGAAACCCTTAAAAGATCGGTAATGCCAAGTCCTGGTTTTTAGTACAAACGGGTTAGAACATCGTTGCAGAAACAACGAAAGAAACATGCCAAATTTAAACAGATGCAAAATCCCCAAGATAAGCGATCTTTTACAGAAGCTCGAAATTTAGCGAGGACTTCAATGCGAGATGGTTATAATAGTTTTCACAACGAAACTTTGTCTCGAAACCTGGCTGGAAATCCAAGAAGATTCTGGTCGTATGTGAAGTATGTTAGCGGCAAGAAACAATCAATGCCTTCTGTGCGCGACAGCAATGAAGACAGCGATAGCAATGGAGATACTATCAAAGACAGTGCTGCCAAAGCAGACTTACTAAACACAGTCTTCCGAAATGCCTTCACAAAAGAAGACGAAGTAAATATTCCAGAATTCGAACCGAGAACAGCTGCCAACGTGAGTAATGTAGAAGTAAATATCCTCGGAGTAGTGAAGAAACTTAAATCACTTAATGAAAGAAAGTCTTCTGGTCCAGACTGTATACCAATTAGATTCCTTTCGGAGTATGCTGATGCATTAGCTCCATACGTAACAATCATATACAACCGTTCGCTCGACGAAAGATACGTACACAAAGACTGGAAAGTTGCACAGGTCACACCAATGTTCAAGAAAGGTAGTAGGAGTAATCCACTAAATTACAGGCCCATGTCGTTAACGTGGATATGCAGCAGGTTCAAAAAATGGCTCTGAGCACTATGGGACTTAACAGCTATGGTCATCAGTCCCCTAGAACTTAGAACTACTTTAAACCTAACTAACCTAAGGACAGCACACAACACCCAGCTATCACGAGGCAGAGAAAATCCCTGACCCCGCCGGGAATCGAACCCGGGAACCCGGGCGTGGGAAGCGAGAACGCTACCGGACGACCACGAGATGCGGGCAATATGCAGCAGGATTTTAGAACATTTATTGTGTTCGAACATTATGAATTACCTCGAAGAAAACGGTCTCTTGACACACAGTCAACATGGGTTTAGAAAACATCGTACCTGTGAAACACAACTAGTTCTTTATTCACATGAATTGTTGAGCGCTATTGATTTGGATTTCAGATCGGTTCCGTATTCCTGGATTTCAGGAAGGCTTTTGACACTGTACCACACATGCGGCCTGTAGTGACTGGATTTGTGATTTCCTGTCAGACAGGTCACAGTTCGTAGTAATTGACGGAAAGTCATCGAGTAAAACAGAAGTGATTTCTAGCGTTCCCCCAAGGTAGTATTATAGGCCCTTTGCTGTTCCTTATCTATATAAATGATTTGGGAGACAATCTGAGCAGCCGTCAGGTTGTTTGCAGATTACGATGTCGTTTATCGACTAATAATGTCATCAGAAGATCAAAACAAATTGCAAAACGATTTAGAAGAGAGATCTGAATGGTGCGAAAATTGGTAGTTGACCCTGAATAACGAAAAGTGTGACGTCACCCATATGAGTGCTAAAAGGGATTCGTTAATCTACGGTTACACGATAAATCAGTCTAATCTAAAAGCCATAACTTCAACTAAATACCTGGGTATAACAATTACGAACATCTTAAATTGGAAGGAACACACAGAAAATGTCGTGGGGAAGGCTAACCAAAGACTGCGTTTTATGTGCGGGACACAGAAAATGTAACAAAAATGGTTCAAATGGCTCTGAGCACTATGGGACTGAACATCTCAGGTCATCAGTCCCCTAGAACTTAGAACTACTTAAACCTATCTAACCTAAGGACATCACACACACCCACGCCCGAGGCAGGATTCGAACCTGCGGCCGTAGCGGTCGCGCGGTTCCAAACTGTAGCGCTTAGAACCGCTCGGCCACTCCGGCCGGCTAAAATGTAACAGACCTACTAAGGAGACTGCCTACACTACGCTTTTCCGTCCTCTTTTAGAATACTGCTGCGCAGTGTGGGATCCTTACCAGACAGGACTGACGGAGTACATCGAAAAAGTTCAAAGAAGGGCAGCACATTTTGTATCATCGCGAAATAGGGGAGAGAGTGTCACAGAAATGATACAGGATTTGGGCTGGATATCATTAAAAGAAAGGCGTTTATCGTTGCGATGGAATTCCAATCACCAGTTTTCTCCTCCGAATGCGAAAATATTTTGTTAACACCGACTTACAAACGGATAAACGATTACCACGATAAAATAAGGGAAATCAGAGCTCGTACGGAAAGATATAGCCGTTCGTTCTTTCCGAGCGCTGTGCGAGATTGGAATAATATAGAAATGTGAAGGTGGTTCGATGAACCCTCTGCCAGGCACTTAAATGTGATTTGCAGGTTATCCATGTAGATGTAGACGTATTCTACAATCAAAAAGAATATTTAACAAGTCGGGGGTTCGCAGACTACTCCGAGCTGAAGATCACAACGAGGTAACTTAAAATATAAACGAATCCTCGCAACCTGTTAAATGAAGCGAATCCTGTGCACGAATGCTCTGTATGCATTTCAATTCATGCAGTGTGGTGTTCGACGAAAGTTGCTGCGGAACCCATTACTACGACAACTTGGCGTGGTGTGGCAATATGTCTGCAACACATTGAGTGCTTCCGACCGTGGACGAGCTGTTGGACGCCTCGAAGCCGGTCAGAGCGTCACTGCTGTGGCCACAGAAAAGAGTCTGCCCAAAGGTGTCATCTCGCGATTAAAAAAGGCCGCTGAAGCTGGAAACGCTGCACGAATACAGGCCAGTGGTCACAGACCGACCAACACGACAAGAGGATCAATACGCAGCCCTAGTGGAGGATAGGAAGACACATCTCATTGCTAGGCAGATCGCTGCAGAACTTAAAACCGCTACCGGTATGTCTCTGCCAGAACCATTTCGTGGCGATTTAATCAGGGTGGATCGTATGCTCGGAAGCCCGTCAAATGTATCCAACTTCAACCAAGCAATGGTCGAGAAAGAGTTCGTTGATGTAAGAGCACGTTGGTTGGAGACAGCAACAATGGTCCAGAGTGATGTTCTCCGACGAATCCCGGCAAGTGATTCTGGCCACCAGTTTGTGTGGAGAGGGAGGACAACACGTTACAAATGTTCGTGAACGTCATTTGCGTAGCGTAGGCGTTATGGTATGTGCAGAAATTACAGTGGCCGAACACCGCTGCCTATCTTTGGCGAGGTACCATTACAGCACGGCGGTATTGCAGAAAAATTATTCGTCCATCCGTTTAGGGGTGCGGTATATTTTGACTTTCTGTTTATGAATGACACTACCCGCCCACGCAGGACGGCTGAGGCATCTGAGACACTGCAAAGTGAAGGTATCGAACGTATAGAATGACCACCGTGCTCACCGGAGCTAAACCGTATGGAACATACCTGGGATGCTCTTGACAGACGTGTTTCTCAACGAACATTCCCTGCCCGAGCTGTGTAGGAGCTGAAAACGGCCTTGAGAGAGGAGTGGCACAATATCCCTATGGACTTCCCGCCAGTTTAGTAGCCAGCATCAATAACACATGCCAAATGTGACTTAGTGCCCGAGGATGGCGTATTCCTTACAGAGAGTCCTATATCGACCTTTATGTTGAGAGTCGACCATGAACATAGTCGGTAATTTTGCTTTCCCATGTGATGAAATCTGTACCATTTTTCGATATAAATATACCACTCCACCTCCACTACAGGTGTACCGAGTTTCATGTCTTCCATCATTGCCTGTATTATCCCTATCTAATAATGTCTCTGTTCCTTAGCAACTGCCAAGCAGTGTACATGCACATGTTGTTAAAACGATCTCAAACTGTCCATATCTCAATTCACACAGAGGCTGCTGTTTACAAACCTAGTTACCTTTTGGTTATAAAAATCAGACTAAGAGCAGCCGACCAGTTGCAAAGGATAAAGTAATCTTTACCTAGGTTTCAATAGATATAAATCTATCTTCTTCAGAAGACGGCAGTATTATAACAACATGAAGTGATATGTCCTTATCGTTTAGGCAAACATCTGCATAGTTACATTAATCATATAAAATATAGCCCTGAAAACAGAGAGCACGACGCCTTAGTCACTAAGAGTGACAAAGGGAACACCGTGGTCGTGGCTTATAAAAATGAATATATAGAGAAGACTGTAAAGTTTTTTGAGGAAAACGACATCACTGAGGTTACTGTAGATCCTACTACTGAACTGCAAAATGAAAGCCGGCGTACTTTAACGAATTCCGTCAGCTTGTTCAATAAGTTCCAAAAGAAAGGGCTTATAAATATGAACCCTAAACCACCAGTGCTCAGAAGTCAGTTTAAACTGCATAAACAAAATCACCCGATCCGCCCTATAGTGAATGGTATAGGCAGTCCACATCACACACTTGCTAGGCGCCTCCATTTTAAAATTAAAGATGCTTTCACATTTGAAAATAATTTTTCTGTAAAAAACAGTAAGGAATTAATTAACAATATTCAATCTATAAGTTGTACACCTGACACTAGACTGGTGTCCTTTGACATCGTCAGCCTTTACACAAATGTTCCGGTTGATGAAACCATAGACCTTGTAAAAGAGAATCTTCTTAAACATAAAAAATTAAGTGAAACTCAGATTGCCGAACTCATTGGTTTGCTTAAGGTCATTTTAAAATACAATTACTTCACATTTAACGGAAAAATGTATGTAGAGCCAGATGGTCTAGCAACGGGTAGCCCCCTCGCCGGTATTCTAGCAGAGGTTTTCATTAACGCCCTGGAGACAACGTTCTTCAATTCAAGTTCAGAATTACGCCACAAAATCCGCTACTATGCACGGTATGTTGATGACATTTTCATTGCTTTTGATGGCACTGATCATGAGTTAGAGCATCTCTTTAACACTTTCAACGGTTTACATGAAAAAATTTCCTTCACAAAAGAACTTCAAAATGATAAACGTGAACTTAATTTTCTCGATTTAACAATTTCTATAGAAGATAATTCCTTCCATTTTAATATCTTCCGCAAGGAAACATATTCAGATAATGTCATTCCTGCTGACTCAACCCATCCAAAAGCTCATAAATTGGCATTTTTTCATTCCGCCATTCACCGAATGGTAACCACTCCTTTATCACCTGCGGATCAAAAAAAGGAATTGAATGTCATCAAAGCGATTGCGGTTAATAATGGGTATAACCAGAATATGATCGATTACCTGCTCAATAAGAAAATCTCCCAAAAATGTTCGACTTTGAGAAATAATCTCCCCACGGATACCACAGAAACTAAAAAATTTATTTCCATCCCTTTCCTGGGTAACTTATCGTATAGGATTAAACGTCTTCTAAATAAAAAATATAACTGTAACGTCTCCTTTTCTACAGATAACAGTTTAAAAAGAAATCTTGTACAGTCAGTAGAGATTGCCAGCGATTGGTTTTCTAATTCAGGTATTTACAAGCTAACCTGTAATAACTGCCCCTCTTATTATATTGGTCAAACCGGCAGAGCTGTGAAAACACGATATAAAGAACATCTTTTAGGTAAAAAGGGAACGAATATTCGCAACTCTACCTTTGCTGAACACCTCTTGATAACCGGCCATACGCCTAAACAGTTAGAAGACACGGTTATCCTACATAAACAGGTCAAAGGACGGAGACTAGATCTGTGGGAAGAGCTATTTATTTTTAAACATCTAGAGCTCAAAGACGGCAATATACTGAATGATCAGTTGAACCTTGTCTGTAAACAATTTTTCGAAGGCTTTAAACCCGTACTGTTTAATTTATAACATTAATGCTAGTAACCTCAGTAGTCTATTTCCTCAGGAAGCTATAATGCACTTTCAAATCTTTCAGTTTACTACCGTTTATATAATGTGTTCTTCTCACGATGTATTGCTGCCACTACAGCGGCCCTCATGTAATTTTCTCTTATTCTATATTACGTAGTAACTGGATTGTGGACCAGGTCTCGTAATTTTCTTAAGAGCCATTACTGTTTGTTCTTGATGTTTTGACTTATATACGTTCTATGGGCTTCACTAATATGGTAATATAACTTTTATATTCTGGCTATATAGACCACTGCATGTAACTCACGGCGGAAGCGCCACCTGTCTTTTTGATGTATGTATCTACGTTATTGTTCCTATACCTCCCACAACGTCATAACGGGAGTGTTAAATGCTTGCCATTTTATTTATTATCACTCTATTTAAGAACGCAATTAATATTGATGTTTCAAATGTTACTTCAGTACGCCTATCGGCACATAGTTCGCGACATGAGCGCCACCTGCCCTGGCCGCTGTGCTACTACGCTGGCCGATTTTACTCAGTCGCTTAGGCGCTCTGCAACTTCCATGTACCTATTTTATTTGTCTGACAAACCCTGTTTTCAGGGCTATATTTTATATGATTAATGTAACTATGCAGATGTTTGCCTAAACGATAAGGACATATCACTTCATGTTGTTATAATACTGTAAGTACCAAGAATCTTTCTCACATCTTGTAATACAATATTTTCCTAATATATGTTAAACTTCATTCTTGACTCATGTGTCCCCTCCCTTCCCCCTCTTCCCCCGGGCTTCCTCTCCCCCTTTCTCCCTCCCCCCTATCTCCCCTGCCCGTGGCATCTCTGCTCTCCCCTCTCCCCTCTCCCCTCTCCCCTCTCCCCTCTCCCCTCTCGCTCTCCCTCTCCCTCTTCTTCCTCCTCCTCCTCCTCCTCCTCCTCCTCCTCCTCCTCTCTTGGCAGGTCCCCGGACTCGCACACGTATAGTGAACATTCGCGCGCCGGAGATCGTCGCCTTTTGTGTCTCCTGTGTGTGACATCATATAGTGTTTTTGGTGTCCGCCGTCCCACTCCTACGTTCACTTGTGCCATCGGACTCATCAGTGTTTTGTGCGCCGTGCCGACGTGTTTTCCGTGTTGTTATCGTCACATGTGAACGACTCCGTGTTTTTTATGTCTCTGTGACCTCTCTCTTTTGCCCGTCGCTTTGTTCTTTGTCATTCACCATGTTTTATACTCTTGTAAAACGCTATGGCTGAAGAGCGGCGTAGTGTGCCGCTGCCAGCCTACCTGAGTTGTACAGGTTTTAAAATAACAATAAAGTAAAAAAAAAAAATAAAAAAAAAAAACTTGACTCATGTTTCATACCTTAATATATGTTACGATGTTCATTGTCCCCAGGCCGTCTTCTGAAGAAGATAGATTTATATCTATTGAAACCTAGGTAAAGATGACTTTATCCTTTGCAACTGGTCGGCTGCTCTTAGTCTGATTTACATGTCACTTACTGTCTGTAAAGAACCACTGTGTAGATACGAACCACCTCCCCTTCAAAGGGGTGAGGGTGAAAAATATCGAAGCTGATAACGCGCAGGTAGCCCACTACATTCCTCCAGAATGTGAGATTGAAAGTGACTTGCAACAAACTTCACGCATAATTTCAAATCTCGCTGAAAGCTCCCCTCCAAACACACACATACACATACATACACACACACACACACACACACACACACACACACACACACACACACACACAGTAATGAAAGGAAAAAAGCTTATCGCTTAAAACATTTTTTCGATGTTCATGTAATACAGATGCCGCATCAGGAATGACGTGTTGATTTAATACTTCTTTACTACTAACTCTACTTGCAACATGTATTGAAGACAGTTATCACATACGCCACTGAATGTACCTGCAAAAATGTATCACTGTACAACAGAGAGTTCAGGAGATATGACGTCGCAAACAATGAGTTGCTTGAAAACGAAACTGTAGGGCGAAATTCGCTAGAGATACAGTGAATTATGTGTACAAAATTTGTAAGAGAAATACACATATGCTCATAAATTAAGGATAATGGTGATACACGCTGAAACAACGCTCTGGTGGGCGGTCTGCGGATTTAAATCACCTCAACGTATGACCATGCGGTGCATTTGACCTGCGGTCGTCGCACGGTGGCGCTGGCAGCAGTCTACATACGCAGAGGTGTGCTGGTGCATCTCAAAGTATGGTTTAGCGACTAAGTGTGCAGACGTTTTCAGACATGCTAATGGTGACTGTGTGTTGAAAATGGCTCGAAGAACACATATTGATGTTATGAGGGGTAGAATACTAGGGCGACTGGAGGCTGGTCAAACACAGCAGGTCGTAGCACGGGCCCTCCGTGTGCCAGAAAGTGCGTTCTCAAGATTATGGCAACGATTCCAGCACCAGGAAACGTGTTCAGGCGCTACAGTACGGGACGTCCACAGCGTATAACACCACAAGAAGACCGATATCTCACAATCAGTGCCCGCAGACGGCCACGGAGTACTGTAGGTAGCCAGGGACCTTACCGCAGCCACTGGAACAGTTGTTTCTCCTGACACACAGTCTACAGACGACTGAACAGACATGGTTTACATGCCCGGAGACCTGCAAGGTGCATTCCAACGACCCTGGTCACAGGAGAGCCCGTAAAGCCCGGTGCCAAGAACACAGTACATGGTCATTGGAACAGTGGTCTCAGTTTATGTTCACGGACAACTCTCGCCGGGTTTTCATTTGGAGTGAACCAGGAACCAGATACATACCCCTTAATGTCCTGGAAAGGGACCTGTATGGAGGTCGTGGTTTGATGGTGTGGGATGGGATTATGATTGGTGCACATACAACCCTGCATGACTTTGACAGAGGAACTTTAACAGGTCAGGTGTATCAGGACGTAATTTTGCGCCAATATGTCCGCCTTTCAACGGGTGCAGTGCGTCCCACCTTTCTCCCGATGGATGATAACGCACGGCCCCACCGAGTTGCCGAGGAGTATCTTGAAACAGAAGATATCAGACGAATGGAGTGGCCTGCCTGTTCTCCGTCTGGTATGCACTCGGTCGACGTATCGCTGCACGTCTTCAAACCCCTAAGACACTTCAGGAGCTCCGACAGGCACTGGTGCAAGAATGGGAGGCTATACCCCAGCAGCTGCTCGATCACCTGATGAAGAGTATGCCAACTCGTTGTGCGGCCTGTGTACGTGTGTACTGTGATCATATCGCATATTGATGTCGGGGTACATGCGCAGGAAACAGTGGCGTTTTGTAGTACACGTGTTTCGGGACGGTTTTCTCAACTTATCACCAATACCGTAGACTTACAGATCTGTGTCGTGTGTATTCCCTATGTGTCTATGCTATTAGCGCCAGTTTTGTGTATTGCCACGTTGTGTGGCACCACATTCTGCAATTATCCTTAATTTATGAGCATGAGTGTATATTGAAACATACCTGACAAGCTCTTACGCCGGCAAAGCTATGGTTGAAAAGCTTCACCTAAACCCCTGGAGCGATTTCAATTATACTTGGTATTTATATCACATGCTATGGGGTAAGAACCAGCAACCTCTTATAGGAGTAGGGGTGGTAATGTAGAGAGAGAAGTGGGAGAAGAACATGGAGGGAGGGGAAGGAGGAGATGGACACTGATAGGTGGAGGTGAAAATGGACATGGAGAGAGGGAAGAAGAAATGGACAGAGAAACTGAAGAGGAGGATATGGCGAAAGATATGGAGGAAGAGGAGGAGGAGGAAGAATTGGACAGAAGAAGGAAAGAGGAGGAGGTGGGAAGGGGTGGCACGTGCCATGTATGGACGAGCATTGACCTATTGAGAAAGGCATCACTATACTGTCGCCTGCGAGGTAACGCTTCAGGATGCAGGATATTCGTGACGTATCGTTGCACCTCTTCACTACTAACAGTGAACTGACGTTACATCTGATAGCTGCCCACACTGTGACGCCAGGAATGACGCTACTGTGCCTCTCCAAAACATTGCAAGAAAGGGACCTCACGCCAGATCGCCACCATACTCGCCAACGATGGTCATCCGGCGCAGTGTGGAACCACGGTTCACCACAGAATATCTAGCAATGCCATTCGTCAGCATTCCATGCTCCAAGACCACGGCGCCACTCCAAACGCAGCCGTTTGTGTTGTGGTGTTGATGGCAGCCTACACATGGGATGCTAATTCCCTAGTGCGGTTGCTGCTAGTCTCCGACCAACGGCGCGGGTTGACACAGGATATTGCAGTGATACCTATACTTTTTCCCGGATATCAGGCGTCTGTGTAAATGGGTTACGATGTGCCTGGTGCACAATACGATGATCCTCCCTTGTGGTGACCAGATGTGGTCGACCGGAACCTTAACGATGACTATGCCTGCTTTCACGTTCCCAGCTAGTGTAACATCCGAATGCCTCATGAATCTGGTTATTGCACGATTCTACCGGCTGGCAAAGCAGAGACCCACAGTGAGGCCTGTTTCAAATTCTGGCTGCTGACAACACGCTGAGTACGCGGCATCCCCGTGTCCTCCAGAGAGATCAGTCAGCATCTGATGCGCCTTATATACCCTACCAGGCCTGCTAATGCGAACACTAACGCTATCTGGTGTCCGTTCCGTATGTCACAGAGACATATCACGCCGACAGTGTATACATGTACATTGTTACAATGGCAACCAACCGTGTCTGCCGGGTGCTTCACTTTTTTTGCCCGACATTGTACTTATTACTACACGGTGATTGTAATTAAATTGTAGTTTCTCAAAGACATCCAGGTGGGCTGTAATGTCAGTGGGCTGTAATGTCAGTGAAATCTTTGTAGATATTCTAACGCGTTAATGAGAAACCGATTAAAACTTGGAAGAAAATTAGTTCCAATTTTAGCCACTAGGCGCAAATCTGGCGCTGTGAATGCAAGAAAGACGTATATAGATGTTTTCGTATCTAGTGGAGTAGGAACGGGATGTGGGCAGGAAAGGTCAAGCAAGTGAGAAAGCGATAGTATTAATTTTATTAAACTGAGAGAAAACATCACAACACCAAAAATAATTAATGGAGAATAACGAAATTTCGGGAATACATTTGTCTAGGTACTAAATTTAAGTGACTAACATTGCAAGATTTTTTTTCGTCAGTGTGTTAACAGCTGCTTACACTTTTTTTTTTTTCAATGCGAGTACTGGAAACGTCGAAGAGTTGCTGCACCGTAAAACAACATGATCATCAGTTCCGGTGGAATATGAGCAACTCTTTCCCGTATAGCAGTAGTGGAACAACAAGGACGCCACCCCAAATCCAATATGGCGACCGTGTCGCAAGTACGTGATGTCAACTGATGATGCGAGTGCAGTTATCTAAAAATAGCGGGAAGATATGTCAGTTGGGCTACCTCCACTCACCTAACTCAGCCCATCCTACGAACTCGAGAGAAGTTTGAATTTTTTGCGGGAAGATAGGTCAATTGAGCTCCCTATACTAACCTAAGAAAATGGTACTACATAAATTATACTGGAATTGAATGGAAGCTGAAACTTCCTGGCAGATTAAAACTGTGTGCCGGACCGAGACTCAAACTCGGGACCTCAGCCTTTCGCGGGCAAGTGCTCTACCAACTGAGCTACCCAAGCACGACTCACGCCCCGTCCTCACAGCTTTACTTCTGCCAGTATCTCGTCTCTTACCTTCCAAACTTTACAGAAGCTCTCCTGCGAACCAAGCAGAACTAGCACTCCTGAAAGAAAGCTGTGAGGACGGGGCGTGAGTCGTGCTTGGTTAGCTCAGTTGGTAGAGCTCTTGCCCGCGAAAGGCAAAGGTCCCGAGTTCGAGTCTCGGTTCGGCACACAGTTTTAATCTGCCAGGAAGTTTCATATCTGCGCACACTCCGCTGCAGAGTGAAAATCTCATTCTGAATGTAAGCTCTTAGAGCAAAATATGAAATTCCAGGGGGATGGCGAACACACTTGATGGTAGTACTGCATCTGACTGTTTAAATAAAGACTTATGTCCAGTTCGTAGGAAGAGTTGACTAAGGTTAGTGGAGGTAGCTGAAGTGCCCTTTATTTTCCACGATTTTCTTAGGTTAGTGGAGGTAGCCCAATTGACCTATCTTCCCGCCATTTTCGGATAACTGTACTCACATCAGCAGCTGATGTCACGTGACGTCACGTACTTGCGTCACGGCTGCCGTATTGGGGTGGCGTCACTGCTGCTCCACTCTATATCGCACCCTACAGATTAGGTAGAGACTGAACCTGTCCCCGGTAAACGCGTTCTTTTAGATATCCTCAGAGCCAGAAGTCACATGGATTCAGGTCAGGTGATGTTGCAGGCCATGCAACTGGAAAACCTCTGGAAATAGCATACTCGTGAAAGGTTGGATTCAGCAGATCTGCAACATGCATGAAAACAGTGGTTTCTACACAGTTTCGCTCTTCGAAAACAGAAATCACATGCTGTACAAGGAGGTCCCCATAACGTGCGACTCCACGGTACACCTGACACGCTCTCTGGATGTATTCTTTTCAAAGAAGTACGGACGGAGAATAACGGTGCTTGTGAAGGCACACCACACAGTCACATAGGGCGAATGCAATGACTCTTCGTAGACAACACGCAGTGTAACAGACCCCAGATTCGGCAGTTCTGTGTATTCACTGCACCCTGTAGTGTATAGTGTGCTCCCGGGTTCGATTCCCGGCGGGGTCAGGGATTTTCTCTGCCTCGTGATGACTGGGTGTTGTGTGATGTCCTTAGGTCAGTTAGGTTTAAGTAGCTGTAAGTTCTAGGGGAATGATGACCATAGATGTTAAGTCCCATAGTGCTCAGAGCCATTTGAACCATTTTTTGTAAAGTGTGCCTCGTTACTCAACAGATTATTACCTGGGCACATGTCATCAACCTCTATCCGTGTCTGATACTGAAGAGCAAATTCAGAACATTGCAGCGGATCATTAGGGCTGAGTTGCTGCTCGTCTACATCTTCTACAGGTACCAGTGTAAAATAGTCCGCAAAACTTGGGGTACCATGAGAGGGACGATTCTCGTGACACTGGAAGAGCACTAGCACTAGCTGGGGCACGTGCTGCATGGTCAGTTACAGCGACAGCGGCCTCGTGAATAACTGCCACCGAACGTGAGACCTTCCACTTCCAGGTGCCTCATGGAGAAGATGTTTTCGAATTCCACTATCGCCTTCTTTAAACCATTTCATGACATCGGTCCTCTCCTGAAACCTTTCAGTTGGCCATATTCTCTCAAAGCAGCACAGTAATTGCTGTCGTTCACATAAAACAGATTCACTAACAGCTCACGGCCTCTCTTCTCGATAGAAGTACAGTTCTTTCATATTATAGCTTTTCAAGCGACAGCGTGGATGTCATACCGCCTTACAAACAGCATACAGCGCCAGATGTGTTGCTGGTGGCCAAACTGGAACTAATTTGTTTTCCAGCGTTTTCTGCTTTAACGCATTAGCATATCTACCAAGATTCGTTGCCATACGGTAATCACTGGACCTTCGTGTGTAGTTGCACTTTAATTACGAGGGGCGTCTGAAAAGTCCGTGCAAAGTCCGAGAGATGGCACCACCGGCGCGTATCGAGGACATGTTTAGTTAGTAGCATCTTTGGAAAGAACTCACACCAAGTTTCAGCCATATTGGTCTATTTCTTTGTGTTTGGCATTCGTGAAAATCAAGGAAGTCGAGTGATTGTCAAAAAAATGGACGAAAAAGAATTTCGTGTGGTGATTAAACATTACTTTATTAAAGGTAAAACGCCTCAGGAGACTAAAGAGAAGCTTGATAAACATTACAGTGACTCTGCACCTTCGATTAGTTTATAAGTGGTTTCAAAATTTTCGGAGTGGCCATATGGGCACAAGTGATGCTGAACGTTCTAGACATCCTGTGGAGGTTACGACTCCAGAAATCATTGATCAAATCCATGATATGATCATGGATGAGAGAAGAGTTAAGGTGCGTGAGATTGCTTGTGCTGTGGGCATCTCGAATGAACAGGTACATAATATTTTGCATAAACATTTGGACATGAGGAAGCTTTCCGCAAAACGGAATCGTGTGAAGTGTTGAAAGGATGGTTTGCAAATGGCTCTGAGCACTATGGGACTCAACTTCTGAGATCATTAGTCCCCTAGAACTTAGAACTACTTCAACCTAACTAACCTACACATCCATGCCCGAGGCAGTCAGCATTCGAACCTGCGACCGTAGCGGTCTCGCGGTTCCAGACTGCAGCGCCTAGGGATGGTTTGCAGCTGTTCAGGAAGAATCCGCAGGGCTTTAAGCGTCACTGTGGATGAAACATGGACACACTACTATACTCCTGAGACCAAACAACAATCTAAACAATGGGTTACCAAGGGAGAATCTGCACCAAAAAAGACGAAGACCATTCCTTCGGCGGAAAGGTTATGGCGACTGTCTTTTGGGATTCGCAAGGTATAATCTTCATCGACTATCTGGTAAAGGGTAAAGCTATTATAGGTGCATATTATTCATCGTTATTGCACCATTTGAAAACCGAGCTGCAAGAAAAACGCCGGCGATTGGACCCCAAAAAAGTCCTTTTCCGTCACGATAATGCACCAGCACACACCTCAGCAGTTGTGGATTCAAAATTAATGCAAATAGGATTCCACCTCGTTTCACATCCCCCCTATTCTTCAGACTTGGCTCCCTCGGACTACTATTTGTTCCCCAATTTGAAGAAATGGCTTGCGGGACAAAGATTTTATTCAAACGAGGAGGTGATTGCAGCAACTAATAGCTATTTTGCAGACTTGAACAATTCCTATTATTCGGAAGGGATCAACAAATTAGAACAGCTTTGGACAAAGTGTATAAGTCTAAAAGGAGACTACGTCGAAAAATAAAAAAGTTTTACCCCAGACACGTAAGTAGTTTTTATTTTTGCACGGACTTTTCAAACTCCCCTCGTATAACCGTTCGGTATATACGATCGTAATGCATAATTTTAGGCAAAGAAAGTAAATACTAAAATTTGGTGGAATTCTTAACCACGCAATGATTTTAAAAAGTAGGGAGAAAGACGCGCAATGACAGCGTTTCTTGATGGGAGCAGCGAACGATGGAAGAGATACAAGAATGGAGCTTTTACGGGTACCAGTGTGAAAGGGCCAGACGCAGAAGTTCGCGACTGTGTATAGCCGAAATATTGGACGACTGGCACAGCTACCAGAGGTTCTTCACTGCGGTATGGCGAACGAGGACACGACACACGGCTTTAGGCTGCCATCGTATGCGACTCATCCGCTGCTGTTTTGGAGACTCCACTCAGAATTATGGGCTAATTCAGCTCGTAACTCCTAGAATGGATGGATTAGAAAGGTGTTAGTCTCGAAAGTAGACAGTTGCCATTTGCTGCGTCATATATAGGAAACGATCGCCACCACTTCGTGAAACGACCTTTGTAGATCCAAAGACTAGCTGGAAAGACATTTTATTTACTGATCTTAACGCTGTAGCGATAGTGCGGAATTGTATTTACATGAGCTATCATGTTTGCTGAAAACAGAATCATAATTTATAGGAGATACACTCTAAGACAAAACAATAAAGAAGACCCACCACGAAGGAATTATCCAAACGGTACGGAAATCGGTAGATATGTAATAAATTAATCAAAATGACAGTCAGAATCGCATTATTCATTTTGTTGCCGACCGGTTTCAACCCGCGATGGGGTCATCTTCAGGGCAATTTGCACGATTTGGTCCCTCGCTGGAGTCGTCACCCTGCCTGTGCACGGTTAGTAACTATATCATTTTGATTAATTGATTATAAGTAAACCAATCGCCGCTATCTCCACGCAACTATGTTGTATAAAAAAATAGATGTATAGTACATACATCAAAACAAGCTTTGCATCACCCTGGTTCCCAGAACACCTGAAGATAGACGTTGACTGTGGATATTGTATCACAGCCACAGTTCCTCCGACTGTTCAGAGATGTCACTAAACCCACCTAAAGCTGTAAACAACCATGCATGAGCAGCGGGGATCCGAACAGCCGATCAGTTCCAGTCATTCCACCAGGAAGGAGATAAACGGCTCGAGTTGTCTGTATTTCAACCGTGCCTAGACAGTCAATACCGCAGTTCGATCGCGTCCGCATTGTTACTTTGTTCCAGGTAGGGCTCTCAACAACGGAAGTGTCCAGGCAATTCGGAGTGAACCAAAGCGATGCTGTTCGGATGGAGGAGATACAGAGAGACAGGAACTGTCGATGCCATGCCTCGCTCAGGCCGCCCGAGGGGTACTACTGCAGTGGATGACCGCTACCTACGGATTATGGCTGGGAGGAACCCTGGCAGCAAAGCCACCATGTTGAATAATGCTTTTCGTGCAGCCACAGGACGTCGTGTTACGACTCAAACTGTGGCCAACAGACTGCATGGAGCGCAACTTCACTCCCGACGTCCATGGCGAGGTCCATCTTTGCAACCACGACACCATGCAGCGCGGTACACATGGTCCCAACAACATCACGAATGGACCGCTCAGGACTGGCATCACGTTCTCGTCACCGATGAGTGTCGCATATTTCTTCAACCACACAATCGTCGGAGACGTATTTGGAGGCAACCCGGTCAGGCTGAACGCCTTAGGCGCACCGTCCAGCGAGTGCAGGATTCCCTGATATTTTGAGGTGGTGTTATATGGGGCCCACGTACGCCGCTGGTGGTCATGGAAGGCGCCGTAACGGCTGTACGATACGTGAATGCCATCCTCCGACCGATAGTGAAACCATGTCGGCAGCGTATTGGCAAGACATTCGTCTTCATGGACTACAATCCTCGCTCCCATCGGCACATCTTGTGAATGACTTCCTTCAGGATACCGACATCGCTCGAGTAGAGTGGCCAGCATGTTCTCCAGACATGAATCGTATCGAACATTCCTGGGATAGAATGAAGAGGGCTGTTATGGACGACGTCACCCCCCAACCACTCTGAGGGATCTACGCCGAATCGCCGTTGCGTAATGAGACCATGTGGACTATCATTGCCTTTATGAACTTCTGAACAGTAAACCACGACGAATAAAGGCATGGATCAACGCAAGAGGACTTGCTACTGGGTATTAGAGGTACCGGTGTGTACAGCAATCTGGACCACCACCTCTGAAGGTCTCGCTGTATGGTGGTACAACATGCAATGTGTGGTTTTCATGATCAATGAAAAGGGCGGAAATGATACTTATGTTGATCTCTATTCCAATTTTCTGTACAGTTTCCGGAACTCTCAGAACCGAGGTGATGCAAAACTTTTTTTTTATTTAAGTCTATGTACAGACATACAATTAATTACAATTTCAAAAAAATTAGGCGGTTTATTCAAAAGAAAGAGCTTCACAAATTGGGCGAGTGTATAATGCGTCGGTCCTCCTCTGGCCCTTAAGCAAGCAGTTATTCGGCTTAGTACTGATTGACATGGCTGTTGGCTCTCCGCCTGAGGAAATCGTGCCAAATTCTGTCCATCTGGCGCGTTAAATCGTCAAAATCCCAAGCTGGTTGGATGGCCCTGCCCACAACGCTCCAAAAGTTCTCAATTGAGATTCGCTGGTCATCTGGGCTATGTTGGAAGCGGGACTCATCACTGAAGGCAATTCTACTCCAGTCGATGAGATTCCAGGTCAAAGACGCGTCTGGAGTCGCCCCGGACAGCGATGGGATACTAATTTATCTGTCGCCCGCTGTATGGGGTGCCATTTCTTTTCGTATCAAGACCTTTTTCGTTCATCCGCGGTACGCTTACAGCACAGCGGTACGTCGACGATACTCTACATCCCGTTTTCTTGCCTTTTGTGGGAAGCCATCTTGGGCTTTCATTTCAGCAAGATAATGACCGCGCACATACGGCGAGAGTTTCTACCGCTTGTCTTCCTGCTTGCCGAACTTTACCTCCGCCATCTAGGTCATCGGATCTGTCAACAAGTGAGAACGTTTGGAGCATTTATTTATTTTTTTTAAATTTAACACTGACCAACAAAATTTTCCATGACAAAGACAACTCAAACTTAACCTCTTCCGCTGCGGTCGCAGGTTCGAATCCTGCCTCGGGCATGGATGTGTGTGATGTTTTTCGGTTAGTTATGTTTAAGTAGTTCTAAGTCTAGGGGACTAATGACCTCAGATGTTAAGTGCCGTAGCGCTTACAGCCATATGAACCAATCAAATGTGAAGCACCAACAAGGACGTTTGTCTATGTATATTAACGGCTTTTTAAAAAAATGTGGGGCTTTACTTATTGAACTATCCTCGTATTTAAATCAAGGCAATCTGTAGCTAGCTGCCTTTTAAATGCATTAGTTATAGAGTTAGTATCATCTCTTTCTATATGATCTTTTTCGTGTTTTGACGAAAATAACTCACTGTGATGCACAGTGTCTTATCTGTTATAGTCCAGTACGCCAGTGTCTTAAGAAGGTCCTCAAGCAAATACGGGAAATCACGTTGGTAATCAGCCCCGCACATTTAGTGTGATGCAGCTTCATTCCACTGAGCTCATTAGATGACTTGTCCAAAATTGTCAACAAATGTTCTGGATGGTCTCCTGCTGATAACTAATAATGCTTCGCAATGAACGCCGCCACTTTCAGATCTGTTATTTTTCTTTCTCTAGCTGCATCTGCACCATAAAGTGTTATTAATTGTGAGTGGCTGCAACTAACTTGTGAAAATTTAACGGCCTGTAAATGCTTCTTACAACTTTCATGATAAGACAAATCTTTTTTATGTGCTTTTAGCGTGGGCTTGCACAATTTACAAAACGATTTGGTCCCATCACCTTTCGAACAAGTGAGCCACCCTGACGCAAATGTCGAAACTGACGTTGCAATTTTTATTTCATTGTCACACCAAGGAAGCAACCAGGCTCGACAGAAGTCTGGACCACTGACTGAACCAAGGACCGCACCGCGCGGCTCATTTCTGACCATCAATTGTGAAAGACATTTATGTGTATTTCTTCGGCCGGTTCGTTGCATGGTATGGCCCGCGGTCGGCGTCGTCCCGTCGTATTGCCTATAGGCGCTTTAGTGATCCAATCAAATTATTCCATCAACACGAAAATAAGGCCATAACGTCGGCAAAGTTGTTATCTTTAATATATACGGTTACTTTTTATTTTCATGGCAAACAAACCAACCCGAAAACCAGCACATAAATAAAAACACAAATCGGCAACCAGCCCAACCTTACATATTTCATCGCTCTATTAAGTACTCATTTGATCTCACTCAACAAGTAGGTATTAGCAGTGATATGACTTCGTAGTAAGTGATTTCAGCATACTTATATTTATTCTAAAAATAAAATGAAACCCTTTTAGTTGCAATATTTTAGCTTTACTTTAGACAAGATTGCAACTCTAGGTTGTATCAAATAAAGTGCCTAGAAACAGCAGAAATTTAGAAACTTACCATAAAATTGTGGTTCAACTTCTCACGCAGGCCGCCATCTTCGCATAATTATTAGTTTAGGTAATAGATACGTACTTCCTCACTTTCAGCTAATACAGCTTAAAAATAGCAAAAACACGCTCAATAGCAAACAAAAGATCACCTCAAATCAAAATAAATTACGTCATTAGTGCATGCAAGCGAAGAGTTAGAAATGGACGCAATGTGCAACAATGAAACCTCTACATTGGTGTACTTAAGTTTGGAGAAAAAATAACCATTTGTCAAATGGCGGTGGAAACCACTGCTTAGTGTCTTTACGCCTACAAAACTATAAATCACGTAAACTCACATCTCTCTTTGACTTCGAAAGTGAGAAGTAAAACTTCGTTTCGGGCACTGCACGGGCTGAAAGTTTTGGTTATCAGCAGAGACCGGATTATATGCATATGCATGTTGCATATGCATTAGATATTTGCCTGCTTTTCATCGGTTATTGCACGTTTTAACTAAAAACTAGTGCCGATCCATATTTTCGCTCTATGTTTATAATATTTTAAAAATTTAGGCGGGCGGTCTCTAACTCGACCTAGTTCTGATGTATCACAGATTGACTGCGACCTAGAAGTGCGTGCAATCGCTAACCGAGAGGCCACTGCCTAGCGAAATCATTACAGAAGAGGAACAGGAACAGGCAGGCAGAGTCAATGGTCCTGCACCGGCGCCCCAAGTTAATCCCCTCCGGTGTCATATCGTACGCGTCGGCGACGGTTAAATTTAACTACACAAGCTTTTAGTCGCACGTCCATTATTTCAGTTCAGCTTTCTGTTTACTTGTACACAGTTGTACACAGTAGTGTGTAACGTGTTGTACGTCATGCCGCCCGAAAAAACAAACGTCGTTTCATGGATAGGTGACCATCCTGGAACATTTCCATATAACAGAATGGTTTTATATTGTCGAGTTTGCAAGAAAAAAGTTTCGTGAAAAAAAAAAGACCAGAATGTCAAGACAAGTCTTCATATCACAGAAATGCAGAAGGGACCACGACAACAACTTCTGACAAGAGCAAGTTGCAGTAGCAGGGATTTGTCCAAAGGTAACCAAAAAAGTCGGGTTAACATGGATCCATGTGAAACATTCATTGCAAGTAATATTCCTCTTCACAAACTGACAAACGCTATCCTCAAAGGCTTCCTGCGCAAATATTGCTTAAATCCAAATATACCAGATGAATCAACACTGCGTAAAAATTATGTACCGAAAATTTACGTAAATGTCTGGAAGAAATACGCAATGAATTCAAGGACAGCATTATCTGGATGTCAGTTGAAGAAACTGTACAGGGTGTTACAAAAAGGTACGGCCAAACTTTCAGGAAACATTCCTCACACACAAATAAAGAAAAGATATGTGGACATGTGTCCGGAAACGCTTAATTTCCATGTTAGAGCTCATTTTAGTTTCGTCAGTATGTTCTTCCACCTACGCTCAATGGAGCACGTTATCATGATTTCATACGGGATAATCTACCTGTGCTGCTAGAACATGTGGCTTTACAAGTACGACACAACATGTGGTTCATGCACGATAGAGCTCCTGCACATTTCAGCCGAAGTGTTCGTACGCTTAACAACAGATTCGGTGATCGATGGATTGGTAGAGGCGGACTAATTCCATGGCCTCCACGCTCTCCTGAGCTCAACCCTCTTGACTTTCATTTATGGGGGCATTTGAAAGCTCTTGTCTACGCAACCGCGGTTGCAATTGTAGAGACTCTTCGTGCTCGCATTGTGGACGGCTGTGATACAATACGCCATTCTCCAGGGCTGCATCAGCGCATCAGGGATTCCATGCGACGGAGGAAGGATGCATGTATCCTCGCTAACGGAGGACATTTTGAACATTTCCTGTAACGAAGTGTTTGAAGTCACGCTGGTACGTTCTGTTGCTGTGTGTTTCCATTCCATGATTAATGTGACTTGAAGAGAAGTAATAAAATGAGCTCTAACATGGGAAGTAAGCGTTTCCGGACACATGTCCACATAACATATTTTCTTTCTTTGTGTGTGGGGAATGTTTCCTGAAAGTTTGGCCGTACCTTTTTGTAACACCCTGTATACACTTGGGGCCGTTACATTCCAAATTTAATTGTTGGTGCTTTAAAAGATGAGCCTCCTTTTTCCTATTTAGCTGCCAGCAAAGAACTTGAAAAAGTAAATCATTCTACCACCGCCACATTTGCGAATGAGGGTATCAGAGAAATACTTCTAGAATCTTCTGCAGATGAAAGGGTGTTTGTGTTTATTTCAGATGCTACTCCCTATATGACCACAGCGGGGAAAGCCCTCTGAGTATCTTATCCCAATCTGATTCATGTGACGTGCTTTGCTCATGGAGCATATCGCCCTTCTGAAGAAGCACGTTCCACGATTGTGAATTTAAATAAACTAATTTCATCCACAAAGAAAGTGTTTCTAAAAGCTCCTGCTCGCATCAAGACTTACAAAGAAAAACTACCAAATGTGCCTTTACCTCCCGAACTAGTGGTAACTCGTTGGGGTACGTGGATCGAAGCTGTGTTGTTTTGCAGTGAACATTTCGAGGGCGTTAGAGGGATAGTAAACGACTTCGATAGTGCAGAGGCTTTGGCAGTTTGCCAGTGCAAGGAAGCTTTTAATGATTCCAGTATTAAAAAAGACATCGCTGTGATTAGAACTCATTTTTACCATATACCTGCAAGTACTAAAAAGCTTGAAACTCAAGGTTTGGCGTTCAATGAATCTATTCAGTTAATGAATGAAGTTAATCTAGTGAACTCCTCATTGCCGGAGGTATTCCCAAGAAAACTTCAAGAAAAGTTTGGACCTTGTGCCAAAATGATTCTTTTATTTAATGGTACAGGTGAAGTTTTACCAGAAACAATAAGTGCCATCATAGCACCCAAATTCAAATACTGCCCAATTACCTCAGTTGATGTACAACGGTCCTTTTCTGCTTATAAAAATGTTTTGAGTGATCTAAGACACAATCTTTCTACCGAACATTTGGAACAGTACTTGGTCGTTTATGTTTACAACAGAAAAATGTAAAATAAATTATAAATGATGCTTTGGTCCAATAGTATTAATTAAAAGTTAATGCTATTCAAAAAAATTCATGATTGTTTGTCGTTTTTTAAATAAAATACTACGATGTTATTGATAGTGCCCCTCTGCGTGCGATATATCTCGAACTTGGTCCTGTATATATCGATTGTTTTGCTGCGACTGACACGCATCGCATCCACTTGTTACAGACAACAGTAGCAAAGAGAGAACAATTGTTGAAACAAGGTATGCGCACCCATTGTCAAATTTCTAGAAAATCATGCCAGAAAGGCCCCCTTCCTAACCGCTACCAGAAAGTATTCAGAAAATATCAGCGTTATAAATGTATAGATTTTTCGCGTGGCCGGCGCTCTTCCTCGTAATTGATATGCACAGGTTCGAATCTAATATACAATGCACGCAGTAAGTACCATATTTTTTTATTATTTGATCTTGCATAATTCGACACTTTTCATGCATTTTTCAGCATTTTTCATGGGTGTCTGCAAGGATATTTTAAGGTTTTTAAGATGGATGTAATTCGGTCTCTAGCTATCAGGTTTAGAAAATCGTGACGTCGATACACGCGACGCTTGTATCGATATCTTGCAGCCATCGACATGTAGCTAGCGCCACAGACGACAAATGAAAAAATGTATCGATTGATTTGAACAGAGAGAAAGAAAGAGAGAGAGAGAATCAGGTACGTGTTGTCTGAAATAAAATATAAGCAGTGGCATTAGTAGTAAGGCTAGGTAGATGAAATACTTCCCCAATGTTCTCAATACCGAAATATTCTTCCACAAAATTTTCCGCGAGGTTTTCGTTTCTCCCCCCCAAAAAATTGCCCAAAATTGCGAAAAGAACCCCAACTGCACTCGCTGCTTTAAGCAGTCACTTGTCAATAACGTTAACAATGAAATGGAACCCAGTTCTAACAAAGCAATGTCTTTCATTTTAATATAAAATGTATTTAACTTAAATACGCTTATAACAGCGGCCTGCCAACAATCAAATACAGTGCCTCAGGCTGCCCACAAAGAGTCGTATGTAAAAATGTCCAGTGGCATTAATTTAAATAAATCCACAATATAATCATCCGAATAGTGGGACATTTAACAAACGTGACTGGTTAAAGTAATTTGTAATTTCAGCTGATAATTATACACTACTATTGGAGGTAACAGCTAGCATAAACTGCACAGTATTTACAGTTTCAACAGTTTACACACACACACAGTACAATATGAGAGAAACAGTCGTATATCTTCGCTCTATCGCAAAATATTGTTTTTCGTTCCAAAATTAACATCAGGTATTTCGGCCTTCACAAATTAACCATAGATGTTAACCCACCAACTAATACTATGTCCAACAGTCAGAAGAGTACAGCACATAACAAAAGTAAATAAAAATACTAAATAGGAAACACTTCCAAAATTTTATGCAAAATATTATATAATTCATCACAAACTGGCTTTCGGCGTCTTATGCCGTCGTTAGTTGTCAACGATGGTCTAAGAAGCCGAAAGTGACCCAACAAGTAATATTTTATAAGATAGTAGGAAAATGTTTCCTTTTTAAAGTTGTTGCATGCTCTGGCAAGCATCGACGAAAAATTCAGTTAATATTAAAAGGTAAATAAACATTAAAAAGTTTAGATCTGCTAATAACTGTACTGTTTCAGATTTTTGCACGCAACGGATAGGTATCCAAAGATATTGAGGCACATCATATGCTGGGCAAAGGATGCAGTTTCTAGAAATATTGCGCCAGTGTATCGATGGCTTGACATTTTTCTCTCACCTGTACCTCTGTACTTTCAGTCTGTAAGCATTATTTTTGTGATTCTGAGGACACAACTTGAGTCATATCTGTGGAAGTGTTTTTGCATCGTTCCGTTTGTGTGTGTGTGTGTGTGTGTGTGTGTGTGTGTGTGTGTATTTATCCTGCTCTCTCACTTCGACATTCACATCAAAATACGTGGGTCAAAGCCGTTAATATCTTTTATTATAGAAAACTAACACAAAAACCATAGGAAATTTTTAAAAAAAGACCGTAACCAGGGGCAGAAAGATTTTACTTACTGATGACTTACAAAATCTCCGTACTGAAATTACTTTAGCAATTTCAGAAAGACGACAAACACTACACTAAATATAATATGCTACACCTCACTGCCATCATCACTAGTTAAAGTTATGATTAATTAGAATGTAAGTTATCAGTTGTCCTCTCGTCGTTAAAAATTACAAACGGTCAAGGAAAGGAACCAGCGCGCACGGGACATGACACACTAGTGCAGCGTTTCTCAACCTTTTCCCTCTGGAGCACACCAAAGTACGTTTCATGCTTTCGCGATACCCCTACATGTATTTTTCCCCTAGAGGCAATAAAGCAAACATATAAAGTACATGTACTTTTTTTTTATTATGGAACAACTGTGAGATAGAAATTTTACAAATTTATTGTGTAAGACTCTTGAATAGGAAAATGTTTTTATATTCATCTGCGGAAGATCACAAAACTTTAAAAAGTTTGCCACATCTTGACATGTATTAGTGACACATTTGTGTATCGCGAATACATGTCACCGTGTAGCGAGATTTTTAATGTCTTCTAATTGTCCATAGATGAAATAGCGCTGCACTAATGAACGCTGTCACTGCACAGAAATACACTCATCGCAGAACAACATGCAGTCGTGGAAAGTTTGAAATTATATCTTACTGGGTGATGCGAAAACAGTGTGTGTTATGTCTAGCTTACCGATTTCACTGTCTCAAATCTGACTCTTATGTGCTACCTCATATCTCAGTGTTGACTCTTTGACTGAACATCGTGCAAAGGGATCGCGCATTGTGCCATGGCGTGCCCAGAAAAATTCAGTACCAGATGGTGAATAATTAAAGAATTTCTTGTAAGGGTCTAAAACGTTTTAATATCTCCTAATATTGATCATTTGATGGCTAATTATGACTGCTGACAAGCGGTAACGTTATTGTCAATGTTCTTAAAGCAGTGTCTGCCTACCAACAGGAGTTATATAAAACTTCAATTATGAGTTGGTTATGAGAAATGGTGTAGTTGACATTTGTGACTGTTGTACATTAAGTCCTGATGCTATGAGCAAAATGATACATTAAACATACTGTCACTAGCTGCTAACGACTACATATGTTTGAGTGATATTAAGCAATGTCCGTTCAGCCATAACCATTAACAAGTATCACTCATTCGCGTAAATTGTTAAGTCTCACAGTTAACTGCTCTCAGTACTGAGCAATTACAGCCACTAAAATTGTTCCTGCTAGTGGGTTCGGCCTAGTAAACACTTTTTTTAATTCTTTGGAAATTACAAGACACATCAGTGCCGTTCCATCTAATAAAGCACAAACTCCAACAGGTTCATCCATACAAAAGTGCAGAACATTGCACAGATTGCAGGTAAGTAACAAATAATAGTACAGACAGATACCATGCACTTCAGTCTGTGCTTTACTGAGATATGCAAAGGCAATGTTCGTAAAATCATGTTTGCTTATGCTTCTGATTAACGTTCAATGTAATGTATTAAGTACGTATTTTACTGAGTCACTGCAGTATTAAATTCGCGCACTGTTCATGTAATTGCAATGTAAAGAGCTTTATGATATACCAGTATTTCACTGCACTAAGTTAATAATCGTTACCAGTTAACTTTTTCTTAATGTTGCCGAAAGTCTACAAGGCGCTAAATCCAATTTCCTTACCTCAATACATAGAACAACTGCGCAGCGAAGGCAGTAGTTTCTTTGATCTTCTTCCTCCTGAAATACACCATTACATTTTGCTGGAATTGGCAGGTACCGTTGATTATTAATTAAAGATTGATTGAGAAAACATTTTCATCGATATTGCAAGTATAAAACATGTGCGCGATAGCCCTGAAATTGTAAACATCAAGCAAAAATAGGCCTATGTTGTTTCAGTGAAACTCGTTGGTAATTTTAACATTCTTCTGGATATTTGTCTCAGTGGCACGTATGTTTGTCCAAATCGTGTACGAACTCAGATACAAACACCTTCTTCATTGTTTCCAGTCTGGTAGCATTCCATTATTTCCTCAAAGATATACTTAAATATTTATACCTAAGACTTCAGAATTAAACGTTCTAATCATAATGTCAATTTGTACATTTCATTATTTTTTGAATTTCCTCCAGTTAAAAGTGAGATTCTTGTTACACTATCATTCACTGGTTCATTTCTCGGATATATTGTAACCAACATACATCAAAACTGCTTGTAATGAATACAACTTTCGTAGGAGTTTACATAACACATTGTTTTTATTCGATAACAGAAGCGGGTTCTTTTGTGTTAATGTCAGCTATGGTAAAATAAAAGTTGTATAAAGATAGTTCGATTTTCAGAAAACTCGTACATCGAAAAATCTCTCACGCAGTGTCCACCTACAGAGCGTTTGACAAATATCTTCTCTTGGAGATGAATGACCTGATAGAGTAGATTACCTTTCGCGTTCACCGGAAAGTGAAGAAAGATTGCTGATTACTCTTAGTGCCCAGAATGAATTATTCACTTTACACAGCAGCGGAGTGTACAGTGTTTTGAACCTTCCTCTCAAAGTAAAACTGTTTGCCCCATCGAGATACGAACTCGTAACCTTGCCTTTCGCATTCTCTGTCCATTTGGGATGTACAGGCACAATTCACCATCAACCTGCAAAATTTTAAATCTCTCAAGAAGTTTCAGAACAGTTCATACTCCGCATTAGAATGAAGATTAATTCTGAAATTATCACTAGGCTGTGGCTAAGCCATTTCTCCGCGATATATCGTCCACGACTGCAAGTCGAGCAAGATGAGGGGACTTCAAAAAGTAAGTTACACATTATTACGGCAGGTCAAGTAAATTTTATTGAATGCTGTGCTATACTTCAAGTACTTCAACGTGACACAGACGCATGGTACTATTTCTCAACATAGTCACCCACGTCACGAAGCCACCGAGAACCGCCGTGTGCTGAAGTCCTCATCGTAAGAAAATTTCTTTCGTCACATTTTCTTTCAGCTTGCAGAAAAAATGTAAATAGCATGGCAAAAGATATGGACTACGGCGGATGCTTCCAAACGTCGTAAACAAACGTTGAAGCAAAACTTGCGCGCACCGCGCGTTGCCAGCTCTTCAGAGCGAAATAAGGTATATATATATATATATATATATATATATATATATATATATAGGAGAAATAAAACCAGTTGTATTACTGTGCAGTTTTCTTTTTGCAATAATTGTAGCATGAATTTTTCTTAATGTGGAATGTGCTGGACCTTACAGTAACATAAGCGATTAACTGTAAATGTATATCATTGTTTGAATTACTTGTGCTTGAAAATACGGAAACAATAGACCCGTATTTTTAATATTTCAAAATGGATGATATGCATCATTTCACATGCTAATTTCAAAATTAATTTGTATCCATGACACAATTATTATTGTTTCATCCAATCATCTGTTCATTGTAGGGAGGTAGATTCTACTGCATAAGACTGCATTGTTGTAATTTTGTTAACAATGGAAGATGGAGGAAGTAGTCCTTACAACATTTATTGTGGTGTCGAGGCCCTGCTTGTACTTTAACAATAGCAATCAGCTTCTGAGCTCAGTTTATTTCGAAGTTTCATTTTAACTATATTCAGTTGTCTGAACACTCTTTCTGTTTCCCCGTTAGCCCTTGCAAGAACGGGCATGATGCGAAAGAAGCGAACACGTTAAACGGATTTTCTCCAGTCGCACCTTGTATATAATTTGGTTTAAACAACTTCGGGAAATAGCTGTTCCGCTGGATTTTGCATTATATCTTAAACGTCTGGGTGATGTTTCATTTTAATGGCTTTAAAAGCTGTAGAGCAAATGTGTAGATAGAAAGTTTCCAGAAAGAACAAAAGAATAAGAATTTCGAGGCGTGCCTCATGCATCTCATTAGAGAAATAATTTCTGGTTGCACTTGTACTTTGAATGCCGAAATAACCATCTGAGAATGAAATATTCTCTCTGCTGCGGAGTGTGTGCTGATACGAAAGTTTTTAGTAGATTAAAACTGTGTTCCATACCGAGACTCGTACTCGGGGCTTTTTTTTTTCGGGTCTCGGTCGGGTACACAGTTTTAATCTGCCAGGAAGTTCCAACAATTTAAGATTTTACTTCTACAAATAAGCCCGTTTTAAAAACTTGAAATTTTGACGCTAAAATATATTTAACTAAACAGCTTCATGTCACTTTATTTTGCACAACTTCCTTTTTCCCACAATAAAAATATGAATAATGTTACTGCAGAGTACTTACACGACATACGCCACAATATCTGCACTGTAATATATTATTTCTTACGCGAAGTAAACTACTGCACTGAATAGAAGTTCACTGTTCCTATCTCACAGTTCATTCACTGGTAAATTGCTTATTGCAACTGTGAAGCGCATGACTTCTGATTCATTATGCATAAATCAGTCTGCTTTGTTTAGAACAGATTCCTTCACTATCGTGAAGTTGGGATGCTGACGTCAGCTTCGCTGCAACAGCATTTCCAGTAAATCTCTCGGCTACTTTATTTCGTAGATACGATTTTGTTCTTGTGTAGGGCTATGCTGACGAGCCCGGAATTCACACCAGCGCAGCTGCAATTTGTTTTATGATTTTTAATGCAATCTAATAATACATTTTCATGGGATGTGAAAGCGTGCTTTGATTTTTTTTTAGAGTTATCAAATTTCCGACTTGCAGGCAAATATTAATAATTTTTAGTTAATCGACATTGATTTGCGTGCCTTTGTATAGTCAAGGAAAAAGGCAAAAAACGCCATATGCTGAAAAAGACGTAATTCCGGACCGCAGCGAAATCACTAATTTAATAGCTAAACGGCATTAAGCAGAAACCAGAGTTAGCTCCAAAGAAGCTGATTTGGCAACACTGTTTGTCGTGAAGGAGAACAATGCCGTTGCTTAATTTTTACACGTCTCTTGTCCTTCATGGTTTTCTGTAGCGGCCTGCATCTCGTGATCGTGCGGTAGCGTTCTCGCTTCCCACGCCCGGGTTCACGGGTTCGATTCCCGGCGGGGTCAGGGATTTTCTCTGCCTCGTGATGGCTGGGTGTTGTGTGCTGTCCTTAGGTTAGTTAGGTTTAAGTAGTTCTACGTTCTAGGGGCTGATGACCATAGATGTTAAGTCCCATAGTGCTCAGAGCCATTTGAACCTTTTTTTTTCTGTAGCGACGTCAGTGTTGCACAAGACGAATCGGAATTGATGATTGTTAGTTCAGACAACGAAGGAAAATTGGGGGGGGGGGGAATAGTCTGTGTAGCAACAAATTTCGTGCAATGGTAGGAAAGAAAGCCATGAAAAACTCACTAAAAATCCTGACTGCTGGGTTGTGAGCCTGTAGGGTGAAGGAAGGGCGTATACAGGTCACGTTCTCAAACTGTCGATATGCGTTTCTTACTTTAATGCAATTCCTAACTCATATCTATTCCATCTAGCGTTGACGCACTTCGCGTAAAATAAACACCCCTCGGGTGGTGGGCCACTCTGCGCACTGTCTCGTCAGTGATACATAACACTTCAGAAAACTAGCCGATTAGGATCGGTGTAACTTCGTGAAACACCTTATAACTGCTTCTTGAGACGTAGAAGGGTAGAGAGAGTGGAGCACCACCTGCTCGCCCTCCATGTAAGTCCAAAAAAAAAAAAATTCTGTGTGTTACCTAAATTTCATACGCAGCCACATATTATTTTATTTGCACCAAACGCAAAGTCATAGCAATCCTCAGTTTTTATTGCAAACTTTTTCGAATTTCGCTCAGTGTCTTACTTCCATGTGAATATCACGATGACTATGACCATTAACGAAATTACGAACCTGACGTATAAAGCTACAAATAACGCAAACATGATTTTTTTTTTACCGAATAGCTTCTGTAAAATCGTTTAGAGAGATTGCAGGGCTTGCGCCTCGATTCCGTCATTGCCGACCGGTCGAAATGTTGCAGACGCTGCCGGCCTCCCCCTGCGAACAAACGAATGAACCCGCCCAGCGCTTTGGACGAAAATTGGTCACTGCGCATCTGAAACCTTATCCTGCGGAGACTGTTAACTCAGGTCTCCCTCACGAATACAGTCCAATGTTGATGCTACATTGCTATGCCAATCTCGCTTCTTATTGCGATATCAACTGTGCTTTTAGATGACTTGATCACGCCTACGCTTGTGTCCACATTCGTACCCTGTGCCGTAAGTTTTTCAATCGAGGTCCATGATTCTTTAAGTTAGAAGCACGAATCGGTACTGGGGTGGTGAGTCTTCTGGAAAACTTGGAATTCTCTGGACATTACATTTTACCTGAAAAAAATCATGGGAATTGGGGAGTTTTGTAAAATGAAGTTAAAATCTTCTGGGTTATTAGGCCGCGGCGTGTTTCTTCTAAAATGATCGACGTTTCGACCCCCCTGCTGGGATCTTCCTCAGGATCTTCTGGTGTCCACTACTACTAGAACACCGTCAGAGACGAGTGTCGCGTCCTCTTATAAAGGGGGAGTTCTCACGCTTTCGTGCTGGAGAACTGATAGTATTTTTTAAAATTCGTATGGCTACCATTGTCGGGGCCATTGTCATGGGCTAATATTCCCGCTCTGATGCAAAGCTATTTTAAATAAAATGGTGAATTCTATGAACAGGCTGACGGCCTTACTATGGGCTCACTTTCGTCAGTTGCAGCTGACGTTTTTATGAGACATTTTGAGCAACAGGCGTTAAGTAGTGCTCCTTCGAAGCCTTGTTGCTGGCTCCGCTAAGTGGACGATACATTTTTTACGTGGCCACACGGCGAAGAAGAATTTCATGCGTTCCACAGTTTCTTAAATGGAATTCACCCCAAAATCAAATTTACCTTGGAGGTTGAGAGTGAGGTTGGTCTCCCGTTCTGCCGGCCGGGGTGGCCGAGCGGTTCTAGGCGCTACAGTCTGGAACCGCGCGAACGCTACGGTCGCAGGTTCGAATCCTGCCTCGGGCATGGATGTGTGTTATGTCCTTAGGTTAGTTTGGTATAAGTAGTTCTAAGTTCTAGGGGACTGATGACCTCAGAAGTTAAGTCCCATTTTTTTCTCGCGTTCCTAGGTGTTTTGGTATACAGAAGATCTGATAACACTAGGTCACAGAGAGTACAGAAAGCCGACTAACACAAACAGGTATTTAGGTGCCATTTCGCACCACCACCCAGCCCAGAAGCAAGCGGTACTCAACACTGTCTTCACGTGCCTTCCGTATCAGCGATGACGACAACTTGGAATCGGAGTTGAATTTTTTAAAGAGGATATTGAAGGCAAATGGGTATGATAGTTGCTCAATTAACAGGGCTTTTAGGCGAAATATTTATACCACTAATAAAAATGACGAGGAACCGTGTTCTCACTCCGCCAGGTTACCGTTCGTTTCTGGGGTCACTGACTGCATAAGCAGAATTTTAAAGAAAAATGGTATCCAGACATCTTTCTTTAGTCAAGACAAAAGATTTTTTTCCGACAGGAAACCGATGCATCGGATTGCCTTCACAATGCAGGCGTCAATCAAGTGACATGTGGCTGCGGCAAAGTGTATATAGGCGAAACAGGAAGAACTGTTAAAGAACGCATTAAGGAACACGAACGGCACAAAGTGCAAAATCGGCAGTAGCAGAACATCATGAGAACTGTGGCTCTGACATCGATTTTAATAACGTACGTGTACTGGCTAAGGGAGCAAACATTTATAGAATAAAGGTCCGAGAAGCGGTTGAAATTACTAGGAATGCATTTAATTTCAATAGAGAGGACGGCTATAGGCTTCCAGCATCTTGGCTCCCCGCCATCAAGGAAGTAAAGACGCGGCCGCGGTGTGTGAGCGGCATAAACAACGCGCTTCAAGTCACCTCGGCGGACAATAATATTTTGGGGAAACATTCCCCCTCTCTTGCTCTGTCCGTTTCGATTCAAATGGTTCAAATGGCTCTTAGCACTATGGGACTTAACATCTGCGGTCATCAGTCCCCTAGAACAGAACTACTACAACCTAACTAACCTAAGGACATCACACACATCCATACCTGAGGTAGGATTCGAACCTGCGAAGGTAACGGTCGCACTGTTCCCAACTGAAGCGCCTAGAACCGCTCGGCCACTGCGGCCGGCGTCCGTTTCGAATCTAGCCAATGACGACGACCATCCAATAGCGGTAACAGGAATTTCAACCAATAACCCTTCTCCAGCGTAAGTGTGGAATAGTGCCTTTCAATCCAATGACGATGGGCCGCCAATGATATCCACAGGAGATTAGCTAACAACGCCCCTTCTTCTGCATCAGAGCGGGAATATTAGCCCATGACTATGGCCCCGACAATGGTAGCCATACGAATTTTAAAAAATACTATCAGTTCTCCAGCACGAAAGCGTGAAAACTCCCCCTTTATAAGAGGACGCGACACTCGTCTCTGACAGTGTCCTAGCAGTAGTGGACACCAGAAGATCCTCAGGATGATTCCAGCAGAAGGGTCGAAACGTCGATTTAATAACCCAGAAGATTCAGTGACAACGGCCACGAAAGCCTTCAGACTTACATAATTTTGTAAAACCTTTGGGTATTCTGTATTTTAACCTAAAATTGGAATTTAACTTTATTCAACTTTATAAATCACAAATTTTAAAATACTTAATTGAATATTAGTCCACGTTTACAAATTGTGGTTAAAATACAACCAAGATAAAAGAAGATTCGTTATTGTGAAATGCTCGACCCTCTACCCCCGGTTGCCATTAATTCCTCTCCATACCTGGATTCAAAGTTTTTTTCTTTTTTTTCCTCCGAGTTTGAATATGCATAAGCGCGTCAAAAATTAAAGATTACACACTGCCGGCCGAAGTGGCCGTGCGGTTAAAGGCGCTGCAGTCTGGAACCGCAAGACCGCTACGGTCGCAGGTTCGAGTCCTGCCTCGGGCATGGATGTTTGTGATGTCCTTAGGTTAGTTAGGTTTAAGTAGTTCTAAGTTCTAGGGGACTAATGACCTCAGCAGTTGAGTCCCATAGTGCTCAGAGCCATTTGAACAAACTCACTTGCTGCATTTAGATTCTCCAATTCCTGTTCATAAGGATATTACGAGAAGCGGAAGTATCCATAAGCAGCTGCTGTAAGGAGGAGTGGAATGATGTACACAGAAGTAAACTATGAAAATAAAATGTAGACAACGCTATCAAGAGTTGATCGCTGCAATGTTGCTGAAGATAAAAATTTTAACTGGGCTATAGGGATGTTAAAATCTAGCTTGAATACGTATTTACACGTTTAATATAAACGTAATATACATTAATTTATTAACACGCTGTACTAACCTCCGTGGTGCTTCTGTTCTGCTGCAAACAGTCTGCCTGAGCATTTAATTTGCCCAGGGAGGCGGCGGTGGAGAGCCGGGGGTGGGGATCGTGAAAGAGAGGAAGGGGTATTGTAATGACATGCAAATCCTGCAAGAAACCAATTCTGACTTGTTGGACTTTCTGCCACGAGGTAACTCGATTATGGCTAAATCTTCATTTTGCTGTCTTGCTACATTAGTTTATTTCGTTCCTCCTTTACTTCCTCTCTGTTGGTGTCTTTACCAATCTTTTAAACAGAACGCTATGTAACATCATGTCAGCTCTTTCGATACTTTACTAATTCTGTTTCTATGTACTTCGTACATCTTTCGTTGTTATCGCTTGTGACAAAGTTTCTTCTACAAAGTACGACTTAACTGTAGAGTTGGGGAACCAGTACAGTTACCACAGTACGCTTTTGTCCCTTTCCTTCCCACAATGCGCCCCCCCCCCCCCCCTCACACACTCTCTCTCTCTCTCTCTCTCTCTCTCACACACACACACACACACACACACACACACACACACACATACAAGAGCGCTGCTCCCACATGAGCACAGGTACTAAACTGCTGACGCTGGAAATTAAATGGTTGTCTTTAGCGCTCGCTAATGACAAGAGATCTCATTCCTTGCAAAGCCATCCGCCGTTTGCTAGAAAACTCTCGCTATGATTCACTAAAATTTTTTTCATTGAACGATTAGATCGTAGTTGCCTGATCCCATTGAGACATTCAGCTTTCAATTTTATTCTTCCACATTATGAGAAACGCTTATGACTACTGGTAATTGGTCTCGCAAACACCCTAATCAGGACAGCAGAGCGTAAGAATAAAATTATTCACAGTCATGTTAGAGGTCACAACTAACAATGAAACTTTCTTCTGGAATTCTAGTGATCTTGCGTAGTTTAAAGGATCGTAGAATGACTTGGCTTGACAGTAAAAATTTTAATGAAATACTATGCAACGATTTATGAAGTTGAGCGTGAACTATCGTTGTCTCACAGTTTAAAATTTTAATTTAGATAATGTATTGCTTGTTACAACCAAAACGACGCACGAAGCAGCGTGAATAGACGACAAATTTTCGATAAAAATCATTCGCATGAAATCCCAAGCATATAGTGATCATTACTGAAGCCTGTACTGAAGCAATTAATCATGCCCTGCGATCTGATCTACTGGACTGGTGTTTTAGTATTCGGTCGTAATATGACGACGAGTCCATTTGTCCAATGAATCACGATGGCGACAGAGTTCAATATCCTAAGAAATATGGTGTTGATGTCCAAAGTCACGTCTTAGACTATTCTTTCAAGAACAAGAGAGGGAATTTCCCAGTCGAAGTACGTGCCACAAACAACTAATTTGTTTCATCCAAAGTGTTTTGATTACAATTGACTACTTACAACATCGATAAAAATACATCGTCAACTTTCAAGATACTTCCCCTTGACATGCAACGCAATCAAATTATGTACGTATCAACCGTACTCAACAGTTTCTAGAGTGAGCCTTTTGTGTGTTTTTAGCCCTTTACCCTCATATCAGCATAGTTCGATCAACAAATCGATCGACATACTATAAACATAATTCGCATGCAAAGAGAACGTTCAGCCTGTGAGAGTTCCTGACTTATGATTCGATCTATTGGTGTTCAACTTTGAGCCGTGTTTTTTTTTTTTTTTTTTTTTTTTTTTTTTTTTTTTTTTTTTTTTTTTTTTTTTAAGTGCTGTTTTGAAGAGCGCGCCCCAGCGCGTTGTGTGAAGCAGTCGCCCTCCGTTTCTGGCGGTGGCGCCGCTGTGGCAGTCGCAGCTTCGGTGTCTGCCTCTGGTGGGAAACCGGAAAGGTTGCCTGTTCACGTGCATTTAAGGGGCGCTATGAGCTCTGTAGACGAGAGTCGGTCAGTCGAGGCGAGTCTAGTCAGTTGGTCAGCCGGCTCAGTGTGGGGCAGTCAGTGTCTGTTTGTCGTCGGAGTGCGAGTACGTCTGTCGTTTGGATCAAGTTTTAAATCAGAAAATGAGAGTCTTGGCACTCCGCCAGTATAGAACTCAGCTTGTGGTCGCCCGGTCGGGGCTGAGTTCCTGCACCTGAGTCTGCGCGTTAGGCCGCTATTCTGCTCGAGTTACTCGGGCGACGGTCATTGGCGGTTGGATTGGTCGATTGGTCGGTCGCGCACTGAGACACGAGATGACTTGTCCGCCTTGAGCGTCGGCGCAAACCCCGCCCCCCAGCTCAAAGCATGTCCGCACTTGGTTGCAGAAACCAAGAGTACCCTAAGCGAAGTTCACGGGGGTGCAACTCACGTTAATTTCGCGGTGATTAACGAAATGGTTTTCAGATTTCACCACAAATTTCTGTAGGAACAATTGCTGCTAACCAATAATCATATGCTCTGGCTCTACTTCTCTTCATAGTCGATCTTTCGATTAGTTGTCAGCTCTTCATTTTGATGTAATAGAAGACCTCCTTCATTTCTGCGTAATTAGAGGCTCCCGCATTACGTTTTAAAGATGCTTGTCGCGACCCTCTTTGTGCCATCTTCATTCGTAATGTACCTTCCAGGACATTTACTAGGAACTGGTTGTATCGTATTACGTAACAAAGCCGCTTGTGATTCGTCGTTCTACTATTCTCTCCCCTACATGACGTTTCTTCACCAATTCTTTGCAAGACTTCCGGGTTGGCAGTTTTATCTTGCTATTCCGTTGCCCACTTCGCGACGTCCGTGAGGTGGTAACGATACGTGATACCACAATTCTCTTTGCCTAGAGATGGGTCATCTCGAGTTATACCAAACCAGGTTAATTCAGGCTTGGGGGATTTCAAGTCGACCTGACTCATGTTGTTACTAACATGAGTTGTGTTCGCACGGTGTTTGGCGGTCGCCGCTATTGGTGACGGTTTCGCGCCATGTTGGTGTTTATCCTCGTCACTCCGATCGAACCTGCGAGCCCTGGTATTTGACTACCTTAATATCATCAGATCGCCGATAAACCATTACAGCAAATTCAAGGAATATCACCGTCTTCAAAATTTCATGTCAAAAGACACAAAACTGCAGTCTGCAGCATGGTACGTAGTCAGGCTCGTGAACAGGACTTTGGCTACCTTACCATCGCCCAATAGCTGTCAAAATCTAGATAGCAAGTTTGGAATGGTTCACAAGTCCATTTTCCGTATTTCGAAACAAAAGATCCAAAATTGTGCCCTGTAGGACGGTATGCAATCATGCTCGTGAATAGGCTTTTGGCTACATTGCTATCGACCAATGGCAGTCACAATTTATACTGCGAATTTCGGATGTTTCGCATGTCTATTTTCAAATCAAAAGACCTAATATTGCGGCGCATAGTGGAGTGATGCAGCATGTTTCACATTTTTTCATAATTCTGTCTTCAAAATTTCAAGCCGTAAGACCAAAAGTTGCGCGTTATTGTAGTATCCATCTCGCTCGTGACTCTGTATATAATCACTGATTGGTAAACCGTGAAGCTCGGATTGATCAACTGAACTGAATCGTAATCTGCGCCGACGCGAAAGAGAGAATGGCGTTAAATTGTTATTTCAGGTTTTTTTTCGTCCAACTCGGTTGACGCAAATTTTAAACTTGGTTGGCCCATCACTACTTTCGCCTTGCTTGCCACATCCGCGTCTCATTTCAGTGCTCAGTGGGCAGAAATCACTGACCTCGGAGATCTTACAACACCGGAGGGAAGTAGTGACAAGAACATTGCTGGACATCAGAGAGCTATGTAGGCAGCGGCCCTGTGAACCAGGTACACCGTTGGCGTATTAAAGCATTTTAGCGACAGAATTCTGATCGGTAGTAGTCGTTTTTTCCTGATGCTTCTTGGACGAAACGACGCTGCGGAACTGACTCTGTGACAACAGCGACGGTTTACTGTCGATAATCGTTAATGTTCGACACGTGTCCCATCATCCTGCTGCTTCCTCTTGTCACTGTTTACCACATGTTTGTCTCCTCGCTGACTCTGCGGAGGATCTCATTTCCTGTCAGTCCACCTAATTTTCAGCATTCATCTATAACTTCTCAAACGCTTCGATTCTCTTGTTTTCCGGTTTTACCACAGTCCACGATTAGCTTCCACACGAGGCTGCGCTCCAAACATAACTTCTCAGACATCCCTTCATCAAATCTGGGCCAGTGTTTGATACCAGTAGACTTATTTTCGCTCTGAATGCCCTCTTTGCCTAAGATACTCTGCTTTTTATACCTCTTTCCTTCATACGTCATGCATTATTTTGCATCCAAGGCCGCAGAATTTCTTACTTTTTTCTTCTTCATGATCACCAATTTTGATGTTAAAAATATCACTAATCCGATAACTAATACTCCTCGTTACTTTCACTTTTCTCTGGTATACTCTCAATCAATATTCTGCACTCATGAGACTGTTCATTCCATTCATTAGGTCCTGTAACTCTACCTTGGTATCTTCTACAGTGGGTAGTAGTGTCATCAACCAATCTTATCGTTGATATCCTTTCACTTTGAATTTTGATCCAGGATATGAACCTTTCTCTTATTTGCGTTACTGCTTCTTCGGTGTACAGATTGGATCTTAGGACCGAAATACTACATCCCTGACTTTGCCTTTTTAATCCGAGAACTTCGTTCTTGGTCTTCTGTTCTTATTGTTTTCTCTCGGTTCTTTTACATATTACATACTATCTATCTTTACCCAAAAGCTTACTCTCATTTTTCTCAGAATTTCGAACATCTTATAGCATTTTACACTGACAAATGTTTTTTTCTATACCGGCAAATTCTATGAAAGTATTTAGATTTTTTCATAAGTCTGTCTTCCATTATCGAGTGCAACGTCCGAATTGTCTCTCCCGTACCTTCACCTTTCCTAAAGCCAGGCTGATGAACAGCTAACAGAACCCCAACTCTCTCTCTTCCATTCTTCTACATATCTACGTATTTTTCTTGGCAGCAGCTTGGATGCATAAGCTGGAGAACATTGTACTGCAGTGACCTGTGCGGTTTGTTTTGAATACCACTATGTGACTGGGAGGACAGGAATATCGCTCACTACGGAACCGACCCCTAGACATTTTCCATTCCTTATCCCAATGGTTCCTTCTTGATTCCTTTAAGGTTGCAACAAAATCTAAAAGTAAAAAAACAAAACTGTTTGTATTTATATTCTGTTTTCTTTGTTTGCATGACAATCCACAAATATTATTAGAATGCATCTTGCTTGTTACAAAGAGGTGTAAGTATTAAATGGTTTTACTGAATAACCTCTAACACAGTCTCCCATACGATAAAAAAGTTGCGATGAGATGCAAGTATGACACATTAGGATAACAGAGCCCTCTGTGACGACACTGGGTGGTGAAAATTTCCTCCGTACAGCGCGCTCACCTACGCAAGTCATTAGCTATTCACTTCACTGCTGATTGCGCTGAATCTCGGGGCGTAGTTGTGACTGTGCGTGGGCGAAGTGTGTACGTACCAATTAACCCTCGCCTAATGGCCGACTGGCCGTAATTACTGTTGACGTATGCACGCGCCATAAACGTCCGCTCCCGTGAATGACCTGTTCGGGACGAGTGTGTTCGCCTTATGGGGCAAATTATCTCCACGTGCGCTTTTGCAACGGCATAAAACTGCAATGAATAACGATCTCAATGATGTTATGAAGTCTACATTGCAAAATACGAGGCACACCTAACGCAGGAGAGGGGGGGATGGGGGGAGGGATTTTACTGTTACGGGCGATGTTACTGTGTATATTTGTTTTTAAAAAAAGAAAGATGAGTATATCCATTTATTTGCGTCACGGGAAGTGATGCGTCCCAAACAATACCAGTCACCTATATGTGACGGGCACTTCGTTGACAATTAGTAAAGTAGGTAACAGTTTTGATTGCTTCAGCAGCTGCAAGGGGCCGTCGCTGCCATGCCCACGCGCATCTGCAGTACTGTATCTGTCATCTTTGGGACTCGAGTATGGGTCGGAAAAACAAAAAACAAAAAAACAAAAAATCGGATTATCAGAGAGTACGGAAAAATACGAAGTTACATTACAATAAACACTCTATAAACTCACAAATGAATACTGTACGCATGTATAGTGTTCTCTGCAACAAAAACATTTCTAAAAGACACACAAAAGCTATTATCATTACATACTGAAAATGAGCAATACTGTATACTACATATTTACTGTACTGTACGTGCAGAACAAATGTACAATACACTAGAAACTGAAGGTAGCCTGTACACTAGTAAAAAATTACTTAGGAAGAAAGTGAGTTATGGATTTTTGTGTGCCAGATGAAATTCCACACTTAGCGGCAGTGTTCCTCCATTTCTTGATCCACAAAGTGTCCATAGGTGTTGCGGCTGAGTTCTGCTCGATGTACTGAAAGGCAATAACAAAAGCGTCGTGGCGTCAGTGTGTGATATCTGGTTAAGGAATTCGTCATCACCACAGCCCGAGTCCTCGTTCACAGTTTCTTCACAATCTTTTTTTTCCGCAAAACGGCGGCAGTAACCTAGTTGTCGTTGAGTTACCCACTGGTTTCATAGTGTTTACCACACTGGGCAATCCAGTCGTTAGCTTCACTGGCAGGGACATTCGACTGTACAGTTCGTAGATCTTTAATGATGTCCTGCGTGTCGCTTTTTTGCTCGCATTTGATCTGGTCACTTTCGGTCATAGTTTCCGACCACAACTCGCAGCGTGTCAGGTTTTAGTTCCTCAAATGTTCAAATGTGTGTGAAATCTTATGGGACTTAACTGCTAAGGTCATCAGTCCCTAAGCTTACACACTATTTAACCTAAATTATCCTAAGGACAAACACACACACCCATGCCCGAGGGAGGACTCGAACCTCCGCCGGGACCAGCCGCACAGTCCATGACTGCAGCGCAAAGGCCCCTCGGCTAATCCCGCGCGGCTTTAGCTCCTCCCATGACTCAGTAATAATATAATAGCATCTTTGAGGTTGAAGGATTTCACAGCTTCAGGTAAGTTACAGCCTTCTTGGAACTCTCCTAAAATCGAGCTGATGTACTTTCTGCGATACTACCCCTCTAAGCATTCTATCCCTCGCTGATTCATTGGTTGGATAAATAATGTGACGTTTGGTTGAAAGAAGACAGCTTTTATGTTCCCTTTGACTAGTTCCTCCTCAGGTGGATCTGATGGTGCGTTATCCAACAGCAATGGAGCACGAACAGGAAGGTGTTTTTGTTTCAAGTCTTTTTCAACAGATGGAACGAACTCGTCGAAAAACCGAGATTTGAAAAGAGTGCAGTACATCAAAGCAGATTTTTGACTGCAGTAACAAACCGGCGAGAAAGATAAGTTCGTAATGTTTTTAAATGCCCAAGGTTTCTTACGTTTGCCAATAACGAACAGGATTGCTGCAAGGGGCAACGGTTAACTTGTCTTTTTTAAGTTTCGTTTTTGCCATTGTTTCATTTGACGCAGCGAGCATTTTGTTTGGCACCATTTCATAGTTTAGACCTGTCTCGTCCATGTTACAGACTTTGCACGGTAACAGTTAATGTTCTTCGACAATTTCTTGAAATGTCACGGAAAATCCTTAGTCACCTCAACACCAGTTCCTCACCAGAAATTTAAAACAAACCTAACGCCATGACGGGTTTTCCAGCGATGAATCTAGTGTTCACTAGTTTGTGAACTCACTTCTGGCTACTAGGTGTTTTTTTTTTTGTGCAAAGCTATTATCTTTTCATTTATAATCGGTCCAGATATTGGGGCTCCTTTCCTTCTTGTTTGTTGGAACCACATCCACAATGCCTTGTTAAGCAGTTCAAGTTTAGGCATTTTCACTGTTTTGCGATTCTTAAGAGCGTTTTCACCATCTATCGTCACTCTACGCCAACACTGAGTTCCTTGGCAATTGTTTGGAGTGATTCCCCTTTGTCCACTCTTCGTAACACCACTAATTTTTCATTTAACGAAGGAGCAGTGTGTTTGTTTCACTCCTGACATATTAAAAAAACACACAATTATACAGTACAAACAAAGCAAAAAAAATACATACAGTATTTTAACGAATACAGAACAATGTCGTAAAAACACCGAATAGTAAGCGCAAAAAACTTCGCAGTGCAGTATAGTACAAAAAACACGGACGACAGAAACGATACAAAAGATGACGGAGCACTAAAACGGACAAGCGATAATAACAATTACCTTAAAGAACAAAACAGGAAACAATAATGCAGTGACGGGTAGTGAGTCACCGCCATGAGCCGGGGCAAGTTCGCTGAAGCACGGTCGGATTAACGGGAGCGGTCGAAGAGCCCAGGACTTACGAGAGGGGGTTCTAATGTAGTATTCCTATTAATGAATTTTCATAAGATTCAATAGTTGGTCCCCCTTGGTGTTTCTCTTTTCTGTATGGTACTGATTTTTCTTTTAATACACATCACATGGCGCAAGTTCATAATCAGTCCCGACAGACATACAGCAACAGAGGAAATTCTGAATACTGTACTTATGATTATTGCCAAGTTTTCTGTAAATGATCTCTCTCTCCATTTTTAGAAAACACAGCATACTCAATTGTGCACATCAGAGTGAAGAAGAGTCACAGAATCTGTTGAATGAGATGGATAGTCTCACGAATACAGAGCATGGTTTGAGAGTAAATCGAAGAAAGACGAAAGTAATGAGAAGCAGCAGAAATGAGAACAGCGGGAAACTTTCCAGAATCGCTGGTCACGAAGTAGATGAAAGTAAGAAATTCTGCTACCTAGGTAGCATAATCCATGACAGACGAAGCAAGCAGGACATAAAACGCAGACTAGCACTGGCGAAAAGGTTATTCCTGACCAAGATAAGGTCTACTACTATCAAACATAGGCCTTAATTTGAGGAAGAAATTTTTGAGAATTGTATGGTAGTGAAACAAGGACTATGGAAAAACTGGAACTGAAGATAACTGAAGCATTTGAGATGTGCTACAGACGAATGTTGAAAATTCGGTGGACTGATAAGGTAAGCATTGGGGAGGTTCTACGCAGACTCGGCGAGGACAGGAATCCGTGGAAAAAGGCTGACAATAAGAAGGAACAGGATTACAGTACATCTGTTAAGATATCAGGGAATAACCTCCATAGTACTGTAGGGGGCGCAGATGGTAAAATCTGTAGAGGAAGACAGAGATTAGAATACATCCCGCAAATAATTGAGGACGTTTCTAACCAAACAGGTTTCGCCTATTCATAGTGGTATCATTAATGGTTTGTAGTATAAAGAATATTATTTAATTATACGCTTTCTGAAACAGATATGTTGCGTTTTCTGGCTGCAGATTTAAATTATATATTTACAAACATGCGTTGTAATTTATAACTCATTTCAGTTTTCCTATTCTTTTCGTACGATGCATCCATTGGTTCTTTTGTAAGTACCATATGCACACAGCACACGTTTCCAATTGATCGTTGATGGCACATAATCGTTCATGTTGCAATCTGCACAGGGCCTGGCTGAATTGCTCATTTTTTTATCATGTGAACTTACATATAAACTGTAGTCATATTTACTTTCCAGTTAAATTGATGTTCCGTCAACTGACAGTGTGCAAAGATATTCGTGGAACATGTAACTAAATAAATTAAAAAAATTATAGTCCATCTAGACTGCATAATTTTTAATGTTACGCTTTGCTCATAGAAATTAACGTGTCAGTCATGCGGTCGACGCAGTGAGATTCTTTCTAGGACATTTGGTAACAGATGTAACAGCATGGTTGTGTAGGGTTGATGGTTGATTATTTAATTTTTCTTATCTCGACAGAACTGAATATAGTTCAGTGCAACCTAAATCATTCATAACATTAGAAATATATGTAATGTAAACGGACGATAAAATTTTTTGTAAAGCAATTTATTACCGATTCCTCAATAATAACAGCACCAAAAACACAATGTCAATTTTTGTATAACTGAATAAGTTGCAATATTACGTTCGTGACTGTGTCACTACTAATAAAATCAAATGGGAGATAATTGAAAATCAAAAATACAAAAAGAAGTGTAAAGGTTATCAGTTCAAGACTTGAAGTTGAAATAGGAATCAGCGATCATATTTGGCACGTTATTAATATCTGCCCACTACATCTGTTCAAACAAAGCGTTAAAACCACTGATGGTTAAATGGGTTAAATGTGGGAAGACCAAGTCTACAGAAAAATCTAACGGTACATAATAAGAACAATATGGCTGTTGCATTCGGGTGTTGTTACACATCGTTTTAAGAGACTTGACGATAGCAGAATTCCGAAACCGATGATACGTTTTGCGTAGTCCGGGTCAGTAATAACTGTTCAGCGTGACTTCCGTACTAGTAACGGTGTGGATCCTCCTACAGCACAGAGCATTAGACAATGGCATGGACAATTCCGAGAAACGGGTTGGTTGTGGAAAGGCAACGCATCTGCCATAGTTTCACAACTAATCCGTAGAAATCCGTTCGCCGTGCAGCTCGGCAGCTCAACATGCTACCGATGTCCGTCTGGCATGTGTTGCGTCGACGTTTATAGATGAAACCATACAAAATTCAACTACTGCAAGCTGTTCGTGAAGGTGGTAAACAACAACGTGTGGAGTTCTGTAATTCGTTCTTGGCAAGATGGAGGATGACAGTTTTCTTCCACGCTTAGTGTTTCCATTTATATGAAAAGGTGAACAGTCATAATGTGAGAACATGGGGTACGGAACAACCACATGAAGTTGTACAACATGAGAGGGACTCTCCAAAATTTAATATGTTTTGTGCAGTTTGACGGGAAAAGATGTACGGTCCGTTTTTCTCTGCCGAGAACATTGTTCCAGGAAGCACTATGTCGATATGCTTGGGAACTTTCTTTTCCCACAGTTGGAGACTGATTGGAAAAGGAGGAGAGGAGATTAGTGTTTAACGTCCCGTCGACAACGAGGTCAGTAGAGACGGAGCGCAAGCTCGGATGAGGGAAGGATGGAGAAGGAAATCGGCCGTGCCCTTTCAAAGGAACCATCCCGGCATTTGCCTGAAGCGATTTAGGGAAATCACGGAAAACCTAAATCAGGATGGTCGGAGACGGGATTGAACCGTCGTCCTTCCGAATGCGAGTCCAGTGCGCTAACCACTGCGCCACCTCGCTCGGTCTGATTGGAAAGACTTCATTTACCAACAGGATGGGGCACCTTCACACTGTCATCTGGAAGTACGGGAATTTTTAAATCAAAGGATTACTGAACGATGGATCGGTCGCACTGGTCCAAATGATTTTCCAAGGTCACCGGATCTGACTGTATGTCATTATTTCCTGAGGGGCTTTATAAAAGATTCTGTTTATGTACCTCCGTTATCAACAACAATGAATAAACTGAGACATCGCATAATAGCAGCTGCGGAAGTTGTACTTCAAGACATGCTCGCTGCAGTGTGCGAACAATCTAAATACCGCATTGACATATGCCATGCATCTCAAGGGGGGCATATTGAACTCCTATGAAAAGGTGTGAAAACAACTTTTTGAGTTTCCCGTTCTTCACAAAACAAAATTCATTGTATATGTTTATTAGTTTCAGAAATATAGGAGTGCCAAATCGAATCATTCTTTTTGATACACCCTGTATTGTGAATTACCTAATAAAGTGCAATCAAGACGCGCCATTATTAATAAATGGTAAGGTTTAACGTTCCGTTGACTGCGAGGTCATCAGAGACGGAGCACAAGTGCGGCCTGAGGTAAACTGTGGAAGGAAATCGGCCATGTTCTTTTCGAAGGAACCAGTTAAGTGTGAATCTCTTGAAGGCCATGAGCTGCCTTTATCCACAACCCTGTTTGTTAATTAGTTTGCATTACATTCTACGTCTCTTATAAAGACTTGTCACCTGCACACAGAGTATTTTTTAATTATTTGTCAGATACATCAGGACACCTCACTGCAGCATCTTTGTCTCCATCCCGCTTTACAATAATACAGTCGGATTATCCCTTTTGTTGACAAGGGAAGACAACCTTCTGCTCCCTATCTGCTAAATAAGAAAGAAATTATTGATGATCTTATTCGTAAAACTATAGAATGGTTCATACAACCAAACGTTTTTGTTAAGACCAAGCGTATCAGCGTATCAGGTAGTCTCGGACACAACAGAATAAATTTTATAGAAGTCTAAAGTGCATGTCAGGCAACAATTTATATTTTCTGATATTTCTTGCCACTGTTTTACACAAAGCCTTCTCAAAAATCTCGCCGGCTGGTGTGGCCGTGCGGTTCTAGGCGCTTCAGTCTGGAACCGCGCGACCGCTCCGGTCGCAGGTTCGAATCCTGCCTCGGGCATGGATCTGTGTGATGTCCTTAGGTTAGCTAGGTTTAAGTACTTCTAAGTTCTCGGGGACTGATGACCATAGATGTTAAGTCCCATAGTGCTCAGGGCCAATCAAAAATCTAAAACAGTTATAGTAAGGAAACTGGACTGTAGCTTATAATACTATTTTCTTCTCAATTTATAAAATGGAGTTTTGATAACAAAATTTATGCACTCACGGAAAGAAAATCGCAACACCAATATGGCACTGAGCGACATAAATGAGAGATGTCTGTTAAAATTTCGCGCCAGTCGCATAAGAGGGGCGCTAGGAGCGCCGCGATGAGGATGCAAACCAGGTTCGCTATAAATACACGCTTTAACACTCATGAGTGTTAGTTACTTTTTAGATTGGACGTGGTGAGGTGATGTTATGTTCGTCTAGAATACCTGTCTGACGACAAAGACGCCATTATAAACCCCTTAACGAGCCTGAACGAGGTCTTGTCGTGTAGTAACGGCTACGAGCTGAATGTTCCTTCTGCGATATTGCAGAAAGACGTGACGTCACCCACAAGCGCCGAGGCCTTCCTTTGTATGTGGTCACGAGATCGTACGGTAGCGAGAACACTGGGCTCCGGTCGGCGACGTGGCACTGCCGAAAGAGAAGACAATCGTGTTCAGCGTATGGCTCTGACCCATCGTACTGCATCTGCAGGAGCAATTTGGATAGCACTTGGCACCGCACTTGGCACCGCAGTGACACATCGAACTATTGTAAATCGGTTACTTCAAGGACAGCTCCGAGCCAGATGCCTTGTAGCGTGCATTCCACCGACCACACACCACCGCTATTTGCGACTTCAGTGGAGTCAAGTGAGAGCTCACTGGAGGGCAGGGTAGAGGCCTATTGTGTTTCCTGAGGAAAGTTGGTCCAGCCTCGGGTCCAATAATCGCCGTGTGTTGATTAGGAGGAGGCCCTGCAACCAATCTGCGTGCTAGACACGCCGGACCTGCCCCTGGAGTTATGGACTCGTGTGCACTCTCTTGGTTATCCCACGCACGCTGACAGCAAATTTGCACGTCAGTCTGGTGATTCAACCTGTCGTGTTGCCATTTATGAGCAGTACTCCAGGAGGTGTTTTCCGGTAGGCTAACGCTCGTCCACATACACTGTTGTAACCCAACATGGTCTACAGAGTGTCGACATGATGCCTTAGCCTGCTCGATCATCAGATCTGTCTCCAATCGAGCACATGTTGGACTGAAACCTGGTAATTAAGGAAGGCAGGATTGGGTTACGATTGTGGACGGGGCCCAAATCAATTACTGTTGGTTTGCTTTGCTCTGCAATTTCACTCATTTATTTTAATAAATAATTTTTGAAAACAAGCCAATTTGGTCGCAATCAGAATATTAAGGCAAGTAAACACAATCACGGCAGAAGGTCTTTAACGAAAAATGGCAATTATAAAAAAAATTAACAAATATACTGTCAAACGACGAATGGCATAGCAAAAGTTAATTAAGAAAAACAACAAATCACCAAAGAGGTGAGACAAATTATGGTAACTTAATGATACAATAATAAAATAAAACACACGGTGCTCCAGGAATCGATCTCTGAGTAGGTCGCACCAAAAACACTTCCCCGAGCGAAGAGAAAGGCAGCCAAGAGTTGCATTCAGATCACAAGATAATAACTCAGACTAGTGGTACTCTAAGGAGCGACTTATGATAATCTTGGTGATGCTACCTGACATCCAACAAAACAAATGCAAGATGTAAAATTACGCCAAAGCCGGAACTGGCGTTCTAGGCCCCACCCGCAGAATACTGTGCTTAGAGCGCCCGGAACAAGAAGGAATGACTACAACTAAGGTGGAAGAACGCCACCCAACCTACAATGAAGAAGCTGTCAGACTTACACACCTCACCGGACAGAGGCGGCAATGCAAGGAAATGTACACTGCCACTACATACACTAACCCCCCAGGGGCAGGTAACTGGGGCGTTGGCGGCCACAAGACAGAAAATACTGCTGGTTGAACTTACCAATGTAAGAAGATGTAAATAGTAATTAGAAGCTAAGGAAGGCTAATCACATCCACCTTCCCCAAGTACTCCACTCGCTGCTTTTCGTCTCGGCGACACTACGAGCAGCAACACGAACCCAAGTCACTGGAGAATCGTGAGATTTCACAATGGTGGAGATTTCTCTACGCGAACAGCAATTCACTCAACTTAAACATGCATAATCCGGTTTGGACGAGGTCGTCCACCCTCGTGACCACTGCCCTTCGATCAGGCAGTCCATACACGCCGTCAGTGGTCCCAGTGTGTTGTCGCTCTGCGTGGACCTCGCTGTTCCTGCGTCCCCAACCAACACCAACTCAAAGGAAGGCCTCGGCGCTTGTGGGTGACGTCACGTCAGCTAGGTACGGCGAACGCCAGGTCTGTTGCAGGCCCCAACTGAACTCCCCACTCTCACCACACGGAAGAAGCCCGAGGTCGCCCCAAAGATAGGGCGGCAGAACTACGATAAGCGCCGCTGCTGCCACTAGCGGACAGGCAACGCATACGAAACCGAGTGGCGCCAGTGAACACGAGAAGAAGGCAAGCAACGGAACCATGCCAACTAAACGATACGGTCTAGCAGAAACCTACACACGTCACCAACGTGAAGCGCAGTACGGCTCAGGAACAGCATCGGATGACAAGTCTAGCGTCATCCATACACAGGATTAACCGCCCCTGTAATGACCGAGCATGTGCAACAGTATGGAACTCCGTCCCACCTGTACAACACAGTGCATGCACGTTTGCAAGCCTGCATTCAACAGTCTGGCGGTTACACCGGTTATTACTGTACCAGCATTTCACATTTACAATAGCTTATCTCGCGCTTACGTCAACCTGTGATCTTACAATGTTAACCACTTAAACGTGTTATCTAGACAAATGTACTCCCAAAATTGCATTACTCTACATTATTTTTTGGTGTTTTATTTTTTCCGTCAGTGTACAACATCGGTATGCAGAACTAAAGTAGATTAGATTTTATTCTTTTTCCTGAAGTAACAGTCAAAACGTTAATATAAAAATCTCCAAATAAAGTTAATTTGACTTCTTTCTTAAAGACTGGTCTTGTCACAGCGCCACGCCTGTAAGCCAGATAGCGAATTAGGTGGATTCCATACTGCCGATTGTGTAATATATTGTACCTTTACTTAAAGTGGCCTTCGAAACGCCAGTAATCTTCGGTCAATTCCAGCAATCCCTCCTTAACTCAAGCATTTTCTGTTTGAATGTTGCTGAGCCAAATCAGTTATAGAACAGCGTCGCTATTTAACTTTCTTTTCCTATTTGATATTAGCGTTTCTTGAAAAATATCACGTATAAGGAGCGATCAGAATGTTTCCGCTTGAGGGCGCTGCGGCAACGCGTATGCAATGTAGTGCAACTCCGATGCGGGTATGTAAGCACCGACATGGAGGCAAGGGATCAGTGTGACATTCATGTGTTTTCGACATGGGTGGGGTAAATGCGAAAACGTGAACTACAGCGCCGTTACCACCAAATGTGTCGAAACAAACCATCGTACTGTTATTCTTTTCTTGGCTGTCAAAGGACAAACACCAGTAGACATCCATCGGAAAATGAAAAATGTGTATGGGGTCTGTCGAAAGCCACCGTTGAGGAATGGTGCACTGAGTTTCGTGCTGGGTGTTGTTGCTCCGTGATAACGGGCGTCTGCATAACACAAATGAAGTGACGCGGAAGTTACGCCAACTCAAGCTGGAGACACTCTAGACACTCCCTGTAGTCATCTCTCGCAAGGCGATTATCACGCCTTGAATCCCTTAAAAAAGGCCTTCAAGGATCGACGATTCCTGTAGGGTGAGGACATGCAGCAGGGAGATACGAACTTCTTCACGCAACAGGACACTGTGTTTTACCAAACGGTTGCCTTCAATCTGGTGCGTTGGTGTGATGATTATCCACACGGTCACTGCGATTTTACCTGATTCTGGACTTCACAGCCTTCGAACGGAAACTTTTTGTTCGCCCCTTATACAGGGTGTTCGGAAACTCCCGTTACAACCTTCTATGTCTTTAAGAGGGGGGGGGGGGGGGGTTGAGTAGATAATATTTTGAATTGGAACCAATGCCCGGGAATATACCGTTTGGTAACATGTTGGTAATGCGACAACTTTTACAAACAACTGATTAGGCGGGACCCAGTGCATCACTTTTTTTTTTACAGTTCAAATCATTCATTCCCTAAGAAATTGCTCAGGTACTCGTTGACGGGTTTTCTTCAACATGATGCAGCGCGGCCTCTTCCAGTTCGGGGTGCACGGTGTCTCCTTGGAGCACCACAGTCACGCCCGCTGACGGTGAAGGTTCCCTTTCTCGAAGCCGTTGCGTAATTGTGGCGAGAAGGTTATGCGATGGAGTCGGACATTGTGGGGAACGATCTTGATGAAGTCGACAAGCAGCTCTTCCACTAGCGTGAGCTTCACTATTCAGAAGGATCATGTCGGTGTATTCTGCAAACGTGTACTCAACCATATTGCTCCAACAGTCACAGATATGAGAGTGAGGCTCGAACCAGGTCGGAGAGGTAGGGTAGAAGTCAAACGACATCAACCGATCCGACGTAAGCACTCGCTCCCCGCTCCCTCCCCCCCCCCCCCCCCCCACGCCCCCTCCCAATCATGACTATCCTGTTGCATACCTACCTAGCAAACATGTTTTCAAACGGCTGCGTCACGGAAATAGTACGTTTCCGGGCGTGGGTTTCTATTCAAAATACCATGTACTCGCTCCCCTGTAGAAGTTTGTAATGGGAATTTCCGAACACCCTGTAGTTCTTGACCCCTGCGTTTATTCTGCATTCATATGGGCTACTGTGCGAAACCAAAGGATTCCCTGGTGGTGGCTAACAGGCTGAAGTCCGTCTCTCAATGCTCATTTCAGCCTTGTTCGGCAGCTGTCTATACGACGCGACCGTGGTATGAATAGCCTACGGCGGCTGTCACACGCCGTTGCCGTCCAAACTCCCACTGCAGTGGACAGCTGCCGTGCCTCTAGCACGATGGCGGGTGGGGTTCTTCACATTGTTCAGGCACGGCGGTCTTCGATGCAACAATAGTGTGTGCATCAGCTCATTTGGTCTACTGTCATATGCCTTTCTTTATGTTTTCGTAACTCCTTCTCGTGGGCCTGCACGTAGTTTGGGAAATAGCCACTGAGCGACTAATTTCTTTAGTGGAAGAACGGCCAGTATTGCGCGACAAATCTCTAGAAAATTACAAGCACAGAATTCATAAAAAAATGGGTGGATCGATGTATTTAAGGAATTTAGTGGATCATGTCAAAAGGTGAAGTAGAAGCGAAAAAATTAATACTGTAAGTAAGTTGTTCAATCACTTAAAGAGGTTGTATTATACCATTTTCCAAAATGTGTTTACGCTGAATGGAGTAATAACAATCATTCCAAAAAAGTTACATTGTAGAAAAATGCCATTTTAGAGAACCAGTTCAAGTCAAAAAGTAATCCACCATTATGTCCTTTGCTTTATTTGCTGAAATTGCACCACGTACCCGTGTAGCTGCCTGCGTTCGTTAGAGTTCAATGATCAGTTACGTACCTTTCGTTTCAAAGCGGCTTCTGTCACGGACGAAATTATGCAAAACGACACAGGCTTTTACAATATCTGTAGAAACATGATGGTCCAAGTTCAAAGATGTTTGAGAAATTCTCTGTTTGTTTCTCAATATCAAATGTAAATAAATAAACAAATTGCTTTTGAAACATTTGAACAATATATTTCTTTATTCCTTTGCGCCTCGAGGAGCTACTTAGCCAATAAATTACGATCTGACGATTACAAAATACTGGGACCTTGCCATTTGCTGAGACAGTATTTTCATTTCATTTATCTGATGGCGACAGCCAACGTTTGTATAGATTGAACAGATTTCTTAAAGAACGTGCTGTTTCGTTGCAACGAATCCTTCAGACGCGCATGTAGTTAATCGAATGTTGATATACTTATTCGAACATATAAGAAGAACTTCTCAATATCGCTACGGAGCTTTTCAAATAGGGAGTAAAACGCCCAATTTGCTCTTTCTTCAGTTAATCCGATGAGTCCACTGTATTCTGTTTCCCCTTCTTTTCTAATCTAAGATAAACTAAAACCGATGCTAGCAGCGTTCATGTTCCATTCAGCTGGGACTGCGCTGAGGGCCAGGGAAGGAAGAAAATCAAGGGAGCTACTATGCCGTGCCGTGCACAACACCGACGGTATAAATATGAATCCACCGTGCCGTGTACACGGTGCCTGCCGTTTAGACGGTTGCCGGAAAAGTGCGAAATAAGGTCGACGGCTTCCTAGACGTGCTCTATGTTATCCGTATCCAGACGAATCTCTGGCCAGTCGATTTGTTAGACATCTCCACCGGCTAGAAATCCATCCAGCAGCAGAGCAACCATTATGGCCCAGCTGCACTCCTGGAAACTCTGGTGTTAACAGTATTCATCATCAACAAAGATGTAAAAGTCGACATGACTTTAACCAATAACACATCCTCACACCGGAGCCTCTTCGTCAGCAAACTGGTCGCCGTCCATGTTCTTCCCCTGACTGGAAAGGCAACACTTTTCTTCATAAAAGTGTACAATTAGAATCGTTGTGAAAAGTGAAGGAAATCTACGACAAGAGCAGGTTCGTCCACCCATTCGCGGTCCAGTCTCGATGTTACTGACTGCATAATCAATACGCAATCTTTGCTGTGCTACGAACTTACATGATAACTGTTCCGAACGTCCGATCCAGTTTCCGGATAACTACAGTTCCTGAGTAGAGTATAAGCTCTCCAAACAATCGTCATGCAGACATTACTGGACTGCATTGTGCTGTGCGGTTAATCACAGACATATGTCTTGTTAAGTCCTGGGGTGGACTAGTAACTCCTGATCGACCTCGTATTGACTCATTTATATCTCAATCAGTAGGCAAAATTTTGTTCATTGCTAGGACACTGGGAACACACAGTCTGCCTACAAAGCAAATGGCTTACTAAACACTCATGCGATCAGTCTTAGAATTCTGGTATACTGCTCAGGTGTGTGGGATCAAGAGGATATTGATCGTATACAAGGGCAACACGATTAGTTGCAGGTTTGTTTGACCCACGCCTCACAGTATACTACTGAAAAACCTGAATGATATACACCTGAAGAGAGACTTCAGCTATCCTGCGAAAGGCTAAAAGTAAGGAACGTACTACAACCTCCTACGTATCAATCCCACAGGCGTCGTGAAATTAAGACTGACTGTCTACAGCGCGCATAGAGTCATCTGAGCAATACGCGAACATAAAAGGTTGAAGCCGTCATATCTGGTAGAGCCGGAAGTACTCTTTGCTGTGCATTTCACAGGGGTTTGCTGAGTACGGATGTAGGTGAAGTGGTACTGGAGCCGGCCGGTGTGGCCGAGCGGTTCTAGGCGCTTCAGTCCGGAACCGCGCTGCTGCTACGGTCTCAGGTTCGAATCCTGCCTCGGGCATGGGTGTGTCTGATGTCCTTAGATTAGTTAGGTTTAAGTAGTTCTAAGCTCTAGGGGACAGATGACCTCAGAGCCATTTGAACCACTTTTTTTTTTTTTTTTTTTTTTTTAATCGCCGGAGCCGTAAAATGAGCATTTGTGATTCATCCAACGTACCCAACTTCCCAGCATTCGTTGTGCACGTACTTGAAGGCCTCTGACGCCACTAGTCGGCAAACTGCGAGGGTAATCCCAAAAGTAAGGTCTCCTATTTTTTATAAGTACATAGACCTGTTTATTTCTACAATGGTCTACATCAGTTTACAGCTTGAACATTTAGCTATTTTTCGACATATTCAAAATTTCTGTCGATGCGTTTTTGTAGATGCTTTGGCAGTTTTTGTATGCCCATGTCATACCAGCTCGCCGCCATGCTGTTCAGAAAGTTATGAACCTCTTCTTTCATCTCGTCGTCGGAGCTGAATAGCTTTCCGGCTAAATGTTCTTTTAACCTAGGGAACAGGTGACAGTCACTGGGCGCCAAGTCAGGGTTGTAGTGTGGGTGGGTGATTATGTTCCACTGAAACTGTTGCAGGAGAGCAACGGTTTGCCGAGTGATGTGTGGGCGAACGTTGTCATGGAGAATGTCTACGCCCTTGCTCAACGTTCCTCTTCTCCGGTTCTGAATTGCCTGAGTTTTTTCAGTCTCACAGTACCTGTCAGAGTTAATTGTGGTCCCAGTGGGCATAAAGTCGACCTACAATACCCCTTTCAGAGCCCAAAAAACGGTTGTCATAACTTTACTGGCAGACTGTGTTTGTTTGAATTTCCGCGGCTTTGGCGAAGAAGGATGCCGCCGCTGGCGTGATTGTTTCTTGGTCTCAGGTGTAAAGTGGTACGCCCAGGTTTCGTCACCCGTGACAACAGAGTCCAGAAAGTTGCCCTGTTCGGCTGCGCGGGAATCATCAACTCGTTGCTGCATGTGGCCCTCAGTCAGCATGAGTGGCACCCATCTTGCGCACACCTTCCGGTAGTTCAATGTTTCCGTTAAAATTCTGTGAGCGGTGCTTCGGGAAACCTCAGGAACCAACGTGCAGAGATCATCCAGGGTGATCCGCCGATCTTCACCCATGCTTTGCTCAACCTTCAACACTGTCTCCTCATAAATTGACGGTGTCCCGCTCCTTTGTTTGTCGTAAACTTCGGTCCTACTCTCTACACCACTTACGAACATTTTCGACATCCATGCACGAGTCACCATACACTTCCGTCAATTGGCGATGGATCTGAATCGGCGCAGTGCCCTTTGCGTCCAAAAACCGAATAACTGTGCGCAGTTCGCACTTAATGGTAACATCCAACGGGAGCTCCATTCTCAACGGCTGTCAAGCCAAGACAGCGCCTCAGCGCGGGGTGCGCATGTTTACACACAGCGCGTGAAGCACTCTTCATAACAGTGTGACCAACTGCCACACAAACAGAGTTCTGTACTTATAAAAAAAAAAAAACAGGAGACCTTACTTTTGTGATTACCCTCGTAGTATTCAAAATTCACCATCCTATCATTAACTTGTAAACTTCAACGAACGACCAAACACTTCTCAGAAGGAAGGTGTAAGTTACTGACAAGGGAACCTCCCCATCGCACCCCCCTCAGATTTAGTTATAAGTTGGCACAGTGGATAGGCCTTGTAAAACTGAACACAGATCAATCGAGAAAACAGGAAGATGTTGTGTGGAACTATGAAAAAATAAGCAAAATACACAAACTGAGTAGTCCATGTGAAAGATAGGCAAGAACAAGGAAAGCGGAAGGTCACGAGTGCCGTGGTCCTGTGGTTTATCGTGAGCAGCTGTGGAGCGAGAGGTCCTTGGTTCAAGCCTTCCCTTGGGTGAAAAGTTTAACTTTTGTTTCAGTTTATGTGACAAACGCTTATGTTTTCATCACTTTTTTTGGGAGTGATTATCACATCCACAAGAAAACCTAAATCGGGCAAGGTAGAAGAACCTTTTTACCCATTCGCCAAGTGTACAAGTTAGGTGGGTCGACAACGTATTCCTGTCATGTGACGCACATGCCGTCACCAGTGTTGTATTGAATATATCAGACGTGTTTTCCTGTGGAGGAATCGGTTGACCTATGACCTTGCGATCAAATGTTTTCGGTTCCCATTGGAGAGGCACGTCCTTTCGTCTACTAATCGCACAGTTTTGCGGTGCGGTTGCAAAACACAGACACTAAACTTATTACAGTGAACAGAGACGTCAATGAACGAACGGACAGATCATAACTTAGCAAAAATAAAGAAAGTAAATGTTTCACCCGAGGGAAGGCTTGAACCAAGGACCTCTCACTCTGCAGCTACTCACGCTAACCACGGGACCACGGCGCTCCTGACGTCAGAGTCTCCTTGATGTTGGTTATCTTGCACATGGACTACTCAGTTTGTATATTTTGCTTATTTTTTCATAGTTCCACACAACTTCTTCCTGTTTTCTCGATTGATCTGTGTTTAGTTTTTCAAGGCCTATCCACTGTGCCAAATTATAACTAAATCTGAGGGGGGTGCGATGGGGAAGTTCCCTTGTGAGATGTTAAAGGGTCTAATAAGATCGACTACCAACAGATCTCTGCCTCATATATCTTCATATTCGTGGTCACCAAGCACGTGTGACATGTCCGCTATTAACTATACTGTTGTGTATAAAAGTTAATCTGTTCTTTTTGCCATTCCTGTAAATACGGATTTACGATTCTACAGTTTCAAAACGTTTGTAAGTATGTTATGTTTAATCTCTACCGTGATATGCAACCCTTCGAAAATACTGTTCGAAATACTCGTATATGCTTTTTTTCTTGATCGTGCTTAGTTTGGGGACGGTGGTGTATTTCTATAGTTCACCCGTTTCCGATCTCCGGAAATCGTCTGGTTAGCTTTAGGCAAAGCTCCAGTAGTTCTCTGACTGCGATGACCAAGTTAGCGATTACACTGTGCCACATCTCGGAGCGGTGACAAAGGATGAGGGGTGGCGTAGGTAGAAAGAACAGCGGCGTGGGCGGAATGGGAACAGTATGAAAGAAGTGAATAATTAATGTGGGAACCAGCGATGCGCGACAGCGTTCGCCCCCACGGAAGGGAATAATGTTAACCAAACAGAGCAACTTCTAATTCGTAAGAAAAGTGCGCTCATGAATGATTAAACGGCATTTTCCCGCCAGCAGTTCCCCGTTTGTTCAGTTACAGCGCTAATTTGCCTCTGACAGCATTAAACAGACTGTAGCTGCCTTCAAAGGGTTTAGAAGGCGCGCTTGCCGTCACTGGTGCTAGCTTTGTCTCCGATTGCGTGTCAGATTCGGTGCGGTTTACAACTTCTCGTCAACTCGTGATTGGTATCGTATAATCCCCAAAGCGGCATCTCACCACCCTGTCCGAATAATTTAGCGGAATCGCAGGAATCTGAGAACTGGAGCAAACACTGCTCTACTTTCATGTTTGAATATTCAACAAAACTGTGGCAACTATATCAACACGCTATCATACAACCACTGGTGATGAATATTGAAAGAAAAGCTTTCTCCTGTATTGTGCACGTTTCCTTACAAAAGCAACTATTATTTGAATCATGGGAATGGTCGAGTCTAATGGCTGTATTCTGCTGTCTCGCAGCGACATACACCGAAGAGCGAAAGAAACTGGTACACTGGCCTAATATCGTGTAGGGCCCCCGCGAGCTCGCAGAAGTGTCGCAACACGATGTGACATGGACCCGACTGTTGTCTCAAGTAAGGCCCGACTATTGTCTCAAGTAGTGCTGGAAAGAAACGACACCATGAATCCTGCAGAGCTGTCCATAAATCCGTGAAAGTACGAGGGGTGGAGATCTCTTCTGAACAGCACGTTGCAAGGCATCCTCGGTATGCTCAATAATTTTCATGTCTGGGGAGTTTGGTGGTCAACTCAAAAGAGTGTTCCTGGAGCCACTCTATAGAAATTCTGGACATTTGTGGTGTCGCATTGTCCTGCTGATATTGCTCAAGTCCGTCGGAATGCAAAATGGACATAAATGAATGCAGGCGAACAGATAGGATACTTAGTGTCACATGTCAGAGCCGTATCTAGACGTATCAGGGGTTCCATATCACTCCAACTGCACACTCCTCACACCATTACAGAACCTCCACCAGCTAGGACAGTCCCCTACTGACATGCAGGGTCCATGGATTCATGAGGTTGTCTCCAAACCCGGACACGTCCATCCGCTCGATACAATTCGAAACGAGACTCATCCTACCAGGCAACATATCTCCAGTCATCAACAGTCCAATGGTGTTGACGGGTCCAGGCGAGGCGTAAAGCTTTGTGTCGTGCAATCGTCAAGGGTACACGAGTAAGCCTTCGGCTCCGAAAGCCCATATCGATGATGTCTCGTTGACTGGTTCGCATGCTGACACTAGTTGATGGTCCAGCACTAAAATCTGCAGCAATTTGAGGAAGGGTTGCACTTCTGTCACGCTGAATGAGTCTTTTCAGTCCCTGGCCCCGTTCTTGCAGGATCTTTTTCCGGTCGCAGCGATGTCGGAGATTTGATGTTTTACCGGATTCCTGATATTCACTGTACGCTCCCCATTTCATCGCTACCTCGGAGATGCTGTGTCCCATCGCTCGTGCGCCGACTGTAATACCACGTTCAAACCCACTTAAATCTTGACAACCTGCCATTGTAGCAGCAGTAACCGATCTGACAACTGCGCCAGACACTTGTTTTATATAGGCGTTGCCGACTGCGGCGCTGTATTCTGCCTGTTTACATATCTCTGTATTTGAATACGCATGCATATACCAGTTTCTTTGGCGCTTCAGTGTAGTTTAAACAATACATCACGTCACAGTCTCTCTCTCCCTGAAACAAAAAATACCATTGAGAAATGGACACTAGTCTGTAAGACTTAACGTCGAGGTAGATAAAGTAACATAACATACTAACAATTCGGCGGAAAAGAATGGAAGTGCGGGGGCGTGTTGCCAGAGGTATCCCAGTCGTGAACGGAAAGCTGCACGTCAGATGGCGTGAGGTCACAGTGAATATAGCGCCAAATGGGATTGGCCCAGCAACACGAGGCAGTGAGGAAGTGAGAAAGACACTGTGGGCCGATCAGCGACAAGTTACGGTGCGCTGTGGTGGTGTTCTTCATTACCACATGGCCTGAAGACGACATTTGGATGACTTCACATGGGAAAGAATCAGCGGGAAACTGAAGGAGGACGAAGTGTGTCCAGTGTAGCGCAGGAGTTTGGTATTGCACACGGCGTAGTGTATGGGCAGCGTACCGAAACACGGGCACTGCTCCCCGACAGAGAAATGGTGATCGACCACGGTCCACTACAGCTGCAGGTGATCGCTACGTTGTGCAACAGGCTAGAAAGGAAACACGTCAAACGGCGGTTGCAATTGCAACAGCTTTCGACAGGTCTGCAAGGCACATCGTGTCACGCTCCACAGTGGCACGGCGACTGCATGGAGGTGGTCTCTCAGCCCGATGACCAGTATGCTGTGTTCCGTTGACACCCACACATCGGCGACTCCGTTTGCTATGGTGCCAAAAGCATACAAACTGGACCAATGAGGAGTGGGGTCGCTCGTTCTTCTCGGATGAGAGCGGATTCAATCCGAGTAGAGATTCCGGACGTACCCTCATATGGCGAAAGGTGGGAAAACGTAATGCACCGAGAAACATTGTCAAAAGTGATCGTTTTAATGGTTCAGGCATTATTCTGACACGATATCTTTCCCCGCGTGAGCATTTTCAGGGTGCATTCGGCCTTAATTTCATTTTAAATGGATGACAATGCGCAACCGCATCGAATAGCGCAGGTGAAAGAGCTCTTAGAACCGAGAGGATAAATCCCATCGTGCACGTGTGGGATGCGGTCGGCGGACGTATTGCTGCACATCCACGTCCATGAACGACCATCCAACAGTGGTCAACCGCCGTGTTGGAGGATATTATTCACCAATTCGAGAACAGAATCGCCCATTCCGTCATTGTCAGTCCACTGAACAGCTTGATATTAAAATACTGTCAAGCTATGGTTTTACCAAAAGCAGATGTATGTTTACTTCACTTAGCACTTTATCTATCCAAATGAGTACTAAATTGCAAAGCCTTTCGGTAACAATGTGACTGAAAGCTACAACAGGATCAATCTGAAGTTGTAATGCAGAAGAGCTGGTCTAAGCAATACTTGTATTTCTACGACTTTCTCTTGGGTCAGTTAGCTACGAGGGGGGAGGGGGGGGATAATTATAGCTTCTGGGACTCTTTCATTTGCTGGATATACAGTGTGATCAAAAAAGTCAGTATAAATTTGGAAACTGATTAAATCACGGAATAATGTAGATAGAGAGGTACAAATTGACACACATGCTTGGAGTGACATTAGGTTTTATTAGAACCAAAAAAATACAAAAATTCAAAGAATGTCCGACAGATGGCGCTTCATCTGTCAGAAGAGCAATAATTAGCATAACAAAGTAAGACAAAGCAAAGATTATGTTCTTTACAGGAACTGCTCAATATGTCCACCATCATTCCTCAACAATAGCTGTAGTCGAGAATTAATGTTGTGAACAGCACTGTAAAGCATGTCCGGAGTTATGGTGAGGCATTGGCGTCGGATGTTGTCTTTCAGCATCCCTAGAGATGTCGGTCGATCGCGATACACGTGCGACTTCAGGTAACCCCAAAGCCAATAATCGCACGGACTGAGGTCTGTGGACCTGGGACGCCAAGCATGACGGAAGTGGCGGCTGAGCACACGATCATCACCAAACGACGTGCGCAAGAGATCTTCACACGTCTAGCAATATGGGGTGGAGCGCCATCCTGCATAAAAATCGTACGTTCCAGCAGGTGTTTATCAGCCAGGCTGGGGATAATGCGATTCTGTAACATATCGGCGTACCTCTCACCCGTCACGGTAGCAGTTAAAAAAACCATAATCGCGAATTTCCTCGAAGAAAAAAGGCCCGATAACGGTAGATGTGGTAAATCCAACCCATATCGTGACTTTCTCGTCGTGCAATGGAGTTTCCACGACAGTTCTAGGATTTTCGGTAGCCCAAATTCTGCAGTTGTGAGCGTTGCAGACCCTCGGAGCTTGAAATGAGCTTCGCCGGTCCACAACACGTTACTCAACCAATCGTCATCTTCCGCCATCTCTTGAAACGCCCACACCGCAAATGCCCTCCGCTTCACTAAATCGCCAGGTAACAGTTCATGATGCCGATATATTTTATACGGATGGCATCGGAGGGTACGCCTAAGTGCCAACCAAACAGTAGTCTATGGAATGCCGGTGCGACGTGCGACTGCACGAGCGCTGACTTCCCCGTGCATAGACGAACCCGCTAGTCTCCATTTCTTACTGAACTGTCTCAGCAGCATTACGCCTTGGAATTAGTACAGCGCCCTTGTATCCTCTCACCTGATAAGAAACATGCATGTAGTAACCTTCTACTGACATGGGTAGATAATACAAAAATTAATAAATAAAAAGAATAATCGGGTTTCGAACACGAGAGACCGTGACGACTCGCACTGTGCCACCATTTCGGTTATTGTCGCACTCTGGAAAGAATCTAAATTACGTCAGAAACTTTGACCGTCAATTTCTCAGAAACGGTCGAGTATCCGCGGGTAAGCCAAGACACGTGTTCGCTTACTTTGACACCTCTTCCACTGAGCAAACTTTCTGCGAAATCGGGTTATGGCACTTCCCGTGTTCTCCTCGTAAGTAATTTGCAGTTGCCGGGGTGATTGTTTGAACTTTAACTTTGTTTGTTCCCACTTTGAATTTATTGGCAACAGGGCGTCGCTACTTGGCAGACGAGCGGGAGTATTGTTTCCTTACGCGATCGCATGTATTCTTCCGTCGCAGCTCGTTATCTATTGGTTAGCGTTGCTGCCTCTCGACCCCAGGGTCCCGGGTTCGATTCCCGGCCGGGTTGAGGCTTTTCTATGCCCTCTGACTGGGTGTTTGTGTTATCACCATCATCATTCGTGACAAGTGGCTAGATTGGACTGTGAGAAAAATTGGATTGTGTAAAAAAATTAGGACTTTGTACGAGTGCTGATGACCGCTAGATGAGCGCCGCACAAACCAAACATCATTAGTACTCTTCCAGCGTAAACATTTTTACATTATACAAGGTGGACCAGAACTCCGCCGACACATTTTCAAAGGTTGTTTAGAGATAACTTGTGTGTATTTTCTTATAATGGTCCCACGGTCTCTGGCAGCTTGTTACATAGTTACTGAATTTCTTTTGGTTTCATGCCCCAGTTAGCTTTGTGCATTTACTGCACTGAAAATAGTGCACGAGAGAGAAAATGTCGACGGTATGCTCTGTTTTTGTTTCCATACGCTCGCGGTACCTACTGTGGACAAAAGTATTGTCCTCAAAAATAGTTCAAATGGCTCTGAGCACTATGGGACTTAACTTCTGTGGTCATCAGTCCCCTAGAACTTAGAACTACTTAAACCTAACGAACCTAAGGACATCACGCACATCCATGCCCGAGGCAGGATTCGAACCTGCGACCGTAGCAGTCGCGCGGTTCCGGACCGAGCGCCTTAACCGCGAGACCACCGCGGTCGGCGTATTGTCCTCCTGACCTCACTGTCCTCAAGTTTGCATTCACTGCTGCTCGGTTCTGTGTATGTTTTTGTTTTCCAGCAGTGTTAGCTATGCATTAACAGTGATATGCAGCAGTACTAGGGACAGATTTACTAATGAATAACTGTCGGATATGCACCTCGCGTATGGGTTCACTGAATGCACGACGCTTTTCTGAGCTGTTTCCGCACACACAGCAACCACGTCAAAGTACTTTTGCATCTCTACACAGGCGCCTACGAGAAACGGGGTTCTTCCGTGCTACAACGGCTGTGTGAGGTATGTTAGAACACCCCATGTTGGAGAATGTGTTACGCGCTATTGGTGGTAATCCTGCCTTCGATAGTCGGCCCGTTGCGTGAGTTCTGATCGCAAGCCTATCAACTGTTTTCAGAGTCTGACAGGGGCCATACTAAAAATCGTGAGCGACCCATTGTTAAAATTCAAATTCCAGATAACTGCCGCTGTGGGTCACCGTTGCTGGTGTCAGCGGCCTTACCTTGCCGCTCTACATCTACACATACTCCGCAAGCCACCATATAGTGCGTAGCGGAGGGTACCTTGTACCACTAATAGTCATTTCCTTTCCTGTTCCGATCGAAAATAGAGCTTGGCGCGCTGCGATCCGTCGCATGCGATATCGTCTGCAATAGGTTGCTTGGCTCCACACTCCACCCACGAGCGATTTGCCAAGCAACTATTATGAGGTTCTCTGTATCGAGAGGTTCTGCTATGGCAAATGAACCGCTATGTTTAGCAGCAGTTACAGTAGATTTCCCTTCCTCTTCTCACGACCCGTCCTCACAACATTACGTCCGCCGGTACCTGTCTACCTTCCAGATTTCACAGAAGCTCTTCGGCGAAACTTTCAAGACTAGCACTCTCGGAAGAAAGGATATCGCAGAGACATGGCTTAGCCACATCACGGAATAAGGTAGGTAGGTTTAAATTGAGACACATGCTTCAAATGACGTGGGGTTCTATTGAATTACCAACGGATGGCGCTTCATATAATACAATAATTAACTTAACAATTTATTTTTAGTAAAGACAATGTTCTTTATAACGAGTGCTCAACATGTCGGCTGTCATTGATCAGCAATACTCATTGATCAACAATATCTGAATCTGTGGACAACGTTGTGAACACCACTTTACAGCAATATCAGCAGGTACGGTGAGAAACTGCCGTCGCACGTATCTTTTAGTATTCCTAATGAGGACGGACTTGAGACTTTAGGTAATCCTACAACCACTAATCACACGGACTGAGGTCTGGGACCTGGGAGGTCAAAGATGAAGGAAGTGGCGGCTCAGCACGCGATCCTAATCAAACGATGTGTGCAAGAAATCTTTCAAGATAGCTCTCGGGAAAACGTGTTTAAAGTTCTTAAGAAGACAGCCTGTTACCAAGACCTCCAATGAACCCATAGATGTGCCAGTCTATACTCAATGGATTACAGTCGCCTCCAGCTAATGTTACACGACCTGGATACTGCCTCGTTACTAAGCATTGACTTTCTTTGAATGATCCTAAAACTGTCACTGGGGATTAGGGTGGCTGTTAAAATCATCTGTTAATTGACTTGAGTACAACTAGACCTGTTACATGGGTCTAGGTAACTTTATGGTCAGACTTGATTTCGACCTCGATTGTTGCCATATTTCTGTCGACTGCAGTAAGTATTCCTCCTGCTGTGGCATCTAATCTTTGTTTTCGGTATATGTTCGATGCCTCGCTAGATATTTGAGCTTTCTCCTTCGCGACAAAAAGCCAGCTACCGGTTCCGAGAATAATTTGAGCGTGACAACATTCCTCAAGGGCAGTAAATTCAGGTACTATATTACAAATACTTCGGCGATTTACCTTTAAATTTCGCTCTCTGCATATCGACTGGAGAACGTTCATAAGAGTAACTGAGACTACCGGCTAGCCTAAAAAAAATAGGCATGTGCGCCCTACAAGTACTCTGCAGCCACTGCAACCGCTTTGTGTAGTGCACCCCTGAACTATCAATGGAACTCCTATAGTTCTCCAACCTATAATGAAGGCCCAGAAATCTGCAGCCAGGACAGTCACAGAATTGACGAATCCTTTGGATGAAACCCTCCATTCAACTCTAAACGAAAGAACTCCCAATAAATTCTTGTAGCGATGCTGCAAATTGTGTGCTCTACTTCTACCGCACGTGCGACGCCAGCAGACTTCAACACTTCACCAGCCAAGTGTATGAACTGATGATGGCCTCACAACCCAAGTAACAGGCGTCATTGGCGCTGACATAAGGCACAACTTCCAAACGCAGACGACTGCAAATGGTTCAGATAGCTCTGAGCACTATGGCACTTAATTTCTGAGGTCATCAGGCAGCTAGAACTTAGAACTATTTAAACCTAACTAACCTAAGGACATCACACAATCCATGCCCCAGGCAGGATTCGAACCTGCGAACGTAGCGGTCGCGCGGTTCCAGACTGCAGTGCACAGAACCCCTCGGCCACTCCGGTCGGCAGACGACTGCACCCTGCACGCTCCAAAGCTGTAGGCAGGGCCTCTACTTATGTCAGAAGAGGCCCCCCGGCACATGTATCAAGTGTACACCTGATTTCTTTGCAACCCTGGACATAATTTCTCTTAGGGGCTCCAAACCGCACATAACATTGGAGCTCCGGGTAAATAGTAAACCCGATCTCCCATGTGCCTGTCCACTCACAGGGTGAATGGATGAGACCAGATGGCCAGGCTTCACTTAGACTCTCCGCCTAGTGACGCAGACGCGTTACCATCTACCTCTTATCGTCTTCCGAGGTCATACCCACCATGTCAGCTATACTGCAAAGTGACTTGGCAACTGTGGGCGAAACACGCAGCACCTGAGGTGTCACATAAGAAGTGCCAGATTCTCCGCCATCGCTACACCCCGAGGCACCAGCCTAATGAAGACTGCCCGTGGCTAAATGCGTCTTTAACTGTTCGCGAACTGCGGCCAGCTTGCACGCAGTATGCATACATCTATCCATCCCAGTAATACTAACTTAACGCGTAACTGTAGAAGCACACACAGAAAGCTAAATACGTAGGCTAGAACTTAAATACTGGCAAAACTGCTGTGGAGACACTATGCAATGCCGCCGATAGCACACGTTGTTGACATACCTACCTTACCTCCGAGGAAATGGACTCGCCCGTCCCACGTCATCTGCGTGCGCACGATCGAGGTAAACACAGTCACTTGTGAGCGAGCGGTCTAACGTAACGGTGTCACTGTGTTTTCGAAACAGGAACAACGGAGTTGGATCAAGATTGAATGTGCCAGAGGTAGTACAGCACGACACCGTCATCAAGGTCTTCAAGACACGTGTGGGGAATTGGCATTGCCGTACAGAACAATGGCACGTTGGGCAAAAGCCTTCAACGAAGGTCGGCAAACTGTGGCAGACATGCTTCGGGCAGGTCGTCCTAGCATCTCTTAAGGAGAAGTGCATGCTGTTGCCGCGTTAGTGGACAGTGAACGACGCCATACGATTCGTGAGCTCACCCACGAAACCGGATGAGTGCATACGACTGTGCTTCGCAACCTGAAGGAACGCCTGGGCATGCGAAAAATTGCATCACGATGAGTTCCTCCTGACTTGACGGAAATGCAGAACTGGATGCGTTACGACGCTGCTCAGACGCACCTGGAGTGCTATGGGCGCGAAGGAGAGGCTTTCTTATGCCGTATCGTAACACTGGATGAGGTTGGCGCTTTGCTTTCCAGCTGTGGTCCAGCTAGCAAATGCATGTTCACAGCTGTATGCGTCTTTTTTTCCAGTAGACCTCTAGTTTGTATTTTACTTGATTTCCTAATTACTGGTTGTTTTCTGTCCTTTTCTTTCGAAGTAACCTCTTTTTGTGAAGATAGCGCTCGCTTAGCTAGACTGTCTCTGGCGCATATCCAGTAGCTTTGTACAGATAGTGCTATAACTTCTTTTATATATTGGCAGGATTGCACTTTTGAGTTTCATTGGCTATCAGAAATTTATCATCAGTTGATGATTCAGTGAGAGTCATGTGTAAGTTATGTGTAAATCATGAAAGAAACTTCCTTCAGTTCTTTGCTGTTATTCTCCCCACCATAACTGTGGTTGCAACTAGTGTGAAGGTTATTGTGACTCGTTCGCCTGTAGACTAAGTAGTTTGACTGTGGGCATGGTGGGCTGTCCTGAATTTTCTTTACTCGGGTTTTGTGGTTGGCCTGTTGTTCAAATATGTTGCTACCCTGTTTTACTTGTTAAACTGAAATGGTAGCCACGGTAGCATATGCTGCTCCCGTTATTATTTGTGGGGGTCTTCTGTGCTTCTGTCTGATGGTGGTTGAAGGGGGGCACACAAACGAGAGTACATTGCACCCGTAAGTAATCAATTTGTCCACATATCGCACACATTTTGGGTAGATCCCCGCAAACGGGCAGGGCCCAAAAACCTTTCACATTAATGTAAGATGGACATGTTTTTCTGAATTAGTACAGACACTTGAACATCGTTAAAAACGTAAGTAAGTGTTTGTTATCCAATTCACTCGTTTTATTTGGAGGATACTGCCAAGCTGTCAATATTAACTGACTGTGTTAATCTAGCATTTCAAAAGGAACATCATGTATCCTAACGGTTTGTACCCCCCCATGAACCATGGACCTTGCCGTTGGTGGGGAGGCTTGCGTGCCTCAGCGATACAGATAGCCGTACCGTAGGTGCAACCACAACGGAGGGGTATCTGTTGAGAGGCCAGACAAACGTGTGGTTCCTGAAGAGGGGCAGCAGCCTTTTCAGTAGTTGCAAGGGCAACAGTCTGGATGATTGACTGATCTGGCCTTGTAACAATAACCAAAACGGCCTTGCTGTGCTGGTACTGCGAACGGCTGAAAGCAATGGGAAACTACAGCCGTAATTTTTCCCGACGGCATGCAGCTTTACTGTATGATTAAATGATGATGGCGCCCTCTTGGGTAAAATATTCCGGAGGTAAAATAGTCCCCCATTCGGATCTCCGGGCGGGGACTACTCAAGAGGATGTCGTTATCAGGAGAAAGAAAACTGGCGTTCTACGGATCGGAGCGTGGAATGTCAGATCCCTTAATCGGGCAGGTAGGTTAGAAAATTTAAAAAGGGAAATGGATAGGTTGAAGTTAGATATAGTGGGAATTAGTGAAGTTCGGTGGCAGGAGGAACAAGACTTCTGGTCAGGTGACTACAGGGTTATAAACACAAAATCAAATAGGGGTAATGCAGGAGTAGGTTTAATAATGAATAGGAAAATAGGAGTGCGGGTTAGCTACTACAAACAGCATAGTGAACGCATTATTGTGGCCAAGATAGATACGAAGCCCACACCTACCACAGTAGTACAAGGTTATATGCCAACTGGCTCTGCAGATGACGAAGAAATTGAAGAAATGTATGATGAAATAAAAGAAATTATTCAGATTGTGAAGGGAGACGAAAATTTAATAGTCATGGGTGACTGGAATTCGAGTGTAGGAAAAGGGAGAGGGGGAAACATAGTAGGTGAATATGGATTGGGGCTAAGAAATGAAAGAGGAAGCCGCTTGGTAGAATTTTGCACAGAGCACAACATAATCATAACTAACACTTGGTTTAAGAATCATGAAAGAAGGTTGTATACATGGAAGAACCCTGGAGATACTAAAAGGTATCAGATAGATTATATAATGGTAAGACAGAGATTTAGGAACCGGGTTTTAAATTGTAAGACATTTCCAGGGGCAGATGTGGACTCTGACCACAATCTATTGGTTATGACCTGTAGATTAAAACTGAAGAAACTGCAAAAAGGTGGGAATTTAAGGAGATGGGACCTGGATAAACTGAAAGAACCAGAGGTTGTACAGAGTTTTAGGGAGAGCATAAGGGAACAATTGACAGGAATGGGGGAAAGAAATACAGTAGAAGAAGAATGGGTAGCTTTGAGGGATGAAGTAGCGAAGGCAGCAGCGGATCAAGTAGGTAAAAAGACGAGGGCTACTAGAAATCCTTGGGTAACAGAAGAAATATTGAATTTAATTGATGAAAGGAGAAAATATAAAAATGCAGTAAATGAAGCAGGCAAATAGGAATACAAACGTGTCAAAAATGAGATCGACAGGAAGTGCAAAATGGCTAAGCAGGGATGGCTAGAGGACAAATGTAAGGATGTAGAGGCCTGTCTCACTAGGGGTAAGATAGATACTGCCTACAGGAAAATTAAAGAGACCTTTGGAGATAAGAGAACGACTTGTATGAATATCAAGAGCTCAGATGGAAACCCAGTTCTAAGCAAAGAAGGGAAAGCAGAAAGGTGGAAGGAGTATATAGAGGGTCTATACAAGGGCGATGTACTTGAGGACAATATTATGGAAATGGAAGGGGATGTAGATGAAGATGAAATGGGAGATATGATACTGCGTGAAGAGTTTGACAGAGCACTGAAAGACCTGACTCGAAACAAGGCCCCCGGAGTAGACAACATTCCATTGGAACTACTGACGGCCTTGGGAGAGCCAGTCCTGACAAAACTCTACCATCTGGTGAGCAAGATGTATGAAACAGGCGAAATACCCTCAGACTTCAAGAAGAATATAATAATTCCAATCTCAAAGAAAGCAGGTGTTGACAGATGTGAAAATTACCGAACTATCTGTTTAATAAGTCACAGCTGCAAAATACTAACACGAATTCTTTACAGACGAATGGAAAAACTAGTAGAAGCCAACCTCGGGGAAGACCAGTTTGGATTCCGTAGAAACACTGGAACACGTGAGGCAATACTGACCTTACGACTTATCTTAGAAGAAAGATTAAGGAAAGGCAAACCTACGTATCTAGCATTTGTAGACTTAGAGAAAGATTTTTAACAATGTTGACTAGAATACGCTCTTTCAAATTCTAAAGGTGGCAGGGGTAAAATACAGGGAGCGAAAGGCTATTTACAATTTGTACAGAAACCAGATGGCAGTTATAAGAGTCGAGGGACATGAAAGGGAAGCAGTGGTTGGGAAGGGAGTAAGACAGGGTTGTAGCCTCTCCCCGATGTTGTTCAATCTGTATATTGAGCAAGCAGTAAAGGAAACAACAGAAAAATTCGGAGTAGGTATTAAAATTCATGGAGAAGAAATAAAAACTTTGAGGTTCGCCGATGACATTGTAATTCTGTCAGAGACAGCAAAGGACTTGGAAGAGCAGTTGAATGGAATGGACAGTGTCTTGAAAGGAGGATATAAGATGAACATCAACAAAAATAAAACAAGGATAATGGAATGTAGTCTAATTAAGTCGGGTGATGCTGAGGGAATTAGATTAGGAAATGAGGCACTTAAAGTAGTAAAGGAGTTTTGCTATTTGGGGAGCAAAATAACTGATGATGGTCGAAGTAGAGAGGATATAAAATGTAGGCTGGCAATGGCAAGGAAAGCGTTTCTGAAGAAGAGAAATTTGTTAACATCCAGTATTGATTTAAGTGTCAGGAAGTCATTTCTGAAAGTATTTGTATGGAGTGTAGCCATGTATGGAAGTGAAACATGGACGATAAATAGTTTGGACAAGAAGAGAATAGAAGCTTTCGAAATGTGGTGCTACAGAAGAATGCTGAAGATTAGATGGGTAGATCACATAACTAATGAGGAAGTATTGAATAGGGTTGGGGAGAAGAGAAGTTTGTTGGACAACTTGACGTGGAGAGCTGCATCAAACCAGTCTCAGGACTGAAGACCACAACAACAACAACAACGGTTTGTAATCCCAATCCAGCCAGGGATACATATACTTTTGATAATTTCGCTCGAAGGGATCACAAAATTGGTCTCTGCTTTAGTCTCAGCCATGAGTTGTTAAGATGTTAGTTCTGAGCTGACATTAACAGAAACTGCGTTCTGAAGTAAATCAAACTGAAATCCATATACAAAGATGTCCAGAAAAATGTAAACACTCTTTGGAACAGAATGACGTATCGTTCCAATTTTGCGAGGTAGCTAGTCCATTGTTTTCTCCACAGGGCTGCCAGCAGATGACAATCAAGCAATGAATGAAGTATGATTGTTGTTAGAGCAACGCAAGGTTGTACTGAATTGGAACTGGAAGTACAAAAACATGTTGGAGGTACAATGGCAACTGCGTAATGTGTACAGAACTCAGCCACAAATATGTACAAGAATTTATGGTATTCAAGATAAACCTAAAACTGACAGTGCCATTCAGAATGTGCATAAGGAAAGGTCTGTCTGACCAAAACCATAAACAAGTCCAGCTCCCAGCGCTAGTGTGTTGTTACATTTTACTTTGTCACCTCAGAAATCTGTGTAGCACGGAGCACGTGAAAGTGGGACAAGACAACCAAGTGTACGACGAATTCTGAAGGTTGCAAAGTGAAAGTGTACATTCCATGATCGCTGCTCGCTATGAACGAGGACAACTCGAATCGAATGCTGGAGTACTTAGTTATTTGAAGTCATGCTTTGCAAGAATGAATGGTTTGCAGGGATGGTTATCTGCTCTGACAAAGCACAATTCAAACTAAATGGTACTGTAAAGCACCACAACTGCATGAACTGGGCTCCTGAAAAATTCTCACATTCACATAGACAAACATGTTAATCTACCATGTGTTAATGTGTGGTGTGGCCTGCCATCACGCGCTTTGATTGGCCCATTCTTCTTCGATGGCACCGTAACTAGCGAGGTGTATCCTCATATGCTGCAAAAATCGATTTTACCTGCCATCTGAGAGATTATTGGAAACGAAAGATTTTACTCATAGCAAGATGTCACTCTACTTCATTACCACAGAGGTGTCAGAACCTACCTGGATGAAAATCTAACTGGCTGATGTATAAGTCGAAGAGGAGCTATTGAGTACCCACCGTCGTCTTCACACACTACACCTCTTGACTTCAACCTATTTTGAGAGGGGGGGGGGGGACCTTTAAAAACGAAGTTTATCGACAGAAGCCAGCTACACTGAGCGAGGTGCAAGAAACTACTGAGACGTCTTGTGTGACTATCACAGCGGCAACACTGATAGCCATAGTTCAGTTAACGGTCAAACAGTATCGACGTTGTTCGGCTCTTAATGGGGATCACATGGAACATAATAATCTTCACCCAGTCCAAGAATTGTAACGGTATGTCATCTTCTTTCATTATCAAAGAATGTCTGCATTTTTCTGGACCCCTCTGTATATCCTCTGAAGGTAAACCTAGTTTCATAATAAGCCACTCATAAATCTCGGCTATCTGTGGTTTGGCACAACCATATTGGAATCTAAATCTGATCGTATTTTTCTCAAATTCTTCCGTGTTCACTGTATGCTTTGCAGGCGCTTACTTAGAGTTTCTGCCATTGAACGACTTAGAATTAGTCCCAGTAGTCCCCTGCAGTGTATTTTCCTCGCCCGACACCTACTGCACAGCTAGGATATAAACACAGCATGTCCTCGCACGACAACTGTCGCAGGGAGATGCAGGTAAAAATGCATTATGATACATCTCTTGACAGATACTGCTTACTGTCTTGACCCTAATTATGAAATAAAGTGTCTTTACAAGCTCTGAAATATCCGTCCCCGGTAGCTGAGTGGCAGTTCGGCGCTAGCGGCCGTGCGAAGCGGAGGTCCGATACTTCCGCCTGTGCGGCGTGTGCGAGTGTTTGTTTACTTGTGGACTTAGTCTGCGCGCGGGCTAGTAACAACGATCATGGCGAACAAGTACAGGAAAACTACCCTACGATTCAATTTCTGCAAAGACTACGAACGACCAAAGGCTTTAGCAGTGGAACGATTCATTCGAGAGGAAGTCAAGATACCGCCAAACGATATTGTCGGAATTCACCTGTCCATCGTTAGTCCCACGGTGTATGTTAAGATGGTAAATGACGCGGCGTGTGAGAGAATTCTACAGGCGACAAAAGCAGGTCTCCGATTTTGTCATAGTGACGGGAATGTCGGCACGGTAACTGTAGAACATGCTGGTCTGGGTGTACGGACAATACGTGTTTTTGAGCTGCCATTTGAGCTCCCGGCTTTTAAGCCATACGGCACGGTACATGGTCACACGGCAGAACGCTGGACACAATTCGCCACGTACCCCGCTCTTAACGGAGTGCGAAAGATCACTATTGATCTTCAGAAGCATGTACCGTCCTATCTGAGAATTGGTGGTTGTCGGGCGGTGGTGATTTACGATGGTCAACCACGTACATGTTCTGGCTGTGGCCAGGAGGGACACCTCAGGTCGAACTGTATGCAACGGCAGATTACGCAACTGCCTTCAGATGTGCGGGAGAAGTCGCCGGCGATGACAGTACTGCCGATCATCTATGCCAAAGCCCTCACTGCGTCCGCTGATGACCGGAAAGACACAGCCCCGGTGGAAGATGAAGATGGCGTTCTCTGAAACCTTGTCGCAGACTTCGAGATGACAGAGGTTGCTGCTCCATCGAGCATACAATCTACGGCGACAACATCAGATGAGACCGAACTCCCACCAAGCACACCGATAGTACAAGAAACAGTTCCAGCCACTACGGATGCTGTTCCATCTGGAACGCACTCTGAGACGACAACATTAGTTTCGACCGAACTCCCGCCAAGTACAACGATGGGACTCGAAACACTTCCAGTTCCTACGGATGCTTTTTTGTCGGGCAGCCGTGATTCCCTACAATCTGAGGACACGGAAGGAAGATCACGCAAACAACGTTCCCCGAAAAGGAGGAAATGGCGGCGTCGCACGACATCTCCTAGGAATGACTCCCCTTGCCCCGACGACGATATGCCTGTGGACCAAGACGACACAACAGCCTCTACGAAACAGGATGAGGCAATGGAAACTGTTCGATCAGACCCGCAGCGGTCTGTCACATTGACGGTACCGGGACGTGGTGATGCTGAAGAGGAATCACAACCAGTTGGCTCTCCAGACGCAGATGCTGTGGCTATGGACACGAATATATCACAGCCTAAAAAGATGTGGTATGACGATATTGAGGAGGCGCCGGACGTCATACAGAGGCAGCCGGCACACAAGAAAGGCGGCCTAATAATTGCTGAAGGTGGAGGGAGAGGGGCGAGAGAACGTCTTCTAACTCAGCCCCCCAGCGCCGATGCAGGGAGAAGTTGTTGCGCCTCGACAGAGTGGGATTCAACGCCATGCGAACCGTATTGCGACATTAAATATAAATGACGTGCGCTCACTGGCCAAAATACACCTACTGCAGGAAACGATTTGGGCATCTGATGTGGATATTGCTTTGCTGCAGGAAGTCCACATAGCTGCACTCCCATACATCGCAGGCTACCAGTCCTATTCGTCACATGGAGATCACAATGGGAGTGGGGTGGCACTTTACGTGCGAGATGGCTTCCCAGTGGAAAACGTGTGTTATCTTCCGTCGGCCAGGGGAATGGCTTTCACGACGTTTGGGACACGCATCATCAATCTTTATGCACCGTCGGGAAATAATCGGCGACGGGAAAGGGCGCGATTTTATGCAGAAGACATTGCTCCACTATTCCATGGACGTTATGAATGTGTAATAATTGGTGGAGATTTCAACTGTGTTCTCAGCCAGAAAGACCAATGGCCGCAAGCAAACATCAGCCAGGAGTTCCGAATCGTTGTCAACGACCTTGTACTTAGTGACACGTGGGAATTACGACATGGAGCTGCACCGGGATACACCTATGTGACAAGTCATTCGGCGAGCAGATTAGATCGCATTTATATCTCGCGGGCTCATGCAAATGACGTCCAGGACGCGGAACGCTGGCCATTGGCATCTTCCGATCACAGCGCTTACATCTGTACGGTGCTTCTTCCCCGTAGAGAGGTGTGGAACAGTAAGGCCCCGTGGAAACTAAACATTCAACATCTACATGATCCTGACTGTCGTCAACGGATCCTTGAGACATGGACGATGTGCGAGCGAAGGGTTGGAAGGTATACGACGATGCTTGATTGGAGGCTGACTTGTGCTAAACCGGCGCTTCGCCGTACGTTTATCTCATATAGCAGGGAGATGGCAGAATGGCGCCGCCGTACGACCGACTTTTATTTTGCAGCACTGCGTGACCTGGATGATGGTCCGCCGGGACAGGACATCTGGATCGAATGCAAAAGGATAAAAGCTAAACTAGTGGCTCTAGCTCGGAAACATCTTCAGGGAACCATGGTGCGCGCCAGATGTCACGATACGATAATGCACGAGATTCCTTCCATGCACCACGTCGTGAATGAACGAAAGCACCGACGACGCGCTTTGGTACGGGAATTAATTACCCGCGAAGACCGAAGAGTGACGCGTCAAGCGGACATTGTCTCTCCATTCGTCGACCATTACCAACACATCTATCGGGAAGAAGCAGCCAATGTCGATGACCTCGACCGTATAGCCACGTACGTCTCCCGTACACTGACGGTGGAAGCCGCGGGAACCTTACTGGTAGCATATCTTCTGGTAAACCTTCCGGGATGTAAGGTCGTGGTCCATGAAACTCTTCAGCTCCTAACGTTTCGTCCAGAGCTGCGCTGGACATCTTCAGAGGGGTGTTTTTCCTCCGGTGAGTCTTGCCGACTTACTGGAAGCCATTAGCTGTGAGGAAGTACATGATGCGATCGCACAAGGTGCGTTGAATCGGTCCCCAGGCATTGATGGGCTTCCTGCTGAATTTTATCGAGAATTTCGCAATGAAATGGCACCGCGATGGACGGAAATGTACAACGAGATGTTAAATTCCGATGCGCCTATTCCACCGGCTTTGATGAAAGGCCTCTTGGTGCCAGTACATAAACCGAAGCCAGGAATTACGGTCACGCATTAACGCCCCATCACCCTGCTTAATGCCGACTATAAGATCTTTGCACGGTTGCTAGCGTCCCGGTGTCGTACGTTAATTCGTAGCGTTCTCTCTCCAGAACAGACGACACCGGGTGGATCGGTGAATGTGCAAACAGCTACTGGCGAATGCCGTGATGTGATAGCGCTGGCGGAGGAGTGCCGGCTTAAAGCGGCGATGGTGGCGGTTGATTTTGACAGTGCTTTTGATAAGGTGCGCCACAACTATCTGTACGCTGTACTGGAACAAATGGGATTTCCAGACCGTTTTACTGGTCTCATTAGAAGGTTTTATGGGGGCGCACAATCCTTGGTACAGGTTCATGGGCGTATAGCAGGGCCCATTCAAATTCGACGATCCATTCGCCAGGGCTGCCCTCTTTCGATGCTGCTGTTCGCGATAGCGTTGGAACCATTAATTGGGAGGCTAACCAATTATCTTTCTGGGATGGAACTACGGGGCTACACCTTCAAATGTCGTGCCTACGCGGACGACCTCCTGCTGCTCGTTCGTTCTGAGAAAGAGGTGAAGACGGTCCTTGAACTGTTGTTGGACCACAGTGTGACGGCGGGTAGTGCAGTGAACATGAACAAATTGGCGGCAATGCTGGTTGGAAGGGGCCTTACGCCGGAAGAAATCAGTCCGTTTCCTTATGTGCAACGATTCCGCTATCTCGGAATAGACTTTACCTCATCTGTGAAACATACTGCAGCAGGTAACTACCGACGTATTTTACAGACAACACGTACCATGGTCCGACAACATCTCCTACGGCGCCTTGATCCTTTGCAGCGAGTCGAGTATCTGAACACTGGTTTCTCGAATGGTGCATATTTCACAGATCCTGCCCCTACCACTCACGCTCGGACGTCGACTTCAATCAGCACTAGGCTATTTTGTGATTATTGGATCGCCCCTCAAGGTACGATACGAAACGCTCACGCTCCCTACGGACAAGGGGGACTCGGACTTACGAATGTTCACTGCCGACGGCGCTCCTTCTAGCCACGATGTACAAGCAATGGCGTAGTGGGCGTGATTCCCTTATATCCCGCCTACTGGATCTCCTGGTTCCAGCGTCCCTCACACCTCCGATGGCGGTGGGAAACATTACGCCACATTTTACGCATGTCTCAACATTTATAGTGGAACTTAGTTATATCAGAGACGAGCTTCCGCGCACGAGACCGCCATGCGCGAAGGATTTTTATGTTTGGCTGCTACAACGGATAAGTCGTAATGTCATTGAACTCAAACACCCCGGGTTGCATTGGCCGAAGATTTGGAGACATGTGCACCAAAAATTCCTTCCTACCTTCGTTCGGGCACTGTTGTTCTCTGTCGCCTGTGGCAAGTTCAGCACCAACCAACGGCTCCATGCAATTGGACTAGTGGACACTCCACTGTGCCCAAAATGTCACCAAGTGGATGATGACCATCACCGCTTAACTTGAATCGCGGTGGAAGACGTCTGGCTCCTAGGAAGACAGATGGTGGCTTGCTACCTCCGTGTGACCCCGCAACATATTACACCTGCTTCCTTCTTACATCCGGAGAGTGACTACTTTCCGGCGACTAAATCGCAGTTGATCATCTGGGTCAAAGGTTGGACGATCGCGTACCTCTATGGGGATGCTGCCAAGTCGCGACTTGACTTTTGGTATTTCTTGCAGCAAGCCCACAATGAGGTTCATAGATGGTCACAGTATCGGAAAACCCTTGCCAACTATCTTCAGGCAGTCTTCCTTGACCCCCCAGGCAGTTGGGATATGCCGGGTGCAGTCGGTGTGCACATTTGACAGCTGATAATGAACCTCACGCTTCTCTCACCACTGAATACGTAATGCACATACTATACGATGAGATGACTACATGTTCCTTTTAACCGAGTGATCTTTATTGAAAATAAATAAATAAAACAAAACAACATCCCTGTTCCTTCAAATTTGTGATTTGTTTTAAAATGATTTTTTTCTGTTTTTTTTTTATTTTTTTTGCAGAGGATGCATTTCATTTAGTGTTTGTGAACTGCCTAATTTTGTATCCAAATGGAATACCAATTAAAAAAAAAGGTGGACAGCGCGACAGAATGTCAATCCTAAGGGCCCGAGTTCGATTCCCGGCTGGGTCGGAGACTTTTGCCGCTCAGGGAGTGGGTGTTGTGTTGTCCTAATCATCATCATTTCATCCCCATCGACGCACAAGTCGCCGAAGTGGCGTCAAATCGAAATACTTGCACCCGGCGAACGATCTACCCGACGGGAGGCCCTAGTCACACGACATTTACATATAGCACTGAAATGCATAAATGATGAAGCGCAGTTTTGGTGCATGTTTTTAGACGGTGCCTCCTTATGCAAAATCTCAAAAATTGGTTAATCCTTCTGTTACATTCACCACTACAAGTATTTTTTTCGTAATTGGTTCCTGCATAACAAGGCAGGTAAATCAAATTTCTCTCACAGGCATATTTAATGCTGTCAAGAATACTTTCACCACATCTAACTTAACATAAGGATGAATACTAAAAGCGCACTTACCAGGTAGGCATGGCAGAATGTCGCTATTAGCTTGTGTGTCAGGTGGTGCACTGTGTCTTGTCACTGTGTATAGCGCCACCACACGCTTTCTTAAGTGCTGTTGTTGTTGTGGTCTTAAGTCCAGAGACTGGTCTGATGCAGCTCTCCATGCTACTCTATCCTGTGCAAGCCTCTTCATCTCCCAGTACCTACTGCAACCTACATCCTTCTGAATCTGCTTAGTGTATTCATCTCTTGGTTTCCCTCTACGATTTTTACCCTCCAATGCTAAACTGGTGATCCCTTGATGCCTCAGAACATGTTCTACCAACCGATTCCTCCTTCTAGTCAAGGTGTGCCACAAATTTCTCTTCTCCCTAATTCTATTCATTAGTCATGTGATCTACCCATCTAATCCGCAGTATTCTTCTGTAGCACCACATTTCGAAAGCTTCTATTCTCTTCTTGTCCAAACTATTTATCGTCCATGTTTCACTTCCATACATGGCTACACTCCATACAAATACTTTCAGAAACGACTGCCTGACACTTAAATCTATACTCGATGTTAACAAATTTCTCTTCTTCGGAAACGCTTTCCTTGCCATTGACAGTCAACATTTTATATCCTCTCCGACCATCATCAGTTATTTTGCTCCCCAGATAGCAAAACTCATTTACTTCTTTAAGCCTCTCATTTCCTAATCTAATACCCTCATCATCACCCGATTTAAGACTACATTCCATTATCCTAGTTTTGCTTTTGTTGATGTTCATCTTAGATCCTCCTTTCAAGACACTGTCCATTCCGTTAAGATGCTCTTCCAGATCCTTTGCTGTCTGACAGAATTACGATGTCATCGGCAAACCTCAAAGCTTTTATTTCTTTTCCATGAATTTTCATTCATACTCTGAATTTTTCCTTTGTTTCGTTTACTGCTTGCTCAACATTCAGATTGAATAAGATCGGGGATAGGCTACAAGCCTGTCTCACTCCCTTCCCAACCACTGCTTCCCTTTCATTTCCCTCGACTCTTATAACTGCCATCTGGTTTCTGTACAAATTGTAAATAGCCTTTCTCTCCCTGTATTTTACCCCTGCCACCTTCAGAATTTGAAAGAGTATTCCAGTCAACATTGTCAAAAGCTTTCTCTAAGTCTGCAAATGCTAGAAACGTAGGTTTGCCTTTCCTTAATCTATTTCTAAGCTAAGTCGTAGGGTCCGTATTGCCTCACGTGTTCCAACATTTCTACAGAATCCAAACTGATCTTCCCCGAGGTCGAGAATTCGTGTTACTATTTTGCAGCAGTGGCTTATTAAACTGATAGTTCGGTAATTTTCACATCTGTCAACACCTGCTTTCTTTGGGATTAGAATTATTATATTCTTCTTGAAGCCGGAGGGTATTTCGCCTGTCTCATACATCTTACTCACCAGATGGTGTTTTGTCTTGGCTGGCTCTCCCAAGGCTATCAGTAGTTCTAATGGAATGTTGTCTACTCCCAGGGCCTTGTCTCGGCTTAGGTCTTTCAGTGCTCTGTCAAATTCTTCACGCAGTATCATATCCCCCATTTCATGTTCATCTACATCCTCTTCCATTTCCATAATATTGTCCTCAAGTACATCACCCTTGTACAAACCCCCTATATATTCCTCCACAGGTCGTCCACCAAACCCTGGCTGTCAAAACCACTCCCGCGTCTTGTTTTCCCCTACTAGACTTTGTCTAATACTTCCCCATTCAAGCTGCGCAGGACTTCCGACCCCAGAACACCCATCCTCACGCCACAGCATAAATAGATCCCTCCCATCACCACAACTCTCACAAAAAACTACCTTAAACCTGATTGGCACTTTTCCAGTGCTCCTGTGTTCTTCGCAAATATTTGTAAAAGGGCTTTTAATTTATATGTTGTATGTTAACCTTGTTGGTACAATGGCATTTATGTGAGAAATGTCGTTTGGTCTTATGCCTTGTGCCCTCCCATACTTTAAAACCAGTTTTTTGTTCATTTTCGTCTGAGCCGCCTCCTATCCTGACACTGCAATAATTTCACTTTTGTACAGTGTATATGTGGGGCATTATGTGACAGTCACGGTGACCGTTCCCCTCTGCACTTTCGTTATAGGCTTAATGTTGCCAGCATTTTTTATGACATTTGTAAATGCAAGTACAATCTCAAAATTGTAGACATTTTATTCTCTTTTAACTCTCGTTAGTTCAGTTCCACAATAGGTCAATAAAAATACTTTTCCCATACCTGAAAACTCCTGCCCTTCCTCTCCCTAAGCTAGTTTTTGTGCATTTCGTAAAGAACTGTAAATGGTTCTTTCTCCTGTAATGTTGGACTCGACAATGCTGTTTATTATTAGCTCTCTTCTTACGTATTACGATTAGTGTATGGCTGTCCCAATATGTACTCTTTGAATGCCACTTCAACCATACTACTACGCCATCTGCTAGCAACTATCGATAGTTTTGGAATGGCAGCCGACCATCATTTGAGCACCAACGCAGAGAATGCAATTCTATGAAACAATACTACGTATTAAGGCATTTTACGTGGTATTTAAACTTAATTTTTAATGTTTAACATATTTTCATTCGTAATGTCATGTGTACGTTGTGCTTGTATTTTCATGGCAAATACGTTTCATTTGGTAGGCGTCTTGATGAAAAGCTACGCCCAAAATGCGTCAGCAAATATAATGTTTTACACAAGTGATTTGTTGATTTTAGCGGCCTAGAGCAATTACGTAAGTTGTGCTAGGATTGACATAACGATCGCACGCCTCCTGATCGCCTTTACATCTCGGTTTAAGAAGAGGAGTATGAGATATAGGATTACGTACGTACTTCTCTCGTTTAATTTTCCAAATGTCTTTCTCTGTCGGTTTTCTTACGTTCTTTTTTGCGCCCTCTCTGTCCTTGCTGCCTCGGCGATGGCCTTTTTCATCATCTACTCGGTAAGACCTTGCAAAAATGGTTCAAATGGCTCTGAGCATTATGGGACCTAACAGCTGAGGTCATCGGTCCCCTAGAACTTAGAACTATTTAAACCTAACTAACCTAAGGACATCACACACATCCATGCCCGAGGCAGGATTCGTACCTTCGACTGTAGCGGTCGCGCGGTACCAGACTGAAGCGCCTAGAACCGCTTGACCACCTCGGCTGTCTAAGACCCTGTACCAAGTAGCAGAGCATGACACGGCGGCCCGTCGGCATTGTGCAGTCCCTCTAGACCTATTTGTGGAAAACGTAAAACCGGTTTTTCAGCGTTCAAGGCCAGACATGCAATATTACTTAGGGTCCTTCTGTCCTTAAGAAAGCTATGTTGTGGTAAACAGTATATCGTACTTTAGCCACCATTCCGAACAGTACTTTAAGACACGATCAAATGTTTTCTCAAGACAGAACAGCGCAGTAGGCCTGTACTGCAATACCCGGCCGGGATTCTTCACATATTTTAAAACAAACAGTACTATGGGTGTTGTCCAATCTTCTGGGAAACGGCTTCCTTGCAAATACACTGAACAATCCAGAAGAACGTTTTGGGCTCTTGTTGACAGGTTGCTAGTCATAGCTTGATGTGTCTGTCGAAGATTTCAGGGCTTTACGAAACTCGCAGGTGAACAACTGATTAAACTACAAGAAAATTTCATCGCTTCCTGTCTTACTGTGGGAACAACTATAGTTTAAGTAAACTCTTCCATTCTAGTCTGAAGTTCTACTGGAGTCGTGCGGATTACTTGTTGAGAGGGGAAACCACTGCTCGCGTTGTATTGGCGATGCTATGCCATTGTTTTTCTCTGACCTTTAAATTACATTACCCAGCCAGTCTCTGAATCACGGCGCAACCTGGTACTTTTAACGTCAGCAAATAATTTCCATAGTTTAGAGAAGCAATAACAGAAATGAAACGATCGCGTGGCTTTGTTGGCTGGGAGAGCCCTTCTGTGGTTATTGGGCCGCCAGATGCACGTCTTTCTATTTCACGTCATTTCCGCGACTTGCGCGTCTAATGAAGATGAGATGAATGATGAGGACAAAACACACACCCAGTCGCGAACTGAGAAAATCCTCCACGCGGGCTGGAATAGAACCCGGGACCCCGAGATCTAGAGGCAGCAGCGCTTACTACCAGAAAAAAATACTATGCCTGATTCTGGCCTGAAGTTTGCGTATCTGGGTTTGTAATCTTGACTCGCCGAAAATAAGCTGCAAACAATATCAGCTAATATATAAACAAGAATCTCATCTATCCTTGATAAGAGCTGAATAATGACAGGACTACTCAAGCGGTACTTCAAGAAGCGTAAGAATATCTTCTGACAGCTCGAAGTAGAACGAATCATTCAAAATATGCGAAACTATGATAAAGGCTGGAAGATAGAATTATATATCCCGAATTAAAGTGAGATACTTCTCTCCGTTAAGAGGCAGGACAAAAGCTGTTCCGATTTTTAGAAACGATCTAACTGTATTAGTCCGCTTAGTGGTGATAAGCTGCTACCGATGTTTATTAATATATATAGTTTGCTGCAGCGAGTATGGCGCACGAATTCAGAGGTTCTAAGTGAAGATAACAGCGCGGTCGGACGAATTAGCTGGGTGAAAAATAAAGGACGGCAGAAAATAAAAAGAGTACACATCGTAATTCCACGTAGATTTATTGGCTTTTAAAGCAACAAGCAATTTATTTTTGCTTTTCAATTTTCGCCGACAACGTCTGTATTGGATCATACACTTCCCACCCTGACACCACGTTTTACAAGCATAAATCTGTCACAGGTCGTCACATCGTTTAAATAAACTCTGTTGGCATTCATGACAAGTTTCCTCTTATTGCTGTGGAGATATTTCTCTTTGCTGGGATTAAAGGTTTCGGTTTTCGATAGTACGGAATATTTTCATTTTATCGAGGCTATGGTTAAAGTGGAATCAGATTCCTTCTAGCACGTTTAATGCTACTGAATAAAACCAGAGGCTGAACAACGTTGAAAAGGGCGTAATCTAAAATCGCTTCGACATTATCTGTAACGACCCAGTATCCTGCCCCCTAACATTAACGCAGTCGGCACATATTTTGCACTTGCGATGGCCAGCAGCTAATCCCTTTAATCACCTTACGTCTTGATTCATAGAGGCTGCAGGATCAGAATCGTGTCTGTTCTTTCGGACATATATTCTAATATTGACGGTTTCCTGTGCTTGAATTTTGCGTCCAGCCAAGAAGACAAGACCAGACCAGATCAGACTGACACTACGAAAGCGCGTAGGTTTGAACACCCACCTAAAAGTACACTACGTGACAAGAAAAGTGAAGCATTTTTTTTAAGAGATAGGCGAATGTAAATGCAGCTTCGTACGCCTGTATATAGTTGGTGGGTGTGTAAGTGATTGGAGTTTTAATTCTCTGCCGGCCGGGGTGGCCGTACGGTTCTAGGCGCTACAGTCTGGAACCGCGTGACCGCTACTGTCGCCGGTTCGAATCCTGCCTCGGGCATGGATGTGTGTGATGTTCTTAGGTTAGTTAGGTTTAAGTAGTCCTAAGTTCTAGGGGCTGATGACCTTAGAAGTTAAGTCCCATAGTGCTCAGAGCCATTTGAACCATTTTGTAATTCTCTGTGACAGGTGGAACGTTCGCAAGAGTGCATTAGTGTTTTTCATGTTTAGTATTGTTACCAAGCCTGGTAGGATATCTAAGGGGCGTGAACAGCGTTTGATGCCCAGATAGCATTCCAGTGAGGTTCCTTTCAGAGTATGTTGAACAATAGCCCCGCATTTAGCAATCATATACAACCGCTCACTCGACGAAAGGTCCACGCCAAGAGGCTGGGAAGTTGCACGGATCACACCAATATGCAAGAAAGGAAATAAGTGTAATCCGCTGAATTACAGACCCATATCTCCAACGTCGATTTGCAGTAAGATTATGTAACATGTATTGTGTTCCGGTATTTTAAATAATCTCTAAGGTAACGGTCTAGTGACCTACAGTGTACATCAACATCTAGGGAAGTCAGAATGGGCTCAAAAAATATCGTTCTTGTGGAACAAAACTAGCTCTTTATTCGCACAAAGTTATCAGTGTATCGACAGGAGATCGTAAATTGAGTCCATATTTCTAGATTTGAAAAAGGCTCTTAATACTGTTCCTCATAAGCGGGTTATAATCAAGTTGCGTCCCTATGGAGTATCGTCTCAGTTGTGCAGCTGGGTCCGTAATTTCCTGTCGTATAGATCGCCGTTCTTAGTAATGGGCGGTTAACCGTAGAGTAAAACAGCTGTGATATCAGCTGTTCCCCAAGGAAGTGTTTAGTCCCTCCGCTGTCCCTAATCTAGATACATAAATGATTTAGGAGACAATCTGAGCCGCCCTGTTAGATTCTTTGCAGATTATGCTGTCATTTACCGTCTAGAAAAAATATCAGATACTCAAAACCAATTGAAAAATCACTTAGGCACGATATCTGTATTCTGTGAAAAGTTCCAGTTATCTCGTAAAACAGAAAAGGGTGATGCTATCCACATGAGTACAGAAAGAAATCTGTTAAATTTCAATTACACGATAAATTATACAAATTTAAAAGCTGACAGTTCAGCCAAAATCTAGTAATTACAGTTATGAACAACTTGAACTGGTACGATCACATGGCTAATGTTGTGTGGGAAGGCAAACCAAAGACTACGTTGTATTGGCAGAACACTTCAAGAAGATACAATATTTCTACTAAAGAGACTGTCTACACTGCGCTTATTCGTCCTCTGTTAAGAGTTTTTGTTGTTGTTTGTTATGCTTTAGGACACAAAAACGATTGGGGTCATAAGTGTCCAAGTCAAAACTATAGAACACAGACAGAGAGGAGTTAAAAACGACTAAACGTCAGTCCCAATCGACACAATACAAGATAGCTAAAAACAGGCACGTGGGAAAAGGGCCAAAACAGACAATATGGGAACGGAGGTCCAAAACTAAAAATTAAATTGCCGTCGCCATATTGCTTTGGCGGATAAAAAGTAAAACGCGGTCAACAGTCCGCGCGTCTTTTGCTAAATCGGCCGATAACTCAGACAGCAGACCCAAATGGGAACAAAAAAGGTTAAAAAATGGCCATTCCAACAAGATATGGTGGACAGTTAAAACTTGGGCACAATGTGTACAAAGTGGTGGGGTAGCGCCACTTAGCAAATGACAATTGCTAAAAAGGCAGTGCTCAATACCCAGCCGAGCTAAAATAACCTTCTCCCGGCGGGAAGGCCGAGAGCAGGTCGTTCAAGCCGCTGGGAGAGGCTTAATAAGCCGGAGCTTATTGGGGTGAGGGGAGGACCATGGGCGATGCCAGAGGACACCATCACCTGACAGACGGCAATGCATAGATCATCGGAGGGAACATCTTGCAGGCTGGGGTACTAGGACTGCAGTTTTGGCAGCAGCGTCAGCAGCCTCATTTCCTGGCAGACCGACACGACTAGGAACCCACAAAAACATCACACTGCTCCACCAAGAGTGAGCAGTTGACAGTTTTCCTGGACCCGCTGCACTAAGGTGTACAATGCATGTAGACTTTGAAGGGCACTGTGTGTGTCTGAGCAGAGGACACAACTGAAAAGGCTATGCCGGCCGATGTGGCCGAGCGGTTCTAGGCGCTGCAGTCTGGAACCGCGCGACCGCTACGGTCGCAGGTTCGAATCCTGCCTCGGGCATGGATGTGTGTGATGTCCTTAGGTTAGTTAGGTTTAAGTAGTTCTCAGTTCTAGGGGGCTGGTGACCTCAGGTGTTGAGTCCCATTGTGCTCAGAGCCATTTTAACCCATTTTTGAAAAGGCTGTGTCGCCGGATGTAGTCCGTGGCCTGATACAAGGCGAAGAGCTCGGCTGTAAGTACTTAGGAGTGTGCCGGAAGCCGATATCGAAAGACACGGGTGCCAATGACTAAGGCACACCCGTCTCCACAGTCAGTCCGAGAGCCATCATTGTCTACAAAGGTACTATTGCGGAGTTCCATGTGAAGGTCGTTAAACTGAAGGCAATAGATCGAGGCTGGAGTAGTATCCTTGGGAAGTGAATGAAGGCCAAGGTTAACACGGACCGCATCATGAAGCCAAGGTGGTGAAGGGTTCACACCCACAGGGAAAGGTGCAGGTACTGTGAAGTTAAGCTGCCATAGTAAGTGCTGAAAGCGGACTCCAGGAGGTAACAGAGAAGAAGCACGAGTCCCATACTGACGAACAAAGGAATCATCAAAGAAGGAGGCATAAGATAGGTGGCCACGCATGACAAATGGCATGCATGCCTGCTGAGGAGAAAGTCACGGCGGTAGGACAGTGGTAGTTCAGCAACTTCAGCATACAGACTCTCAACCAGGCTGGTGTAAAAGGTGCCCATGGCCAAACGGATGCCACGATGGTGGATAGTGTTGAGACAGCGTAAGAGGGATGGACGTGCAGACTCATAAACAAAGCACCCATAGTCGAGTTTCGAACGGACAAGGGACCAGTACAAGCGGAGGAGGGTGGTTCGATCGGCACCCTAGAAAGTACCATTGAGGACATGTAAGACACTGAGGAACCATATACAGCGAGCTACCAGGTAGGATACATGGGAAGACCAAGAGAGTTCCCTATCGAGCATGAGCCCAAGGAATTTCATAATTTCAATCAACAACAGGCCCAAGATGTAAATATGGTGGGAGAAACCACTTGCATCCCCAGAAATTCATACAGACGGTTTTGTCAGTGGAAAAACGAAAGCCACTGTCGATGCTCCAGGGGTAAAGACAATCAAGACATCGCTGAAGATGCCGCTCAGTGAGACAGGTCCATGGAGAACAGCAATAGATGGCAAAGTCATCAACAAAAAGGGAGCCGAAGATGACCAGCAGGAAACAGGCCATTATAGGGTTAATGGCGATAGCAAAGAGGACGACACTTAGGACAGAACCCTGAAGCACACCATTTTCCTGGATAAAGGTGTCCGTCAAGGCAGGACCCACATGCACTCTGAAAACTCCATCTTTTAAAAATGCCTGAAGGAAACAGGGCAGGCGGCCACGGAAGTTCCACATGTAAAGAGTACAGAGGATACCAGTTTTCCAGCAGGTGTCGTAGGCCTTCTCCAAATCGAAATACACGGCCACTGTCTGGGATTTCCGCGAAAACCATTCATGACATGGGTGGACAAAGTAACGAGATGGTCAACTGCAGAACGCCGCACTCGAAATTCACACTGTGCATTCGACAGCAAATTAGAGACTCGAGCCACCATACCAGCCGGGCATGAATCATATGTTCCATTACCTTGTAAACGCAGCTGGTAAGTGAGATTGTCGGTTTCCACCAGTTTTTCCATTCTTCTGTAAATAATTCATGTTAGCATTTTGCAACTGTGACTTATTAAACTGATAGTTTAGCACCTGCACCTGAATTCATTGTAATTGGAATTATTACATTCTTCTTGAAGTCTGACGGTATTTCGCCTTACTCATACATCTTGCTCACCAGATGGAAGAGTTTTGTCATGGCTGGTTCTCCCAAGGATATCAGTAGATCCAACGGAATGCTGTCTACTCCCAGGGCCTTGTACCGACTTAGATCTGTACTCTGTCAAATTCTTCACGCAGTGTCCTATCTCCCATCTCACCTTCATGTACATGCTCTTCCATTTCCACAATATTGACCTCAAGTACATCTACCTTGTTTAGACCTTCTATGCACTCCTTCCACATCTCTGCTTTTCATGCTTCTCTTAGGACTGGTTTTATATCTGAGCTCTTGATATTCATACAGGTGGTTCTCTTTTCTCCAAAGGTCTCTTTAACTTTCCGTAGGTGACATCTGTCTTTGCCCTAGTGATATATGCTGCTAGATTCTTATATTTGTCCTTTAGCCATTCCTACTTAGCCATTTTGCACTTCCTGTCAATCTCATTTTTTAGACATTTGTATTCCCATTCGCCTGCTTCACTTACTGGATATTTATATTTTCTCCTTCAATCTGAAACCTTCCATTGCCTCCAAGTCTCTTCCATATACAGGGTGTTACAAAAAGGTACGGCCAAACTTTCACGAAACATTCCTCACACACAAAGAAAGAAAATATGTTATGTAGACATATGTCCGGAAACGCTTACTTTCCATGTTAGAGCTCATTTTATTACTTCTGTTCAAAACACATTAATCATGGAATGGAAACACACAGCAACAGAACGTACCAGCGTGACTTCAAACACTTTGTTACAGGAAATGTTCAAAATGTCCTCCGTTAGCGAGGATACATGCATCCACCCTCCGTCGCATGCAATCCCTGATGCGCTGATGCAGCCCTGGAGAATGGCGTATTGTATCACAGCCGTCCACAATACGAGCACAAAGAGTCTCTACACTTGGTACCGAAGTTGCGTAGACAAGAGCTTTCGAATACCTCCATAAATGAAAGTCCAGAGGGTTGCGGTCAGGAGAGCATGGAGGCCATGGAATTGGTCCGCCTCTACCAATCCATCGGTGACCGAAACTGTTGTTGAGAAGCGTACGAACACTTCGACTGAAATGTGCAGGAGCCCCATCGTGTATGAACCACATGTTGTGTCGTACTAGTAAAGGCACATGTTCTAGCAGCACATGTATAGTATCCCGTATGAAATCATGATAATGTGCTCCATTGAGCATAGGTGGAAGAACATGGAGCCCAATCAAGACATCACCAACAATGCCTGCCCAAACGTTCACAGAAAATTGTGTTGATGACGTGATTGCACAATTGCGTGCGGATTCTCGTCAGCCCACAGATGTCGATTGTGAAAATTTACAATTTGATCACGTTGGAATAAAGCCTCATCCGTAAAGAGAACATTTGTACTGAAATGAGGATTGACACATTGTTGGACGAACCATTCGCAGAAGTGTACCCGTGGAGGCCAATCAGCTGCTGATAGTGTCTGCACACGGTGTACATGGTACGGAAACAACTGGTTCTCCCGTAGCACTCTCCATACAGTGACGTGGTCAACGTTACCTTGTACAGCAGCAACTTCTCGTCAACTGCACGAAGAATTGCCTCGTCCATTGCAGGTGTCCTCGTCGTTCTAGGTCTTCCCGTCGTGAGTCATAGGCTGGAATGTACATACTGACGAAACTAAAATGAGCTCTCACATGGAAATTAAGCGTTTCCGGACACATGTCTACATAACATCATTTCTTTATTTGTGTGTCAGGAATGTTTCCTGAAAGTTTGGCCGTACCTTTTTGTAACACCCTGTATACAACCTTCTTTCATGATTCTTAAACCAAGTATTAGCTATGCTTAAATTCCACCAGTCGGCTCCCTCTTTCATTCCTTCACCCCAATCCATATTCACCTAGTATTTTTCCTTCTCCTCCTTTTCCTACTATCGCATTCCAGTCCCCCATGTCTATTAAATTTTTATCTACCTTAACTACCTGAATAATTTCTTTTACCCATCATACATTTTGTTCCGCCATAACAAGTGCCGGCGTGACGATCAAGAACGGTATAGAAGAGAGGGCTGTGAGACGTCAGCCAATAGCACGCTGACTAGGACGTCACCACGGCAGTAGCGGCATCTTCACGAAGAGAATAAAAGCGACGCGCTGCCTAGTTGCGGCCATACTAGTGGATAGGCCCTAGAAGACGGACTAGAAGAGACGCACTATAAGGGCCACAGTGCTATTAATGATACCAGTGAGTTATGAACTTGTTTGATTAACTTGCATGGAAATTGATTATTTGCATGTCGCCAACTGCTTGCGACCCATCGTGTAGAAACGAAAGGTAAGTATTGTCAACTCAATCAAGTAATAAACTCCATTAATATGAATTGCTTGTATGTTGTCTAGTTACCCGAGACAACAGCTTCCTAGGCACCCTGTAAGGAACGAGTGGGCAGATATCACACATTTCTTCAATCTCTTCATCTGCAGAGCTGGCCGACATATAAACTTCGTACTAATGTGTTGGGTGTGGGCTTCATATCTATCTTGGCTACAATAGTGTGTTCGCTATGCTGTTCATATTAGCTTATCTCCATTCCTACTTCTTTTACACATTATTAAACCTAGTGCTCCATTTCCCCTATTTCATATTCTATTTATAATCGTGCATTCAGCTGAATGGAAGTCTTGTGCCTCTGACACTGACCTTCAATAACTCCCACTGTAACTTTAACCTATACATTTCCCTTCATAATTTTCTAACCTACCTGCCCGATTACGGGGTCTGATATTCCACACTCCGATCCGTAGAACGCCAGTTTTGTCTCTCCTGATAACGACAGCCTTCCCATTAGTACTCACCCGAAGATCCCAATCGGAATCTGTTTTACCTCCGGAATATTTCACCCAAGAGGATGCCCTCGTTTAACCACGCGGTAGAGCTCCATGCCCTCGGCAAAAAAGTTACAGCTGTAGTTTCCCCTTGCTTTCAGCCATACGCAGTAGCAGCAAAGCAAGGCCGTTCTGGTTGATGCTATACAAGGCCAGATCAGTTACTCATGCAAGCTACTGCCTCTGCAACTATTGGGAAGGCTGCTGCCCCCCTTAAGCAACCACACGTTTGTATAGCCTCTCAACAAATATCCCTCCGTTGCGGTTGCACATACGGTACGGCTATCTGCATCGTTGAGACGCAAGCATCCCCACCAACGGCAAGGTCCATGGCTCAAGGGCTGAGAACAAGAATAACTAATGCGTCATATAAAACTGGGAACAATTTGACACAGTAATTACGCGGAACCACTAGTCCCGTCTCAATTTACCTGAAATTTCACTATCTCCAATGCAGCCTGCCACCACAAATAAAGGTTGAACCTTTAACAATGCCAGCCACTCGTGGTGAAGCCTCAGGAAAGCGTTGAAACAAATGTCGGCTGGAAAACACGAGATAGAAGCCGTCAGGCAATATGTCAGTCAGTCGCCAAGAAAACCTCAAGAATTTTGTACTTACATTTTTTTCCAGCCATCGTCAATTACTTTGCTGCCCAAATAGCAAAACTCATCAAGTACTTTTAGTATCTAATTTTATGTAATTCCCTTAGACACCTTATTTAGTTCCATTGCATTCCACTAAGCTTGGTTTACATTTGTTGGTATTCACCTTGTAAGTTCTTTTCAAGCCATTATACTTTATGTGCAGCCGGTTTTCCAATCGTTCGCCCTCTCTGACCCGACGAACTGCACAGTACTTCTTCCTTATCCCTGAACTTCAGTTCCCTTTCGAACTATCTCTTTAGTTTCCTTTGCTGCTTGCTCAGCGTACAGATTGAATCACATTGCATGCAAGCTCCAACCCTTCTCACTTCCTTCTTAACTACTGCTATCCTTTCATGCCCTTCGTGTCTTGTAAGTGCAGTCTAGTTTCTGCACAAGATGTAGGGAACGTTTCGCTTCCTTTACTTTGTCCCTGCTACCTTCAAAATTTCAGAGTGTATTCCATTCACCTTTGACAAAATCGTTCCCTAAATTTAGAAATACTGTAAACGTAGGTTTGTCGTTTCTCTTCCAAGAGAATTCTTACGGTTAGTACTGTCTTGCATGTTCCTAAATTTTTACGGGACTTAAGCTGATTTCCTTCACGACGGGGTACACCAGTTTTTTCTACACTTCTGCAAATAATTCGTGCCATTATTTTGCAACCATGACATGTTACACTAATAGTTTTGTAATACACATCTCGGCACCTGCCTTCTTTGGATCCGGAATTTCTCGATCGTCTGAAGAGTACAGTCGATGTGAGTTACTTTGTTAAACTGTATTTTGTTACAAATGGTTACAATACTTTTATTTATTTGTTCCTTTTCAATAAGATCTGCTACCCATTATTAAGAACTTGCACTACATAAATGTCGATAGGAATAAATAGCTTTGGATTGTTAACAAAGCTCGCCAGGTATCGTCTGTTGATTTACTCTCACACCTAACACCACAGGTCGCTCATGATTAACACCGACCATGTTTGACGGTAACGTGTGGCCGCAATAATGTTGCCGTCAACATCCCTGCAATATGCAGTATTTCTATACTATAGCCAGAGAATATTGCTGATGGAGCAGGCTCTTGTTAACGTAAGCTCGCACTAAAGGACCAAAGTCAATTTCCTTTTTCCTCTAAGTTTTAGTTAAAAATAACAGATTAAAATTCTCCACATAAGAAACTCAGTTTCCTTTTTTAGTTAATATAACGATTTCTGTGTGAACAAAAAGTATAATTCTTCCCTATGTAAATACCCATGTCATCATTTTGGTATCTTCTGTACAAATACTATCTGGATGAGTTGCATGTCATTTATGTTTGTGATATCCAATTGTCATCTGAATATGGCCTAAAGCGGCTCCTGCACTGTCAATAACATTGCACAATAATACTGTGCAATAAACTGACGTTCTCTCGTACACTGTTTAACAATATTGTCAATGACGTTAAATAATAGTGTGATTCGGAGTATGGGACAATAAAGACTCTGCTGCTGTGATTATTGAGCTACTTTGCTACAAGCAGAAAAAAGATAAAAAATTGGTTCAAGGAGCGATTGGGCCAAGGTGTGATACATTACTGGAAATGTATCTTCCCATCGCTGCCATTACCATGGCCTACGTGCCACCTACCCCCCTCCCTCACCCAGGACAGACTTCGCAGATGCTCACATCCCCACCATCAAAACAAATTAATACAATGAGAGACGCAGTACCACCAAGTCAGCACTTAAATTACGCTGTGACACCTTGCTACTGGCAGTCCTACCGAAAACTTGAAATTTTCCTCATTCTTAACATTTCTGTTTTTGTACGCATCTGCGCTAACATACCACTCTATGCACTGTAATAATAATCCTCTTTCATCTCGGTTTGCACTCATTTTCGATACAATAACAATAAATCTGTTCTAACGAAACCTCCTTGGTCTGTGTAGCACGCGAATGACAGTCAAGGATATTGTCAATATTGCACACAAACGGCACAACATATTCTGGCACCGCAATATATTTAAAAAGTGTTTGACGTTCTCAGTTGTTGCGCAACCTCTCAATCTCTTCCTTACACGTTCAATATTACTACGCAACGTGAAATATTGAGCAATGTTAGTGACAGTCTAGTGAGCGCTTAAAAGCCAAATGCCGTTTAGTAACCAAGTAAATATAATTTTTCAGATCACTGGGAAGTGTGTCCTATTCAATAGTCTACTATTATTGTGTTCTGGCAAACACCGACAGAAAATTCTATTAATGTCACGAGTTGAAGTTCCGGAAACCGTTCGCTCCACAAAACCTGGTATCTTTTTCTGCGTGTTTTTTTTTTTTTTTTTTTTTTTTGGGAAAGCAAATGCAGAAATACCGGCACTTTCTCGCTTTCGCCAATTTCGCGGAAAAAATGTGGTCCGTGTAAGCACTTCTGGCTCATATATGCATTGCCACAAACATTGCCGGGCAGCAGTAGTAGGCAACTGCTGAACTCGTGGCTGTAATTCGTGTGGCCGACAATTTTTCTGGGCAACATTACCTGGCTATATCGTCGACAATTTGCAATTTCTCCGCCCCGTGTACACTTTCGGGCTGATTATTATCACGGGGCCCAGTGTGGGCTGTAATTACCGTAAGGCAGCGAAACTTTGTGTATGCTAGTGCCCTAATACGGACACGATTTACAGAGGAATAAAATTAGATCAAAATTTGGCCATCAGGGGCAAATCTGGAGTTTTACAGTATCTCATCAATGTCTCTGGTGCTCATATTGAACAAGTTGTGTGTAACATAATCATCGTTACGACTTTCTCACTTGTTTGACCAATCTTGTTCCTAATCTATTACATATGGTAGCATACCTACACGCCATTATTGCAGTCACTGCACCTGGTGGTCAAAACTGGAACCAATTTTTTCCCCATCCTAAACCGGTTCCGCATTAACGTATTAGAATATCTACAACGTTTCGCTCAGTATCTGCACTTTAATACTTATAACCCACCTGGTACTTTCAGTGAAACATTCGAACCACCAAAATATTCCCAAGGCAGTCGGTCGGCAGTGTTGGGTCTTCTGATGCCTATTGGGACAGATTTTTAATTGTTGTTCACGGTGGTAATTTCTTCACTAATTTCGAAGTCAAGCACAGTGTGTCTTTATAATCTCTCTTGTATTCTTGTAAGGCTCTCATGCATACTTCAATGTTTAACCCATTCAGATACACTAGTGTTGTAATTCTCTCTCCTCAAATGTCGCAGTATTATTCTTCTAGCTTCCTCCACTAAATCACAACGCAGATTATGATTTTCCAGCCGTTGTGCCACTATTTTTTTCTATTCGCTACGTAACTTTAGCGTCATGAAATTCTGTCCTATTTAGCGGTCTGAACATTATGTACTTATAAGACAATGCGTTTTACTTTTAATGCGGGTTGCAATAACTTACAACCAATTCAAGACAGTCTGTCTGCAACGATGGGTGACTGCCAGTTCTGCTAACCGTTTATTCGAGCGAAGGTAAAAATGTGGAACAATAGTGATTTTGCTCTTCGCGCATAGCGAAAATAAGAGTAAGGGCAGCTTGGTGACTTTGACAGTTTCAGTGTACACATGGCCTTAGTAGGTAAAGGTCTGACAAAATTAATTTCAATTTTGTGCAATAAACGTACAAAGTCATGGTGCGTAGCATCTGTTTGTGCTTAAATTATTGGAATAAAATTTTGTTATATGCTATGTTGTCATATGGCACTGTTTAAAAAGTTGAGAATATGCACTAGTGCGTAAGGGCTCCGAGTTGCATTAAACCGGCCCTGTCAACGTGGAGTTGCAATAAAAGCTCGGGCAGCATAAAAATGGGGACATATCAGTGTTGTCCTTTTCAAAAGAGACATCTCGATATTCGCCTAGTTCAAACAGTACGGCCCAAGCGACAAACAGCTGGCGTTCAGTCATGTATGCACGGTCGAGATTCGCCACAAGATTTGCGCAGTATCGTTTCGGTTTCTGTATCCATCCATCAACAATATATCGCACAACATTACTGATAGTCTAAGGGCAGTTTAAGAAGTTGAAATATTTTTATATTTTCTTAGTTGCTATCTTTGGAATCTGGTGTGTACTAGAAGATGAGGTTGCAACCCGAAATCTACGTCGTACAAATATAACACAGCTTTGTGAAACAAGGCATAAAGTGCTTCGTTTAATCAATACAGTATACACTGTTTCATCAAGAGCCCACAAGTGAATCAATTAAAATTCTATATGAATTCACTGTTTAGGTAGTTGGAACGCTTTCTACGAACTAATTTATGACTTCATTATTGTTACATTTTATCACCCAGCTCGATTTTTTACTGTCACTGATTCTTCTTTTTTATCTGGGAATGGTGTATATAGAAAACGTCAATATGTTTCGTGATTCGCCGTCTAGATTACTCACTAAAGTGCCGCTAGATAGGAATACATCGAAGTGGTGTATTCACTAAATTTAAAATCCTTATCTTCAACTCCATCTGCAGATGTAAACGAAGCAACGTAACAGCTTTCTGTTACAATGCACATAACTTTTTAATACTGAATATTACCTTGTGTGATTTCGTTCTCAAAAATTAATGATTTCAAATTCTTTATAAAAATATTCCTAAATGATTCTGTGCTTGTAATCCATCAGCCTCACTGCTAGTTCTTAGTTTTCAACTAGTTTAGTACACTTTTATTCCCTCAGACCAGGCAGCTCTTACGTTAGCAAATAATTTACTAACAAAGTAAGTGAAATAACCTGTCATCTTAGCCAGCAAACCATAAAAAAACAGTCGGTGCAACTTCGGGAGTGCGACAGACTACCAGTAAGGTAGACTATATGGGCTTAATTAACTTCTGCCGTTGTGAAATGGAAGTTCCGAGCAAATTCATTTCTCCACGCAGAAGCATTAATACTGCGCTGTGTCAGTCAACCTAAAGCGTTTGTGTTATGCCTATAGACCTATACAGGCTGAGAAAGGAGCTGTAAGTTCCAGAACAAACGGCAGCTGCTCCGTTCAAAATGCTGTACATGAAAACGTTATCCTAACGAAGATCTAAATGTATTAGGCCAATAGAAGATGGATGAAACCCCTAAGAATGTCAGGGAGTAAATAACGGTAATCAAAAAGGAGGTGGTTGCTGTATTTCTTCATTAAAAAGAAAAGTAAATTTCAGAAGTAAAGAACACTGCTGAAAAATTCCTTTAACATTTCATTGGAATATTACAAAGCGATTGTGAGATGTTACATAAATAAATGTCACGTTCCTACAGTTGTTTCTAAATTATGTAGCAAAATGTGTTTTTTGCCCCTCATTTGGAAACATACAGTATGGGTGACCTAATGCAAGATCTGATCTGCAAAGAGGCACGATAAACTTGGAAGCATACTACTGAAAATTGTGATACGCAGACAAAGACGGGCAAAGGGTATATCGGTGATAACACGAAAAAGATTATTGATTAAAATGATAACGTCGTGGATTTCCAGTGTCATGCGTTAGCATATTTCCAGAAACAAACGTTCAAGTGGTGCTACTTACAAATTTTTGTAATACGTTTAAGTACTGCGAAGTTTTACTTTAAGTCTACTGAGAACAACGTCTACCGAACCATGCAAAGTAACAACAATAAAAATGTTAGCCCCCAGGGAGAATCGAACTCCCGACCCCTGGTTTACAAGACCAGTGCTCTAACCGCTGAGCTATGGAGGCGCACGTAACTTTCAGCCCTCAGAGGAGTATAACGTCGTCCACTGCATTTTTCTACTTAGATATGCCGACGTTCCTAATGTCTTATGCTATATTACACGGCGTAGCACGCATTCCTCAACGAAACCGTAAGATACACATCTCCGTTGCACATTATGTGTCGATTTGTGCACGAAGAGAAATGCATGACAGAGTTTTCCACATTTACTACTTCAGCCAGAAAGGCAGACCACACTGTTTTCCTCAATACGTCGTGTGAAATGTTCAAATACGTCGTGTAAAATGTTCACGATTCTCTGAAATACAAGTGAGAAAAAGGGTTCACAGACGACACATGGTAAAGAAAGTCTTGAATGTCCAATCCCCGTGCCTTTTGTAAGGATAAATTGCGGTTAAAACAGAATTTACTCGCGACTAACGATCATACGCGTTCTGTGAGTATCTAATCCTGCGAAAACCGTGGCTTCGAACACTACACAACAGTTATTAATTATCGATGCAAATTATAAATATTGTAGTGTACCGGTACCGTATCGTCATGAGGGATCCTTATTAGTATTTGACTGGCTTCAAAGCGCAAGAGTTTCTTTTCAAAAACGAAGGTTTTGCATATAAAGTAACTATGGTGCAAACGTAAAAGTGCGTAATAAATATGGGAAAAAACGTGGAAACTAAGAGAGAACCAGAAACGGTAATCGAAACGACGAAGTATCAAGGATACAGCCGACAGCTGAAATGCATGATTACTGTTCAGCATTTTCCATACGGTAACGGAGTAATTAATTTCCAAAACTATTCGTTCTATGATCCTCGGTCCTTCTCCTTTACTTCTAATACGCATACCGCCGATCTGCCCCTACCCCCTCTCCGAAACACACGCAGAGACTATATAGTCATCTATTTATGATAATCTGCGTAAATTACTGGATATCTTACACTGTAAAATTTAAAACTAAAGATTCAGACATGGAATTCTGATTTTTTGTTGTAACTACCTACATAAAAGAGGAAACAATATTAAATCTTAAATACACAGTATTGCTGTTCCACAATAACATTCATTTTATAATTTGTTGTGAAATCCAAGTACCAGCAGAATCTTCCATAAGAGTGCAGAAATTTATTATTCTACATGCACTATTTACAGAAGGCATGAAATTAATTATTTGTATACTGATTACTCTAACATATCACAATATGGTAAAATTATATTTCTAATTAAAAAATCATAGAAATAAGAAGTAACAAGGTGTACATATAGAATTTTGGATGTATTACATCTGACTTTGTGGTTCACTGGGTAATTATCAGTCTAAAAGTCCAATGGTTGAAAATTTAATCTTTCATTAGTCGGTTATAGGACTTTTCTGTCACATTTTCTTTTTTCACATCTGCCACTGATTTGTGTACGATGTGTGAAGACTGGATGAAGGCAAAGGCATACCACCTCAAATAAGACCACACTTCACAAAACACTGCAGTGTTTGGACGAATTGTTGTGTAGAGGACAGCTTTACTATATCTTCTATATATTACATATAAAGTATGCTGTAGGTTGAAAAGACGATGAAGAAAATTTAGACTTCAGTTAACCACTTTGGAATTGCCCGCATAAGAGTTATGCCACATAATGTTACACAAACAATGAGTGTGAGTGACTTTTATGTTGCATTTCATGGATCACTGCGTCAGAGGAATTTTAAAGTAATTATTGGATGCAAGAGATTATTTCCATCATGAAGGGTTTACACAGTGGAAGAGTAATACAAGTAACTTCGTGTGAGGTTGCTTTGGAAATGAGATGAAATGGCACATTTGCACATCTCTAAACAAATCTGAGTCTTATATGGCATACGCTGCACGTCACAATTTCCGACCAAATCTACTGGATAATATTTCCTCCTTTGTAATATATAACTACGAATCTGAACCTAATTCAAACTTTTAACGGAGTTAGCTGTAGGTTCTTGGTGGAACATTCTATATCATTTTACCTAAGAGACACACTTTTGTGCCATGTTTCACAGCTTCATTATTGATGTATGACTTTGATTTTGGGTTATGAGCCAAAGGATCAGTTCTATACTAGAGAATGGGCTTTCAATCTGAACCTTAGATCATACCATAATAATAAAGTTGCATAACAGGTAAAAAAGGGTGTTTTGTTTTGTTAATAATTCAAACTTTTTCCAAAACCAATGTATTTGCATCAATAACTTCATAATTTGGATGGCAATGCTCGAAATACTATTAGCAGACTGGCTTATGGGAGTTTTCTGCAATCCACTGTTACACAAGTTACAAACATCCTGATCATGCCTTCAAACTGACAACAAGTTTTGGTGTGAAACTTTGAACTGCACCCTTTGTGAGTGGCTTAATTTGCATCAATAGCTGAAATTAAACCAGTAATATCTACCACTTCCCCATTAATTTAAATCTTCCACAGATCAACACACACAAACATGAAAACATATTTTACAAAAATAAAAGGTATGAACGCAAATTAAAGACTAAGAGCATTTTTTTTCCTGTCCCATAGTATTGACTCAATGATGACATGCCTTAATCTCACTGTCATTCCTGTGCAATAGTTATGTTGGTTCAGTGAATGTCTCTAGTCCTGGTGCTTTCAGAAATTAGTGAGTGCCCATTTGTCAATGTGCAGCAGAAAAGAAAGGGAGTCATGTATTTTCTGTAGACTGCATGGGCTAAACCTGCAAGAATTATTAGCAAAAGGCAGCTACAGTATGGTGGTAGTTGACAAACAGTGGAAAAATTTATGAATGACATAATTACTTTAAAGTGGACGTGTATATGTCTGCAACAGAGTTCGAGTGGCCATCCTCTTCCAAATTGGACAAGAACATCAAAACAGTTGCGTGAATGGTTTCTGGTGGCCATCATGCCAGAGTTGAACATTAGCCATGGTTTATCATTTGCAGTCACCCATGACTGTTTAAACTATTGCAATCTTTGTGCTCACTGCGTTTGAAAATGAGGAAAGCACATTTAAGATTTCTGCAAAATACGTCCAGATGAATTGTGAGTCCATCACTAGGGAATACAGAGTAAGTGATAAGCAAGGTGTGGAAACACCCATCTCCGAAAACACCAAAACAGTTCAAAAGCCAAAAGTACACAACGGCGGCATGTATCATACGAAGAGTCATTACAATCTGAAAGATCAAACAGTGAATAGTGATAGCTACTGTGAGATACAGCAAGTGCCTACACTAAAATCAAAACAAAAAGGAGAGGGAAGCCTTAAACAGATGTAATTTTTGCCCTCATACAGCTGGGAAAAGGATCAAGGGCATTCAGAAGTTTGATTTTGAGCTGCTGGAACAACTAGCCTAGCTCAAAGTGATTTTCACTTTTCTGGTCTGAGAAGGAGTACCAGCACAGCTCCAAGTTTTCATCAGATTATGGTTTTGTGGACGTGGTGCAGTAGAAGATTTTGGACAATGCCACAAAGCTGCTTCCAGGGCAGAATTAGGTAGCTCCTCAATAAAAAGACCACATGTAAAGAGGTTTTGGGAAATTATGGAAAGAAATTATGTTACTTGCAATGTAATTTTCCCTATAAAAATTTATTTTAAAAATCTGCCTTTGCTTCTCAATTTTCCTTGTAATAGACAATAGTAACACATACTTATGGTTTCATTTGATATAACTGAAAAACGCAATAGAATAGAGTCTTCTAAACTAAATTTCTGATGTGTTTGAAAATGAAAGCATAGCATCAGTGTGTATTGCTAGTTTTGCACATCGCAGTGAGACAGACTTGTAACATAAAATCATTCAAAAACTGTTGTTTGCACAATTAGCGATTGAAAGATTCATGTTAAGAATTATTATAAGGGACAAGAACAATTAATTCACTGAACATTCTGATCTGTAAAGAATAGAATAATTATGGGTGTAAAGAGAATTAAAAGGAGGTGAGTGGGTCATGTAACTGAGCAAATGAATAATAAATAAAGCAAGAAATTTCAGTTTCAGTTTCAAAGAGATAAGAAAAGACTGAGACAGTAATTAAAGGTGTGCTGATGGCATTAAAAACATGTATGAGAAACTTTTATGTGCAAGCCTCAAAACTGTAGTGCAAATACACTAGCTGAGTATGTAATACGTCATCAAACAAACTCTTGTGTGTTAACCACAGCCTCCCTGGGGGAGAGAAAAAAAAAAAAAAAACACCACAAACTGCAGGCATGCAAAAGGATTATCAGAAGTAAAAATGCAAGATTTTTCAAGAGAACTAGCAAACCAACGTTGAGATGAAACATCTAGACTGACAAATGTAAATGTAAAAGAAATTCTTTTTCTCAATTTTGTTTACAATAAATTTTCAAAAGACTTTTCCTAAAGTACCCATATTTCTAGCAATGTCTCACAAAAACAAATCGATAACAGAATCCAACAGATAATTTTCCCACACACTTGAAGACTTTGGCTCCATGAAAAAGTCATAGTGAGCCAGAGCTCTTAAATATCTACTGCAAAAAACTAATAGGAGGGTGTTGATTGCTGCAAAAAGTCATCTGATGATAAAGTAGTATACAATACATATACAATACACAGAGTAAAGGCAGCTAAGGATGGTAAAAACAGGAAACTGGATGACAAAACAAAGATAGTAACATGCAGGTAAGGGATTGAGACAGAGTAATATATAATCCACACTACCTAGCAAACTTTGTGGATAACCATTTTTCAAATGTCACAGAGAAATTACAAATTCTCAAAAACAGGTAACACCTTTAAATTATTGTGCATTATGTATCACCACATACCTATAAAGTCAGGAAAAGAAACAATGTTGGCAGTTCTAGACATAGCACCAAACTATGTACTGAAACAAAGCAAACAGTGTGTATAAGCTACCTTACCAAATATAATAAGTCATCCACATCAATGAATTTTCCTGAGTATTTATAGTAGGCAAGGATTGTGCCTCTGCTAAAGAAAGATAATGCCAAGGGAGAATCAGTTATGGAGGACAGAGTAATAAATAACATGGATAAATACAACCTTCCAAGTGTATTAAAGTTTGGGTTCGGAGATGGCAGAAATACAGAACCAACCACAACAGCATTTACCGAAGTGGTACCTGATGCTCTTGATAAGGAAAAGTGTATTACATGCGTATTCTTTGATCTGCCTGACCCTCTGATACTGCTGATTAAAATATTCCATTAAATAAGCTAAAATCACTAGGAATAGGAAAATGAGATTTATACCTAGCATTATGGTACAACAAGTAGATATAACACAAACTTAAAATATGGCTACCCTTGAAGCAAAATTCATTAAGCAAAACCCTCAAAGGCCTTTATTACCACCCAATACACAACAAAGTCACAAAGAACATTTAGAAAACAAAGACCATGCATTTCAGTTCAGATGGAAAATATTATCAATGAAATTAAATCTCTATGCTACAAATATCTCCACAGACCACTTAACACACCCAAAATTTTGAAGTTAAAGATGTGGCAGTGTCACTCTTAGAACTAAACGGAACAGTCGCACGACATGTCATGTCTAGAATCATCCGATTTAAATGTTGTTGACCCATCAACAAATATAGTTTAAAGCCTCCACAGATACCATATGCATATATAATCATCATATGTGCAAAAGTTAAATAGCTGTTACATGTCCTCTTAATTTTTAAAATTTTTTGCCGTCTAATAATATTTTTAAGTATTTTTCAGTGTTAGCTTCTGTAGTTTATAAATGGGTATAGGCCTGCATAAAAAGAACACAGCATATTATTCCTTTGGCCAATGGCCTTGCCGCAGTGGTAACACCGGTTCCTGTCAGATTACCGAAGTTAAGTGCTGTCAGGCTGGGCTAGCACTTGGATGGGTGACCATCCGGTCTGCTGAGTGCTGTTGGCAAGCGAGATGCACTCAGCCCTTGTGAGGGAAACTGAGGAGCTACTTGACTGAGAAGTAGCAGCTCCGGTCTCGGAAACACATACAGCCAGGAGAGCGGTGTGCTGACCACATGCCCCTCCATGTCTGCATCCAGTGACGCCTGTGAGCTTAGGATGACATGGCGGCCAGTTGGTATTGTTGGGCCTTCATGGCCTGTTCGAGAGGAATTTTCTTAGTTTTTATATTATTCCTTTAGAGACTTGCCCTCAATGCAATATCAGTCCCATTTAGTTACATATGAATCATATGTACATATTATTCTTGGAAATGGATTTTTCTAGGGAAGAAATGCAGAAAATATAAACAGAGCTTTCAAACTACAGAAAAGGACCATGAAAACAACAATAAGAAATAGTAATGCAAAGATCTTTCGAAATCCCTGGAAATTTTAACTATACTAGATGAGAATATTATCCTTTCAGTTATGCAAATAATAAATAACTTTGATAAATATTGCAGAAACTGCTCTGTCCCTGAGTATTTGATCATCATTATCATCTATACTGTACCTACATTTACCAAAAAAGGAATAAATATAAAACTCAAACCAGTATTTTCTACTAAGGAATAAAATTTCATCATAAACTGCCAAAAAATTAATTTAAAGTGCATTAAAAAGCATTTGTTAAGTTATACTTAAATACAATACTGTAGGTGTGCAGTAAAAAAGAAATACGACTTATTAATGGAACACCTGTCATTTCACTGCACACTTCCAGGCAGTAATGATTTTTTTTCTGGAAAACTTCAAATGAGAGAAATGCAAAGAATAATACCAATCACAGTTGCAGTTTGCATTCATAATGGATAAAATGAAAATAATACTAATATCTTATCCTCTTTCTGAGCTCAATCCCCAACTCAGTTCATCATCATCATCACAGTCCTGTTGCCAACCAGAGAGAGAGAGAGAGAGAGAGAGAGAGAGAGAGAGAGAGAGAGAGAGAGAGAGAGAGAGAGAGAGAGAGAGAGAGAGAGAGAGAGAGTGTGTGTGTGTGTGTGTGTGTGTGTGTGTGTGTGTGGACAGAAATTTGTGAAGGAATTAAGTGTTTTCAGTGTAGTGTATATTTATCGGCTTTCTACAAATTAACAGAACAGTCAGTTTTCTTTACTTGAGCCTGCAGTTCAAAAGAAAAAAGTAATAAAGTAAGATAGTGTAATATTTTTTGTATGCAGTCGTAATGTTAATGAAAGACACTTTTTCTGACAAAGCAGGCTACACTTTCCAACAACTGTCAAGTTATGTCGGTATTTTGCATGTGGAATTTATTCACTACTGATCTATAAGTAACTTTGAAACCACTGTCATTCATCATTTTTACAAGCAGCATTGGCCATTTGACACTGCTGAATATGATTCCATCTGGGCTTTTGAGTTTTGCATCTTCAGTGATAGGCACCCATATTGTTTCCACATGTTTCTTATGTCATCTACCCATCATTCATTTGGTCCTCATCTATGTATTTTTTTTCTCTTGAAATCCATCATTCTCTGCAAATAACCACACACAAAATCAGTCACAATGCCAAGACTAACAAATCTTCACTGCTGTATGTAACGTGTAAACAGGTTAGATGCAAGCAATAAAACCAACTGGAGATTCCAGCCTGATTTCAAATAGCAACAATGAATCTCTCTCATCAATGGCATGTTCAATAATGATCACAAATTTACATCCTATCGATATGAAGAAACCAGATTGAACTTGTACAAGTCGAAAGACGTGAAAGGGAAACAGCAGTTGAGAATGGAATGTGACAGTGTTATAGCCTACTCCCAATATTATTCAATCTTTAAACTGAGCAAGCAGCATAAAACACGAGAAAAATTTGGAAAGGAAATTAAAATTTAGATTGAAGAAATAAAAACTTTAAGGTCAGCCAATAGTAAACAACTTGGAAGATCAAGAACAAAATGGATAATGCCTGGAAATGAGGTTTTAAGGTGAATATCAAGCTAAGCAAGAGTAATGGAATTTCCTCAAATTTAATTAAGAAATTAAGATGATAGAAGTAGAGAATATGTAAAATGCAAACAGGCGATATGAAGGAAAACATTTCTGAAAAGAGAAACCTGTTAACATCAAATACAAATTTAAGTGTCCAAAGGTATTTTCTGCAGGTATTTATCAGGAATATACCCTTGTATTAAATGGAATATGGACAATAAACAGTTCAGACAAGAATAGAATGAAGTGTTTGAAATGTGGTGCTGCTGAAGAATGTTTAAGACTGGATGGGTAGAGCAGTCAATTAATGAATCAAATAGGTGAGAAAATAAATTTAGGGCACAGCTTGCCTAAAAGAAGACACTGGTTGATAAGACATCCCGGGGTATAAAAGAATAGTCAATCTGTTCATGGAGGGACATGTCGTTGGGGGAGGGCCAAAACTGTAGACGAAGGACTAAGCTTGATTACAGTAAACAAATTCAAGCAAATGTAGGCTGCAGTAGTTATGCAGAGATGAAGTAATTATAGGATTAATTTTAATGTGCACATTTCTGTTCTTTGAAAGATCCGTTTAAGATATCTAGTATGGTTAGCTCATAACTTTTTTTTTGAACAAATAAAAAAATAAATTTACACTTGCAAACTAAAGCTATTTATTATAATGTATGCAATAAAACGAAAAGCACTGGTCTCATAACTAATGGAAGAAGTGTCCACATCAGACAAAAAAAAAAAAAATATTACTATTATGAAACATGCCTTGCCCCAGAGAACATGGCAAGCATGGTACATTAGTTAGGCACTTGGCAAGTGTAGTGGCCACAAGGAGAAGGAAAGGGATGATAAGTAGTATAAGATATAATCCAATGGGTGTAAGTGGATTTCCAAGGAGGATTATGAGAAGTGGTTGCTCAACAACAACTTCATAGTGCAACGGCAGGTGAAATTCCCAACCAGGGACAGCAACGAAAAATAAAGCTTCAAAAAATTTTTTTTTTTTTTTTGATATCCGGTGAAGTTGCTTACTCTAGAGAAGAAACAATGGCCCAGATGTCGAGAATGATGTAGCAACAGAACTTTTGTGAGAGAAACATTAATACGAATCAAAATTATTCACCAATGGTTTAACAGTAAGGTGTGTATAGTTTTAGTTATCACCTTTCCGAAGTTACTTGCAAAATTGCATTTAAGAGTTCGATTTATCTCAGTTAGGCTAAGGAGATAGTCTTGTCATGCTGTAAGTGATCTGATTTGCCTGTGCAATAATTCAAACTTCCGTCTTAGTGAAGCAATGATTTTGGATATGAAACTTCCTAGTAGTTTAAAACTGTGTCGGACCGAGACTCGAACTCGGGACCTTTGCCTTTCTCTAGAGTGTTCTACCAATGAGCTACCCAAGCATGACTCATGACCCACACTCACAGCTTTACTTCCACCAGCACTGTCAGTAGCTCAGTTGGCAGAGCACTCGCCCGAGAAAGGCAAGGTCCCGTGTTTGAGTTCAATCCAGCACAGTTTTAATCTGCCAGGAAGATTCATGAAAATTTCACCCTGATTTTGGATATGCCTGCTGCTTGATATCCAACAGATGCTTTCCAACATTACCTCATAGTACACTTAGATACAAAGTAGTGAGTGTCTGGATAATCATTCACAGCACCTCAAAACTCAGCTATTTGACATCCAAAGTGTGCAGATAAATGGGATGTCCAACAAACTTTACAAATGGAATAGGTTGTTCGTATGTTACCAGGAAATATGCCTTTTAATTAATTTTGTATCTGTTCCTTTTACAGATCAAATATTCCTCGCTGTTAGTGGCATTGTCCTAATCGTGGAAGCAGCAACTGGTATTCTGACAAGAACTGAAAAACAAAACCTTTTTTTTTTGTTTAAGAAGTCAAATTATTTCTCTAAACATAATGCAATCAAAAATGTAAATTCTGTCAAAAATCAAACCCTGACTTAAAATTTTCCACTCTACAAAAGCACTCATAATAATATAGGAGTCAACAGGTAAATATTCAGCCTTGGGTCTTGTGAGGGTTCACTACATCAGGTCACGTAAATCTCAGGTTAGTTCATACAGTTTATCATTCTAAATCTGAGAACGGTTACATGTGTTGTACAAAAGGTATGCCTACTGTATTAGTCAAATTACTTTACATATAATTACTGAAGAGTTCATTGACTTTCAGTCCCCACTACATTGACCAAATTCAAGAAAGTATTTAATAACAGCACAACACCAAAAGTCACGTGAAGCTCATTCAGACATTCAATTCTCTGTACAATAAACTTAGTGCCATTAAATATATGTATGATAGCTACATATAACATACTGACAAGAAGAAATTAACATCTGCTTTATTGTCATTGTGACTGCGGCATTTCCCTTCTAGCAACCCAATGCTTTTGGGACAAGTCATCAGAGTAATACATTACCTCAAATCACACATTCTGCACAAGAGTTGTTCTGTGGCTTTCATATTCACCTGTATTGTTGCTAATGAAACATCTGTGAAAGTGAATTACACAGAAACCGACATGCGGTAGACCATAAAGCACTACCATCGTGAACTGCGGTCGCGTTAAAAGGTAAATTAACGCTTAAGGCTCTGTTTCAGTAGTCGGCAATTGGTTACCTTTTCCAACTGTCATGCAGTACTTTTTTTTACACCTAAAACCATGCATACAAGAATTTTTCTCAAGAGTTTATTTGCTGCATCACATATCAATGCGAAAACTTCTGTAAAGCTTTCGCAGAGCTAGCATCTGCTTATATTCCTTAGAGCGCAATCACAGAAACTTTATATGAAATTCATACCTACTGTTGATGTAATATTTATTGTGAGCACTTTGCCTCCTCTTTGAAGGTGATTCTTTAAACACACTGTTCGAAATCGTACACATCCTTGAAAATCATCAACTAACTGTTGAACATTTTGTAAGCACATTCCATCACCTTCCCTGTTACAACCGCTCTTGTCTGCTCCCCATCGTCATAAAAATTTCAAGTCCATAACAGCAAGCATATCCACCAATACATTTTCCTGTACTGCTTGCACTACAACAGAAGGTTTGTCTACGCATCACGCGCAAACTAATGAAGCCGAACATTCCCGAAAGATGTCATGGGGCCTGTGTTTTCGTAATCAGGTGTGTTTTCGGTCGTCTCCGTTAGCCGTCGTTAGGGTTCGCTCAGGAGGTGGTCATCAAAGGAAATTTGAACGAGCGCCTGTGTGTTGTTGCAGTGTGTAGCGGTGCAACTTACTAAAATGGACCAATCATTTATTTTGCGATAACTGTTACAGTAATAACAATTATTTTCTATGTCAGTTTTTTTTTAAGTTGCTAATAACTGGCAGTCGCCTGTGTTGTGATTGGCTGATGCAGAACAGACTGATCGGACGCCATTTGTCATTTCATGATTTTGAAAGGGTGGCGCATGTATTTGGTGGTTCTTGCATTACAACTTACGTGCAACGAAACGTGGTTTTTTGCTACCACCACATGAAAGAGCCATCGAAAATGCGTCGGTTTTGTAGGACTTTTTTAGAAGGACGAAAAATGTGATGTCTGTAAATGAAACTGATTTTGCCACAAACATCAGCTCCCATGCATCGTAATAGCAGTAAACTAGCTGCAACAAGTGTAAATGCTAGTAGAGCGTGGATTCGTTTTCTCATTGTGCAGACGTTTCGTTTCATAAAAGCAGTATATACGTTAGGTAGTAAAGTTTTGAACGAAGTTATAAAAATTCCACGATTTAGTCAGCTAAACACTCAGTATGATATTTAATGTTATGAGAGTAAAATATTAATATGTATATTTCATTTTCCCAAGCTTCCAAAATATTGAGTTTTCTATAATATATTCACACACACACACACACACACACACACACACACACACTCATATCAGAGCCCATAAGGATATTTTACAGTAATTCCGATAACAATTAGTCATCAGATTTCGCTTCTGTTTATATAGCTACCACTAAGCTTTTTTGTAGATACCTCTACACGGAAACAACGCAATACATCCAGCTGCTATACGATGTTGTTACTGCCATCCAAAATTATGTTATTACATGCTGAGAAGACAGGAAATAAATCGTCAGTGTAGACGCTAAATAGAAATTAAGTAACTTGTCGTTCAGGAAAGCGAGGAGTACAATAACCACGTAGAGTTTCACAACCAAACCTTGTAGAGAAGTACTCGAAAGGCATCGACATGTTACGTTACAAAAATGTGTCTGTATGGTGCAGCAGTGCCGAAGGCCAAATTAGATTTTTAACAGATATAAAAATTATGAAGCCAATTATAGGCTCAGAACAGGGCTCTGTATTCTGGCACATAAATCATGGAGTAAGCAAGGGATCCTGGTACAGTGCACTTTCATTCGTTGCCGTTGATTCCGCGCAATGTCCCGAAGCAACTGACGTAAGTAATCCCTTCCATTTCCCTCCCCCCCCCCCCCCCCCCTCTTCCCCTAGGCCATCAATATACGTATAACGTACCGCAACTGCGAATTCCGTGTGGAGTCTGTTCTTTCAGACATTTCATATACATTAGTAAGCTTTCAGTACTCCAAGAAAACTGATATCCCACAGAAATTAAAAAAGAAATATTTCCGGACGTAATGATGTTGTGGTTTGTGATGTCATTACTGCGCGGAGTTTAGTTTATGAGTTGGTTGTGTTTGTAGATGTCGTCTTGTTGCAGTTGATGGTGTCCGATAGTGGTGTGTGTGTGTGTGTGTGTGTGTGTGTGTGTGTGTTGGGTTCATTTGAGCTTTGGTATTGGCGGAGCGCAGTTTTTGGGAGTGCCTGTGATTGAAGAATTGAAACTGGTTTGAGTGAGTTATCATTTAACCTTTTCTTTTTTTGTTCATGTAATTGTGATGTCGACAGGTGTTACTGGTTTGCTGTTTGTGGCGCGGTAAGACGTTTAATTTATTGTGTGGCTTCTTTAGTTAGGTATAGATACGACTACGAAATACAATAGCGCGATGTTGCGTGCGGAGATTGGTGAGGACATGATGCCTTTGATCGAGTTTCTCCAGATGTTCGGACTGTTAGCAGACATTGTGAAATGTAGTGTGTGCAGGGAAAACATGAGGTTGGCGAGAGTTCCGGCGTCTTGGACCAGGGGCTGTTAAGCGGGTATTAAGCAGGTATTACTCGATGATCCGCTGCGAAAGGTACTGGTCTAGCGCGACAGCCACCTAGCAGTAGAACGGGTGAAACTACGAAAATTAGGACACTAGACTTGGCCACTGTGTCTATGTTTCGATACAGTGTATCGATACGTGGAACTGTTTCAGTGTTTCGGAACGGCTGTGGTTCACTGTTTCGAAACAGTGGTGTTTCATTCCGCCCATGTCTCGGATAACCGGACCAGATTCGATCTCGAGCCAGACACAGAAACTGTATCGTTGTTTCAAAATAAGGCTGTATCAGTCCACCTATGCTTGGAACGGACTAATTGTATCGAAACAGTGATGTTTCGTTCCACTCTGTGTCGGACGAGATTCGGGCTCGGCACAGGTACTGAAACACAACATACCACTTCATGAAACTCTTTCAAGAGTGTCGAAATCTTTTTGACAAGCAATAGCATGAAGCTTATGATATCCGAAAATAGAGCTTCGTTTCTAGCTGACTGTCCTATTCCGAAATGGCGTAACATCTGCTTTATAAACACTAGCCAAACAATAAAACGCATACTATTCACATTCAAAATAATAAATATGTGAAAATCATTCAGTTAAATTACACTTTTTTTATAACATACGTTTCTATGTTCATGTACAGTAATCATATTAAGAAACGCAAGTAAGCCTACAACAGACTCGAACTCGGGACCTTTGCCTTTCGCGGGCAAGTGCAACTGAGCTACCGAAGCACGACTCATGCCCGGTCTCACTGCTCTACTTCTGCCAGTATCTCGTCTCCTACCTGTGAGACCGGGCCTGAGTCGTGCTTCGGTAGCTCAGTTGGTAGAGCACTTGCCCGCGAAAGGCAAAGGTTCCGAGTTCGAGTCTCGGTCGGGCACACAGTTTTAATCTGCCAGGAAGTTTCATATCAGCGCACACTCCGCTGCAGAGTGAAAATCTCATTCTGGAAGCCTATAACATTTTGAATAAAAAAGGCGTAGGGTGACAGTTATTAGACACATACATAAATTTGATGTAGGTATAATTGCAAGAAATCTGTTTGACATATCACTGATAGTGTAATGGTGAACGGGAAGGGCTGGGAAGCATGGTGAATTTATAGTAACGGTTCGAAACACCTTGAAAGACAAAAAATTTTTCTGTTATATTTTGTTATTTATTCGAATTATTTGGCGTTATTTGTGAGTCTACAGTCACTGTGCCTATTATCCACAATGATTCCCTTTGTGTAGATGGAAATTAGCAGGATGGGTATATTACCCATACTAACGGAATGTGGGAATCTCAGTAGAATATCCGTTGTTTCTGCAGTTTGCTCCCACCTCCAGTTCCGTTCGTGGTGGTTCTTCTGTCTGTCATCTATGGCCGTCCTCAGGCAATTGAAAAGTATAAAAGTCACACGACACGAAAGCAACGCATTTGCTGCAGGAAATACGAAACTGCCAAGACGCCTAAGTCATAGTTTCATACTTTCTGCGACATGATTAGCGCTCTCGCACCTCATTTGTGTTTATATGGACATACTTTCACAGTAGACATTCAAGATGGTAAAATGTGTAGGTTTATTAGATTACAAAACACAAACTGTTTCACTGTTTCGAAACAGCGTATCGGAACATTACATTGTACTGTTTCATTTGTTTCGAAACAGTTACGTGTTTCAGTTTGCCCATCTCTATAGGACACATTACCCGCGCGCCAGAGTAGACAAACTGCCGTCAATCCGCGCATGCGCACAAGGAGGTATGTAGTAACCTACGTACGTGAAAAACAATTACTGTACTTAATAAATAATGGCAAAAACAGTTTCTTATTAAATAGAAACCTTGAGCTCACATAATTTGAACGAATGACGTTCGAATGTGTCACACGGCCCCCCCATGTGTTTCGCGCGGTAGAACGAACGCCTTTACAAGAGATCAGACGGTTCTCTTTGCTGATGATACAAGTATAGTAATCACACCTGAGAAACAAGAATTAACTGATGAAATTGTCAATACTGTCTTTCAGAAAATCACTAAGTGGTTCCTTGTAAACGGACTCTCACTGAATTTTGATAAGACACAGTACATACAGTTCCGTACAGTGAATGGTATGACGCCATTAATAAATATAGACCTTAATCAGAAGCATATAGCTAAGGTAGAATATTCCAAATTTTTAGGTATGTCCATTGATGAGAGATTAAATTGGAAGAAACACATTGATGATCTGCTGAAACGTTTGAGTTCAGCTACTTATGCAATAAGGGTCATTGCAAATTTTGGTGATAAACATCTTAGTAAATTAGCTTACTACGCCTATTTTCACTCATTGCTTTTATATGGCATCATATTTTAGGGTAATTCATCACTGAGGAATAAAGTATTTATTGCACAGAAGCGTGTAATCAGAATAATAGCTGGAGTCCACCCAAGATCATCCTGCAGACATTTATTTAAGAATCTAGGGATATTCACAGTAGCTTCTCAGTATATATACTCTCTTATGAAATTTGTTATTAACAACCAAACCCAATTCAAAAGTAATAGCAGTGTGCATAACTACAATACTAGGAGAAAGGACGATCTTCACTATTCAAGATTAAATCTAACTTTGGCACAGAAAGGGGTGAATTATACTGGCACTAAAGTCTTTGGTCACTTACCAAATAGTATCAAAAGTCTGACATATAACTAACAAGTATTTAAGAAGAAATTAAAAGAATTTCTGAATGACAACTCCTTCTACTCCATAGAGGAATTTTTAGATATAAATTAAGAAAAAAAACATTAAAAAAATAAAAAAAATAAAAATAAAAAAACACAAAAAAAATAAAGTTGTTATATTAACTTAAGTATATTGTTAAATTAACCTAATTATGTCATGTATTGGAAAATTCGACTCGTTCCACATCATTACGAAATATCGTATTCATGATCCATGGAACTAGTATTAATCTAATCTCATCTAATCTATTTGTGTTTCGCGTTCTTGCCGTCTACTGCGCATGTGCACCAGTTGTATGCTGCGCGGATGGTGTAATAGGTCTATGTGAACCAGCTTGTAGTTACAGATATGCACGCTTTGGGGCGATGGTGCATAGGTGTACGGTTTACGCGCATTGTGTAATCGAAAGCATAACCTTCGGCGCTTACCAGACGCGGTACTTGGTTCGAGAAATCTAGGTTGGCCATGGGAGAGATTGTTTTAATGACTTGCTATGTTTGTCCTCTATCAGTTTTTGCGAGCATGAAACTGGAGTGAGTCGGAGGACGGTTTTCGATTGGTTTTCTTTTTGTATGATAGTGTGTTCGCAATATGTGAAGTATAGGCGTAAGTTGGGTGGGCCGGGCGTGGTGGTCGAGATAGACGAATTTCAATTTGGGAAGAGAAAGTATGGGAGGGGCAAGTCTTCGGTCGGTTTATGGGTGTGTGTGTGGAGAGGGGAAGGGGGGGGGCTTTATTTAGGAGGGTGAGTATGCGGATTATGTTTTCATTCAGTGTTTTGGAAGGGCGTACTAAGACGGAATTGGAGGGGTTAACTGAAGAGTATATAGAGGAGGAGAGTGCTGTGGTGTCAGATGCTTTTTCGTCATCCAGGGGACTGGGGAAGAGGAGTTATGATCATTTAGTTGTAAACCATAGCTTACAGTTCAAAAATTATGAAACTGGGGCGAGTACCAATGCAATAGAGGGGTTTTGGGGGGCGGTTAAATATCATTTAGATGAGTATTGCTGGCGGGAGAGCTTCCCTAGGGAGTATTATGTTTTTCGCGTTTTTTTGAGGGCAGATAGTAAGACGTACAGGCCAAGGGTGGTTAGTTGAGGGAGTTTTGTATATATGTGTGTGTGGTGAGGGGGGGGGGGGTGTTGTGGATTGTTTTCCTTTGTTTTTTGTCATCTTTTTGTGTTTGGGATCGTGGTGTGCGTTTCTATATGTTTATATTTAGCTTGTCCCTGCCCTAAACCCCCCCCCCCCCCCCCCTATTTTCCCGCGCTTGGCCCGTTGGTTTGATTATATTTTTGGAGAGAGATGTTATTGTCTTATTTATATGTATTTTCGTGTTTGTTGTCGTGTTTATGTAGTGACGTCATAGGCGCCATATTGGAGACGCTGAGAATGGTCATTTCCGCAATATTGGTGATGTCATGCGTTAAACCAGAGGGATGGAATCGGACGCTTGTGTAATCCCCCTTATTTACGGCAGTGAAATAAATCAATAGCTTTTTTTTCGAACTAAATGTAGACCAACACACTAATATGGTCTTGGTTAAAATACCCTGGATGGTTAGTGTGCTCAGTCTTATGAGTACTAGAGTTCAAGGAATCAGCAACTTTTTCTCGATTAGATGTCTTCAGAAATGGTTCCTCTCACTCAAGGGTTTTCCTTCATCCATATCTGGCAGCTATTAATATCTCTCTCACGCAGGGAGTTTTGCGAAAAGAGCTGAAACGAGACAAGGAATGGGCGTGGATCAAAGAATGCTGTTGTTATATACCACGTAATAATCTACAAAAGATATGTACGATGATACACCTACTTTGCAAGGTCGTACATCTTCTGAAAAATTTGCTGTTATCAGCACCCGGTGAAAATACAAAACACCTCGAATTATCTCAGCGACTAACATGCCAACTAATAAATTCCTCTTCGTTTCCTAAATCATTGACGTTGTGGAGAGAAATAATAACCGTGCGTGTATGTCCATAGACATTTCAAAACGAGTACAATTAATTGCATCAAAATAATGTTGAAATTCCGGATAATATGACTGCGAAGGTAACCCGAGTGTTGACTCGCATTTCCTGGAAATCGATTTCAGTTGCTGTACATGGGTGGACTCGCCCATAGAGACCCGTCACGAGAAACGATCCTCACATATATACATCTGTCTATATTCTCATAGAGGTTTTAGGGGTGGAAAATGACGGAACCTTGTGGTTTGTTCCCCTTGTCCAGATTCGAGTGAAAATCTGAACATTCGTTTCCCTCATGAAAGAAAACGACGGAACCTGGTCTTTGGTGTCACTTATCCGGGTTCGGCTTATTTCATGTTAACTTCAGCAATCATTTTTCAGTCACAGTATGATGTTTTGCTCAATTCATAGTGCTGTTAAAAGTAATTAAGTTCGTTAGGAATGTACATTTCGAATAGCCAAAGATGTGGCTATTGTAATGTAGCAACCGTTACTGGGTGGTTTATTATTCTGTCACTCACACAATACACTATTCTGTTACAGCAGGGTAGCAGAAGCGACTGGGACATGAAGCATCATTAATCAATCGTGGTTTGATTAGCATCCAGAACGAAAGCAATAAGAGAGAGAGAGAGAACAAGAACCGTGTACTGTACGCTTTTTTATGAATGTTACTGTACATACCGTATTTATTCTTTCACAGCACTATGATCCTGTTCCAGTACATGCGAGGCTAAATCAGCATGCTGTGACATGAGCACGGATCTGAGTTGAGGAGATGGACGAACGCTATTCTGCGTGGGACGCACACTTAAAAGTGCAATGGCTAAAACGGAATAAAAACTACGTATTCTAAAATAGGGAAATATTTCTGTTCTATCACATTAGAAAAGTATTTTATGTAAAACTAAACATTTGCATACAATCCATTTTTAAAGGTTAACGGATCTACAGATAGTAAACAGTCCGGCGGTTTAAAACAAAGGGATTGGCGAACCGTTTGACTGTCTTCATTTGTTACGGGAACCGCCCACACACAGTGTTACACAATACACACATGTGGATTAGAATAATTATTGATCGTGTACCTAGATCGCACGTACCTGTTTGCACTAGGCGTTTATCTTCTCTATGCTGCAACCAACAACTAGAATTTAATCCTGTAATTTTTTGTTTAATTAGTTGCAGGTGTGAAAGCATTCACATAATGAGAACAATTACCTGGCAAATATCTACATATATTCGACCAGTGAGACACATTAATGTGGACAGCACTGTTCATAAAGTGTTTCATTACCGGTAATACAATAGTCGTAAGTTTTAATTTAGCATTTCAGCCACGGTGGCCTATTCCCACTATATCGAAACCTTTTGTCGTGGTAGTCTGTCATACTGGTCATCTATTAGCACTCAATCATTTAATAATCACTGTGCAGATAGTTAGTTCTGCTCTTAGACAGTTGGCACAGATTCTTTTAATTAACACTGGTACGCACTGACAACACTACGCGTAATAGTTTTGCGACGCGCCTGGTTGTTTATTTCGCGCTACCGCACTGGTGACTTTTAATTGCTCACAGTTTATAGGTCTCTTCTAATTAAAATGTTCACTGAGTTATGGTCAGCATTTGTTGATTCCGTAACCGTCGCGGCGCGGCTGATCGTTACCTCGACCACACGACAAACGAATGCGGAAAGTACACTTTCAGTAATAATTTACGAATACTTTCGAACACGGACATAAACATACACCTTCGGTAGGGAAAGTATCATGTGTTATTTGGCAATGAACAGTTGGAGCTTTCGTAGGTCACGCGTGCCACAATACTAGCGGCGCCCACACGCACGACTCTAAAGCCCAGTTTACATGACGACATTGGGTTGCGCCATTCGTTGCGTGGAATGAGTTGCACGCAAGTGGTTTCATATATGACTGTAGACACGGCGACACCAGTATACACTTCAGTTTCGTCGTTTTGTGGGTCCCTGAGTCGTGCCTGAAATGAAGTTTTGGCAGTTGCACGTCGCTCAGTTGTGATGGAGTTAAAACTTGTTGCATGCAATCGCTGCATAAGAAAAAATGAGAAACGTGTTTCGATTCGCGACTGGAAGAAGAAAAGACGTCAGCTAGGTTGCTCAGCACCCTTGCTGAAATTTATAACGGAAGACCCAAGAAGTTCTTTTAATTATCTTCGAATGTCACCAGAACTGTTCACGTTTCTTCCAAATAGAGTTAATTATGCGATAAGGAGTAAAAGTACTGTAACGCAAGAAGCACTGTCGCCAGAACAGAAATTACATATCATACTGCGTGCATTACAATCGAGAACACTCGGCATGATACAAGAAGCGCTTTTAGTTGGTGATGATTTTTCATTAACACCAATAATTATTAACATTAACAGTAATAATTAACATTAACAGCAATAATTAGTCGAAGCAGGCACTAAGAAGAGAATGGTTTGCAAACTACTCTCTTGAAGATAGAACTGTACAGTGACAATATTTCAAAATTCTAACGTATGTGAATGGGGAGCACTGCAGCCACGTTTTAAATAGATGAATATTGAATAAAGAATGCAGTTTCTTGATTTGTATAGCTTTCCCTCCTGTCAACAATATTTCTTAACAAAGAGTTGACCAACTTATACGCGCTCCTAACTCAATAAACTTCGCCCTGCAGCTCAGATATTGTCAAACCATCTATATTATAATCGCAGATGGCGGTCTCAGCGGCAGCAATATGTTGCTTATTTTTGTAATCAGCATCACTGAAATCCCACAAACAACTATGCAAAGCATAGATATCCGTAAAGCGAACATTATTCTCCGTTCCCCACTTCATATTTCAGTTTGTCTACACTCTACGAACACACCAAACCTCAAAACTCATGGAACTAGTGCCGCCAAAGTTGGAACACGCCGAAAGTGTTTAGTTTCACCAACGATTCGCGCAAACGCGCGGTGCGCATGCGCAGTGGCCGGTAGCGCAGTTGCCTGCAACCTAGTGTCATCGTTTAAATTAGGCATTCCTAAACACACTCCGCGTTCTCGATAGGGATAATTATCGACTTTGAGGCGGGCAGAGACATTACGAGGGGCCTTCAATAAGTAATGCAACACATTTGTTTCTCGACCAGTTTCGGCTGAAAAATGCAGAATTTGTTGTGGAACACCATGGAACATTCCCGCTTCAGCATCTAAAGTTTCATGAAGTTCCGATAGGTGGCGGCGCTATTGAAGTGGCGTCTGTAACGGAGGTGTGTTCCAAGCAGAGTGCTGTCACTGAGTTTCTTTTTGCGGAAAACCAGAGCGTCGCAGATATTCATAGGCGCTTGTATAATGTCTACGAAGACCTGGCAGTGCACAAAAGCACGGTGACTCGTTGGGCGAGGCGTCTACCATCGTTGCAACACAGTCGCGCAATCCTGCCCCGCGTGCCGGCCGGCCGCACACAGCTGTGACTTCTGCAATATTGGAACGTGCGGACACTCTGATTCGAGGTAGTAAGTAGGCTGTTTAGATTTTTATGTAAGTAGGCTATTTAGGTTTTTATGTTGGTAACACCACGTAGCGCTCTATACGAAAATCAGTGACTGTGCTGTGTGAAGTCTGTGGCTGGTTTGCACTATTGGAATATTTGCTATTGTGGTGTTGGGCAGTTGGATGTGAACAGCGCGTAGCGTTGCGCAGTTGGAGGTGAGCCGCCAGCAGTGGTGGATGTGGGCAGAGAGATGGCAGAATTTCGAGAGCGGACGATCTGGACGTGTTTGCATCAGAAAGAGTAAATTTGTAATACTGTATATCATGAACTGATATACATATGATGACTTTTGAATATTATTAAGGAAAATGTATTGTTTGTTCTCTATCAAAATCTTTCATTAGCTAAATTCGACATATGAAACATCCCCTTAGAAAAATTTATGAATTACTGTGCTGGTAAACCCCTTACCCCTGTAATAGTTTTACCCTTTTTCAGGTAGTCGATGCGGATTATCCCTTGCGAATCCCAAAAGACAGTCACCATAACCTTTCTGGCCGAACGACTGGTCTTCGCCTTTTTAGGTGCCGATTCTCCCTCGGTAACCCATTGTTTGGATTGTCGTTTGGTCTCAGGAGAATAGTATTGTATCCATGTTTCATCCACAGTGACGAAACGACGCCTTAAGTCCAGTGGATTCTTCCTGAACAGTTGCAAACCATCCTTGCAACACTTCACACGATTCCGTTTTTGGTCAAGCCTGAGCAATTGCGGAACCCATCTTGCGGATAGCTTTCTCATGTCCAAATGTTTGGGCAAAATATGATGTATCCGTTCATTCGTGATGCCCACAGCACTAGCAATCTCACCCACCTTAACTCTTCTGTCATCCAACACCATACCACAGATTTTATTAATGATTTCTGGAGTCGTAACCTCCACAGGACGTCCAGAGCGTTCAGCATCACTTTTGTGCCCATATGACCCCTCCGAAAATTTTGAAATCACGTACAAACTGTTCTAATCGAAGGTGCAGAATCACCGTAATGTTTACCAATCTTCTCTTTAGTCTCCTGAGGCGTTTTGCCTTTCATAATGTTTAATCAACACACAAAATTCTTTTTCGTCCATTTTTTCACAGTCACTCGATTTCCTTGCTTCAGACGAATGCCAAACACAAAGAAATAGACCAATATGGCTGAAACTTGGTGTTCGTTCTTTCCAAAGATTCTACTATCTAAACATGACCTCGATACGCGCCGGTGGTGCCATCTCTCGGATTTTGCACGGACTTTTCAGACGCCCCTCGTACTTTTCATTTTTACACTAAGAAAACTGGCAGGATTAATTTAGCCTTTCCTACATTTTCAAAAATGAACACTTTCAGGATATATTTCGTTAAATATGAGAACGAAAAATAATTGCCATACCACGTTTACTCCGAGAGTAACTGTCTGTTTATTTTCGACATCCTACAGGATAAAAATAATTGATATAGGGTCGAGAGTAAACAGCTCCCTCAGTAACAGAAACATGTAACTTAACTCTGTTCTTTTCACTTGCTCCCTCTCTCACGCACACACAATGGCGTCGTATACATCGGCGCTACCTGCACCCTGCCCGCCTCTGCATCACCGTATACCGTCGCGGTGGCGAAGCCATACAAGTTTCAGCAGTGCCGCGAGACGCGCCTCAAACATTTATGCTCTCCGGAGACAGCAGGCGACGTCGCTGCCAGAGGATCGGCAGAATGAGGCACCTCCGTTTCTATAAGAGGACTCCAGAAGCCTGTCTGTCAATAAAGAACTGATACAGTATCACGGACAACGAGCAGAAGACCATTGAGGGAAGCGAAATGTCTCACACGAGACATGTGGTACTGGAAAACTTTAATTGGGTTTACATCTGCTCTTGCACGGCAGGCGCTTGGGAACAGGAGCTGGAATGTAATTTAAAAAGTTACATTGTGATGTTTGAGGCTAATAACTACTGCTGACACTCTCAGCGAGGCTTCGCAAATTCGGCGCTTTTTTAACGAAGCATCCACTCGCCAGCTTCAGGCTGTCAAGTTGTTGCTGAAAGAATTGTTTTAGTGAAACACGTGTGCGCAATTACGTGTCGGCGGCTCGTTTCCACCACCTTTCTACGCGTAGTGCTTTTAGTGCGGATTCGGATTGAAACTGTGAGTGTCGGCGAGCAGAATCTTTCGAATATCGCAACGCCCGGGGACCTCAGTAATAGAAATCTATATCTCTAAGCCTACATTTACGGCACATCCACGATTGCATAATCTTCGTGTCGATTAACCAAATACGAGGGTAATCCCAAAACTAAGGTCTCCTATTTTTTAAGTACATAACCTCTTTATTTCTACAGTGGTTTACATCAGTTTACAGCTTGAACATTTAGCTATTTTTCGACATAATCACCATTTCTGTCGATGCATTTTTGTAGACGCTGTGGAAGATTTTGTATGCCTATGTCATACCAGCTCGCCACCATGCTGTTCAGAAAGTTATGAACCTTTCACCTCGTCGTCGGAGCTGAATCGCTTTCAGGCCAAATGTTCTTTTAACCTCGGGCGCCAAGTCAGTACTATAGGGTGGGTGGGTGATTACGTTCCACTGAAACTGTTGCAGGAGAGCAATGATTTGTCGAACGATGTGTGGGCGAGCGTTGTCGTGGAGAATGCGTACGCCCTTGCTCAACATTCCTCTTCTCCGGTTCTGAATTGCCTGCTCGAGTTTTTTAGTCTCACAGTACCTGTCAGCGTTAATTGTGGTCCCAGTCGACCAACAATACCCCTTTCCTATCCCAAAAAATGGTTGTCATGAGTTTACCGGCAGACAGTTTTTGCCGGCCGGAGAGACCGAGCGGTTCTAGGCGCTACAGTCTGGAACAGCGCGACCGCTACGGTGGCAGGTTCGAATCCTGCCTCGGGCATGGATGTGTGTGATATCCTTAGGTTACTTAGGTTTGAGTAGTTCTAAGTTCTAGGGGACTGATGACCTCAGAAGTTAAGTGGTTCTAATGGTTCTGAGCACTATGGGACTTAACTGCTGAGGTCATCAGTCCCCTAGAACTTAGAACTACTTAAACCTAACTAACCTAAGGACATCACACACATCCATGCCTGAGGCAGGATTCGAACCTGCGACCGTAGCGGTCGCGCGGTTCCAGACTGTACCGCCTAGAACCGCTCGGCCACTCCGGCTGGCGAAGTTAAGTCCCATAGTGCTCAGAGCCATTTGAACCATTTTTGAAGAGTGTGTTTGTTTGAATTTCCGCGGCTTTGGCGAAGAAGAATGCCGCCACTGGCGTGATTGTCGCTTGGTCTCAGGTGTAAAGTGGTATGCCTAGGTTTCGTCACCCGTGACAACTGAATTCAGAAAGTTGTCCTGTTCGGCTGCATCAGCTCGTTTCCGCATGCGGTCCTCAGTCAGCATGCGTGGCACCCATCTTGCGCACACCTTCCGGTAGTTCATTGTTTCCGTTAAAATTCTGTGAGCGATGCTTCGGGGAACCTCAGGAACCAATGTGCAGAGATCATCCAGGGTGATCCGCCGATCTACACCCATGCTTTGCTCAACCTTCGACACTATCCCCTCAGAAACTGACGGTCTCCCGCTCCTTTGTTCGTCGTGAATTTCGGTCCGACCAGCTGCTAACTCTCTACACCACTTACGAACATTTTTGACATCCATGCACGACTCACCATACACTTCCGTCAATTGGCAATGGATTTCAATCGCCGCAGTGCCCTTTTTTCTCCAAAAATCGAATAGCTTCGCACAATTCGCACTTGGCGGTAACATCCAACGGGAGCTCCATTCTCAACGGCTGCCAAGCCAAGACTGAGCGCCCCATCGCGGTGTGGGCATGTTTACACACAACGCGTGAAGCACTCTTCATAACAGTGTGACCAACTGCCACACAAACAGAGTTCTGTACGTAGCTTTACATACAACTGATACCGCCGTGAAAGAAAAGGAGGAAGGACTGAGTGTGTCTTACGTTACTGAGTTCGCTGGACGAAAGCTCAGATAGTCAAGGATATGGGAACGAAATGAACTGTGGCCTCCTTGAGAAAAAAGAATTGAAGAAAACCGGCTCGACTTTTATAAGAAATAATTTATAGAAGCCATAGAAAATCTAAATCAGAATTATGCAAAGGAGTATTGAACCCACATTTTATCAAATACGAATCCAGTGCGTTAACTACTGCTCTGCTTTCCTCGGCAACTGAGAGTACTTGATTTTCTTATTCCATATTCGCGCTCACTCTTTCACGAAACCAAAACCATGTGTACTCTATAATGTACAAGTGCAGAGCCCTTTCCTGTCAGAGCACCGTATCGTGCCTGTGTGACCCTCGACATAATGCTGCGAACTCTAGAAAGGGTAAAAAAACTGTTCATTGTGTAAGTAGGCTGTTTAGGTTTTTATGTTGGTAACGCCACGTAGCGCTCTGTATTAAAATCGCTGACTGCGCTGTGTGCAGTCTGTGGCTGATTGGACTCTTTGTTGGATTATTCGCTTGTGTAGTGTTGGGCAGTCGGAGGTGAGCCGCCAGCAGTGATGGATGTGGGGAGAGAGATGCCAGAGTTTTGAGATGTTTATACGAGCGGACGATCTGGACGTGTGTCCGTCAGAAAAAGGAAATTTGTCAGAATGTATGTCAAGAATATATATATATATATATATATATATATATATATATATATATAAAACAAGGTAAATACATTGTTTGTTCTCTATCAAAATCTTTCATTTGCTAACTATATGCCTATCAGTAGTTAGAATCTTTTATTTAGCTGTCAGTATTGGCGCTCGCTGTATTCCAGTAGTTCGAGTAACGAAGATTTTGGTGAGGTAAGTGATTCGTGAAGGATAGGTTATTGTTAGTCAGGGCTATTCTTTTGTAGGTTGCAGATTGCGTTGCGCTAAAATATTGTGTGCCAATTTAGTGATTATCAGAATAAGTAAAGAGAAAGTGTCTGCGTACGTTCAGTTTTACTCAGCTGTTTCGGTATCAAATAACGCAGTCGTCCTTTACATTCAAAGGGGAAGTTTCTAGTGGTGCACCAAACTATACAACACACTGGCCAGACCTGCGCCCTTGAAAGCGAAGCTTGAATACTTCCGTCGATGTTGATGAACGGAGACTAATGTGCTCTGAGATGTGATTAATGAGAAGAACAGCTGGCTACACACTCTGGGTAGGAAGGGATATGATGACATCCTTCAAGACCTTATATAAAATCGTTTCTCAAAACAGTAGAGAATATCTTGGATTGACCATGCACTATGAATGAAGAACGGTCGAATCTCCCAAAAATCTTCAAATATCGACCCCAAGGTAGAAGAGATGTAGGAATACCAGCAAGGAGGTGGATTGTGACAGGCCTAATACTGCTAAAAAGAAGAAGAAGAACTGTTTGAAAATAGCAGCCGAAAGGTTATTCACTTGCCAACAATATCCTAGACACTGTTACATCGCAGGGTGCTAAAACGACTCCGAAAGGACATTAACGTGGCCTGCATGCCTGCGAAGTGTCTCCTTTCCAGCTGTAATGTGATATTCATATGGAAACCTTACAAGGAAATCCGTACGTTTTTATAACGTTTTTACTATACCAGCTTACACTTCGAAGCCATAGTTTCATCGTGAGGGTTTTATTTTTAAAGGACCTTCAACCCGATATTGCCATGCCAGCAATGCGGGTACTTTTTTGACTTTTTTATATGTCACAGGGAAGCGGTTCCCGCATATTGTTTATACTGTTATATCAACATTCGCAGTTTTTAAAGAAGTCACTTCTAGAAAACGCTACATTTGCTCAATGTAATAAATCAACATTTGTATCATCTAAATAAGTAATATGATTGTGAGAAAGATGAGCAATAGCCGTGATGCGTTGAGTATACTGCCTCTTGAACGTAGGTCTGTTTTCTAACAAAATGTAAGCTGGCCTTTATTCTGTTTTGTGCATCCTGTGTTACCTCATACAAAAAGATAATAAATCTTATCCCGACAGATATCGACCCTGCAAAGCTTAATAGTGCTGGTCTACTGAAATTTGTTCCCTTACGGTCACTATGTTTCTGCTTAACTATGTGAGTAAATCGTTTAATCGAAATGAAAAAAAAAAAAAAAAAAAAAAGAATATAAGAATGGAGGATTGCGATATATGTCTAAACCTGCAGTCACATTTTGATGCGCAATTGTTGTTAACATTTATGGTATGGAATTTCTCGTAACTAGTGCTAAATACTTAATAAGTGCTTTCATAGCTATAGCGAATGTTTGTAAGTAAGCAGGTGAATAAGAGAACGGACACATTTTCTGATTTTTCCCTTCTCCTAGAGACAGACAAAATTTCAAGTTTCCAGCGGCAGTATCCAATATTGCTCATTTCACATTCATGAAGCTGAACGCACGAACGTCTGACCAACGTTACTTTTCCATCTTTTTTTTTTCGTTTCCTGAAATATTCTGCACCTGGTTTCATTTCCCTTTTATGCAGCACAAAGGTTCTCTACGTTGCGACTTCTCTACAGATACAAATGCTGCAAAAGATAGTAATGTATGCAAATGCGTTTTACTTGCTGTTCACTGCTGTTCGGCTACCATCCACTATGACCTTACGGAATATTCCGGGAATATTCTTCCAGAACCCCACCCCCCCCCCTCCTCACTCTCTCTCTCTCTCTCTCTCACTCTTTCATATTTTTGTATGCATTCAAAATGATAACCTAATCTACACTAGCAAGTGCCCCTTTATAGACGCTACGTATCAAAAGTAGATTGCCGACAGTTCAGACTTACCAGTGGAAAAGCTTTCGTTACTGAATGCGGTAGTATACAGTACAACTTTCGGACGTTCCTGGCCTTTTTCAAATACTTCAACTGACTGCCTCGTAAGCCATAAATGAACTTCATAAAACTGGACATTATACTCTTAAGTACTAAGCTGCAATATTACGTTACAAAGAATCAAAATACGAACTTTATAACTGGCATAGTGTAACACTAAGCTGCTGGTAAGAGTATTTTTTCTAAGAGGCCGGTTTAGATTAAAGACCATTTTCCAGTGCAGCTTAGGTTAACAAAAAGAGTTACAATGGTATACAACGACATCAAAAAAGGAGCAACATGTCAAAAAGTCGACTGGAACTCTAAAAGGAGTATACATGCATATGTGATATATATTTCGTTAATGATAACGTAATCGAGCAGCAGAGTTAGACTGAAACATTTTAGAAACTTACTAGTAATTAGTGTTACTGGGAAAGCTTACGCGCAACACTACCTCGTATTTGCTAATGGGCTCTGTCCTATAGCGCTAATCTGTAGGTCTAAGACTACAAAGTATGTCAAACATCATCTACTGTTCGACTATGTTACCATTTACGCATTCTGCACCATGTAATAGTATCTACTTCCTATACAGTTTCCAAACGACTTTCTGACATTGTATGTTTTTTTTTTTTTGACTTCATTGTATTGCAATGCAACTCATGCTGTTAGTACAAGCTGTGCTGGAAATAATCTTCGACCCAAACCTAGGGCTTTTTAAAGAATGATATTAACAGCGGCTTACGGTGTCCCTTGATGTTAATTCTATAGCACAACTAACAGAAAACCGATACTCCGCAATGGACATCAGTACGAGTATTTACAGAATTCGTGTATGACCTGAAAGCTGACTAAAACCAGCAGTTGACTGCAGAGTACGAATGCAAGAGGAATTATAAAAACCAGTTTCTGCTGTATGGAATAAGGTCAAGTACAATATCAACAAGTGTGCAAACGATAATTTGATCTCAAGCAGTTAGAGGTGAACACAAGTAATTGGTACGTTGGTCATTAAGGAACAACACCTACAATCTGAAAACTGTTTAAGGACATGCGTATGGGGTGTCTCATCACGACTGTGATGGATTCGACACTACAGGCGAACGCAGAGACAGCATATGCGGAAAACATTGATGACGTGTGTGTTGTCAGAGTATTTGTAGTGGGACTGTGTCAGCTTCTCTACAGTGTGATATTGCTAATTGGGGACAAACTGCAGGAAACGGTTCCTGAGAGAGTAAGGAGTAAAAAAGGTCACACGGACATATGGCTGGAAATGTGTTCAAAGAGAGGTGTGTCCACTTGAAGGTGGAGATGAAATTTCTTACAGAATAGGATTCAGTGATTAAAAGCATGAGAACACGCTAGGCAAGTGGGAATATTCTGTATGTACTAGTGTCTGAGCTCCACATTAAAGAGGGCTGCACGATGAAGCACTATCATGTAGTAGCCGCATTACCCTTCATGCCACCAAAAGTACGTCTTCCAAGAAGGTAGGCAGGTTCCCCAAAGGAAGCACAGTTATGCTTCACCTGTGAGGCATTGTGAAAGGATGACTGGTCCCACAAGGTAGTCGCCCATAATCCCCAGCTGCATTAGGGACTGAACTGGTGCTGATGATACGCTGACACCATATCCTGGGGATTCTCCATAGCCCACAGGTGGGTGTTGTGAATATTGATGATACTGCCCTTCATAAATGTAGCCTCATCTGTGAACATGATGGATGACAGAAATCCTGGCAGCCTGGTGGCCTGTGCAATGAACCAGTGACAAAACGGATGCTGCAGAGGCTATTCTGTAGGGCCTACAGTGTAGGCAGTGTCTGCGCAGAGAATACCGTGGCCGCTAGATGCGCAGTTGGCAGTGCACGCATTGGGAGAGCAGTAGTGGTGGGGGTTGCAGACAGGCGCTGTAGGGGAAACGCCGAGTGTTGGAGGGGAAGTGCTGTTGCAAACTAAAGCCTACACTCACATTCTTTGTAAATATTAACTGGGGCCACTCCACACCCACACTTGCATGACGGCCATTCAAAAAGGTCTACTGTCACCTCCCTTTGGTTAGCATCTAGAAAGAATTCCGCTGAAAATGCAACAAAATTAGCAACTTAATTTCACCTCAATTTTGAAACATTTGTAACTTTCAGAGAAGCGTCATAAGTGGCGAATTTTGTGTAAAACATACTTTGCTCTTGTTGCCATGTTAAAATTTGCTTCTCTATGCGAAACACGGCGGAGTTTACACAGTGTCACCTCACTAACATGCTGTGAAGACACTTTGGCGAGAGATCCCTGGAAACAGCGTCTCATTAAACTTATTAAGTAAGGTCAGTGGCTTATGAAAAAGCTCATCCTTGGTACAAAATAAACGTGTAGTATCTTCACTTACGTTGATCCAAGTCCCACAGCATTTTTCGTTTCACCAGCTATCAATGGCCTTAAAGATTACATTCTTTCATCGAAAAAGCCTGTAGTAAGTGGAATATAACGGTAGATAATGAAGTGTTGCCATATAACCATACGGCAAAATACTCTCCTCTTTGCGTGCTATTATTTGCCAAAATATCAAATGCTCAAATGCGTGTGAATTCCTAAGGGACCAAACTGCTAAGGTCATCGGTCCCTAGACTTACACACTACTTAAACTAACTTAAGGCTGAGGAAAACAGTCACACCCAAGCCCGAGGGAGCACTCGAACCCCTGTCGGGAGGGGCCGCACGGTTAGTGACATGACGTCTCTAACCGCGTGGCCCAAAATCTCATTTCGGTATCTTAAACCCAGTTTTCTTGAGATTTGTGACAGTGATTTCCACCAAATTCTAAAGAAAAATTCAATGTACTGGCTAAATTTCATATGCAGCGACGTATTATGTAGTATGCACCAAACGCAAAATCATAACGACCTCTAATTTTCATTGCAAACTTTTTTGGTATTTCGCTCAGTCTCTTACTTCCACGTGAGTATCGCAATAACTATGACCATTAACGAAATAATGGGCTCATCGTGATGAACCTGACATATAAGCATACAAATAAAGAAAAAATGAATTTTTTGTACCAAATAGTTTCTGCAAAAATGTTTCAGAAAAATTGCAGAGCGTACACGTCGATTCTGTCATCGCTGACCAGCCGAAAGGTGACGAAACACTTGTCAGCCTCTCCTTCCGAACAAACGAATGAACTCGCTAAACGCTTTGGACGGAAACTGGTTACTGTGCATCGACCACCGTCTCCTGAGCGGACTTTCTTAAGACCTGCACGTGTTGTAAGTGGCAACTGTCGTTGAGAATGCTCCATACGGTCCTCGGGTTCAACCCCATGCTGGCAGGTCGCCTGTTTGATGCTGATACCGGAGTCACTGCCAAACGTCTTTTATCTCCACCTTCAGATGGCTGCAGTTCGTAGCCATTTAGCAAAATCACCCTGTAAATGTTTTCCCAAACCGTTTAGGCCAGGTTACAGAAATCGTACAGGATCCCAGACTGAATAAATCGAAGTAAGGAACAAAAGGTCGGAAATGAGTGTTTAGATTTGTATTGACATAAGCAACATATAACCTTAAATTTTGAAATTTCTGGTAAGGTCTTATGGGATCAAACTATTTATGTCATCGGACCATAAGCCTACACACTATTTAATCAAACTTAAACTAACTTAGGTTATGGACAACACACACGCACACACACACACACACACACACACACACACACACACACACAGGCCCGAGGGAGGACTCGAACCTCTGACGAGGGAGCCGCACCTACCGTCACAAGGCGCCTCGGACTGCGCGGCCACCCCGCGCGGCTTATAACCTTACAGCGATATCTTAAGCTGACAGCAACTGTTCGAAAAACCACCACCAGACTCATCGCATGCATTAAAACGTAATGCACTGACAAAATGAATTGAGCGTTGAAAATCATTTGGTCCCATTGAATCAATAAGTTGTTTGTGATAACGGATGTAACAGATACACCTTCGTGTCTCTTCACATGCTATTCTTTCTTAACAGAGGGAATTCTATTGCTGGAATGCGGCTCTGAAATGTCTGCAAGTTACACATCTACATCTGCCATAAATCCTTCATTGTATTTGTAACATTTACCATCTACGCATTTCTTTAACTGTGAGATTAGATGGGTATCATAGAGTAATGATTATTAAGAATCCGCCTCGATTGCAAATAGAAACCAGATGTTGATCTATGTTTCGGCGCGGATAACCACGCCTTCTTCGGAACGCACTAAAACTACAAACTGCCTAAAGAGGCATGGTCCAGCATTAATACAGAAGACCCAAAAGGGCAAAAGACTCGCATAACATGTAAAATAAACGGTACGTGTGCACCATGACAATAGCTGTACTTAGCTCGAACGTCAGAAGCGTGCTTCGTCACTCCAGCTAACGTTCGGTGGGCCGCGGGCTCTCAGGTAACTGAGGTGGCGCCGGCAGCTAGGCTGTGAGAATGTCGGAAAGGAACGCGCATGCGCAAATTGAGAAACCGTCTTCTTCCATGTGATTGGCATAAAATGTGTTACGAAAGTGATGCGATGACCGGGCCGAAGGCGCAGGAAGTTAATGTGTGTGTATATATGATGTACTAGCTCGAGGACGATTTTATAGAACAATAGAACGTGGATAGGCTGAAACAATATATGTGGGATAGCAAATTCCAAGGATGGTCAAAACGCATGCACGCGGGACAGACAAAATACCATCAGCTAGAAGCAGGCTAAAAATATGGGGGATGAATAATCCATTATTCAATTACTTAGGGTCGGTGATACTATTTGATGACTACGCTTGGATAAGGCCGGTATTACACTAACAAATTTCTTTGTCAGATATCTTTGTCCAGTATCTTTGTCAAAGATATTTGATGGTGTAATAGGGAACTTTGTCAAATGTCGTCCAATATTTGATCAAATCTAGGGCCTCGCTGTAGATTTGATCAAAGAAGTCGCTTGTCTTCTGTTCACTGCAATGTGACATGTTACCACATGGAGCGCTAGCATCGCTGCATTCTGTCGTCTCTAGTGTTTTTATAAACATTGCGGGTAAATACAATTGGTGTGTGCCGACAACTACAAAATAAATAGAGATGTATGAAGCTGATGAGGCGCTTTACAACGTAAGGCACGCTGAATACAAAAATAGATTACGAAGATTGGAAACCTGACCTAACCTAACCTAACCTAACCTAACCTAACCCTCTCCTGTAGCAGGGAATCAGAGTGATACAGTGAACCTGTCTTCTGCAGATGTAGCAGTTCTTAAGTGAATATTGTGCTTTGTGATATGATGATACACTTCACTGAGCACATATAGAAATTTATGCTCATCCATTCTTAAGTAATTGATGTATGACTTGACGTCCTTCACTATAAGCTCACGTGACAAGTTTTGTTGAATGCTTTTATCGTGTCGTCGTAAAACCCACGGCTTCACCCAGGTATGTTTCCTTTTTTTTCCCCCGCTTCTCTTCCGCATATGCACACAGTGCAATTGTGGTACATGCAACTGCTGCGGTTAATAACAAGTTGTTGTTGTCAGCCATCTTGAACTTTGACGAAACATATGACAGTGTAATACCCCTTCTAGCGCTACGTCAAAGATCTTTGTCAAATATATTTGACAGAATATTTGATCACATCTTTGATCAAATCTTTGACAAAGAAATTTGATAGTGTAATACCGGCCTAAGCGTGTAAAGACACTATGTTAAATTCTAAGCGCTATTGACCAAAAAAAGGCTCAAATTAGTATGTAATTGCGTGAAAGGACGCACAACATCGCTTTCATCACCCTTAATTTCTAATGATGACAGAGGTCATTTTGAATAGTGCTATCGGATGTGCGCCAAAATAGTGTAAAAGGAACCTAAAGCTAAAATAGTTTCTTAAAATCAGGTGCTTGAGGTACTGAACAATGAAGCTTAATCAAGTGAGGTCTGTGAACGCATATAGCGTGGAACAGGCAAACTACCTTTATGTTCTAATAGCTGTTGACGTGAAAGGTCAAATATTGTAACGGGCTTAACATACGTGCGTGAAAGGACGTACAACGTCGCTTACATCGCCCTCATTATCTATTGACCAACAGAGATGAAAGTGATTAGTGCTATCAGGTGTTACTGGAATGGTATGCAAAGTTATGTGTATATGCGTGAAGAGACGCACCACGTCACTTTAACGTTTTTTTTTTTTAGTTAAGGATTTATTTCCTAATTTAAGCCAGAGCTCGGACTTGAAATGAATATGACTAAAAACATCCTTGCATCACCATATTCAACTTGGATAATTATAACTAAGTGGGAATGGCTATTTGGACCATATTAGAAATATTGGAGCTTGTACATAGTGAGAATACTATGAACATGTACAAGAATCACTCATTATAAGGCATTAAATGAAAAAATACACATGCTTTTTTCTTTCATTAGAGTGCCAAATCTCGTCAACATTGTGAACTTTCAAACCAACAAGTACTTAAAATACCTTACATTTTTGGTTGACATTGAGGATTTGTAGGACAGAGCAGTGTCCTGATGGAAGGGGATTTTTATTTTATTTGCAGTTTCTTAATAATGATTCCTGGGGAAGTTAACATGCACTCTCTAACTAGCAATCGATACAGCTCATATGGGACCTACACTGCTGGCCGTTGAAGTTGCGACATCAGGACGTACTGCAAAAAACAATATTCCACTTATTTTGCGAATGCGTTTCAGTGGAAAGAATAAATGAGATGATATGGAACTGTACAGCGTGGAAATTTAGTATCCAGGACTGCCACCTCTGGCGGAAACAATGGCACTAACTTGGCTGGGAATAGAGTCGATCTGAGTAGAGAGGTTACATATGGTTAGGTCATTCAGTGCTGTTTCGACTCTTGCCAGAAATTATCGATCGTAGTCGTCAGCGAGTGATGGCGTGCCACTCACTTGGCAACCAGGTGATTCCAGTGTGTCAGACATCAGAGAACGAACTTCCCAGGGCAACAGTCTAGCACACTACGTAATGAGGCAGTTCAGGACAGCACGGACAACATGCGGTCTCGCGTTATCTGCAAGAAAGATAACACCACAGTGACTCTGAAGATAGTGCGCACACACTGGCCTTAACACGTCAGAACTGTGACGATTGCAGCCTAAATTACCAGCTGTGCGAACCAGTAGTGATCGTGTTGTGTATACTGTCATGCGTTATACCATTATGTGTTTTGATGAGACAAGGAACGTTCTTTCTTCTCAGAGTCCCCACAAAAGGCCATTTGAACCGTGAATTTAACTTTCAAAATCTTTTCTTAAAGATTTTTCTTTATTTACTAACGATTGATCAAGAACATTAACACATTTAACCACACTAGGTGAGCGTGGAAGTAGTTGCCAGGGAGTAACTGATGAAAATGAAATTACGTTTAACAAATGGGAATTTTATTCATAAAAGCCTTTTCAAAAACAGATTTAAAATTTATAAGCCGAAAAGCACCCTCGAAATATCAAGTTACAATTTTATTTAGAGGCAGAAACAACAATATTGACAGTATGAGCCTTCAGGCTGAGAAACTTGCCGCTCCCTTTCAACACGGCCGTAGTCACGACCGCTCACAGCAACCTCTGAAAAACTACACTGGTGCAAATCTGCAACACACCAGATTACTTTAAACTAAAAATTTTAACAATTCACACAAACACATTAACTATGCACCCCGTAAGAGTGATGGAAATGGTACAAACACTCACACTAAGAAATTATTTGCCACCAAAAGTGCAATTTGTTTTTAAAAAGACTCTTACGGTGGAAGGGTGGCAACTTATTAAAAAGACTTTTTAAATAAAACCCATGAAATTCAGACTTACATAAAATGTACAACATGCTCTACATTACACATATACCGCCTCTCAAGATGATAGGCAAGATAAAAACATTTTTCAGGAATTCAGCATTTACACCTTAATTCTATAAATTCGTTAACACCGAATTGGACAAACATGAAAGAGGCAGCTATTAACGTACGGCAGACCGACAGACAGACAGACAGACAGACAGACACCAACTGCCTAACGAATGCGGACGAGAGACAGACGAGCAAGCTGGGGACGAGAGACTGACCAAGAAACAAGTAGAATTTGACAAGTAAATGAAACAACATATCACGAATCACTTCACTTCTAATAAACTACGAAGTCTGGCGAAGACCTGGGGCAGCACCCCCAAAACGTCTCCCGAACCGTCCGCTGCCAGCCGCTTCAACGGACGCAGGAAGGCGCGCCGATCTCCCGTCTCACGGCGTCGCAGCTTGCGCCGGCCAGACCGATGTCGTGGGTTGATTCCAGTGACTCTCGTGTCGGCCGCGAAGCCACTACTCCTCGCCATACGGCGCGGCCCCCTGAACAAACTCGAGCAGACTGGCGGCCTAACACATACTAGCACTCCGGACGACAGACACTAACTGCGCCAAACTGACCGACTCGCCGAGACTGACAGACTGCCCCCAGACTCCCTCCGATTGACTGACTCAGACCGACCACTGCCGAGTTTTTTTTTTCTTTATTGTGATTTCATTCCCCTGCCCCATATGGGCAGGGGAGGGCTGTCAGCAGCACAATCCGCCGCTCTTCAGCCGAGTGACACGACAACTAAAACAAGAATAAAATAATACATACAGAAAGAGATAAAAAAGGGAACATAAAACAGAGTAAGGGGAGAAAATGGAGGTAAAAATACACTGACATGTAGATGTTCATTGGGGACAGTTAAAAAAGTCACCAGAAAGTTAAAAAACACAGTTGGCGATTCTTAAAACACAGAGAAGACACTGGATGCGCATGCACAGGTTAAAAGTTGGCCACAGTATTAAAAACACTCCGAAACAACACACTTAAAACCCACTTGGAGCACACACGACGAAGAATAAAACTACCAGGCGGGACCTGCCGAGGGAAAGGTCGGAGAGGATGGAAAAGGAGGGGAGAGCATGGGGCAGCTGGGGAAGCGGGGGGATGAAGAGAGGAGGGGCAACCGTGGGTTCACGAAGAGGCAGGACACACATGGGGTGGGAGAGGAAAAGGGAAGACAGGGCAGGAGGGAGCGCAGAGACACTGAAAGAAGGCACAAGAGATGGTGGGGGAGTAGGAGAGGAAATCCGCTCAGAAGGAGGGAGGGGGAGGAGAGGGAGCCCTGAGGAGGAGGCAGGAAGAGGGGGTTAGAGTTGGTAGGAAGGGTAGATGTCAGGGTGAAACTCATCATCTGGGAGGGGTAGACGGTGGAAGTTGTGTTGGGAAAGGAGGTGGAGGGTGTGGAGATGGAGAGAGGGAGGGACACAACGGTAAAGGCGCGGCAACTGGTTGGGAGCGGAGAGGAAGGGAGACACCAGGGGGTGAGGGGGATCAAGGCGGCGGACAATATATAGTGTGCGGATGTGTTCAAGGAATAGGAGAAGGTGGGGGAAGGGGATGAGGTCATAGAGGATGTGCGTGGGGGACAGAAGGCGGATGCGGAAGGCGAGGCGGAGTGCATGGCGTTCGAGGATTTGGAGGGCTTTATAGAACTGGGGAGGGGCGGAAATCCAAGCGATGCTGGCATAACAAAGGACTGGGCGGATCATGGATTTGTAGGTGTGAAGGATGGTGGAAGGATGCAGACCCCACGTCCAGCCGGACAGGAGTTTCAGGAGGCGGAGGCGGTTGTGAGCTTTGTTTTGGATGGTAAGGAGATGGGGAGTCCAGGTGAGGTGGCGGTCGAGTGTGAGGCCAAGGTATTTGAGGGTAGGAGTGAGGTGGATAGGACGGCCATAAATGGTGAGGTAGAAATCATGGAGGCGGAAGGAGCGGGTGGTGCGGCCTATGATGATCGTCTGGGTTTTGGAGGGATTAACGCGGAGGAACCACTGGTTGCACCAAGTGGTGAAGTGGTCAAGGTGGGTTTGGAGTGTACGTTGGGACCGTTGAAGGGTAGGATAAAGGGCTAGGAAGGCGGTGTCATCAGCGAACTGGAGAAGATGAACAGGAGGGGGAGGTTTGGGCATATCAGCAGTGTACAGGAGATAGAGGAGAGGGGAAAGGACAGAACCTTGGGGCACGCCGGCAGAGGGGCAGAAAGTACAGGAGTTGGAATTGTGGATAGTCACATAGGAGGGACGATGGGAAAGGAAGGAAGCAACGAGACGGACGAAGTTGATGGGGAGAGCACAGGTCTGGAGCTTGAAAAGGAGCCCGGGATGCCAGACACGGTCATAGGCGTTCTGGAGATCAAGGGAAACAAAGATAGCAGAGCGACGGGAGTTAAGTTGGAGGGAAAGAAGATGGGTAAGGTTAAGGAGCTGGTCGTCAGCAGAGAAGGAAGGCCGGAAGCCACATGCCGAGCTCATAGCGCCCCTTAAATGCACGTGAACAGGCAACCTTTCCCCTTTCCCACCAGAGGGAGACACCAAAGCTGCGACTGCCACAGCGGCGCCACCGCCAGAAACGGAGGGCGACTGCTTCAGACTAAGCGCTGCGGCCCGCTCTTAAAAACAGCAATTGTTTCCACGGCTCACCATGTCCGTCGTGATGCTGTGGAAAGAACCTGTATTCATCCGCATACACGACTCGGTGCCTCGTTCGTCTACAGCCACAACTACATGACTACTCTGCAAGTGCCTGGCAGATGGTTAATCGAACCACTTTCATACTTTTTCTCTACCGTTCCAATCTCGAACAACGCGCGGATAAGTCAGACATTTGAATCTGTCAGTGTGGGTTCTAATTTCCCTTATTTTATTACAATGACTATTATTCTCTACGTAGGCGGGCGCTAACGAAATCTTTTCGCATTCGGAGGAGAGAGTTGTCACTGCAATTTCGCAAAAATGTATAGCCACAACGAAAAAAGCTTTTGTTTTTGTTGTGTCTAGAGAAGACAGCCTAGACACAATGAGAGGAAGCCGAAAGGCACGCGTTTAGCTCACGCAGGCAAGAGATAGGTCTGTAACAGGATACGTAATGAATGCTATAAAGAAAAGTACGTAGCTTCTGGAATACTTAACTTTAATCCATCCTTGGTACATCGCTATTGACGATATAAGTGAGACTCCATAGATACATGCAATGTTACTAATGGCGCCTTGCTAGGTCGTAGCCATTGACTTAGCTGAAGGCTATTCTAACTATCTGCTGTGCAAATGAGCGAGGCTTCGTCAGTGTGCATCGCTAGCTACGTCGTCCGTACAACTGGGGCGAGTGCTAGTCAGTCTCTTGAGACCTGCCGTGTGGTGGCGCTCGGTCTGCGATCACTGACAGTGACGACACGCGGGTCCGACATGTACTAATGGACCGCGGCCGATTTAAAGCTACCACCTAGCAAGTGTGGTGTCTGGCGGTGACACCACAGTTTTAATGATTGATACCATAATTCGCGTATCATATCTGTGACACTCTTTTCCCTACTTCGCGATAATACAAAACCAGCTCCTCTTTTTAATTTTTTCATTGACCTTCATCAATCTTATCTGGCAAGGATACCATACGGCTCAGCAATACTCTAGCTGAGGACGGACAGGCGTAGTGCAGACAGGCTCTTCAGTAGTTGTATTCATGTCGGGTCTCCAGCCGGAAAGTATCGTCATCTGGACACAATATTTCGGTTGTCCACCTAGCCGCCAAGTGAGTAGGCTATCGCACTATCTCGCCGGAACTGAAATCAAACCCACCGACTGTGGGTCCACCGCGCATGCGCGAACATAACTGCCTTTAGGCCGGTATTACCCTATCAAATTTCTTTCTCAAATATCTTTGTCAAAGAAATTTGATGGTGTAATAAGGAACTTTGTCAAATCACGTCTGTCGTCAAATAAATTTGATCAATCTAGGGCCTCGCTGTAGATTTGATCAAAGAAGTCGCTTGTCTTCCGTTCACTGCAATGTGACATGTTACCACGTGGATTGCTAGCATCGCTGCAGCGTTATGTCGTCTGTAGTGTTTTTATAAACATTGCCAGTAAATACAATTGGTGTGTAACGACAACTACAAAATTAATAGAGAAGTATAAAGCTTTACAACGTGAGGCACGCTGAATACAAAAATACATTACGAAGATTAGAGACCTATCCTAACCTAACACGCTCCTGAAGCAAGGAATCGGAGTGCTACAGTGAGCCTGTATTCTGCAGATATAGCAGTTCTTAAGTGAGTATTGTGCTTTGTGATATGAGGAGGCACTTCACTGAGCACATATAGAAATGTATGCTCATCCATTCTTAAGTAATTGATGTACGACTTAACGTTCTCCACTATAAGCTCACGTAATAAGTTTTGTCAAATGCTTTTATCGTGTCGTCGTAAAACCCACGGCTTCACATAGGTGCGTTTCCTTTTTATCCCCTGCTTCTCTTCCGCATGTGCACACAGTGCAGTTGTGGTGCATGCAACTGCTGCGGTTAATAACAAGTTGTTGCTGTCAGCCATCTTGAGGTTTGACGAAAAATATGATGACGGTGTAATACCCCTGTTTAGCGCCACGTCAAAGATATTTGTCAAATATATTTGCCGAATATTTGATCGCATCTTTGATGAAATCTTTGACAAAGAAAATTGATAGTATAATACCAGCCTTACCAACAGGCACAACAGTTCACAGTGGTGAAAGCTCGCGGAACCAATAAATCGATATCAAACATTATTGGCAGTTTTTGAGGACCGAAGCAAGGACCGTTGTTTCTTAATGTCAAACAGAACAAGGTTCCAACTCTTACGTGAAGGTTACTCCTTATCTCAGTTTATAATATTGTCAGATAGCCTGATTTTAATGGCTTCTTTCACTACACAGTCCCAATACCGTGACGCAGGGGCAACCACTTGGGTATCATCGTACAACATTTTGTGTCCTTCAGTAAGACAATGTTCTGCCACTGCAGATTTTTCTGGCCGAAATAAACGCGTGTGGCTATGATGTCCGACGCAACAATCCTGGACCGTACGAATCTTTGTCCAATGTAGGCTATCCCGCACTGGCAGGGAATCTTGTTGACCCCGGGCTTTTTCAAACCCAATTCGCTGAGCCCAGCGGAGCTCTGGTAGCTGGCGGACGGAATACTTTTTAATATCAGATTTCTTTAAAATTCTGCCTATTTTTGAAGATATGCTCCCTGCAAAAGGCAGGAATGCCACCGATTTACTTATATCTTCTGTTGGTTTCCGCGAAGGCCCAGTCTGTAGAGCACGACGGATTTGATTGTCAGTATAATCATTCTGCTTGAACACAGCTTTTAGATGATCCAGTTCTTGTGTCAAACTATCTGCATCTAAGATGGCGTAAGTTCTTTTTGCCAATGTACGCAGGACCCCATTGCGTTGGTACGATGGATGCCACGGTTGGTGCTTGAAGGAATCTGGCCGTATGCGTGGGCTTACGATAAACACTATTTCCTAATGTCGCATCATACCTCCTGTAGACCAAGACATCTAGAAACGGAAGTTTTCCATCCTTTTCAACTTCCATCGTGAACTTAATATTGGGATGCAGACAATTAAAATGATGTAGCGAACGATCCATAGCATCCTTTGTGGTCATACCATAAACGTATCGTGGACATATCTCCAGAAACAAGTTGGTTTCAACAACGCCATCTGCATTACCATGTCCTCAACCGTCTCTGTGTTGACCGACCAAGCCCAACGAGCATGGAACTCCACCCCACAAACTGACATGCGGCTCCTGTACAACACAATGCACGAACGTTCGCATGATTGCATTCAACATTCTGGCGGTTACTCCGGTTATTAAGGTACCAACATTTCCCGCGTCCGGCCATTCTGATTTAGGTTTTCCGTAATTTCCCTAAATCGCTCCAGGTAAATGCCGGGATGGTTCCTTTGAAAGGGCACGGCCGACTTCCTTCCCCGTCCTTCCCTAATCCGATGAGACCGATGACCTCGCTGTCTGGTCTCCTCCCCCACAACAACCCAACCCAACCAACATTTCACATTGGCAATGGCTTATCTCGCGCTTACACTAAGTTGTAGTTTTGTAATGTGAATCACTTAAATATCTTACCTAGACAAATGTATTGCAAAAATTTCGATACTCTACATTGATTATTACTTGGTGTTGTGATCTTTTTGCCGTCAGTGTAGATTAGCAGAGGGTCCGTATCAGTTCCCTGGGGAACGCCAGATATCACTTTTATTTTATTCGACAACTTTCCGCCAGATACTACGAATTGTGACCTTTCTGAAAGGAAATCACGAACCCAGTCGCACAATAGACGATGCTCCATAGGCACGTGGTTTGATTGGAAATCTCTTCTCAGGGACGGTTCAAATGGCTCTGAGCACTATGCGACATAACTTCTGAGGTCATCAGTCGCCTAGAACTTAGAACTAATTAAACCTAAGGACATCACACACATCCATGCCCGAGGCAGGATTCGAACCTGCGACCGTAGCGGTCGCTCGGCTCCAGACTGTAGCGCCTAGAACCGCACGGCCACTCCGGCCGGCTAGGGACGGTATGGAAAGCATATTGCAAGTGAAGAAATATGGAATCAGTTTGAGTTCCCCTTTCGATAATACCCATGAGAAAAAAAAGCTAGTTTTGCTGCACACGAACGATACCTTCTCCGCCGGCCGGTGTGGCCGTGCGGTTCTAAGCGCGTCAGTTTGGAACCGCGTGACCGCTACGGTCGCAGGTTCGAATCCTGCCTCGGGCATGGATGTGTGTGATGTCCTTAGGTTAGTTAGGTTTAAGTAGTTCTAAGTTCTAGGGGACTGATGACCTCTGTAGTTAAGTCCCATAGTGCTCAGAGCCATTTGAACCATTGATACCTTCTCCATCACGGCAACTTGAGATCAAACATGCAGAACGTTAGTGACACTGTACCATCGCAAGGTAATTTTCATCAGCACGATATGTTACTGAAAGGAAAGGGCGTAAATATTATTTTCCTTGGCATCTAGGAAGGCATGTAAATATTGTTAGAGATTTCAACTACGGCGGTGGGCTTTCTTCTGCCTTCTTACTGACACAGAAATTACTCACCTAAGTGAGTTCTTCAAAACTACGCCCTGTTCTTAAGTGACATATAATGTTTCTCAGCTGAGAAAAGCTGCAAAATAATTAGCTGCACTAAACGTGTCAACGGGGTGCACAGAAGTATTTAATTGGATTATTCTGCTAAAGTGATTTAATTTTACGAGGTCTGACTGTAACTACTAAAGAAAGATTAGTCCTGGTGTTAAAACTTTTGTTCTGTGTTGTCGCTTTATGTACGTACGTTTATTACAAAGTACGTTGTAGCAGACGGTTGCAGAAATGGAAAAAAAAATTAACAAAGATTTTACCAACCCGTTCATAGGCCACTCTCCGCCCCCTCATCCCTCCCTTCCTCCCTCCCTCTCTCCCTCCCTCCCTACCTTCCTTCCTTCCTCTCTCTCTCTCTCTCTCTATCTATCTCTCTCTTTCTCTCTCCCCTATCCAGTTTAATGTTTTAACTCGGACTTAACATAAAGAGCCGCACTTTTCATCATATAATAAAAAGTTTGTATAAACACACGGATTAAATAACTCTGAATGCTCTCTCAAACACTAGGCAGATCATCACGTTGGACTCTGAAAGTTCGCCTTTATGACTGCACACCATGCCACACCGAATTTTTACCCTCTCAGTTCTTACTAGATAATCGGAAACTTTCTTTGACGTTATTCACGAATGATCATAAATTTTTACCGATGAATAAAATTCTCCTACATTCTACTATTACTCAGCTTTAACTAAAATGTCTAGAGCTCCGAACCTCTCGTCACAATAGCTGACCCATAGGCTTCTCTCGACCCATGCGCGAAATTCCTCAAAAAATGGTTCAAATGGCTCTGAGCACTATGGGACTTAACATCTGAGGTCATCAGTCCCCTAGAACTTAGAACTACTTAAACCTAACTAAACTAAAGACATCACACACATCCATGCCCGAGACAGGATTCGAACCTGCGACCGTAGCGGTCGATCGGTTCCCGACTGAAGCGCCTAGAACCGCTCGGCCACACCGACCGGCGGAAATTCCTCTCCCAGTACCAAATGGCACAGGATTTCTTCTCTGGCCGAATGCCACAGTAGCGAAGCAGCCTCACATTTGGTTCATATAACCTGGTGCTCTCCCTCTTTGGACCAATCCCCGTTATGAAATCAGTTTACATGAAATTATAAAAAACACATTCCGAAAATAAATAAAAACAAATCTGTCCCACCTTTAATCTTCTGTAAACCAGATGGCAGTTATAAGAGTCGACATGAAAGGGAAGCAGTGGTGGGGAAGGGAGTGAGACAGGGTTGTAGCCTCTCCCCGATGTTGTTCAATCTATATATTGAGCAAGCAGTGAAGGAAACAAAAGAAAAATTCGGAGTAGGTATTAAAATCCATGGAGAAGAAATAAAAACTTTGAGGTTCGCCGATGACATTGTAATTCTGTCAGAGACAGCAAAGGACTTGGAAGAGCAGTTGAACGGAATGGATAGTGTCTTGAAAGGAGGATATAAGATGAACATCAACAAAAGCAAAACGAGGATAATGGAATGTAGTCGAATTAAGTCGGGTGATGCTGAGGGAATTAGATTAGGAAATGAGACACTTAAAGTAGTAAAGGAGTTTTGCTATTTGGGGAGCAAAATAACTGATGATGGTCGAAGTAGAGTGGATATAAAATGTAGACTGGCAATGGCAAGGAAAGCGTTTCTGAAGTAGAGAAATTTGTTAACATCGAGTATAGATTTAAGTGTCAGGAAGTCGTTTCTGAAAGTATTTGTTTGGAGTGTAGCCATGTATGGGAGTGAAACATGGACAATAAATAGTTTGGACAAGAAGAGAATAGAAGCTTTCGAAATGTGGTGCTACAGAAGAATGTTGAAGATTAGATGGGTAGATCACATAACTAATGAGGAGGTACTGAATAGAGTTGGGGAGGAGTTTGTGGCACAACGTGACTAGAAGAAGGGATCGGTTGGTAGGACACATTCTGAGGATCACCAATTTAGTATTGGAGGGCAGCGTGGAGGGTAAAAATCGTAGAGGGAGACCAAGAGATGAATACACCAAGCAGATTCAGAAGGATGTAGGCTGCAGTAGGTACTGGGAGATGAAGAAGCTTGCACAGGATAGAGTAGCATGGAGAGCTGCATCAAACCAGTCTCAGGACTGAAGACCACAACAACAACAACAAGAAGACTGAAATAAGTTTTACACTCCTAAAAGCCGAAAATCGACTGCTTTGCAATATCCTTTTCCCCGTCACGTATGTGAGCCGCTTCAACGCTGCACGATCTGATTCCACGGTCAATAAGGTTTAGTTATTCACAATTTCAATGGTTCATACTTCACAGACATGCCACATTCATTCAGATAGAGAAAAATGACAACAATATAGTCTACTAACTGAAATTATAACAGCAGGTTGAAACTGAAACGTAAATTATAGACTTTTCATCAAAATGCCGTAGACTCTTATTTAATGATTAGGCTTTTAGATTGTTCACTTACCTTTATACCAAACATTGTGACATGTCAGGAACTTATTTATCAAAAGTCGTAAATTCTTTGTTTCATATCAAGAATTAGTTAAACAAAAAGCTGAAATTCATAGTGTTGCTAATTATCACCCTCACAAAAGCATACATAAAGTTTCACAAGAATTAGGTTATTAGAACTGCCTTTACTAACTGTGAGTAGTGTATTTACTATTCTATTGCTTTCCAGTGCATGCGCATGGCTTTAAGAGCGGGCGTGATTCATATGCGAGTAGGTGATACTCTCAGCCCGCGAAAATGTCCCTGGGATTACGACTCACTGTGTGTGTGAGACACATGAAAGGCTGCTGCCGATTTTATTGTTTACAATATTATTGTTCATAGGTCCTCTCGTTTATTTTCAGACAACGAAGTTTGAATTGGCATCCAATGAATCTGATTTACTTTTGTACGTATGCGAAAATTCAGTACGTTTTGGTAATTCCAGAACAATGAATGAACATCTCCCTTCAACGGAGAGTGAAGTGTGATTATGAATCTTATACCCTAAAAACTGTAAATGTGATAACAGTAAATTAGACGCGACTCTATTTATTAAATTATGATAGCTGATTTTAAGATTACGCGGAACATTCAGTTGCCTGCATCTCAGAACTAGCATAGCACACATTCGTTGGTTTAGCATAAAGGGGACAAAATAGTAATAATAGTGATTTCTGTTTCTTTTCTCCCATTTTCTTGAAGACAAGTAGCTCGAACAGCATCGTTACGTAACAAATACGAGAAATAAAACAGAAATTTTGTAACAGACTGCAGAACATATAACCGAGGGTGTGCCGAAAAGTAATGGCTTCGAATTTTTTTGCGTGAAAGCTCTTAAAGCTTTTTTAAATAAAACAACCGTTATTAACATCCTTGTTGTATACAAATTTATTTCTCAAAATAGTCACCCTGGCGACGAACATATTTCTTCCAACGAGAAACCAGTTTGTTGATACTGTCAGCTTCACCTATGCTTGCGCTGCTTTATCAGTATTAAAGTCCTCGAAGCTGTTCTTTATGTCTTAGAAACAGATGAAAATGGGATGGGGCCGAGGTGCGATTCTATGGAGGATGATCGATTAGGTGAACCCAAGTCCTCGGATTCTTGCAGTTGTCGCAGCGCCCGAGTGTGATCTAACGTTGTACTGTTGTCGGAGTGGAAGAACTCTTCGAAATCGGAACTGGATTACAGCACGCTGTTTCTCACTCATAGATATAGCTACATCGCACACCGTCATGTTACAGGCTACAATTCAGAGCCCTCTAGTGGCAAAGAGCTGGAAATATGCAGACATGAAGAATACAGATATATAATGTTAATAACGTGTGTTTTATATAAAAAGCTCTAAGAGTATTCAAATAAAAAATCCGGAAGCATCACTTTTCAACACGGCTTTGTAGAACCTTCATTATAACAGCCACTATAATACAGTACTGCCATTATGATATACGAATATTTTTCGCTGTTTGGTAGAAGCCCAGAGATCCTTTTCTGACAGAGTAAGTGTTGGATTATTTCCACGTGAGCAGGCCAGTACGATGGAAGATCTGTGGCGAAAACGCGTCACCGAGGACAGCTGCTGCACGTATTGTATTCACGCTCGGCTCGGGTCACTCTTGCACAACCCCATTTGATACGAACAATGGGGGAAGTCTGGGGCGACTGCTTCGTGCGGAACGGCGTCTAGAGAACGGCCAGGCAGACTAAAGAGAGACAGGCCGCGTGTTAGTGGACCGGTGTTACACCGGAGACTCAGTCCTTCTCGGCTTCTTCGTCACATAAAATGTTCGTGAGTAAACAGCGTCAGCAGACTATAGGCAGCAAATCACTTGAGTACGAGCAGACGTTCGCGGGGGAAAGGGTCGTACGGTTTCTTCTTCACTGCTTGCATTTATGAGTTAAGTAATGTCCTGCAAACCGTAATTTTATGTCCTTCGCGCGCATGTTGCAGATAATATATGGGTATTCTGTTTTCTTGTACCCGTTACCGAGGATGGATTAAATTGACGGGACTAAATTTTAAACACTGTTAAAAGGACACACAGCTTGCTTTGCAACACTGTGAATGGTGCAAGAACTGTCCACTTGTACTAAACTTCCAGAAGTGTCTCAATTTCGCCAGTGAGTCTGTAAATGTTGGTATGAGGGTAATCCCAAAAGTAAGGTCTCCTATTTTTTTATAAATACATAAACCTGTTTATTTCTACAATGGGCATAAAGTCGACCAACAATACCCTTTTCCGATCCCAAAAATGGTTGTCATGACTTTACCGGCAGACTGTTTTTTTGAATTTCCGCGGCTTTGGTGAAGAAGGATGCCGCCACTGGCGTGATTGTTGCCTGGTCACAGGTGTGAAGTGGTATGCCCAGATTTCGCCACTCGTGACAACTGAGTGCAGAAAGTTGTCCTGTTCGGCTGCAAGGCGGTGAAGAAATGCTCGGGAAACATCAACTCCTTGCCGCATGTGGTCCTCAGTCAGCATGCGTGGCACCCATCTTGCGCACACCTTCCGGTAGTTCAATGTTTCCGTTAAAATTCTGTGAGCGGTGCTTCGGGGAACCTCAGGAACCAACGTGCAGAGATCATCCAGGGTGATCCGCCGATCTACACTCATGCTTTGCTCAACCTTCAACACCGTCTCCTCAGAAACTGACGGTCTCCCGCTCCTTTGTTCGTGGTGAACTTCGGTCCGACCAGCTGCAAACTCTCTACACCACTTACGAACATTTTTGACAGCCATGCACCACTCACCATACACTTCCGTCAATTGGCGATGGATTTCAATCGGCGCAGTGCCCTTTGCGTCCAAAAACCGAATAACTATGCGCAATTCGCACTTAGTGGTAACATCCAACGGGAGCTCCATTCTCAACGGCTGTCAAGCCAAGACAGCGCCTCAGCGCGGGGTGCGCATGTTTACAAACAGCGCTTGAAGCACTCTTCATAACAGTGTGACCAACTGCCACACAAACGGAGTTCTGTACTTATAAAAAATAGGAGACCTTACTTTTGGGATTAGCTTCGTATAAGAGGTGTACAGTACGACGGGCTGTGCTTTTTGGTCCGATTAGTGTGGAGGTTAAGACAATTAGTCCTTGTACTACCTTAGTGAGACGTCGTGTAGGATTCTATCTATCTGTTTTACCAAGAAGTTCCCTGATTTCATGTTCCTCACAGAAGCAGTATCATCACTGCCGGCTTCTCTGCAAAGTGCAATTCTACTTCCTGTGATTCTGAGTGATGTAGCGGAAAGCTATATTATTTGGAATCATGTTCAAAAAGGATGCCTTTATGATGTATTTTTTTATTAAACACCATAAATTGATATGGCTACGAAGGCTTTCGCGACGTATTTCTTGAATAAAAATCTCTCGGTGTACATGCCGCGTCAGTTCAGGATAAAACTCCAAGCTTTCGACCACTACCTCCATGGTCGTCGTCAGGGCTAAAACTAGCGTGGTTCCCACTTTTATATGCAAAGGACGGCTTCTGATTGGCTGGAATACGTCATAGCAGCAGCGATATGGCGCGTAGTGAAGTGGTGCCCTCTACTTCCATTGATGTAGTTTCTATCCCGCATTGCTTGCAGCGCCATCCCTTGAATCAGGAGGTAAAGTGCGGGAAGTTTTTCTCTGCGATTTTTCTTTATCCAGTGCACTCTTCCAAGTGTTGCTAAGTGCATAGCCGTTGTCTCTGTTAAAGTTATTATCGCTAAGTCTAATTTCGACTGCTTCCCGGATCACAGAGTCCCAGTAATTCGATGCGTGGGCTATTACTCTGGTTTCTCCAAATAAAATCTTATGCTTGTTAAGCAGGCTACGTTCAGCCACCGCTCTGATTTTTGCAAATACCTGTATTTCAGGTGGCGCTGGTGCTCGATGCAGCGGTCGGCAACGGTTCTTACAGACTGGCCCACGTAAATCTTGCCGCATTCGCAAGGAATAGTATAAATTACCGGCACTCTTAATTCTCTCTTTTTCCTAGGTGGTCGGAAAACTGGTTTTATTCCTCGCCGCTTCAGGACTCTGGCTATCTTGCTCGTTGTAGCACCGCAAAAAGGAAGCCGCGCTATGTGTTGGTCTTCTTCTTGTATATGGCCGGCATCGTGTCTCAGTTTCTTGGACAATACTGATTTAATTTCACCGGCAGAATAACCATTCCTCTTGAAAACAGTCGTCAAATGTTTAATCTTGGGACCGAGGTGGTCCTTGTCGAAAATAATCCTGGCTCTGTGTACTAAAGTATTCAGCATAGCTCTCTTCTCAGACGGATGATGGAAGCTGTGCCTATGCAGATATAGGTCTGCATGGGTTGGCTTCCTGTAGACAGAATGGCCCAGTCGTCCATCCGGCTATCGCTCCACCAACATATCTAATAACGGTAACTTCCCTTCCTTCTCTACCCCCAACGTAAATTTTATGTTTGGATGTACACCATTTAAATGTTCGACGAACTGCTGCAGCGTGTCGCTGCCGTGTGGCCAGATTAAAAAAGTATCGTCGACGTATCTGCAGAAGCATGATGGGCGGAGGTGAGCACTGCTCAACGCTCGTTCTTCAAAGTCCTCCATGAAAAAATTCGCTATTGCTGGTGACAGTGGCGAACCCATGGCTGTTCCATCCGTCATTTCATAATAATTTCCACTGTGTAAAAAGTAAGTGGTCGTCAAGGTATGCCGGAACAACTTCAATATTTATGAGGAAAAATGAGCAGCCAACAGTTGTAATGTGTCATCCACAGGTACTTTGGTGAACAGAGAAACCACGTCGAGGCTGACCATGATATCATTTGGGCCTATCTTCATCTGTTTTATGATATCAACAAACATTTTTGAATTCTTAATATGATGTCGGCAGTGATCAACTATAGGCGCCAACAATTTAGTTAAGTGCTTTGCAAGCCTGTACGTAGGGGAGCCAATAGCGCTAACAATCGGTCTCAACGGGACGTTCTCCTTATGAACCTTTGGCAAACCGTACAGTCTTGGTGGCCTAGGTGCTCTCGGCCGTAAGTTCTTCACCAGTTTGTCGGAGAGGCCAGAGGGCTTTAGTAGCTCCCTTGTCTTCCTGCTGAGCGCCGATTTGGGATCCTCCAGTAATAATCCAATTTCTTGTGGTAACCTGTAGCACTGAGGATTACCGTGGCGTTCCTCTTGTCAGCAGGTAAAACAACTAGATCTTCATCCTTCTGCAACAATTTCAGTCCTTGTCTCTCCTTTCTGCTGATGTTTGACTTAGGCGGCTTGGATGTCGCTAAAATCCGGCTAGTAGCAAGCCTTACGTCATCCACTGCTTCTTGAGGAAGATGACGAACTGCTTGTTCCACTCCACTAATAATCTCAACCACCGGTAACTTACGTGGAGCTGGGGCAAAGTTCAATCCTTTACTGAGGGCCGAGATGGTGGCTTCATCAAGTTCCTTGTCAGAGAAGTTGATAGTGCGGTGAATGCCGTTGGACCCAGTAGTTCCTTGATCACGGTTAAGCCGCTCAAATTTATCGGCCTGTTTCGCCGTAGTCCTGCTTAAATTGGCTCGTTGGTTTACCTCCTGATTCAAGGGATGGCGCTGCAAGCAACGCGGGATAGAAACTACATCTATGGAAGTAGAGGGCACCACTTCACTACGCGCCATATCGCTGCTGCTATGACGTATTCCAGCCAATCAGAAGCCGTCCTTTGCATATAAAAGTGGGAACCTCGCTAGTTTACGACAGTCAGTTTTAGCCCTGACGACGAGCATGGAGGTAGTGGTCGAAAGCTTGGAGTTTTATCCTGAACTGACGCGGCATGTACACCGAGAGATTTTTAACCATAATCTGATAATACCGACATAATTAATAGTGGTTACTTAACTGAAAATAGCAATTTCCTGAGAGCATGGTCTTACGAAAAAACTAGATCGGCAGACATCCTCTCGGCGACGGACGACTACGGCGCGCACCTGTACCTCGAACTTACACTCGTGATAATTCGTAGCCGTTCGTACATTTTCCTTTAGCCACCGTGGGAACTGAAATATTCCTCCCGACTGTCAGCGTTCTGCAATACCGCTTTACCCACTAAATGCTACATGATATCTGTAGAAGCGATACAAAATAGTAAAACTGGAAAATAAGGAAAAACATGTGGCTTGAACAGATGGGGTATCTTACAATGGGTAGAACTGGTAAGAGGCCCTCCTGCGACCATCCACAGCAAAACTAAGTTATGGAAGTGAATTGGTGCCTTTGTACTGTCCAGTTATACACGATGTATCGAAAAGAATCATCCGATTTAGCACCACTGGATTTCTGAAACTAATGAAAACATAAAATGATTTTTGTTTTTTGATGAACGAGAAACTCAAAAAGTTTTTTTCAGACCTTTTCAGAGGTGTTCAATATGTCCCCCCCTTGAGACGCACGGCATATGTCAATGCAGTATTCAAATTGTTCGCACACTGCAGCGAGCATGTCTTGAGTTACAGCTACCACAGCTACTGTTATGCGACGTCTCAGTTCATTCACTGTTATTGGTGACGGAGGCACATAAACAGAGTCTTTTATAAATCCCCACAAGAAATAATCACATACAGCCAGGTCCGGTGACCTTGGAGGCCAGTAATGTAAGGCTGAATCATTTGGTCCAGTGCGACCGATTCATCCTTCAGTAATCCTTTGATTTAAAAATTCCCGCACTTCCAGACACCAGTGAGGCGGTGTCCCATTTTGTTGGTAAATGAAGCATTTCGAATCCGTCTCCACCTGTGGGAAAAGAAAGTTCTCAAGCGTATCGAGAAATAAGCTTACTGTAACAATGTTCTCGGCAAAGAAAAATGGATCGTGCACTTTTTCCCGTAAAACTGCACAAAACTCATTAAATTTTGGAGAGTCCCTCTCACGTTGTACAACTTCATGTGATTGTTCCGTACTCCATATTTTCACATTATGACCGTTCACCTTTCCATTTAAATGGAATTTCGATCGTTACTAAACACTAAGCGTGGAAAAAAACTGTCACCCTCTGTTGAATCCTGCCTAGTCGTCGAATATGGGGTGTCTAGGAAACCTGCTTTCTCGAATCGCTAGATAAACAATTCAGACAAATCGTATTAATGGGTTTTATTACAAAATGAACATTGACAATACTTAACTTTGAGAATGACATGTGTCGCAAGCAAATGGCAACAGTTCCAAGATTGAGCTACATAGAATAAACGAGGAAAGCAATGAGCTTTGACGCTTCTATCTAGATGCTAGTCTTCAAGCTACTGTAGAACTAGGCCGCGACCCTTCGGTGCGGCGCTTATGTCCTCTTCGCTTAGAGGCCGCTGTTGTTGCGTTGTCGTCCTGGAGAGGGGTCGGTCAGCGTGCAATTGGCTGGCGTCATCTCACAGCCCTCTTTGCTCTATCGTTCCCGACTGGCATTCCGGCGCTTGACGTTTCACCGCAACATCCTCCATATTGCCACGAACGAAATTACAGAACTCCACGGGCTGTTGTTTGTCGCCTTCACGAAGAGCTTGCAGTAGCTGAATTTTGTATGGTTTCATACGTAAACGTCGACGCAACACACGCCAGACGGACATCGGGGGCATTTTGAGCAGTCGATCTGCACGGCGAACGAATTTTTGCGGACTCCTTGTGAAACAATGGCGGACTTCATCATCATGCTTTAACTTGCTGTAACTCTGCTATTTCCCAATCTTATAAATCACCATTAATGTGGAGCTGGTGGGCGGTAAGAAAAATTTACTAGTAACAGAGAGACAAAAGTGGGAGATAGGTAATAAATGTTATTTGCCACCAGTGTGACTCGTGGATTCGACGCGTGTGGTGACTCACCTTCCTTTTTTTTTGCAACTATCTTCCTGCGTTCTGCGAAGTACGAACACGTTATTACTGTACCTTCACAACATCAATAACACTCCTAGGAACGCCCCTCTTCCGTGAAGCGCACTAATAGTTCAGCGCCGTTTCTACGAAAGAACATCAGACGGCAGACGGCTCGGACACATGCAGCGACACCGGCAGGCGAGTCATCTCATGTTTGCATAAGCGTCGCGAAGCCGTAACGCCGCTGGGGACGCGACTGGCACACGGCTAAGCAATGTAAATGGGATGGGCACGCCAGCGTGAAGAACGGCGGCTGTTGTCGCAGCTCCCTGCTGACTGCGTGTTTCCGCCACATCAGGGGACGCTGTGTACATCCAGACGCGGGCGCAGCTGCCGTGGCCGTAAACCGGCAGGGCAAACGCCGCTGGGTGTGTGTCTTCTGTAAAAGAACCGAGCTGGCGCAGGGGGACTGCCAGCACATACTTACAGCCGTTTCTTAAGTACTGCTTCAACTGTTCAAAATGGTTCAAATGGCTCTGAGCACTATGGTTCAAATGGCTCTGAGGTCATCAGTCCCCTAGACTTAGAACTAACCTAAGGACGTCACACACATCCATGCCCGAGGCAGGATTCGAACCTGCGACCGTAGCAGCAGATCAGTTCTGGGCTGAAGCGCCTAGAACCGCTCGGTCACAACGGCCGGCGCTGCAACTGGTAATTTTGAAGATTATTGGACATGCAAATACTGTCGTTTCATTATAGACATGTTTCAGCATCTGTGTGCCACCATCAGTGGGTTTTATTTACTAAAATCTGTGAAGTATAAGCATATTTTGAGTGATAACTGATCTATGAAAATTTGGTCTGAAGAACATTTTTGGTTTGTTTTTACCATCGCCTTAATTTTACATTATACGCTGCTGCAGGATCATTTGTGCATTATCACGTACCAGTAGCGCTTCTTCTGCAACCAAACGATATTAATTGAAACGTCCCCTTTGAAAAATTATGAATGATTGTGCAGATAAACTTGTACGTTATTTGATTTTCAAACAGCTGAGCAAAACTCAACGTAGTCAAACAGTTTTCTCTTTACTTATTCTGATCATCACTAAACTGACACACAATATTTTTAGCGCAACGCAATCTGACTTTCCCAACAAAAGAATGGCCCTGACTAACAATAACCTATACCTTTCGTGAATCACTTACCTCACAAAAATCTTCGTTACTCGCACTACTGCAATAAAGCAAGCGCCGATACTGGTGGCTAAATAAAAGGTTCTAACTACTGAAGGCACTAACTTCTGATAGGCATAGTTAACAAATGAAAGATTCTGATAGAGAACAAACAATGTATTTACCTGAATAGTGTTCAAAAGTCATCATATATCATCCATCTTTACAAATTTCCTTTTTCTGGCGGACACACGTCCAGATCGTTCGCTTATAGTAACTTCTCAAAACTCTGGCATCTCTCTCTCTCTCTCTCCACATCCACCACTGCTGGTGGCTCAACTCCAACTGCCCAACGCTACGCGATATGTAATCACATTCATAAATGACATGGGTTTAATGAACAACTGCTTATAGTACATTAATTTCATGAATAATTTCTCCTGCAAAATATACAAAAATGGATTATTAGACTGAAAGAAGAAACGCATTTTATGCTGAAAAGTAGTGAACTTCGAATTAACAGGTAGTGAAATGTGTGTAAAATGTGTTCCCTAGCTGTCCTTTCCAAAACCTTCAGTCATCATACTATGCAATACAACACATACTGTCAAAACGAACTGCAACAAACACTTAAATAACTACAGAGCATAAATACATAAACTTCAACATCATCCTCATCTGTAAAGAAAAAACTTCATTATCCATCACTTCATTATCATAACTCCATTATTATCAGCACCTGTAAAGAAAAACTTCATTATTCATAGTAGCATATTCTTCATCATTATTCGTCATCATTCATTATCATCTGCAAAAAAGTCACTTCATTATTCATTACACAATTATTCCTTATTTCTAGCATATTTCCTTAATAAAACTAAGATGTGAAGTTCTGTCTGACAGCCTGCATCAATCGCTTCGTATTCTGAAAGAAAAAATTAGTTAAGACTGCTATTCTACGATGTGTATAGTATATTCTTGTTAATGCTTGTTAATTCTGATCCATTTACTCTTCCTCTTAAGGTTTTTGCATCTTCTTTCGTTTATTCCGTAGGTGAAATTCCCATTTCTGTTTAATTTATTTCCTTTACACGTTATTTCTTTCTGGAAATGATGAACAAAGATTAATGTCTTGCATTTAATTCATATACCCATTAGATAAAAACTGATTTATAGTGATATAATTAAGCATACAGCATAGCATGACAGAAAACGTATTATCTTAAAAAATATAGACAGTGTTCAGATGCAAAAATGTACACAGAGTATCATAATGCAGCTGCAAAAAAATGTAAAAATAGTCACGATGTTGAGATATCATAGGGCAAAAATGTCTAGGTCAACTGGTGTTTGCTATATCTTAACTATTTCATAATGCATACAAACAAACAGGAAAACAATCATACATACATAAATAAATGGAAAATGTGCACGGTCTGATGTGTAACGACAAGAAAAGCGACCTGCTAACCTTACCTTGCCGGGCACTTGCAAAAAAAAAAAAAAAAAAAAAAAAAAAAACGACAATCGTCAGTAAGTAGTCACATGAATATAATTGTATAAGTGGTCATCAAAATGTGTAAGTTCATCTGGAAAAATATGCACGGTCTGATGTGTAACGACAAGAAGAGCGACCTGCTAACCTTACCTTGCCGGGCACTTGCCAAGAAAAAATACGACAATCGTCAGTAAGTGTTCATGTGAATATAATTGCATACGTGATCATAAAAATTAGCAAATGGCATTACAGCATGTTAAATCATAAAGTATCTTCATTCAATAAAAGGTTTAATATTCGATATGTGGTGGTTTCCTTTGGTTTTGCTGGTTCTCAAAGTTTCAACGTGTACAACATTGGGGTGAGGAATGCTGCGAATCCGATATGGACCTGCGTATAGAAGTTCTGTCTCAGTATGAGAAAACATTTTCTGCTCCGTAATGTGCGTAACTTAAATGAGTATACCAGATTAATTTGTTAACAAGTTCGTCAGGAATGCATAATAACCAATTATTGCTGTCAGGATGAGAGCGGCGAAACAGAATGTTATTGCGTACAGTGTAATGGTTTCTAATGGTAACATTATTCCTATCTCGCCAAAGGTGTTTAATCTCTTTCCATACGTTGTCTTTACTCTGCTCTTGTGCTATGTCTTGTAATGACGACGAAATGAAATTTTCAAATGCAACTTGTTGAATGTACATGACGCTGAAATTTGCTTTGCAGAAGTTGGTTGCGATGTCTTGCTGATTGTTGCCGAGAGTACGAGATAGTGCGTCTGCTACAACATTTTGTGTGCCGGGAATGTGAACTATTGTAATATTAAATTCCTGTAGATAAAGTTTCCATCTGCTTAACCTGTCGTGTGTAAATTTAGCCGAAAGTAAAAATTGTATCGCTCTGTGGTCTGTGTAAACGGTAGTATGTCTTCCATAAAGAAAATGCCTAAATCTGGTAAAAGCCCATACAACACATAATGTTTCAAGTTCAGTAACAGAATAATTGCGCTCAGCAGGTGACAGAATGCGACTTGCAAATGCGATGTTTTTAATTACTGTAGAACCATCTTCTTCAATTTCCTGAAAAATATGTACGCCTAAAGCGGTGTTAGAACTGTCGGTGGCAATAGAAAAATTTCTGGTAAGATCTGGGTGCGATAAAAGTGGTGCATTCAACAAAGCATGTTTCAGGTTCACAAATTCAGAATGTGCTTGCTTATCCCAGGACCAAATAGTGTTTTTACCTGTCAATTGACATAATCTAGGGGTGTCTAAAGCAGAGTAATGAATAAATTTACGAAAAAAGTTAATTAAACCCAAAAAGCTGCGTAGTTGTTTTTTCGTCGTAGGAACAGTAATGTCACGTAAAGCTTGAAGTTTTTCCGGATCAGGCGTGTCCAAGAAATTTTATAGAAGTTTTGCCAAAGTGCGATTTACTGAGGTTAACTGTGAGTCCTTGTGCACGAAAAGTTTGCAACAGTTGTTCAAGAATCAGATTGTGTTCAGACCAGTTAGCTTCTGCAATAAGAATATCGTCTACGTACGTTGTAATTCTGTCTTTTAAGTTCTGTCGGAAGTATTGTATTCAAACCGCGAATAAAAGCTGCAGAAGAAATAGTTATACCGAATGGTAATTTACAAAATTGATAACAGTCACCAAAACAGAGAAAGGCTGTGTACTTTCTACAATTCGGATGGAGCTGAATTTGCCAAAATCCCGATTTCAAATCTAATGTGGAATGAATAGCAGTACCATGAAATTTCTGTAGTAGTTCTTCTAGTGTCTGTGGGCGATCTGTTTCATTAATAATAATGTCATTGATGTGACGCGAATCAAGTACGAGGCGAAGTGAACATCTTTTTTCTTAACAATATGGAGCGGGTTTATGTACGGACTAACTGCCGGTTCAATAATTCCCTGGTCAAGCATAGCTTGCAATTCTTTCTTAACTTGTTCTCTATGGTTATATGGAATGGGATAATGCTTGGCTCTAAATGTGTCGTGCTGTTTAACTTGAAATTCATACATAAAACCGGACATAGTACCAGGAACGTTTTAAAAAACTGGAGCTTGCTGTAAAAGAATTTTGTGTAATTGCGTGCGTTCGTCGTCTGTATTTGCACTGCTCTGTTTATCTTTATCAGAAATCATCTGCATAATGTCATAGTCAGCTTCGTCTGGAGTATTATAGTTGTGTACGTACGTATCCGTGAACAATGTGGAATTACAGTCTATGTTACGTGATGCAGAAATGACCTCTGTACGGTTAATTGTTTGTTCTTCCGTAGATAATGAGTGCTGAAATTCTAAAGCCAATTGTACATTTTCATCCTTTAACATTAAATAGGAATTTTGAAAGTCAATAATTGCGTCGTGTTGTACCAGAAAGTTCGTGCCTAAAATAACGTCTGTTGTCAATAATGGAACAATCCAAAAATTAGAGTGAAAAGTATGACCTGCAATACAAAATGATAAATGTGTCTGTAATTTAACATCTACTCCTTTACTAGATACTGCTGCTTTTACTTTAGTTTTGCCTAATGGTAACGTAGGATAGGTATTCTCTTTGTTATGCTCGTTGAAAGTTTCTTCATTTATAACTGACATAGGTGATCCAGAATCGATTACTGCTGAAAATTTCGATGAACCAATTTTAATTTCGATGACAGGATGTGAAATGGTTTTCTGAACAATTGGTCTTTCCTGCAAAAGAGTGTCTCTGATGTCGTCAAAAGTAATTACATTTTCATGAACAACATTCTGCGTGCCTAAAGTAGTACTTGTGTTACTGGAAGATGCGACCTGTACTGTATCTAGTCAAATTCTATCTGACGTGTTATTATTTTCGGGAGGATGCTGTGTCATTTCCACTATTTGAACTGTTCTGTTATTTCTTCCAGACGTATTACGCTCTGGATGATACCTACTGTCTGGTTCATTCATGAGAATATGTTCCTGTGGATGATTTCGCTGTTCGTAAGATCGACTGTTATTAAATGTACGTTGAAAATTGTGCTCATTGTTTTTACGTCTGTCGTGATAGTCATTCCTATACGGTGCATTGCGATAGGAATTGAAATACTGTGTTTTCTGCACGTAATTATTTCCTTGCTGGTGTGCGTTACTATTTGTTGTAGCTGGGACTATACGTGCACACGGCGAAACATTAAAGTTTGGTTGACCTTGTAGACCGCATTGTTGGTTGGATATGCTAACCGGTTGGTTTTGTTGCTGTTGTTGGGAAAAACGTCTATTGTTACCGAAACGTGGTTCCTGTTGCTGATAATTTTGACGATACTGCCAATTAAAATTTTGCCTGTTATTAAAATTCTGGTGCTTGTCGTTCCTAAAGCGTCCATTACCTTTGCTATTGAAATTGCGTGGCTGATCGTAATTACTGTAAGTTTGTTGGCCTTGGTTATTATATGAAAAATTTTTGTTTACGAAGGAATAATCTGATTGCTGCACTTCCAAAAGCTGTAACAGATCTCTAAATGCCGAAATATTTTCCTTCTGCTGACCTGTTAAAAGTGACACTCTTAATGACCGTGGTAATTTAGACATACATAATTGAATAAGTGCAGATTCACTGTATGGTTCACTTAGGTACTGGTTTTGTTGGACCATGTGTTCAAAAAATTTCGTGACACTGGGAAAATTTGAGTTCTCGTAATTCGGTAAACTAATTAGTTGATCCTTAATTCCTCGCTGTGTCGTCTTCGACCAATACGCTGACAGAAAAGCATTCTGAAACTCTTCTACCGAATAGCATTGTCTCGCGATCGGTCTCATACGAGTTACCGGTTCGCCTTCCAAAAGACTGCAAATAAATTCAAGTTTATGTGTTACGGGCCAAGTCGGTGGAAAAGCAAAGCTGAATTGTTGTATCCAATCCAGGGGGTGAATCTGTGTTCTGTCATTTTTAAATACTTTAAATTTTCTCACTGATAGAAAATTTTTGCAATCAAAATTATCGTCTCTGTATGACAGAACAGGTTCAGGATTGTATGAGAATCTGTTTGTCTGTGACTGTTCGGAATCTAATTCACGTACTCTTTGTAGATTACCTAAGTTATACTGGCTGTGTGGGTGTGAGAAATGTTCGGAATTCGCCGTATGCTGTGACGTGTTATTAACTGAAATATTTTTTATCTCTGTTACCTCTTGCTGTAAACTTGACAATTTTCTACATAATGTGTTATTAGACGAATCGATCTCATTGATTGTCTGCTGTAAATTTTGGAATGCAGATGTTTGGTTAAACAAAATCGGTGCAGCATCGTCTGATTTGCTGTCATTATTACTTTCAATAACATCAATACGACTGGCCAATTCATCACATTTTTCAGTCAGTATTTTTACCTAATCATCGGTTTTAGTGTCAGAAGCATTAATTTGCTTTTGTATTTTACGTGTGGTTTCGCTCAATTTTTTAACATCAACTTTGATGACATCAGAATCCTGTGTTAGTTCTAATTGTTCGAGTCTGTCTGTCACTGTCTGAAAGTCTGCTGTGTGTGTGTCCGTTTTTGATTTTAGATCGAAAATTTCATCACGCAATTCTGTGTTCAACTGTTCGATGGTATTAATTTTGTCTGATACAGTAACAATATTGTTGTCTACGTATGTTTTTGCTTTCGCAAACAATTTACGTTTATCTTCCTGTCTCTGTGCGGTGATTGTTTCCATGACTTGTCGTTTTACTTTATTCTGTACCTGTATAAATTTACACAAACGCGTATCACTGTTTTGTAGGTGATGATTAAAACGTTCGTCAATTTGAGTGTTCTGTTGGTCGAATTTCGCGTCTATCTTTGCATCCATTGTGCGCGAAAGTTCTGCTGTCATTAGCTTAAACTCGTCGCGTAATTGTGTTGCCTTTTCAGAGCATTGTTTACCGACTGCACTAATTTCGTCTCTAAGTGTTTCTGTTGCAGCTGTTTGCATATCCCTTAATTCTTGAGCAACAGATCTAATTTCTTCACTACTTTTCCTAGCACAAGTCTCAATTTCCTCACGTAATTGTACCTTAGCATCACGAAATTGTGTGGCAACGGCTGTAATCTGTTCACTAAGCTGTCTGGAATTATTGTCTAGTTTTTCATTCAACTGTTTGGAATTGTTGTCTAATTTTTCATTAAGGTTGTCATACTTTTCATTAAGTTGTTTGGAATTGTTGTCTAATTTTTCATTAAAGTGTTGTTCGAGATTTTCATTTTGTTGTTGTAGCAATCTTGCCATAATTTGTTCCAACTCAATATTACCGACTCTATTCTCTGTGCTGTTTGATGACGTGCCTGCAATTGTCACGTTTTGTGTAACCACTTGGTTATTCTGTGATTCTCCAAAAGGTTCGCCAGTCGGATGTGCACTGTTATTCACTACACCGGAATTAAATAAATCTGTCGTACTCTGATTACACTGTTCATTACCGTTAGAAAAATTTGTCTGTTCGTCACGTAAAATTTGCAAACCGGCTGTGTTAAGCTGGGCAGCGCTCATTGCAACAGAACGCCCCGCGTCATCAATTGTCGTCAAACTAACAGAAGACACAATTGGATTTGTTTCCTCATCATTAGCAATTAAATCATTACCGGTGATCAGCACGCACTGATTGTCCGTAAATGGACAACTGTCATTATTACACTGCGTGTCGTAAGTACTATCGGTCAAGTTGTTTAAGTCGGTTATTTCACTCATTTTACCTCGCGATGTACTATTAACAGTTTTTCGCGGCATTTTTACACAAATCACAATTATTCACTAATGAAACAAAGACAATACAAAATGCAACAAACACAAATGCAACAAAGAGCAACGAATTGCCGACGATCTGTGAAAGAAAGTGACAAAATTAGTAAAGGCTTTGCGCCAAATGCTAATTATATTTAAGTAAATAAGAGCAGATATCTGACTACCTTTCAAAAGATTCCCAAAGAAATACGATCCTGGTCCGGATGTCGCCAAGTGTAACCTCCCCGCAATAAATTTAAAAAAAGTCAATGATTATAAAAAAATGTAAATGTACCAAATGTTGTCTTCCCACCAAAGTGAATAATAACAATGAGCCAAGCGTAACCTCCTTGGAAAATTAAAGAATAATAATGGCCCATGGCCCAAATGTAAACTCCCCACAAAAATTAAGGAATGATGATTGATCATTAAACCCACAATAATATTAATTAAATAATGAACCATGAACTGAATGTAACATCTCAACACAAATAATTAAACCTGATAAATCATATAATGGCAGCAACGCTGACCTTCGGCCCTATGAAATAATTAAACCTGATAAATTCTTACCTCAGTAAAACTGCATGTATACCTGCTCTTATTTTTCGGCACAGCTCCGTGCAATGCTGGCCCATATTTAATTTTGATTCTTGGAGGAAATGCATAGGAAATATTCTTTAAATTGAAATGAATCTTTTTCTTTAAATGAGTTACTTTATAAAAGGTTATTATTGGGGCATCATTTTGAACAAATTAATTACAATTAACATACGTTATTAGCTGAGCGCAATGCTGCTTCATTACCTTCTACAATAATATACATATCGTCCACCACATTCCTGAACAGACTCGTGGCAGAGCACACCGCGGACGCATGCCGACTCGCTATACACTACTGCCGACTGACTACTACTGCAGACAGAGTGCAACTCGCAACTGAACACTCGCGCGGTCAAGCGCAGACTAGCAACGATAAATAACTCTCTGGTCAGAGATTCTGTCATGCCTCGCCATCGCTGGTAATGAATACATACGTGTTTCAGTGTTTAATACGCGAAATACCTTCCCATGGTTGGCTTGCAAGCTGTGGAAAGAGCACTATAATGCGCCGGTACAGAGTATCCCAGCAAGTGGATAAAGCGACATCTATGCGTAGAAACATGCACTACATGAACGCTGACGGCTGCGGCGTGCACGCTGTGACCCGGAAGTTGCACATGTGCAGGAGCACCGCACGCGTGCAGGATTTCTGGCCGGCCCTGGTCTAGAGCCATGCTGTCTTTCAGTGCATTCTGGTGACCAACGTTGCTAGCGATCATATACAGTGGCTACATTCCTGCCAAGTCTTTCTGCAATATCGCAGAAGGAACGTCTAGTTTCTCGTAGCCCTGTTACACGACTGAGTGAGTGAGGTGAATCTCATAGGTAACTAACGCTAACGACCGTTAAAGAATGTGTTTAAAGCAAACCTGATTTGCATCCTCACAGTGGCGCCACAAGAGCTATTCTTATGAGCCTGGTACTTAATTTGAATAGACATCATCTTTCAGATGGGAAACACGCCTCCAACATTCGTCTATGTCGCAGAACACCTTTTCAGTGTTGCGATTTTTTTCCTTCGGTGCATTAATAAAGTTTCGGCTGGGAGGTATATATTTTCTTGACCATTAATCGGCCGTCTACATCTGCAAAACAAGGTTCCGTGTTTATCAGTAAGGTAATCAGTCTTATCAGTGACATCATCCTTCTCAGTGATAAGCCACACCCATTCCCCCCTCCCCCTCCCTACTCCTTTCCTCTTCCCTTCTCCCCTTTTTCTAACAAATCACAGTGTAGTATTGATAATGAAAGACCCACTAAAGAAATCCAGTATGTAGGAACTAACTACTGGGAAATTAGAAACACTTTCTCCTTCCACACCCCTGCTTATCTTTAACCAGTCACTGCGATGTATTAAAAATGAAACAGCCAATAAAAAATCCAAGATGGCGGAAATAGCCCAGTTGAGCTAGTGGAAAATTTAAAAACTTCCTTCCCTCTATTTTTTCAAGCAATCACAGCGAAATATTAAAATGGGACGTAAAAATGGAGTTAGATATGCCATAAAAATCACATAACCCGAACTTGTAAGTCAAGGACTTACATTATTTCTGTGAAAGTAGCATACCTCTGGAGTAATATCAAAATGATGCATAACACTGGAGTTAGGGTACTTTATTTTCGAAAGGTGTACAAGTGCCTCTGTCTGTTCAAATGACGTGAAAAACCGGTATCACGTTACTTACGTACTACCGAGCGAGGTGGCGCAGTGGTTAGCACACTGGACTCGCATTCGGGAGGACGACGGTTCAATCCCGCGTCCGGCCATCCTGATTTAGGTTTTCCGTGATTTCCCTAAATCGCTCCAGACAAATGCCGGGATGGTTCCTTTGAAAGGGCACGGCCGACTTCCTTCCCCGTCCTTCCCTAATCCGATGAGACCAACAACCTCGCTGTTTGGTCTCTTCCCCCAAAAAAACCCAAACCCAACCCACATACTCATACATACTTCTGGCGTAATATGAAAGTGATGTCAAGGTCAAAGGTGTGCATTATTTTCGTATAATTGCTCACACAAACATACCTGTTGCGTTCTATTAAAATGACTCAAAGGTTAAAGATAAAGTGTGTACATACACACAAACACACACACACACACACACACACACATATATATATATATATATATATATATATATATATATATATATATATATATCATTTGTTAGTTTCTGCACTCATTAAACATGTAATTACATCTCTTACAACATTAAGAAAAATCAGTTTCTTCTACCACGTTCAAACATTCCGAGCTCTCTAGATTTTTCAGCAGTACCTCACACATGTGCATGCAATACACATGTAGCAGAGTACCAGCGAGACAGACTCAGGTGCCCAGTGCATAGAGAAATACCACCAAATATGAAAGGCTTATTGTCTTTTCCCGAAAGAGCTTTGTGGTGCGCATCTTTAACCGAAATATTTTTTTCAGTATCATTTCACAAACACTTCGAATCATAATTAGTGGTAAGTTATTTTATTGATGAGCGTTTCACGCCTTTTGCTGATTGCATTACGCATCGACTCCAGCTTTCCAGAGCGTACATTTGTGTTATCAGTTCTATAAATTCACTCTTAATTTCTGCAGACAACTCATCTTTCATGAAACCCGCTTTCTTTTTGTTGACATAGGATGTTATAAATGTTGTCAGGATAAGTAGAAGTGTCAAACTACCTATGCACATTGTTTTTAATATCATAAATATTTGATGTGCTTACACGATATATTAGGCCACGTGTGTCGGTGTAAACGTTTTAACATTTTTTGATTCACATTTCTTTAACGTAGAGTGCGTCATTTCTGCTCTCCACAAGAAGTGCATGAGTTGTGGGAGAAAGAACAGCTGGCGGTGACGGGCAGTAAATTGCGGTTGGTGAAGTCAACAACTCGGCCGTGGCATTCCTCCTGCCAGTTGCTCAGGCGGGAGGAAGCGAGCCTCACGCGTCTTCGGATCGGGCACTGTCCTCTCACACATAGCTTTCTATTACGGCGGGAGGATCCCCCGTTTTGTGATGCTTGTGGTGTGCACATCTCTGTCCGGCACATTTTAACAGACTGCATTTCATACCGTGATGCAAGGGCAGAAGCACAAGTTGATGGGGCTCTACCCTGTGTTTTAGCTAATGATGAGACGTGTGTGTCTAGGGTTTTAAAGTTTTGTGATGTGTCTGGAGTCTGGCCTAAACTTTTAGGCTGCAGGTTTTAGTGTATTGCAAAGTGGCTGGCTCCTCCCTTTTTTTTTCCTTGCGGTCAGCCGGCCACTTCCATCTGCTATATTGTTTTAGCTCCCTCTACCACTTTCTTATCGTGTTGTCCGTGTTTTCTGCAGGCGGCATGCTCCGTCCCACGCTTCGGTGGCCCGCATCTCGTGGTCGTGCGGTAGCGTTCTCGCTTCCCACGCCCGGGATCCCGCGTTCGATTCCCGGCGCGGTCAGGGATTTTCTCTGCCTCGTGATGGCTGGGTGTTGTGTGATGTCCTTAGGTTAGTTAGGTTTAAGTAGTTCTACGTTCTAGGGGACTGATGACCATAGATGTTAAGTCCCATAGTGCTCAGAGCCATTTGAACCATTTTTTTGAACGCTTCGGTGTGGGTAGGTACATATTTTTCCAAGCTTGTTCTCTGTGGTTTACGTTCTCTTTTATCTTTCTGTTCTGAGTATTTTCTTGACACCCGTCTCAATCTGCTATTGAGCGGGCGCTGAAGACCTTGCCGTCGTGCGCCTATACAACTCTCTCCATCATCATCATCATCATCATCGATGAAAACGTATGAGCAATGTCTCGCAAATACGTAGAACAGACGTCCCTGCAGCTATAGGTTTTAATTTTTAAGTCCTCCCATTTCAGTTGTGACCAGATTTCCATTTGATACGACAGTGCGCTTGCAATTTGGTCTCGCAATTAATTCGCTCCCCCATATAGCCTTTCTCAGCTCACTACCAGTTTCACATCACTCAGTTGTTGCGTACTTCAAATAGTTTTGCCGAAAAATTATCATTCATAAGTTTGAAGAAATATTTTTCGAAATCATTCTTTGCATTCACGCGTATCTCAGCATTAATATCTATACATTAATATCTATACATGTTTTTATCCAAGCTGGTTCACAGAATGACACTGTGCGGTGAATTTTGCGTAGAATAACTGGACTAGATTAGGGGCAACTAAGTCACAGAAGTGGTGCCCAATGAAAGATTTGCGCCAGTGAGCTCCACGCAGTTTTTATCATTAGTTTACAAGTCGTTAATTTATTTTTACCTCCAATCGTAGTAAGTGAATACAATTTTCTGTTCCGTCTGAAAGTCGCGGAGTCATTTCATTTGTCCCAATCCATCCGTTTAAGAAGTCTGAAAAATGAAATATGCACAACCTACTTCTTCAGTCAAAGAAATCACCGATTTAGAATTAGATGACATTTTACGAAAGCAAATTTTAGTGGTGAAAGTGAGTCTGATGCTTGCCATGTAAAGTACAGAGACATCAAACGCTGGGAGCGGTGACGAATGCAGGCCATCTCCGTACCCAGCGACAACGTCATTCGCACATGGTTCGCTTCAGTAACTGCATCTCCAATTTCCGTTTATGGCGCTTATCTCGTCTGCTCTGATGTGCTCTCTGATGGTCGGTCTGATGCATCTGTCGATTGACCCGTTCGGATGTTCGGAGGACAATCGCTGCAGGCTCATTTGTTTCGTTTGTACTGAACGCCGATGGAACTGGAGCGTCCAGACGCAGGGCACGGATGATTAACGGGACGTCTGTAAACTGGAGGACTCAATGCTGACACCCTTATCGACGAATCGCATGACGCTGAAATACAAAGTATATGCAATCCTCTCGTGCATTTGACAAATTTTCAATATGATTTGTGCCTTCCGCCAGCGTAGGTTTGTGAAACATGGTAATGTACTTCGATCTTCGGAAATTATCAGCGGTAAACTAAAACTGTTATTATGAAGCGTGTTAACAATGCTCTTAACTGCTTTAGGGTGATTCCTTATCTAAAATTCGAATGACTTTTTTCCCCCCTGGGTTGTTATATCAGAATAAATAGGAAACAAACTAATGCCCATTCTGTACTCATTCGTTATAATGTCTCACACCTTTATTTGTAAATAAAAGACGATATAAGTCTCACACACTCAACCATTCATACCATGCAGCTGAATATATCGACACATTTCTAAACTACAATAATGTTAATTATTCAAGCAAGTGAAACGGATATCGTTCCTATGTAAGCAGAGTCAGTAAGTACTAGTGCTGCTAATGCAAATTTCCCTAACATGAAATTATAAATGGTTGCTCTGTTATGAATCCTCTGAAAAATTCGTTTTACGATACACTTATGTCGGAATGCGTTGAAAACAAGTATTGCATTTACTGAAAATCTCACAAGTTGGCTGTCCGTGTTAAGTTACGTATATTTTATACTGAAATCGTACATTTGTTGATTCCGAGATAGTCGCGGAACCTGTATATTGTTATGCTCACAATTTATTATATGTTAACCCTAACAATACCAAGGTATTTTCCATGACGCGCGTTTCCGGGGGAGGGGGTAATTTGTGCCCATCCTAAATGAAATATAAAACCAAAATTAGTTAATTGTTGTTGACTTACATTAACAACATACTTTATAAGATGTACTGGTGTGTAACCAGGGCCTGAAAATGCCATTTAGCACACTCTTAGCAATATCAATAATGTTTCAATAATGTACTACCGACTTTGTGAACTCCACAAAAACCATAAAAAATGTAGATTTCGTTCGTTGCCGTCGACTTTACCTCTCAAAATATTATTTTAAAGAGATACTGAACCTGGAAATACTGAATACGACATTCACTGGGGGAGTGACATCTGCTACAGAGATTTAAATTTCTTGGTTAAGTTTAATTGAAAAAATTAAAACATATGGAATCTGGAAGAAGAATTCACTAAAAACAATAAAAAATTTCAAAAATTTTAAAATGTAAAGTAACTGATTAGAATAAAATTTTTTCAAAAGGTGAGCATAAAGTATTTTTTTACACCCCCCCTCCCCACCCCCTGGTATTGCGAGGGTTAAGTAATGTCTTTCAGTAGTATATCTGCAGAGCGTCTAAATAGAACAAATCCCTACACAAAGTTATTTCATTAAAAAAACTGAATCCACCCTCATTTAATGCTTCTCTTTTAAGTTAACAAAGTTCATCTACACGAGTTTCGAGAGGAATGCAGTGTACTCGTTGCGAACAATAACTTGGCCTATGCTGTAATGCATATGTCCACTGTTTTAAAGGTGTTCCTAATTAACTGAAAATGGAATAGTGTTTAGTTTCATTATTTAATTTCGGAATAGCCAATACAGTGCTTTAAGTATTAACTGCACGCAAATACGGTTAGTAGTATGTTTTTAAGTTCACGTACATTTGCTTGGTTGTTCTTGTTATGAATCTGTCTATTCCAAATATGCAAGGAGCTACGTGAGGCTGTAGTAATGGTAACAGCAGAAAGTATCGCTGAATATATGGTGTGGTAGATATTTCTGTTCGACCAGATTGGATTGTGGATTGGATTGTGTCTTCAATTTAAGCACTGAAAATTAAAAAAAAAATATTCTCCTTCAAATAGCTACAACAAAATATAATCCGTTGACCCAAAATACAATGAAATCCCTTTACATGACGCAATGATCAATTTAACTGATATCACGTCTATTTATTTTAATATTTACTCCTGATCAATGCTAGGCCCCCACAGTAAATAATCCTGACAACAACTGAACCTTTACAAGTTCTCATTCCCTAGCACAAAAGTTCGCGTAATTGTCTCTTTCTGTTTACACCTCCACTCTGTCGTTGGAGTCAATTGGCTCTTTTCTTCTCTTAGTTCAGCGGTAGTAATTATCTTCTCCACATACTGTCTCTGCAGTTGTACCGTCCACTCACATTTCCTTGACTGAAGGTCAAATTGATTTTATTCATTTTACGTCTCTTGTCCCTTGATAAATCTGCATCCAGAAATGTTAATTCAACATTCACTGACTCTCATCTTCTTCAGATCTTTGATTCTTATTCCGATCCTTCAGAAACTGAATATTCAGTATTCATAAAATTCATTGCACTTACAAGTCAAACAATGACGCTGTAATGAGTCTCTTACAAACTCGTTATTACTCTCATGAAAATTTACTGAGTTTGTTTCAGTCTAATTGTTTCTTTAAATGGTCCCTCTTTCTGGCTCCAACCTTTCCCTCACTGTCTGAATTCAGCACGAAATAATTTTATTCCTTCCACAATTACCGGATGCGAAATTTTCCGCGAACGTTATACAATCAAAAGCGCACTTCTCTCTTCCTGTCCAATCCTTCAACTGTCGTCTTCACTTTTTACTGTTGTTGCGTAATAAATAGATAGTGTGCATGCATTAATAAACCACTTCTGTAGTACTAATAGCAGAGATAGTTAGTCTTAATACACCCACTCAAAAGTGTCAGAAAGTGGGTTATGTATGTTTCACAAATTTGGGAAAAAATTTGTCCAATCCTTCAACTGTCGTCTTCACTTTTTACTGTTCATTCATTACCACAAAATAAACTATCTCCCTTCCACAAAATACAACGTGTTTCTCCACTAACAAAATTCCACGTCCTCTCTCCGTTTTTTAATTCTGATTTCCACTGTAAACTGTCTCCCTCCTTGACGTTAATTGCAAAGATAAATTTTGGATCTGTCAAGCCATAGCACTTACTTTTACTTTAAGATTACATTTGCATATACTGATCAGCCAGAACCACCGACCTACTATCCATATAAACTCGCCCAGGTTATAGAAGCTTCACCTGGTGAGGAATGACTGCTAGTCAGAGACCACGCACATCTAGTATCAGTGAGTGTGCTGTCCGTGTGTAGAATTGGGAAGGCGCGTGATCTATCTGAGTTTGATCGAGGATATGTTGTGACGGCCCGGAGGCTCGGCTTAAGCATTTCGGAAACTGCACGACTTGTCTGGTGTTCGAGGAGTCCTGTGGTGAGTGTCTTCAACACATGGCGAAACCAAGGTGAAACCACGTCCAGGCGTAGTGGGGTTGAGGGGCCACCCCTCATTGGTTGTCGTAGGCTGGGCAGACTGGTAAAACAGGATAGGCGGCGAACTGTGGTGGAACTAAGATCAGACATTAATGCTGGGCAGAGTACAAGTGTGACTGAACACGCAGTGCATCGAACACTCCTAACGATGGACCTCCGCAGCCGACAACCCATGCATGTGCCAATGTTAACACACGAACGAAAAAATGGCTGACATCGAAATAAGTGTCCAAGGAATAGAAAAGCAACTGAAATCACTCAACAGAGGAAAGTCCACTGGACCTGACGGGATACCGATTCTACCCGGAGTACGCGAAAGAACTTGCCCCCCCGCCCCACCCCCCTCCCCCCCGCCCCCTTCTGACAGCCGTGTACCGCTAGTCTCTAGAGGAACGGAAGGTTCCAAATGATTGGAAAAGAGTACAGGTAGTCCCAGTTTTCAAGAAGGGTCGTCGAGCAGATGAGCAAAACTATAGGCCTATATCTCTGACGTCGATCTGTTGTAGAATTTTAGAACATGTTTTTTGCTCGCGTATCATGTCATTTCTGGAAACCCAGAACCTACTCTGAAGGAATCAACATGGATTCCGCAAACAGCGATCGTGTGAGACCCAACTCGCTTTATTTGTTCATGAGACCCAGGAAATATTAGATACAGGCTCCCAGATAGATGCCATTTTCCTTGACTTCCGGAAGGCGTTCGATACCTTTCCGCACTGTCGCCTGATAAAGTAAGAGCCTATGGAATATCAGACCAGCTGTGTGGCTGGATTGAAGAGTTTTTAGCAAACAGAACACAGCATGTTGTTCTCAATGGAGAGACGTCTACAGACGTTAAAGGAACCTCTGGCGTGCCACAGGGCGGTATCATGGGACCATTGCTTTCCACAATATATATAAATGACCTAGTAGATAGTGTCGGAAGTTCCATGCGGCTTTTCGCGGATGATGCTGTAGTATACAGAGAAGTTGCAGCATTAGAAAATTGCAGTGAAATGCAGGAAGATCTGCAGCGGATAGGCACTTGGTGCAGGGAGTGGCAACTGACCCTTAACATAGACGAATGTAATGTATTGCGAATACATAGAAAGAAGGATCCTTTATTGTATGATAATATGATATCGAAACAAACACTGGTAGAAGTTACTTCTGTAAAATATCTGTGGGTATGCGTACGGAATGATTTGAAGTGGAATGATCATATAAAATTAATTGTTGGTAAGGTGGGTGCCGGGTTGAGATTCATTGGGAGAGTCCTTAGAAAATGTAGTCCATCAACAAAGGAGGTGGCTTACAAAACACTCATTCGGCCTATACTTGAGTATTGCTCATCAGTGTGGGATCCGTACCAGGTCGGGCTGACAGAGGAGATAGAGAAGATCCAAAGAAGAGCGGCGCGTTTCGTCACAGGGTTATTTGGTAAGCGTGATAGCGTTACGGAGATGTTTAGCAAACTCAAGTGGCAGACTCTGCAAGAGAGGCGCTCTGCATCGCGGTGTAGCCTGCTGTCCAGCTTTCGAGAGGGCGTGTTTCTGGATGAGGTATCTAATATATTGCTTCCCCCTACTTATACCTCCCGAGGAGACCACGAATGTAAAATTAGAGAGATTCGAGCGCTCACGGAGGCTTTCCGGCAGTCGTTCTTCCCGCGAACCATACGCGAGTGGAACAGGAAAGGGAGGTAATGACAGTGGCACGAAAAATGGTTCAAATGGCTCTGAGCACTATGGGACTTAACATCTTAGGTCATCAGTCCCCTAGAACTTAGAATTACTTAAACCTAACTAACCTAAGGACAGCACACAACACCCAGCCATCACGAGGCAGAGAAAATCCCTGACCCCGCCGGGAATCGAACCCGGGAACCCGGGCGTGGGAAGCGAGAACGCTACCGCACGACCACGAGATGCGGGCAGACAGTGGCACGTAAAGTGCCCTCCGCCACACACCGTTGGGTGGCTTGCGGAGTATAAATGTAGATGCAGATGTAGAAGATATCGGCAACTACGACGGACACGTGACCATCGGCACTAGACGTTAGCCCACTGGCAGAGCACGGTGTGATGAAACCCGATACCGCCTTCACTATGCCGATGGGAGGGCGCGAATCAGTCATCTTCCAGGGGAACAGCTTCTTGACACCTGTACTGCCGGACGGAGACAAGCTGGCGGCGGCTCCATTGTGCTCTGAAGAACATTCACGTGGGCATGAATGGGTCCAGTGGAGCACGTAAAAGGCGCCATAACGGCCAAGGAGTATCGTACACTGGTTGCAGACCACAAACACCTCTTCATGACGGTCATGTTTCCCGATGGCAATGGCGTTTTTCAACAAGATATTGCGCCATGTCACAAGGCCAGGGGTATGATAGCGTGGTTCGAGGGACACCGTGGCGAGTTCCAATTGATGCGCCGCCCCGACTCCTCCCCCCAACTCCCCAGCTATGAACCCAATCGGACTCATCTGGGATGTGATTGAACGTGGCGTCAGAGCTCATCGCCCCCTGCCCGGAATTTACGGAAATTAGGAACTTGGATGTGCACGTGTGATGGTGCCAATTCCCTCCCATGATCAACAAGGCCTCATTTTTTCCATGCCACGACTCGTCGTCGCTGTTATCCGTGCCAAAAGTGGGCATACCGGCTATCAGGCAGGTGGTCATAACGCTCTGGCAGATCAGCGCATAACGTTGAAATTGTTTACATTCATGCTTCGTTGTAAGATTGCATTAACTCATTATTAAAAACATAGATCATGAACGAAAGATGTTACGTAAATTTACAAGACAAGAGCAAGACGATACTGCTAGCTTGTTAAACATTTCCATGCACTGCCCTGGGCCTATATACTGTATCAGTTGCCTTTTATAATGGCATCAAACGGATCAGAGTTGAGTATTTTAAGTCAATGAATGAACTGGTATAGAAGAACACAGAAAACAACTTTAAAATGATTTTATTCAGTTGTCATTTCGTGGTTAAGTCTACTGACTAAATTTTACAGGAATTATTTCTTCATAGGAAACTAGACTAAATGCTTCAAGACTTTACAGAAATTGCGTTACGATTATAAAGCCTTTAAGTATGTATTTTGCATTTTCCTCCCCCATGAACCATGGCCCTGTTATCGATGGGGTAGCTTGCGTACCTCAGTGGTACAGACAGCTTTACCGTAGATTCAACCATAGTGGAGGGGTATCTGTTGACAGGACAGACAAGCAGAGAGGCAGCAGCGCTTTCAGTATTTGCAGGGATAACAGTCTGGATCATTCAGTGATCTGGCCGTAACTTAAATCAAAACGGCTTTCTGTGTTGATACTGCGAACGGTTGAAAGCAAGAGGAAACTACAGCCGTAATTTTTCCCAAGGGCACGCCGCTCTATTGTATGGTTAAATTCTGATGGCATCTTCTCAGGTAAAATACTCAAGAGGTAAAATAGTCCCCCATTCTGATCTCCGGGTGGGGACTATTCAGGAGGATGTCGTTATCAGGAGAAAAAAAAACTGGCACTACGGATCGCAGCAAGGAATGTCAGTCGCTTAATCGGACAGGCAGGTTAGAAAATTTAAAAAGGGAAATGGGCAGGTTAAAGTTAGATATAATGGGAATTAGTGAAGTTCGGTGACAGGAGGAACAGGACTTCTGGTCAGGTGAATACAGGGCTAAAAATACTAAATCAAATAGGGGAAATGCAGGGGTAGGTTCATTAATGAGTAAAAAAAAGGAACGCGGATAAGCTACTATGAACAGCATAGTGAAGGCATTATTGTAGCCAAGATAGACCTGAAGCCCATTCCTATCACAGTAGTACAAGTTTATGTGGCAACTAACTCCGCATATGATGAACAGATTGATGAAATGTATGCTGAGATAAAAGAAATTATTCAAATAGTTAAGGGAGACGAAAATTTAATAGTCATGGGGACTGGCGTACGATAGTAGGAAAAGGAAGAGAAGGAAAAGTAGTAGATGAATATGGACTGGTGATACGGAATGAAAGAGGAAGCTGGCAGAATTTTGCACGGAGCATAATTTAATCATCGCACACATTTAGCTTAAGAAACTTGAAAGGTGGATGCGTACGTGGAAGAGATCTGGAGACAGCGAAAGGTTCCAGATTGATTATATAATGCTTAGACAGATATTTAGGAAACAGAATTTAAATTGTAACAAATTCCCAGGGGAAGATATGAACTCAGTCCACAAGATATTGGTTATGAACTGTAGAATAAAGCTGAAAAATTTGCAAAAAGGCAGGAAATTAACGAGGTGGGACCTGACTAAATTGGAAAAACCTTAGGCTATTGATAGCTTCAGAGGGAACATTAGGCAACAGATGACTGTAACGGGGGAAAATAATACAGCAGAAGACGAATGGGTAGCTATAAGAGATGAAATACTGGAGGCAGCATATGATCAAATAGGTAAAAAGACAAGGCGGGTAGAAATCCTTGGATAACACAGGAGATATTGTATTTAACTGCTAAAAGGAGAAAAATTAAAAATACAGCAAATGTTGCAGGTGAAAATAATACAAAAGTCTAAAAAATGAGTGACAGCAGTGCAAAATGGCTAAGCAGGAATGGCTAGAGGAGAAATGTAAGGGTATAGAAGTATATTTCACTACGGGAAAGATAGATACCTTCTACAGCAAAACTAAAGAGGCCTTTGGAGGAAAAGAGATGCAGCTATGTGAATACCAGGAGTTTAGGTGAAAACCAGTCCTAAACAACGAATGGAAAGCTGAAAGGTGTAAGGAGTATATAGAGGGTATATACAGGGGAGATAAACTTGAAAACAATATTATAGAAAGGAAAGAGGACGTAGATGAGGATGAAATGGGAGATATGATACTGTGAGAATAATTTGATAGTGCACTGAAAGATCTAAATAGAGCTCAGGCCCCTGCAGCAGACGACATTCCGTCAGCACTACAGATAGCCTTGGGAGAGCCAGCCATGACAAAATTTTTCCATCTGATGTGCAAGATGTATGAGACAGACTAAATACCCCCAGACTTCAAGAAGACTGTAATACTTGCACTTCCAAAGACAGGAAGTGTGAAAATTACCAAACTATCAGTTTAATAAGTAATGGTGGCAAAATGCTAGTACGAACTCTTTGCAGAAGAATGAAGAGCTTGTAGAAGCCGACCTCGGGGAAAATGGGCTTGGATTTCAGAGAAATTTCGGAACACACGAAGCGATACTGACCGTACGAGTTACGTTAGAGCATAGGTTAAGGGAAGGCAAACCTACGTTTGTAGCATTTGTAGACTTAGAGAAAGCTTTTGACAATGTTGACTGGAATACCCTCTTTGAAATTCTGAACGTAGCAGGGGTAAGATACAGGGAGCGAAAAACTGTTTACAATTTGGACTCAAACCAGACGGCAGAGGCATGAAAAGCAAGCAGTGGTTGAGAAGGGAGTGAGAAAGGTTTGTAGCCTTCCCCTACGCTGTTAAGTCTGCACACTGAACAAGCAGTAAAGGAAATCAAAGAAAAATTTGTAGTAGGAATTAAAGTTCAGAGACAGAAAAGGACTACTTGGGAGAGCAGTTAAACGCAATGTTCATTGTCTTGAAAGGAGGATATAAGATGAACATCAACAAAAGCAAGACAAGGATAATGGAAAGTAATTGAATTAAATCAGTTGATGCTGAGGGAGTTAGATTACGAAATGAGACACTTAAAGTAGTAGATCAGTTTTGCTATTTGGGCAGCAAAATAACTGATGATGGCCGAAGTAGGGAGGATATAAAATGTAGACTAGCAATGGCAAGAACGGCGTTTCTGAAGAAGAGAAACTGCTAACGTCGAATATAGATATAGGAAGTTTTTTCTCTAGGCATTTGTCTGGTGTACAGCTATGTATGGAAGTGAAAAGTGGACGATGAACTGTTCACACAAGAAGAGAACAGAAACTTTTGAAATGTGGTGCTATAGAAGAATGCTGAGGATTAGGTAGGAGGTACTAAATAGAACTGGGGAGAAATTTTTTTGGCACAAACTGTCTGGGTCATTCCACGTATGATTATCAACCTGACCCTCATGGATTTATTTGAATTTAAGTATGCTTGTGGAATGGAAATGAAGTCCCATGCTCCTTGACACAACGTAAGGGAACGATGAGGGAGACCTGCACCGCCGTACTAGGCAGAGTGGTTTGCCATTGCCTTCCTCCGACCATAGTGGGGATAAATCGTGGCAGGTGAAAATCCCTGACCCCGTCAAGACTCGAACCTGGGACCCTGTGCTCGGGAAGCGAGAACACTACCGCGAGACCACGAGCTGCAGACAAGTATGCATGTAGTGTTGATAAACAGTAATACAAAACATTTTTTCACATGTTTTTAATAAAAGGTAACTGAGTAATGCGTGCTCAAAAAAGTAAAAACAATCGAATTTTTGACTTAAAGAACAATAAATATGAGTTCATTTTAAAGCTCTTTTAAAGGACTTTCATATGTTATATAACAAAATTTGATGTACGTTTGTATACACTTTTAAATAAAAATGTCATTATAGAATTTACTGGTTTTTGAAAAACTGTTTTAATATTTTCAAAAAAATATATGTGAAAGACATTTTCCTCTACATATTCTGTAAGTTTCAACTTAGAATGAGCACGGGATCACTATCAAAAGTAATTTTATCCTTAAGCTGATGCTGTAAAATAGCGTCAAAAATTAATTTATTGGGAATATTTGGGCTGTTTCTCATCAGCCATGTGTTACTACAAAGCTATAAGTGGACATCAGAATAAAATAGCTTATAACAGGTTTAAAAAACGATATTTGCCTTGTCAGTGTTGAGTTCATAAATACCGCAAGTTACAAACCTTTAAAATCATTATAGCTGAATACCAGAGATAGGCCTTAAATCAGTTAATTATTATTTATCGTTATTTACCGAAATGAATTCCATCATTTCCGTTCATTGTGCTTTTAGCCACTCAGTTCGTTGCACACCACCATTTCTGCATATGATAATGTATGCGTTTGCCATGTGAAAGTGCGAGGATTCTATTTGCCTTTACTTCCCTGCTGCTTACGGAAACGACGCCTGTATGTCTGGTGAATGCGAAAGTTGTGGGTGGCGCATGTAGATGTAAGAAGCTAACTGTTTTCATCCTTTTCCTGATGTTTCCCAACTACACAGGCTAACCACCAGTATCCATTATATTTACAATCAATATATCCTTTGATGTCATCAAAATATATTGGATCACAGTCAACAGCTTCACCAGGTCTATTAGGTTTATTAGAGTCTGGATACACATTTTTTATTGTTTTGTTTCTGCTTAGGGAAATAAAGGCGTCCTTGGTGTGTGTCCGCATCATTTCTTAAATCTCTCTGTAAATTTCAAATCTTCATTTTCACGACCTTGTATAGTAGCATACTTGAAATAGATCCTTTGTACATTATTTTTGACAAACACACACATTTGTTCTGGTGTCGAGATGTCATCAGTGTGGGCGTTGCAGACTTGCTTAGACAGCCAGTCACTTGACTGTTCCACCAACATCATCACTAGCTCCTTTACCATAAGTGGTGGCTGAAAAATGCCACTGGGCTTCAATGTGGAAGTCTTGTTCATTGTAACACAGGTTGATGAAATTTTTCCATTCTTATAATGAACTGTAGCTCCGCCAGGGAAGGAATATGTTTTACTTGTTTTCTTTTTTTAATATTTTTGGTCAGAAAGTCAGTTCAAGTAGGAACACATGCACAGCAACAGGATCGTGTGTGGGGCATTCTGATATGATAAGATATGTGATCAAGCTTATTGCAGCTGCAAAGGAATGAATTGTTGCTTGTATGTTAGTCGAATCGTAACCTTAAATTTTATCCTCTGCAATAAATGTTTACTGTCCGCAAAATCACAAAACACCAAGAACTCACCTTCTTTAAGCTCATTTTTCAATCTATTTTGGCACATTGATTGTTGACTAGCCACAAAATAATGTCATTAAACGATTTTAATATTGTCAAAAAAGAATTCTTGTAAGTAGTTTCTGAGTGTTTCTGGTCCTGCACAGAAATGACATTCACCAAAGTGGCAAATAGGCAATGATGGGTTACACACAGCTCTTGTGTGTAGTCTTTGCAGGGTTTTATTTGCGTATCATCATTCACTGTCAGTTGAGGAATGTTACACTCAGTCAGCATAGGTTTGACGTTTTGGTGAGTAGTACACACAAACACAATGCATACCACTGTTTCCAGCTAAAAAACACTTTTTGGGACATAACTTGGCAAACTCTGAAAATTCACTGGCGAGTCTTGGATGGTAGTGTTTTAAGTGTACATAAATTTCTTTCAAATTACTTAAAACTGATCTTTATTGCACTTGAATTTTATCTCGATCAACTCTTATGGGCGCAAAATCTTTTTTACCAGGCATTGACCTACCCATTAGAGCAACAGAAGTTTTTTTTAACAAAATCAGCAGTCATCTGTTTAAGAAACTTGCCTGGTTTTGGATTGGGAGAAGACAAAACACCTTTCGCCTTCATCAAATCGTTTACTTTTCTGGCTTTTTGTTTACAGTCCTAATGTTGTTTTCGGTTGTATTAAAATATATATTTTAGATATGTACATCTATTTATTAATTCTGAGTTATTAATTTAGCCAGTGCTAAGCTTTAAAACACAGTTTTTTGAATTAAAAGTACCATTTTGTAGCCTAAGTAATTAATCCAACTATGATTTTGTAAAACTGTTTTGGGAGCAAAATTAAACTAACAAATATTCATGATCTGAATAACATTTAACAGAGTCGCAATAAATATAAAATTACTTTTGATAGAGATTTCATGCTCATCCTAAGTTGAAACTTTCAGAACAGGTAGAGGAAAACAATATCTTTCACAAATATTTTTTTATCAATTTAAAAAAGCCTATTTTTCAAAATTCAGTAAATGCAGTAATGATGTTTTTGTGAAAAACTGTACATTTGCGTTCGACTAATTATGTCTTACATCATATGAAAGCCCATTATATGAACTTTCAAGTTAGCTGAAATTCATCGTTCTAGCTTAATTAAAACAAAAGTTATGAACAAATCATTATTGTTCCACAAGTCAAAAATTCTATAGTTTTACGTTTTTGAGCATCCGTTACTTGGCAACCATCCATTACAAAAATGTCAAAAAATTGGTTGTGTTACTGTTTATGAATACTACATGTACTTAATTTAAAACAAATCTAAGAGTATCAGATTTTACCATTTGCTGATTCGAAATGGAAGAAGGGATCGATTGATAGGACATATTCAGAGACATCAAGGGATCACGAATTTAGTATTGGAGGGAAGTGTGGATGGGGTGGGGAGAGGAAGCGTTAAAAACATTGAGGAGACCAAGAGATGAGTACAGTATGGAGATTCAGAAGGATGTAGGTTGCAGTGGTTACTCGGAGATGAACAGACTTGCGCAGGATAGAGTAGCATGGAGAGCTGCGTCAAACCAGTCTTCGGACTGAAGACTTCTGCAACAACATTTTATATTCGTTCTCTTAATATTTCTACTACAGTTATTGCTGCTACTACTAAAACTATTACTATTTCTATTGAAGCTACTACTAGTTTTATTAGATTCTGCTATCAAACTTAATATATCTGGAATACGTGGATGGTTCAATGCACAGTTCTTGTTTTTAGACCTTCATTTGTAGTCTCTTTTAAATTACTTTACATCTGATGTTTAAGGTCCAAAGTTGGCGACGTTCTCGGAAATGCTGGCTGCAGTCAATTGAAATTATCGGCTGTCGCTACCAGGTCTCTATCTCACTCAAATATCACGTAAAAATTTGAAATATACGCTTGGTACAGATGTCTGTAGCATCTTTATGGGTGTCAAATCTGGTCCTAATTTTAATTACGACGAGGGTTATGATTTTTTGAAGAAGGATGAAATTTTCCCCACCTGGAAACAGTTTCAAACTTGTCACGCCACGCCTCGAAAATTACTGAACTCACTGAAATATTTCTTTCATTCGTTGATTACCAAAGAATAAGGCTCGGCAATGGATCTCTCCGAAGTTGCGTATCGCATTGTACTTGCTACATAACAGCTTCGAGGAACAGTGCTTTTTTTCAATTTTATCAATGCTTAATTCGTAACAAATACGAAGTTTAAAGTTTTTAATCTTAAAAAATCTCTTAAAAATTCTGAAAATCCTAAGTTGTAAGACATATACATTGCGTTTTTAAGCAAGTCAAAAACTCTGCAAATTTTAATTACGACTGGATTTAGGCTTGTACTTGAAACAGGCGATCTTTCCATGACTTCAAACATATTCTACTTTAGAACTGCCAAGCACAGTGCTTTGCGCAGCAAAGTGTCAACCGTATGGTAGCCGACAGTACCAACACAGCTCCTATTGGTGTGTTGCTAATAAGAACAGTCAGCCGTTCAGCTATCAACAGCCAACTACCTGAAATCGGACTATAGTACGCTGAAAAATTTAACTTCCCTCTGAATTTCACTTCTAACATCATGTTTGAAGTGACTGAAACATGTTTCCAGACCTAATTATTCTAACCTGCCGTCAGCATAGTTGCTGCCGTTTCACAGGACAGCCCCCAAAGTGACACTAATAACAATATCACATTTAATAATATTGCATTTAATGAACAATTCAACTAGAAAAACGGAGCCATTGCAGTATTACCATTATACTGTTTTACTCATTTGACTGGAAGCTGATTCGTGCTGTTTCTCAGGCAACACGTCACGTGTTGAAATATTTGATTTACGAGGATAGCAATGAATATATATACGTCTGAAAGATGTATAATATTAGCCTATTTGAGTTGTACTCTGGAGCAAGTAAGAAGCAATAGTTCGCTAGAATAAGATGGGAGATAATTTCATGTAGTTGGCAACTCTGCCTGTACCAGAGGGGAACGGTTGCTTCTACGCTATCGTAAGGATAAGTTGTTTAACTAGTAATAAACGGTGTTCTCGTGAGTTTACGTTGTAGACACGTGAGTTAGTGTTAGGTTGAAACCTTCTGCCGAGTTATATCTAGATACGATTCGCAAAAAAACGTGAAATTGTAACACCGAAAATGCAAATAAAATACATTTCTTCACCATCGAAAATTTTTCGCCGTTTAATATTCTTTGATAAATTGTACTATACTTCCAATTCTGAATCTGTAAGCTTTATTACAGAAACTATATTTAAAATGTAATGGATGTAATAGTGTATTTATTTGTAAATGTATATAATTGATTATAATGTAGATATTGTAAATTGCTGGGTAATAGCCAAGAGAAGTTTATTTAAATGTACCGATAGCAACGACGAAATGACAGTAGCTGTGCCGTTGTTTGTCTTTGCATACGGAGAGTCTCTGTCCCGCTGCGAAGAGAGAGGAATCAGAGCAACTCGAGTCATGAAAGAGTGCGGAAGTGTTTGTTGGGCGCTCCCGCAGATGCGATGTGCAGCCACAGTGTTCGCGCACCTACTTCGATAACGCCGAATATCGAGAGCACGGTAGGAGTGAACAGGGAGGAAGCTGCAGTTCTAACTATTGCCTCTCCCATAATTATCCATGGCTCTTGGGACGCCTCGTGGTTCTCAACCACCGCCAGCAGTAACAGCAACAGTGTAGCACTGTCGCTCGCTACGTTATTCGTCGTCCGCACGGCTATTGCATTGTAAGACTGTTAACTGATATTATAGGCGTTACCCATCTGACTAACTTTCATGAACAATAAACTGCAATAGTTAAAACTTGTAGGGAAACTGTGTTGTCATTGTTCTTAGACATTATTACCAAGCGGGGTCCCTTTCCTTTCTATGCAATCACCGAGTTAACTATGGTTAACTATTTACTGCCAGTTTTGTTTTTTTTTTTGCCAAGGACCAGTTTCAGTCCCAATTTTGCTGCCTCATTAACTGTTCATTCTCGTACTGCGTAACAGAAGCCTAACTAATTTGCAGTTTTGAGTATTAACTTTACACACTTAAGCTAACGTAAAATTTCACAGGCAAAACTAATAACTAAAGATACAGCACAAACTAAGAGTGCACAATTTCATTCGTTCTGTACTTAGCTTACTAAGTGACTTCTGCTGACTTGGTAAGTATCTCACGGCTCTTACGTTAAAAGTAAATCAGTTGCTCACTCCCTTAAAGGAAATTCAATTTTTCAATAATTTAAAGCAAAAGTTAATTGCCTGCCTTTTTCAAAATTTTGCATTACGTTATGCTGAGGTTACTGAAAGTCATTTTTTTCATAACAAGGTCTCAGTTACAGTTTGATCTTTTATATAACCAGCGACTTCATTTAACTTTGCTATCAAAATTTGCTATTTCAGAATAAGTAGCTGCAACCTCAGTGCTTTCTGATTCATTTATTGTCTCGTTATGGTGAGGAAAAGCGGAACAACCTTCTGTTGCCACGCCATTGATATTTCGCTTAATTTTCTTACTCATTACCTTTTTTAAGATCCCGGATATTCGTTGACCTGGTGGGCTGACGAACTTTTAATCATCACTTTTTTGTTAATCCGTATTTTTGTATATCACTACGTTTTTATTAAAATATTATGTGGTACCCTTTTCCCCCCTGCATGGCTCGTGAGCGATTGCACTATATTCCTCCCAATTCAAAGTATTATCAATATTTAGATTAGGATTAGAATAGATTATTCCTTCAGAAGGATCTGTTGTACACTTTCCTCCTACTGAACGGTATTATTTTCCTTGGTAACGATGCCATTATTCACTGTAAAATTTCAGTGGGGATACACGATCACATTCAGTGGTATCGCAATCTAGTAAGGAGGAGGTTACGAACTCTTTCTGGATGCATGGGCTTCGTTTACAACAAACATACCTTGAAAACTCGTTGTGTACACAATACAATAAAAAAGAAAATAACCTACGCGTATATCCACATATCAATAACTACATTATTAAATCCTGTGATAGACTCTGCGGTAGTGATAGTAGTAGCCCACAATAAACGTCTGTTTTACTGTAATTTCTTCCGTATTACTTATGCGAACTGCAGAGGGTAATTAGTTTAAACGAAATTAGCTACGACAATAGATGGATGCCTTTAATAATTTTTAGAATGAGGATATAGTATTGAGTGTATCAGTACAAAGAATTTTGATCGTATTATGTCATCGGGGGATCGGGGGGGGGGGGGGGGACTTTGAACAACAGTTACCGTTTTCTTAAACGAACCACTAAACCACGATTCTTAAAAGAATCGAACAAACCATTATACAAGAGATTCCATGAGTTACTGTGTTAGATATTTGCCTTTAAGCGAGACAAAATTTACAAAATGGCTGCTGTTATGCTTAAAGACTATTGGAAGTTTGTAAGTCCGCCATTATAAAACATTTGATGAATATAGCCTGGATATTTGCCCTCCGGTTTAAGAAAAAGCTAGCTTTTCACACATGTCAATATTTATGAGTCATGTCGCCTGAACTATGTGTCGTATAATGATATAATTTCACAGGTACATTCAGCGGTATATGTGGAAACTGTCAGAAAAATGTGTTGCGAATAGAGTTAATAGTAAAGGAGTATTAAGGTAAAACATCAGGCTTAATGCTAAAGTTTTACTACATGAACAGCGAAAATGTAATAAACGATAAACCTTTTCCTTCCATTGTTTTGTGAGGGATGGGGGCGAGGGGTGAGGGGTAAGTTTCATAAATGTTACAGAGTTTGTTGGAAGTCGCTAACTGCTATCATTCTCAAATAACGGATGAATTTAGTGTATGTATTTGCGCACTGTGAGTTAAATTCCTTTTCCTCGAAGACAATACGCAGTTTCTAACTGCACTACTTGTCTTAGAATGTTAAAACTCTAAAAAAAAGATTTTACCTCTTAATGAGTAGATTGTGACAGCATTTTAAGTTTTTAAATTCGGACAGTAATGATATCAAATATTGAAAATAGAATTTTTGTTGCCCTGGAAGCCGTTAGACATACTGCAACTGAATGAGATTTTCACTCTGCAGTGGAGTGTGCGCTTTCAGTTTCATACTGCAACTGAGTTTGGTTAACGTGCCCCTGCTTAGCCGGTTAATAATTTGAACTTCACCGGTGCTTCCCGTTTGACGTTATTCTTGCGCCAGTTTATTAATATGATGCGCCGTCGGAGCCTACGAAGTCGGAATCGATTGACGTGACGTGGCGCCCACTATTTGGAGATGTAATCATTATTTATAATTGGTCGTTAGCAGAGCGATGCGGGCGAAGCTGACGGTCTTTGTTTGCAGCTCTCACTCCAACAGCCTTGTCAATACGTCTGACAGTGCTGCAACCAGAATCTGTGTTATTTTCTATCACAGTGATTTCCAATGTAATCGTATTTTCCTGCTACTGTAACGATGCCGACAGCTGACTTAATACCACGTTTAACGAAAAATTCTGGTAGAAAACGGAGCAGCGTTAGTATTGCCTTCGTTTGTCTGGATGTTGATCATTACAAGTGGCAGCGAACACGGAAACATCAGTATTAATTAAAAATATGCACTTAGCATAACTTTCACTACCAACGTGACCAATATCGACAGCAACGAATAAGCTCTTCGCAAGGATCCGACTTTGTCGACCGAGTGAGGTGGCGCAGTGGTTGCCACACTGGACTCGCATTCGGGAGGGCGACTGTTCAAATCCCCGTTCGACCATCCAGATGTAGGTTTACCGTGATTTCCGTAAACCGCTCCAGACAAATGCCGGGATGGTTCCTCTGAAAGTGCACGGTCGACTTCCTTCCCTACCCTTCTATAATCCAAGTTTGTGCTCCGTCTCTATTGACTGAACTGGCCGAGACCAACGATAAAATCGTAAACGACGGCTTTTATTCTGAACGTTAAGCTTGACAATATTCTCTGAAGTTTATGGAAAGACTGATGGGAAAATTGCTGCGTGTAATATCTACAAATTTGCTGTATTCACAAATTTGACGTAAAACTAGGAAGCAACAGCTGCTTACAGCACACCATCGATTTTAAAACGGACTTTAGAGTACAGACTTTGCGGTATTTGTTAATTATGGAAATAAATTTCCTTAGTGTGTCTGCGATCTCTGTGCATTTCCGTGAATAAAGCAGTGTAGATCGCTTAATACATTCATTTATAACTCCCTTTCGGCCACTATCATCATCAAATCACTACGATTAAAGGAATATAAGAATTAGTGGTGTTAATTGTACAGTACAAGGGGACAACAGATGAAAAATTTAAACTTAAAAATGTCAGCGCCGGTTGGATCAGATAAGTTTCGAAGTGTTACACAGAGCACCGAAAGGATACGCCTTAAATATACTACAGAAGCTTGGCATTTTTACCCACGAAAACATCTAAACGGCATTTCGATATGTGCAACCATTCACGAAATAAAAGGCGTGTTATGTCTTACGTGATCGCAGGGTTCCACGTATATTTGAGTCAAACTTCTGCGTCACTGTAGGAGACAATTTATCCTTGAAGTGCGCAGTGTGTGTGTGTGCGTGTGTGTGTGTGTGTGAGAGAGAGAGAGAGAGAGAGAGAGAGAGAGAGAGGTGTTACACTTACGTATACGTTGTATTACTTCTTCTACTGGCTGTTGATGGCGGAGACTTGCCATGAGTACGTACAAGTGATAATTTGCGCAATGGATATTTTAACGCTACTGAAGTCGCCCTGACACTTATACGTCCCCCAGTGGGAGTACGTTATTCTTATTAATTATGTAAATTGTCGTGTGATAACCTACCCGTTTCCTAATCTTATCCTGTGGATACGACAGAATGTCAGGATGAGCCGACAAAATCCAGTCCCTCTTTTAACGAATAAGTTATAATGTATAAAATGTACACAAGAGACTAGATTAATTGATACAGGAAAATGCTATCTACTAAAGGATAAATGCCGTGATTTTAACACATTTATTCATCATAAAAAACAATTTAAAGACACTAAACAATAATAACAAATCACAGCAGGTTCTCCCTGCATTAATGCTGGCCCTTAAACTGTCTGGCTCTGCTCTATAATGTACTCGCTATCTGCGATTAGGTACGGAGTGACTGATATCCCCCGTTGTACTAAATAGCAAGAAGGAACTACTGTCTCAATGAGCTGTGTGAAACCTCAGTGCAGAACGGAGTAGAACACGTGGTTCACCAATGTAAATTCATTTTTCCACACGTCGGTGATCACCGTAATGATGAGAAGCTATAACCACAGGACTTCTCGCCTGAGCGAGATAATAGCAAAATTGTACATCACCCAAATTACAGCCGAAGACGTCCGTCGACTGCCGTGGACTGCCAAGACCACTCTCCTGTTCTACGACCCCGCAACGACTCCTTTTTCTTCTCTCCTCTTTTCGCTGCTCCAAGTCTTTTCTCCCCCTTAAATTTGGGTAGCCAATCATCTTTCTGGAAGGCGCTTGTTTCTGAATGCTGACCAATCGTGGCCGGACACGCGTTCCCATTTAGCAGTTGGTCCAGCTCACGGGCGGGTCGCGGTATTAGCACTGGAATCGGCTGTGCCGTTCTATTGTCCGAAGGAATGTGTGAGCTTCCTGTGTCCTTCCGTTCTACCGCGAGTTTCACAGCTTTGCTTGTTCCCCGGTCACCCCACATGCAGACATTATACAATAAATTAAGTGTACTTGAAGATGCCACTCACCTACATGTTCTTAATGAACAAGCACAACCCTGTCCTTTCTATCACTGATGGGGCTTCCTTATGTCGTATTGGATGTTAACTCGGTTTGTAAGATGTAAAATAACGCCACCTTGCAAACCAAATTCTTCAAGTATACTTCAAAAAAGTCGTATATTTTTTACTATTCCAAAATCGATTTTCTGTCACTGAGTGACCATCTTCAGTGACAGAAAATCGATTTTGCAATAGTAAAAAATATACGACCAATGCTGTCTCTTTTTTGAAGTATACCTGTTACCTGGTCGTAGTGCACAAGACAACATGGAGTCGCCAATCAATAAAATTCTTCAAACAACGTTCCAGTTGTTTTTCACTAATTTTTCGGGAAATGTTGGTCTGACGTGTGCTGACCGTGGGGTGTTCTCGTACCGTTGGCTTGATGACACCACACATCACGTCTACGGGGCCGGTGGAGCTTCCGTGGCTACGCGGCAGCCGACCTGCCTCCGAGAGAAAGTTGCTGACGGTTCTACTGTACGATCGAGTTGCCTTTCCGTAACCATTTAATGTATAATCAAATTGCTTTATTCTTTGTAATCTGTTTTACAAGACTACACATTTAAGTGCACTTTTTGGCGAAATCTCAGCTCTTAGTCTACGGCCACACCGGACGCACTTCGTTGAGGACTCTGCCGGTGCCAAGCGCTTGGATAGTTGATGGTCACACCGTAGCATCGGTGCCAGCCGCCATAGGCACATTGCTCGCTCACACTGTGGAAATCTCTCTTCTAATGCTGAGTCAGAAAATGCTTCTGGAAGAAAATATTTCTTTAAAATATAAACTGATGCTGAAAGTACCGTCTAATTTTGAGATAAGTCAACGTGGCGAATTCAACATGATGTACAAACAACTTCATGAATTTCAAAACACATTTTTTGGTTATTTGCGAATAACTATAAAATCTTTCGACAACCTTCTCGCAGTGAGTCACGTAAGACGCTCTAACATTTGCCGAAAACGGCGTTTCGATATGTGGAACCATTCGCGAAATAAAAGGGGTGTTATGTCTTACGCGATCGCAGGGTGCCACGTATCTTTGAGTTAAACTTCTGCGTCACAGTAGGAGACAATTTATCCTTTGAGTGCGCAGAACGCGCGCGCGCGCGCGCCCGCGCGTGTGTGTGTGTGTATGTGTGTGTGTGTGTGTGTGTGTGTGTGTGTGTGAGAGAGAGAGAGAGAGAGGTGTTACATTTACGTGTACGTTGCATTACTTACTGGTGCCGTTTGTGATTGTCGAACTGTCACCATTTAAACTGTGCGTTGTAATTCAACTTAGAATATTTGTAATTTTAAATACTATATGTTAATTTGCATACATATGGCCTGAAAAATGAAGGAAACGAACTATCCCCCCCACCCACCCCCCTCCACACACACACACACACACACACACACACACACACACACACACATACACACACCAAATTGAAGCCACTTCTCGACGAGCCATTGTATCTTGTACTTCTGTAAACTTTTGGGCAGAGGTGGTTGCTGAAGCCCCGCTTAGACCTAAGTTTTATTGAAACTCACACTTTACATTCTAAAACACGCTATAAATATAGATGAGTGAATGCCTTAAACCTATTAAATCTTTTCTTTTTTTTTTAACTTTTGCCGCCGGTCATGTATAAGCTAACAGCTCTCATTCTTATATCTTTTTAATCATAGTTACAGATATGATGAAGACAGTAGTCGAAATAGCGTTATAAGTGAAGAATTACAAGGTGCCCGTAATGTCCTAGTATCATTTCAATAGCTCGCAACTTGGGAACTTTTATAGATAGGAAACAGTGGTTTGCTGTAAGATGTTTTGCAGCTGTCACACTTTTTCCCAATCTCCATCGTTGCAGATTTGATTTGGAATGAAGGAAAATGACAATAGACTACGAGAAGACGCTTTGTGATCTGGTATGCAGAATCCAAATTCGTGACAATCGTACTACGTAATTATCGGCGCCAATTTGAGAAGCCATCACTGACAAAAACAAACATAATGATGATCTCTCCGTTTCCGCATTAGGACAAGGACTGCGCTGCTATCCGGACACGCTTTATACAGGGTGGTCCATTGATAGTGACCGGACCAAATATCACAAGAAATAAGCATCAAAAAAAAAACTACAAAGAACGAAACTCGTCAGGCCGGCCGCGGTGGTTCTAGGCCCTTCAGTCCGGATACTGTAATAGTCACAAACGTGTAAGTACGTGGTATCACGTAACATTCCGCCAGTGCGGACGCCATTTGCTTCGTGATACATTACCCGTATTAAAATGGACCGTTTACCAATTGCGAAAAAGCTCCGCATCGTGTTGATGTATGGCTGTTGTGATTAAAATACCCAATGGGCGTGTGCTATGAATGCTGCTCGGTATTCTGGACGGCATCATCCAAGTGTCCGGACCGTTCACTGAATAGTTACGTTATTTCAGGAAACAGGAAGTGTTGAGCCACATGTGAAACGTCAACCATGACCTGCAACAAATGACGATGCCCAAGTAGGTGTTTTAGCTGCTGCTGTCGCGGCTCATCCGCACATCAATAGCAGACAAATTACGCGAGAATCGGGAATCTCAACAACGTCGGTATTGAGAATGCTGCATCAACATCGATTGCACCCGTACCACATTTCTATGCACCAGGAATAGCATGGAGACGACTCTGAACGTCGTGTACAGTTCTGCCACTTTGCACGAGAGAAATTACGGGACGATGACAGATTTTTTGCACGCGTTCTATTTAGCGACGAAGCCTCATTCACCAACAGCGGCAACGTAAAGCAGAATAATATGCACTATTGGGTAACGGAAAATCCACGATGGCTGCGACAAGTGGAACATCAGCGACCTTGGCGGGTTAATGTATGGTGCGGTATTATGGGAGGAAGGATAATTGGCCCCCATTTTATCGATGGCAATCTAAATGGTGCAATGTATGCTGATTTCCTACGTAATTTCTACCGATGTTACTACAAGATGTTTCACTGCATGACAGAATGGCGATGTACTTCCAACATGATGGATGTCAGGCACATAGCTCGCGTGCGGTTGAAGCGGTATTCAATAGCATATCTCATGACTGGTGGATTGGTCGTCGAAGCACCATACCGTGGCCCGCACGTTCACCGGATCTGACGTCCCCGGATTTCTTTCTGTGGGGAAAGTTGAAGGATATTTCCTATCGTGATCCACCGACAACGCCTGCAACATGCGTCAGCGCATTGTCAATGCATGTGCGAACATTACGGAAGGCGATCTACTCCATGTTGAGAGGAATGTCGTTACACGTATTGACAAATGGATTGAAGTTGACGGACATCATTTTGAGCATTTATTGTATTAATGTGGTATGTACAGGTAATCACGCTGTAACAGCATGCGTTCTCAGAAATGATAAGTTCACAAAGGTAAATGTATCACATTAGAATAAAATGTTCAAACATACCTACTTTCTGTATTTTAATTAAAAAAATTTACCTGTTACCAACTTTCCGTCTAAAACTGTGAGCCATATGTTTGTGACTATGACAGCGCCATCTATCACAAAGCGAAAAAAGTGGTCCAACTAAAACATCCGTATTTCTTTACGTACTACACGAATATGTAATAAAAATGGGGGTCCTATTTAAAAAAAGCGCTGTTGATATCCGTTTGACCTGTGGCAGCACCATCTAGCGGGCCAACCATAGCGCCATCTGGTTTCCCCCTTCAAGCTAGACGAGTTTCGTTCTTTGTAGTTTTTTCGTTTGACGCTTATTTCGTGAGATATGTGGCCCGGTCACGATCGATGGACGACCCTGTATACCCCCATTTTCTAGTGCTGCCATCAGCAGTCTGTGGGTGGGTGTTGCAAGTTGACATCGAACATAGGCGATGGTCATATTAATGTGACTGCACCATGTACATAATTTGGGGGAAAATTTTAGGGCAAGCCATTAATGCTAGAATAGAAACGGCTGCTTCTAGATTGGTGCCGTGAACTGTAAGCATAAGCTGCTGACGAGTCGCGGTTCTGTACTACCCGGGTTCACCATCGTCGGCATGTACGGCGGCGACCTGGAATAAAGTCCCATTCTCCCAGTGTTTTGGAGAGGCACAACGGCGTTAGTCCCGGCCTCATGGCGTGGGCAGCCGTGACTTCAGGTCGTGGCTGGTAGTGATCGAGGATACTTTGAAGGCACAACGGCGTTTCCTGCGTTTTTATATCGTACTGCTTACACGACAATGTCAGGTGCAATTTTTCAGCACGACAATGCTGGTCCACACACGGCACGTGTCTGCATGAACTGTCTGCACGATTTTGAGATGCACGGCACGTGTCTGTACGAATTATGATGTCGAGATATTGCCATGGTCAACAAAATCCTCAGATCTGTCCCCAAGGAAACATGTTGAGACCACCTCAGGCATCAACTCTGTCCTCTTCACGACAATCTTTCCAACCGAATCAGTCCATGCATTCAAGTCAGAGGCGGTGCAACACTGGTCAGAGAGCTCGTGGTGCTAAGTTGTTTTTAAATCTGACTCCAATTTCTAATGACTGAAATAACATGACGTACCCTCTTAACCTGCAAAGCTTCATTTAATTGCTTTCTTCACTTTTTTGTGTTTCACTTTTTTCAGGTAGTATACATAACCGATATCAGAACATACAGTACATATCACCGGATGTATATGGGAAACGAGTCACACCTGCGACTCAGTGGAATTCGTCCTCTACGTCCATGCATGGGTAGCTGATAACCATCGGTATCCTGCCATACTATATTCTCACTTTGGTAAAACCACGCATAGTAATACTTTTTTTATATGGTTGCGTTTCGTATCTGTTGTAAAAAAACTGGCACAACTTTACTTGATTTTACATACTTGATAGAGCCGCAGGATACTGATGGGAATCGGCTACCCATTCATGGACGTATTTCACTGAATCGACCGAGAAGTGACTGGTATCGAGTATACATTTTGTGATGGACTGTGTTACCCAAAATCGATCTTCTAGTTGAGTGAATAGCTAACGTCAGTGAAGTTCAACCTGAGGGAGTCTGTCATCTTTAGCATGTTGTTGTTGTTGTTGTTGTTGTTGTTCTGGTCTTCAGTCCTGAGACTGGTTTGATGCAGCTCTCTATGCTACTCTATCCTGTGCAAGCTTCTTCATCTCCCAGTACCTACTGCAACCTACATCCTTTTGAATCTGATTAGTGTATTCATCTCTTGGTCTCCCTCTACGATTTTTACCCTCCATGCTGCCCTCCAATGCTAAATTTGTGATCCCTTGATGCCTCAAAACATGCCCTACCAACCGATCCCTTCTTCTAGTCAAGTTGTGCCACAAACTTCTCTTCTCCCCAATCCTATTCAATACCTCCTCATTAGTTACGTGATCTACCCACCTTATCTTCAGCATTCTTCTGTAGCACCACATTTCGAAAGCTTCTATTCTCTTCTTGTCCAAACTAGTTATCGTCCATGTCGTCTTTAGCATGACAATATATTTATACACTACTGGCCATTAAAATTGCTACACCACGAAGATGACGAGCTACAGATGCGAAATTTAACCGACACTAAGAAGATGCTGTGATATGCAAATGATTAGCTTTTCAGAGCATTCACACAAGGTTGGCACCGGTGGCGACACCTACAACGTGCTGACATGAGGAAAGTTTCCAACCGATTTCTCATACACAAACAGCAGTTGACCGGCATTGCCTGGTGAAATGTTGTTGTGACGCCTCGTGTAACGAGGAGAAATGCTTACCAGCACGTTTCCGACTTTGATAAATGTCGGATTGTATATTATCGCCGTGCGGTTCTAGGCGCTACAGTCTGAAGCTGAGCGACCGCTACGGTCGCAGGTTCGAATACTGCCTCGGGCATGGATGTGTGTGATGTCCTTAGGTTAGTTAGGTTTAATTAGTTCTAAGTTCTAGGCGACTAATGACCTCAGAAGTTAAGTCGCATTGTGCTCAGAGCCATTTGAACAATTTTGTAGCCTATCGCGATTGCGGTTTATCGCATCGCGACATTGCTGCTCGCGTTGGTCGAGATCCAATGACTGTTACGGAATCGGTGGGTTCAGGAGCGTAATACGGAACGCCGTGCTGGATCCCAACGGCCATGTATCACTAGCAGTCGAGATGACAGGCATCTTATCCGCATGGCTATAACGGATCGTGCAGCTACGTCTCGATCCCTGAGTCAACAGATGGGGACGTTTGCAAGACAATAACCATCTGCACCAACAGTCCGACGACGTTTGCAGCAGCATGGATTATCAGCTCGGAGACCATGGCTGCGGCTACCCTTGACGCTGCATCACAGACAGGAACGCCTTCGATGGTGTACTCAACGACGAACCTGGGTGCACGACTGGCAAAACGTCATTTTTTCGGATGAATGCAGATTCTGTTTACAGCATCACGATGGTCGTATCCATGCTTGGCGACATCGCGGTGAACACACATTGGAAGCGTGTATTCGTCATCGCCATACTGGCGTATCACCCGGCCTGATGGTATGGGGTGCCATTGGTTACACGTCTCGGTCACCTCTTGTTCGCATTGACGGCACTCTGAACAGTGGACGTTTCATTTCAGATGTGTTACGACCCGTGGCTCTACCCTTCATTCGATCCCTGTGATACCCTACATTTCAGGAGGATAATGCACGACGGCACGTTGCAGGTCCTGTACGGGCCTTTCTGGATAGAGAAAATGTTCGACTGCTGCCGTGGCCAGCACATTCTCCAGATCTCTTACCAACTGAATACATCTGGTCAATGGTGGCCGAGCAACTGGCTCGTCACAATACGCCAGTCACTACTCCTGGTGAACTGTGGTGTCGTGTTGAAGCTGCATGGGCAGCTGTACCTGTACACGCCATCCAAGCTCTGTTTGACTCAATGCCCAGGCATATCAAGGCCGTTATTACGACCAGAGGTGGTTGTTCTGAGGACTGATTTCTCACGATCTATGCACCCAAATTGCGTGAAAATGTAATCACTTGTCAGTTCTAGTATAATATATTTGGCTAATGAATACCCGTTTATCATCTGCATTTCTTCTTAATGTAGCAATTTTAATTGCCAGTATATATATATATATATATATATATATATATATATATATATATATATATATATATATATAAAACATCGGTTACAGAATGTAGCAGAGAGATAGGAAGAAAAAGAAAGAAAGAAAGAAAACGTGAGAGAGAGAGAGAGAGAGAGAGAGAGAGAGAGAGAGCGAAATGTAACCAACAACACCTTGGCGTAACCGTCCCTCCTACAGTTAGCACAAGTAACGAAATTGCAAGCTACAGTGTTGACACGAAATGTTTTGCCGAGACAGAGCCCTGTGCGCCCAGTTTTGAGCCAGGGGTGGGGGGCGCGGCTGCAAAAGCTGTGGCGGGCTGCAGCTGGTAGCGACCACTTTGCGGCGGACGGCAGTCTGTGCGCAGCCGGCAGCCAGCAGCTCGCGGGTCACACATTGTTCCGGCGCGCGCCGCCTAATGAAGAGCTGTAATTATTCCCGAGAGCCGGCGAGCGGGCACCGCAGGCGGGCGCCCCCCTCCCCCCCCAGCTCCGACCGCCAGCGCTGCCTCGCTGGCCGCAAAATGGGACTCCACTGCAGGACGCAATCTGCCAGCATGCGCCCCACCTACAACTGTTCGCTCGACAGCTGGACCACAGCGACCGGCTATTATGTCCTCGACCGTTCCGTCGGCACGTCTCTCAGATTCCTGTAAACAGCTGATTTGCGAATTTAAAACCGGTAGGAGGAAGAAGAGGGTAGGGGGATGGGGTGTCATGGGGGGACACAATAGGGGTGGCGGTTGGCGCTGAAACAACCGGTTCTCTACCACATCGGTTATTTGCGTCTCCAGTTTCATGTGACAGTTAAAATCTCTCAAAATAACCGTTTTCTGAAATAATCGATTTTTGGTTTCTTGTTGCTATTACGAGGGCCACTCCAAAAGAAGTGCACACTATTTTTTTTTTAAATCTGTTGTGTACATAGTTCCGCGTAGTCAGCACGTACACAACTCTCCTCCTAGAGCGCGCCCCGCTAAGCCCAACATCGCAGGCGCAGCGGTCGTCCGTCTCCGCACTACGAGATGGCGCGGCCATAGAGACGGACCAAATTTTGCTTCCGCCGATCCGCGTATATATAACGCAGCCAATGAGATTGCTGCTAACGTAGAACCTTTTCTCCTCACGGATCACACTCGCGCAGTGATACCTGAACGCGCGAGGTATTATAACGAGTGTACAGACCTCCAATTAGTCAGTCTGCATTTGTCTGCACCAGTCTGTACGAGTTCTACATTTGTCTGTACCAGTCTATAGTCAAGTTTCAGTCTGCGCCGAATAAGATTACCGTATTCCTGTTCATAGCCATGAAGATAAATGTATAGACACTTTTGTCAAGTATCAGAGATATGTGAGAATAAGATTAACGTACCAAGACCAAAGGAACTTCGGATTGTCAATTGTAAATAGCATCGAGAATCCAGTTAAGTAATGTTTATGCTTGTTATTATTTTAATAAATGTGTGTGAAAATTAATCTAGTTCTGTTTAAAGTTGGTCACTGTCAATCTGCTACTCTAAGCGTGCAAGTGGCATTTCTATCGTCTGATCTCACGGCAGAAGATAAACACACCACTATAAGACCACGAGACATATTGATGACACTCGCCTACTTCGTTAGAGCGACGAGTCAAATATCTGATGGTATGTGTAATGAAGGTCTTACAGTACGCACACCACAAAATCCATCTTTTATTCTACATGTCTGGAAGTTTTACCGTGTGTACATACATCCTGTAGGAACAATATTTTCCTTCCTCCATATAATTTCCATCCTTCTCAACTGCCTTACGCCATTTTGGTACCAACGCCTGTATACCCGCATGGTAAAATTCTGGGCCAACCTGTTGGAGCCACTGTTTGGCAGCTTGCACACGCGAGTCATCATCTTCAAACCTTGTTCCACGAAGAGAGTCTTTCAATTTCCCAAAGAGATGATAGTCACATGGAGCCAGGTCAGGACTGTAAGGCGGGTGTTTCAGTGTTGTCCATTCGAGTTTTGAGATCGCTTCCATGGTTTTCTGACTGACAGGTGGCTGTGCATTGTCGTGCAACATAAAAACATCCTGCCTGTGCCGATGTGATCGAACACGACTCGGTCGAGCTTGAAGTTTCTTCAGTGTCGTCACATATGCATCAGAATTTATGGTGGTTCCACTTGGCATGATGTCCACAAGCAAGAGTCCTTCGGAATCGAAAAACATTGTAGCCATAACTTTTCCAGCAGAAGGTGTGGTTTTGAATTTTTTTTCTTTTTCTTGAGTGAATTTGCATGATGCCACTCCATTGATTGCCTCTTCGTCTCTGGTGAAAAATGATGGAGGCATGTTTCGTCACCTGTCACAGTTCTTCCAAGAAATTCATCTCCACCATTCTCGCACTGTTCCAAAAGTTCGCTGCATAACGTTTTTCTTGTTTCTTTGTGAGCCACTGCCAACATCCTTGGAACCCACCTGGCACAAACCTTTTTTAACGCCAACACTTCCAGTATTCTGCAAACACTTCCTTCCCCTATCCCAACGTAGCGTGACAATTCATTCACTGTGATGCGTCTGTCAGCAGTCACCAATTCGTTAACGCTCTGCACATTGTCTGGAGTGTGTGCAGTACGAGGCCTGCCGCTGTGAGGACAATCCTCAATATTGCCGTGCCCGCTTTCATCACGTAACGTGCTTGCCCACCGACTAACTGTACTGCGATCGACAGCAGCATCTCCATACACCTTTTTCAACTTCTTGTGGATGTTTGTCTCGTTTTCACAGCACAGGAATTCTATGACAGCACGTTGCTTCTGACGAACGTCAAGTGTAGCAGCCATCTTGAAGGCATGCTGTGACGGCGCCATTCACGGGAACAGGTTGAACTAAGTTTGAAAACAAGCGGGAAGGATATGTCTACACGCTGTAAAACTTTCACACATGCAGAATGAAAACTGCATTTCTACAAAAAAATAGTGTGCATTTCTTTTGGAGTGACCCTCGTACTTCTAGTTATAAACAAACAAAGATTACTCGGGTTATTTGCTTCATTAGTTTGACATGAAAGTTAAAACCGCTCAAAGTAACCGGAGCCTGAAATAATCGATTTTAGGTTTTTTTATTGCTATTACTTCCAGTAATAGATGTGGACTTCAGAGGCTGATATGTTCTAAAGATGGTGAAGGAGTTGGAGATCACGATCGATATGGGGTTGAGGATGTGGAAGAAACCAGTCTCATTGCCTCCAGCAAATACTGCCAAAGTGAAGGAGATAGGCGCAGCGACAGCGAGAGAGAACGGTAACAAGTTGATCACTTCCCTGCATCCTCACTTCTGGAGGGTATCAGTTTTTCATCCTGAAGCAACCAAAAATTAACGTTATATATGAAGATGACATCTGTTGTTTCGGACATGTCCGAAAGAACCGATACCATCTTCATGTAGTTAAGGCTAACGGGCCATTGACCTTCTTCTTCTATACTAGATGCTGGCCGGGGTGGCCGAGCGGTTCTAGGCGCTACAGTCCGGAACCGCGCTGCTGCTACGGTCGCAGGTTCGAATCCTGCCTCAGGCATGGATGTGTGTGATGTCCTTAGGTTAGTTAGGTTTAAGTAGTTCTAAGTTCTAGGGGACGATGACCTCAGAAGTTAAGTCCCATAGTGGTCAGAGCCATTTGCACCATTTTCTAAGCTGGACGCACACACATTATCCAACTCTTCCGGGACTCGGTAAGATTGTCTGCCGCGAGTAATGAGTGTAATGGGCAGGGGCACTACGAATGTAGTGTGTGGACATTAAGTTGGGAATGTGGGTCTCACGGGGAGCGTGCAAGGGATAAATCTCTGCAGTCGCACTATCCTCTGTGTCCTCGGTGGCTCAGATGGATGCCGGCACGGTAGCTCAGCGTGTTCGGTCAGAGGGCCGCTTACCTTCTGTAACAAAAAAACTGGGTAAAGGAAACAACGATCAACTTGAACGGATGTCTTGTGGCGTCCGGCCAGGCCAAACGCTACGAACTATATAGGGGAAAAAAATGATGGATAGAGCGTCTGCCATGTAAGCATGAGATCCCGGGTTCGCGTTCCGGTCGGGCATACATTTTCAACTGTCCTCGGTGATGTATATCAACGCTTGTCGACAGCTACTTGATTTAATTATCATTTCACAAAATTAAGGATTCAGTTATTAATCCAAGTCTATGGAACGTCAATATAGGTGTACCAAATTTACCTTCTGTCCCAAGGAACATTGTGAATGTTTTCTCCTTTTATGATGTCACAAATTTTTTGTGCCTCCTCTAGTGTTTAATCTTTTAAACCAAATGGAGCACTGTACCCCATTGCTACAGCACTTGCCAAAAAACTAGAGATGGTACCATTCTGCAATCAACTTATGTCCGGTGATGATGATAATGATGATGTTTGGTTTGCGGGGCGCTCAACTGCGCGGTCATCAGCGCCCGTACAAAGTCCCAATTTTTACACAGACCAATTTTTGGCACAACCAATCTAGCCACTGTGATATTAATGATGATGATAAAATGATGAAGGCAACACAGACACTCAGTCCCCGGGTAGAGAAAATCACCATATCCGATGATGACAGCGGGAAACTACCGTACAGACCAGGTGGGGTAAACTCTTGACCTCTGCACGTTCACGCATAGCATTTAACAGGCCGCGTCACATGACAACAGGTACAGTATTTTCTCTGCAATGCTGTACCAATTCTTATGCCATTTGTTTGTTCCTATTTACTTATTGTAAACGTTATTATTAAAACAGTGGTGACCACTATTCCCAATTTCTATAACAACCGAATGTTACAAAGCAATGGAAATTTTACGAACGAACATTTCTAGTTCTTAAGTTTTATTTAAAAACCAAAATCAGTAGCACTTCTGCTATGGCAAAGTGATATGACGGTTTTTTACCGAGTTATCAGTAAAAAATGAAAAATATATGTTACAACCGACACCAAACTACACTACTGGCCATTAAAATTCCTACACCAAGAAGAAATGCAGATGATAAACGGGTATACATTGGACAAATATATTATACTAGAACTGACAAGTGATTACATTTTCACGCAATTTAGGTGCATAGATTCTGAGAAATCAGGACCCAGAACAAACACCTCTGGCCGTAATAACGGCCTTGTTACGTCTGGGCACTGAGTCAAACAGAGCTTGGATGGCGTGTACAGGTACAGCTGGCCATGCAGCTTCAACACGATACCACAGTTCATCAAGAGTAGTGACTGGCGTATTGTGACGAGCCAGTCACTCGGCCACCATTGACTAGACGTTTTCAGTTGGTAAGAGATCTGGAGAATGTGCTGGCCAGGGCAGCAGTCGAACATTTTCTGTATCCGGAAAGGCCCGTACAGGACCTGCAACATGCGGTCGTGCATTATCCTGCTGAAATGTAGGGTTTCGCAGGGATCGAATGAAGGGTACAGCCACGGGTCGTAACACATCTGAAATGTACCGTCCACTGTTCAAAGTGACGTCAATGCGAGCAAGAAGTGACCGAGATGTGTAACCAATGGCACCCCATACCATCACGCCGGGTGATACACAAGTATGGCAATGGCGAATACACGCTTCCAATGTGCGTTCTCCGCGATGTCGCCAAACACATATGCGACCATCATGATACTGTAAACAGAACCTGTATTCATCCGAAAAAATGACGTATTGCCATTTGCGCACCCAGGTTCGTCGTTGAGTACACCATCGCAGGCGCTCATGTCTGTGATGCAGCGTCAAGGGTAACCGCAGCCATGGTCTCCGAGCTGATAGTCGATGCTGCTGCAAATGTCGTCGAACTGTTCGTGCAGTTGGTTGTTGTCTAGCAAACGTCCCTATCTGTTGACTCAGGGATCGAAACGTGGCTGCACGATCCGTTACAGCCATGCGGATAAGATGCCTGTCACCTCGACTGCTAGTGATACAAGGCCGTTGGGAGTCAGCACGGCGTTCCTATTACCTTTATCAAAGTGGGAAACGTGATGGTACGCATTTCTCCTCCTTATTCGAGGGATCACAACAACGTTTCACCAGGCACAACGTTGCTGTGGACACCACAGTCCTCCCCCCTCACCATTAAGTACTAGTTTCTCGGAGCCGCTGCGTAACTTTGACAAAAAGTCTGTGTTGCGTTGCGGAAAACGTTCGTGAGACTGCCATCTAGCAGCTCTTCCGTTACCGCGAGTTTCACAATACGCAAAGAGCATGACTGTGTATTCAGAAAACGTGCACCGAACAATATTTTCTGTATCGGATGCGCACAGGCATTGAATAGTCTCACAGCAAGGCGGACGTTACGTCACATCAGGCGACTGTCTGATGTATTACACATCATCCTGTCTACCGTATTGCATACCAGGACAAGCAACTGTCAGACTTTTCTCTTTCCCTCAGCGTATCCGGACGCGTGACACATCTCAAATGATACCATCGTAGAACGGAAACGGTACGTTTCCGAACATGAGTTCCTATTCAAAATACTGTGTACTCACTCCCCTCTACAAGTCCTACGTCTGTAACGGATATTTCCGAACACCATCTACAATTACAATTTCAGTTATTAAAAAATGACCCGCAGATGTTAACAGAAGAATTAATTTAATTATATTAGAACAAATAGGCCCTCGGCCACAAATATTAAGTCAAAATTGACCAGGTTTCGACGCTACTATGAACGTCGTCTTCAGAATTAGACTGTTCTAAAACATATTCGGTATATAATACATTAATAAAATTAAAGTTTGTACTGACTGGAAAAGATGCAGCACTTACAAGTCACATATTAAAAAAGATCTAAGCCGGAAAGGCGACGTCAAGAATAGATGTGAGATGGCGAGGCGCTAAGGGTTGCTCGTACTGTGACCAAGGGTTGCAATAGAAACCAATAAATTCAAAGACTTGCAGGAAGACATATGTAGAAAAACAACTGGAATCATATGGTCACATAATGGGAAAAGAGCTCATTCTGAGAAAATGAACGAGCTGTGGAGAAGGATGAAGGAAGAAAAATATGTTCTTGCCTTGACGTGGTCCTTAGTTGGCCTGAAACGAAGTAACAACCATTTTATATATTTTATATTTTCATTTTTTTACAATCGTATTGACCAACTAGGATCACGTTAACAACTTCAGTTCCACTTCTTCCTTTGTTGTTGTTTCCTATTTCTCCAGTATTCCCTCATTTTCTCCCCATGAAGTCTCCTCCTTTCTTCTGACCATGTTGTTCCCGATTTTTTATTTCTTCTGCTTTGAAAGCCATCCAAATTTAGTTTTTTTATTTTTAAAACGATTTCTTTCTGCTATTTCTGATTCTTTGATGTTGTTTCTATCTAGATCTATCCTTACTTCTGTAATCCATGCTACCGCCGACTTCTTCTTCCAGAAATACAGGAGTATTTGTTTTGTTAGTCTATTTCCATCCATCGGTAGAGGTGTCCGATATAGGTTAATCTTCGTTTGGCCATTACTTCAGATATTTTCTCTATATTTTTGTAGATCTATTATTTGACGTATAATTATTATTTTCATTATTACCGTTGTTGTTAAAACCGTGGGTATCTACGGCAGATTAAAAGTTGGAATGACGCGAATTATGTTTGGGTGGGTGGAGTGGGGCAGAGAGACAATAAGAAAGTATCATCCCCCTTCCTCGCTCTACCCCCCGTCCCATCCCCCCCAGATCAAAAGTATGGACCTTCGCCATCACGTCAGAGACTGCGGGGGGGGGGGGGGGGGGGGGCTGGTGTCCACACTCAAGCAGGCTATGGTTGTAGCAGATGCTGGATACTGGCGTGTTACAATTATAGCTTCTTTGGTTGCAAGCATCATAATTTTACTATATTGTCACATAATCTAGTAATGCTGTGTAGTATTTCTTATACAGTATCTTCGACTTACAGATTTTTCTGTCACGTAAAAATTACTACCAACGTGTTCGTTTCTAACTCTATGACATCAAGTGCTAATAATGGAATGGTAGCTTAGGAATAATACATGACTCAGGACGGAAGCAGACATCGTCATGACGTCGACGCGATGCCACGTCGTGACGTGACCCGACGCTACGTGACGCAACACTGTGACGCTATGTCGTGACACGACACGACGCGAAGCAGACACATAATTCTCTCAGCTGGGTACGACGCGGAAAACAGGTAAAACTGAGAGTACTTACATACTATGTCTGGATGTGTCGTCTGCTGGTGTCTCGAATCGAAATATTTATCAAATAGATCGAAAGAGTTATAAACAAATGGACGCGACCTCTCCCTATGCTCCAGAATGCCTCCAGTTATAAAAGATGGAGTTACGGATGTGTGCCTCAGTATCAGTGATACCTAATTTGTATTGTGATTTCCAGAGAGCATCATGACATCGACGTGACGTCTGGAACACTTTTGTGTAATTGGACAAAAGACGCAAAATTGAGGAAAATAAGAAAAATACGTAAAACAGAATGCTTACGTATCTTCCTTGGTGTGATCTCTGCTTGTGCCGTGTAATATTGTTATTAACAAATAGAGCACAATGACATAATTTGTTATAAACAAATAGACACAAACTCTTCCTGTGCTCCAGAGTGCGTCCAGTTATAAAACTGGAAAATTGTTGAAAATACGTAAAACTGGGCAGACTATGGAGACATACGTAAAAATGAGAGCACTTGCATATCTGTCTGGGTATGGCCTTTTCTGGTGTCACGTAATATTGACATTGACAAACTGACCTAGAGTGATGTAATTTGCTATCAAATACACACATCCTCTCCATATGCCGCTCAGATACTGAGTAGTACCTCCCACACAAACGTACTAGTTATGAAAGATGAAGGTGCGGATGGGGTGCATGATTCTTATTGGTGCAGAGGGGAGGGGGATTCCCACCATTTTTATGTCACGTGACACAACTGCCTGGGTGATTCCCCTGGTTGACCATGATCAATTCCCTGTGGAGAGGGAGTGAGGGAAACAAGGAGCCGAAGTGTGGAATCCGACACCAGATGTCGTTATCAGTAATCTGGAGATAAGATCGTTGTCTGCGCTGGAACATGAACTGTATTCCTACTGACCTCGATGCTCGCTCGTTTCCAGTGCGTCTCAATTCACTTCTACATAGTAAAATTCAGGATGGAAACATTATTGTAGCGGGAACTGCCTTCTTGCATTACATCGTTTTCTTTGGTGTGCTGGTCCCGCTATTACGAATTTTTACTTTAGTCTTCGACAGCAGGTGCCGTAATTACTTGTGTTCAAGCCTCTCTGGTCCGCAGAAGCTGCAGCCAAGCAGATCTTCATCGTCCGTGAGGAATTCTACTGCAAATGGATCAAGACATGAAATCATTCAATTACGAATCCTCATGTTGCGATATCGACTTTTACAATCTCCTTTCATTATTTTAATGTGAATGATCTTGTATTTCTAATTGGATCTGTTAAGCTTATCTGCTATTCCATACATTGCTCTAGTAATAGTTGTTATCATTAAGTCAATCCCTCTTGAATACTGCGTACCACAGTCGTAGTTTAGGCCTTCTATGCTTCCCTAAGTCAAACCTAAGAATCTTGTGTGATTGCATAGCCCTTCTAATACTACGTACAGACTTTGAAAGATTGAAATATGTGGATTAAAAATCCAGGGTCAAGACTGAAAAAATATCTTAATTGATAAATAGTTCCAGCTCATTCGCGAGCCATCTTCAGATCAATATAAAATCATTATTTATTCAGTGGGTCTCAGCCGCCAGGCATTAGAAATCGCCAAAATCTGTTGAGGTGAATCGCTCCTACTGAACTGAAAGACCGTATGGGCAAATAAATACTAAAGCAAAAATGAAATGACAACTTCAGAGACTTTATTGGTCTCATACGGATATAATTTTATCTACGAGGATAATCCCAAAAGTAAGGTCTCCTATTTTTTATAAGTACATATATCTGTTTATATCTACAATGGTTTACATCGGCTTACAGTTTGAACATTTATCTACTTTTCGACATAATCACCATTACTCTCGATGCATTTTTGAAGATGCTGTGGTGGTTTTTGCATGCCCATGTCGTACCAGTTCGCTGCCATGCTGTTCAGAAAGTTATGAACCTCTTCGTCCACCTCGTCGCCGGAGCTTAATCGCTTTCCGGCCAAATGTTCTTTTAACCTAGGGAACAGGTGATAGTCACTGGGCACCAAATCAGGGTCGTTATTGCAGGAGAGCAACGGGTTGCCGAGCGATGTGTGGGCGAGCGTTGTCATGGAGACTGTGTACGACCTTGCTCAACATTCCTCTTCTCCCGTTCGGAATTGCCCCTTTGAGTTTTTTAAGAGTCTCACAGTACCTCTCAGCGTTAATTGTGGTACTTGCGATTCAGTTCCGATGACGATGTGAAAGAAGAGGTTCATAACTTTCTGAACAGCATGACGGCGAGCTGGTATGACATGAGCATATAAAAACTGCCACAGCGTCTACAAAAATGCATAGACAGAAATGGTGATTATGTCGACAAATAGCTAAATGTTCAAGCTGTAAACTGATGTAAACCATTGTAGAAATAAACAGGTCTATGTACTTATAAAAAATAGGAGACCTTATTTTTGGTATTACCCTCGCATATGGACTGAACCGTCGAGTGGAAATTTTGTAACAAGGACGGGAATCGAACCCAGGTGTCCTGTATACTAGAGAGGTGCATTAGCTACTAAGCTACCTTGACACAGCAGTTCACACAACTGTACAGATTACGCTGGAACGCCTCCCTCCTCGACCCAAATTCTCATTGCTGCCCCAGCCTACAGTGTGTGAACTGCTGCACCAAGGTGGCTTAGTGGCTAACGCACCTGCCTGGTAAGCAGGAGGCCTGTGTTCGGTTCCCAGCCTTGGCACAAATTTTCACTCGCTGCTTCAGTCTGTATCATAAAAACTAAAGCAAAAGGTTGCCATTTTTTATGACACAGATTCAGTGTTCTTATTGCCACACTTGTGTGTTAATACAGAGTGTGACAGCAATTCAAATTGACGAACGGACGATCATCCCATCCCTTCCGGATAATATGTTTCTGCAGCGTACTAATTTACTTAGAAGGAATATCCAGCAGTGCTTGGAAAGAATGAATATGGTTTATAGGCAATAATTTCTCATATTTTTAAATCAGCGGACTATGACGGGAGGGGCTCTCATGAAGGCAGACATAAAGCTGCCGTCGACCCTGTAAGGTGACGCACCACACCAAGCAGCGATGAGATATGGACTGGTGGGTGGAGCAGGATTACGGCGACACTGATGAGTCAGCCACGATAGCAGTCGTGACCCGCCACACAGCTCTGCTGTTGTCAGTATCGTTTGTGGGTATCAGTCTTAATTTGGCAATATCCTTAACTGACGGTATTGCGGAGGACAATGTCCTGATTCAGGGAAATACACTGCTGGAAATTGAAATAAGAACACCGTGAATTCATTGTCCCAGGAAGGGGAAACTTTATTGACACATTCCTGGGGTCAGATACATCACATGATCACACTGACAGAACCACAGGCACATAGACACAGGCAACAGAGCATGCACAATGTCGGCACTAGTACAGTGTATATCCACCTCTCGCAGCAATGCAGGCTGCTATTCTCCCATGGAGACGATCGTAGAGATGCTGGATGTAGTCCTGTGGAACGGCTTGCCATGCCATTTCCACCTGGCGCCTCAGTTGGACCAGCGTTCGTGCTGGACGTGCAGACCGCGTGAGACGACGCTTCATCCAGTCCCAAACATGCTCAATGGGGGACAGATCCGGAGATCATGCTGGCCAGGGTAGTTGACTTACACCTTCTAGAGCACGTTGGGTGGCACGGGATACATGCGGACGCGCATTGTCCTGTTGGAACAGCAAGTTCCCTTGCCGGTCTAGGAATGGTAGAACGATGGGTTCGATGACGGTTTGGATGTACCGTGCACTATTCAGTGTCCCCTCGACGATCACCAGTGGTGTACGGCCAGTGTAGGAGATCGCTCCCCACACCATGATGCCGGGTGTTGGCCCTGTGTGCCTCGGTCCTATGCAGTCCTGATTGTGGCGCTCACCTGCACGGCGCCAAACACGCATACGACCATCATTGGCACCAAGGCAGAAGCGACTCTCATCGCTGAAGACGACACGTCTCCATTCGTCCCTCCATTCACGCCTGTCGCGACACCACTGGAGGCGGGCTGCACGATGTTGGGGCGTGAGCGGAAGACGGCCTAACGGTGTGCGGGACCGTAGCCCAGCTTCATGGAGACGGTTGCGAATGGTCCTCGCCGATACCCCAGGAGCAACAGTGTCCCTAATTTGCTGGGAAGTGGCGGTGCGGTCCCCTACGGCACTGCGTAGGATCCTACGGTCTTGGCGTGCATCCGTGCGTCGCTGCGGTCCGGTTCCTGGTCGACGGGCACGTGCACCTTCCGCCGACCACTGGCGACAACATCGATGTACTGTGGAGACCTCACGCCCCACGTGTTGAGCAATTCGGCGGTACGTCCACCCGACCTCCCGCATGCCCACTATACGCCCTCGCTCAAAGTCCGTCAACTGCACATACGGTTCACGTCCACGCTGTCGCGGCATGCTACCAGTGTTAAAGACTGCGATGGAGCTCCGTATGCCACGACAAACTGGCTGACACTGACGGCGGCGGTGCACAAATGCTGCGCAGCTAGCGCCATTCGACGGCCAACACCGCGGTTCCTGGTGTGTCCGCTGTGCCGTGCGTGTGATCATTGCTTGTAAGCCCTCTCGCAGTGTCCGGAGCAAGTATGGTGGGTCTGACACACCGGTGTCAATGTGTTCTTTTTTCCATTTCCAGGAGTGTATGTTTTACATGTTTTATTATAGCACTTCTGAGTATACGTCGCCTTTGTTGGAGTCAGTGTTAAGAATCTCCAAGTATTAGAAAACTAAAGCTGTATGCAGAAAAAACATATTAAATAAGCTTACCACAGTCTTGAGTCTCAAGACGGTTCAAGGTAATGTCCGAGTATTCTTACTACTTCCAGTAGACAAACTGCTGCTATTCTGCATGCTAAGGGACGCAACACTGACGTGGCGTCGTGACATCACACCACGCGACTAACACAGAACTCTGTCAATTGCGTACAAAGCGGAAAAACATAAAACAGAATACTTACATATTATCTGTCTGGGTGTGGCGTCTGCTAGTCCCTCGAAAGATTGAACGAATAGATTGAGAGCATTACAAACAAATAGACACAATCTCTCCCTATGCTCCAGAGTGCCTCCAGTTGTACACTGAAGAGCCAAAGATACTCGTACGCTTGCGTAATATCGTGCAGGGCCCCCGCGAGCACGCAAAATGGCCACAACACGACGTGGCATGGACTCAACTAAGGTCTGAAGTAGTGCTGGAAAGCACTGACACCATGAATCGTGCAGGGCTGTCCGTAAATCCGTAAGAGTACGAGGGAGTGGAGAGCTATTCTGAAGAGCACGTTGCAAGGCATTCCAGATATGCTCAATAATGTTCAAGTCTGGGGAGGTTCGAGTCCTCCCTCGGGGATGGGTGTGTGTGTTTGTCCTTAGGATAACTTAGGTTAAGTAGTGTGTAATCTTAGGGACTGATGACCTTAGCAGTTAAGTCCTATAAGATTTCGCACACATTTGAACATTTTTTTCTGGGGAGTTTAGTGGCCAGCGGAAGTGGTTAAACTCAGAAGTGTTCCTGGAGCCTCTCTGTAGAAATTCTGAGCGTGTGATATGTCGCGTTGTCCTGCTGAAATTTCCAAGTCCGTTGGAATGCACAAAGGACATGAATGGATGCAGGCGATCAGACAGGATGCTTACGTACGTGTCAGCTGGCAGAGTCGTATCTAGGCGCATCAGGGGTCCCATATCACTCTAACTGCACACGCCCCACACCGTTACAGAGCCACCACCAGCTTGAACAGACCCCTGCTGACATGCAGGGTCTATGGGTTCATGAGGTTCTCTCCATACCCGTACACGTCCATTCGCTCGATACAGTTTGGAACGACACTCGTCCGACCAGCAACATATTTCCAGTAATCAACACTCCAATGTCGGTGTTGACTGGCTCAGGCAAGGCGTGATTGTTTGTGTAGTGCGGTCATGAAGTGTACACGAGTTTGCCTTCGGCTCTAAAAGCACAAATCGATGATGTTTCGTTGAATGGTTCACACGATGACACTTGTTGATGGCCCAACATTGAAATCTGCAACAATTTGCGGAACGGTTTCTCTTCTGTCATGTTGAGCGATTCTTGTCAGTCGTCGTTGGTCCCGTTCTTGCAGGACCTTTTTCCAGTCGCAGCGATGTCGAAGATTTGATGTTTTACCGGATTCTTCATATTCACGGGACTTTTGTGAAATGGTTGTACGGGAAAATCCCCACTTCAGCGCTACCTCGGAGATGCTGTGTCCCATCGCTCGTGCGCTGATTATGACACCACATTCAAACTCTCTTAAATTTTGATTGCACGCCTATACCAGTTCTTTGGCGCTTCAGTGTTCAAGACGGAGTTGGGGATCTGTGTCTCAGCATCACTGATATCTAAGTTTTATTGTGATTGGTTCAAATGGCTCTGAACACTATGGGACTCAACTGCTGAGGTCATTAGTCCCCTAGAACTTAGAACTAGTTAAACCTAACTAACCTAAGGACATCAAAAACATCCATGCCCGAAGCAGGATTCGACCCTGCGACCGTAGCGGTCTTGCGGTTCCAGACTGCAGCGCCTTTAACCGCACGGCCACTTCGGCCGGCTTTATTGTGATTGCCTGAGAGTATGTGACATCAGCGAGACGTTGGGAACAGGCTTGCGTAATTGGACAAAATACGTAAAATTGTCGAAAAAAATAGTAAAAAATCGTAAAATTGAGGAAAATACAAAAAATATGTAAAGGAGAGTGCTTACATATCAGCCTATGTGAGGTCTCTGCAGGTGCCACGTAATATTGTTATTAACAAATAGAACTCAAACGGCATAATTTGTTATAAACAAATAGACAATAGCTTCCCTACGTTCCAGAGTGTATCCATTTACCAAATTGGAAACCATTGGGGAGCCTATGGAAAAATACATAAAATTGCGAGGATTTACGTATCTGTCTGGGTGTGGCATCTTCTGGTGTCACGTATTAACAAATAGACCTAGAGTGACGTAATTTGTTATTAACAAATACACACATCCTTTCTGCACGCTGTCGAACTATAGAGTAATCCCTGCCATAAAAATGCCCCAGTTATAAAAGATGAAGGTGTGGCGGTTGTGGGTGATTCTCAATGGTCCGTTGGGGAAGGGAGCGGTGTACCCGCAGTTTTTGTGTCACATGACAACTGCCTGTGTGATTCTACTCGGCGAAGTTGATCAATTTCCGGTTGTTCCCCAGGAGAGAGGGAGTGGGGGAACGAGGAGCCAAGTGTGTAACGGGATGTCCTTATGAACGACATTGAGATAAGATCGCTATCTCTGCTGAGGTCATGTGCCGCCTTCCAGACATCGCTTTTGTATGGCGTCCGTAAATCACTTGATGTGAATGCTGTTATCAATCCATTCATACGTCACGGCCAATTTTTTGCCCCATCCGTGGGCAGTGCTCCCTCTCTAATGACCACCTCGTCAGCGGGACGTTCAGCCCCCATCTTTGTTCCTGTCTCCTTCCACCGGATGCCTTCAGAGCCCCGCAGACGAAGGCAGCTAACCGAAGCACACCGGAAATGCGTTATTTCCGGAAGGAGAAATCACAGCCGCATTAGGCTTGCGCTCCATCGTTTCAGCGCACGTTCTGTCCGTGCTGTGAACCCACATTACCAGGTTTCACACTCCAACATGCTGTCTAAACACCCAGCCGAGAATACCCACCTACGTCATCATTGACCTAATCTGATCAGAAGCCTGTTTACCGATTCTGCAGGTAAGATTATTACTCAAGTCAAATCAAACTAGAACCAGAGATATCGAAAAATACACTGAACAGTATTGCTTGTTTCAGCGAGTATCCACTGTGTCAAACAGTGATTTAATTCTTTATTTCTGGTTCCACGAAAGAGAAGTGGCATACTTCTTTATCAGTTTTCTTGAGTACCTGACAATGCAGTGTTTCAGTAAAGGTGTAGAATCTAGCAGCACCTAGTGAGCTGATTTCCTTATAAGTCACAACAAGTTAAAAGCACTACCGGTAAGTACCAATGCAAAAAAAAAAAAAAAAAAAAAAAAAAAAAAAAAAAAAAAAAAAAAACCCGCATAAATTTTTTCCGTTTTAAATTTTTCTGTGATTGCAGAGAAAATTTAAACTAGTGCCCTTCATTTTTTACTTGTTTTCTCATTTTTACTTCTGGGAATTGGTTTACATATTTTCGCAGTTCTTAGAAACTTGTTAACAGGATATCTGTCCCGTTTGCAAAAATATGATCACCTATTTAATCAATCATTTCCTACCTTCTATTTCTGCTCCGGCGTGGGTTCGAACTCAACGTCATTATTTCTCTACGTTCTCAGAATAAATTCGGATTTGCGGATGTTTAAATGCTGACGGTCTGCGATACAAGGATTCTGAAAAAGAGAGATGCTCTCTCATTCTGAATATTTACTTTACATACACAGCTGATGTTTGCTTCAATAATTGGCACAGTTACATAATTACCATGTAGCACTGCAAATGCTTGCTGTATCTTACTAATTTTGAGTGATGCTGTCTCGTAGCTTGCATGAATTTCATGAACGACATCTTATTTCAAGGAGCACATCTCAATTGCCTTTAAAACTTTATTGTTATTGACTTCGGGCACAGCCCATTATCATGGAATTAAAATTATCTATCCAGCATCGTTTTTCGTTACATGCTATGGGATTCTTATACGTCATTAGGTTGTGAATAATTAGTAGTAGTAGTAGTAGCTTTATTCATCCGTATATCTCTTTTTACAAGGATATAGGACATGTCAAAGTATTTACAAGTTTAGACCAATTTAAAATAAGCTAATTCATATACACATACACTTACAAACTTCTAGTTAGAGACAGTCATTAGATTTACTCCTGGTATACAATACTTTTTTACAAATAACTTATTAAATAATGTTATGCCACACTTTTCACTCATATCTCAATATCAGTCACTGCACACACTATACACACATTGTTTCATAACACTTCACTCACTACACACACAAACGCAAACACCCTGGTGATCTCTGGGCCATTTTATGTACCATAATTTTCCATTTGCCATCCTGAAAAACTGAGTCAGCATCCCTCTATAATGAGTGAGATGTTGAGCTCAGAAAGATGTGTTAGTATTGTACCTGGGGGTAAGTTTTCCTAGAAAAGGAAATAAGAAGGGAAGAAACATAGTCATTGTTGTTGTTATTGCTGTTGTGGTCTTCAGTCCGAAGATGCAGCTCTCCATGCTATTCTATCCTGTGCAGGCCTCTTCATCTCCGAGTAACTACTGCAACCTACATCCCTATGAATCTGCTTACTGTATTCATCTCTTGGTCTCCCTCTACGATTATTACCGGACAATCGTCACTCCAGTAATAAACTGGTGTTCCCTTGATGCCTCGGAATGTGTCCTATCAAGCGATCCCTTCCTCTAGTCAGGCTGTACCACTAAGTTCCTTTCTCCCCAATTCTGTTCAGTAGCTACGTGATCTAACCATCTAATCTTCAGCATTCTTCTGTAGCACCACATTTCAAATGCTTCTATCCTCTTCTTGTCTGAACTATTTATCGTCCATGTTTCACTTCCATACATTGTTACACTCCATACAAATACTTTCAGAAACGACTTGCTGACACGTAAATATATACTCGATGTTAACAAATTTCTCTTCTTCTGTAATGCTTTTCTTCCCATTGCCAGGCTACATTTTCTATCCTCCCTGCTTCGAGCAATACCACTTATTTTGCTCCCCAAATACACTCCTGGAAATTGAAATAAGAACACCGTGAATTCATTGTCCCAGGAAGGGGAAACTTTATTGACACATTCCTGGGGTCAGATACATCACATGATCACACTGACAGAACCACAGGCACATAGACACAGGCAACAGAGCATGCACAATGTCGGCACTAGTACAGTGTATATCCACCTTTCGCAGCAATGCAGGCTGCTATTCTCCCATGGAGACGATCGTAGAGATGCTGGATGTAGTCCTGTGGAACGGCTTGCCATGCCATTTCCTCCTGGCGCCTCAGTTGGACCAGCGTTCGTGCTGGACGTGCAGACCGCGTGAGACGACGCTTCATCCAGTCCCAAACATGCTCAATGGGGGACAGATCCGGAGATCTTGCTGGCCAGGGTAGTTGACTTACACCTTCTAGAGCACGTTGGGTGGCACGGGATACATGCGGACGTGCATTGTCCTGTTGGAACAGCAAGTTCCCTTGCCGGTCTAGGAATGGTAGAACGATGGGTTCGATGACGGTTTGGATGTACCGTGCACTATTCAGTGTCCCCTCGACGATCACCAGTGGTGTACGGCCAGTGTAGGAGATCGCTCCCCACACCATGATGCCGGGTGTTGGCCCTGTGTGCCTCGGTCGTATGCAGTCCTGATTGTGGCGCTCACCTGCACGGCGCCAAACACGCATACGACCATCATTGGCACCAAGGCAGAAGCGACTCTCATCGCTGAAGACGACACGTCTCCATTCGTCCCTCCATTCACGCCTGTCGCGACACCACTGGAGGCGGGCTGCACGATGTTGGGGCGTGAGCGGAAGACGGCCTAACGGTATGCGGGACCGTAGCCCAGCTTCTTGGAGACGGTTGCGAATCGTCCTCGCCGATACCCCAGGAGCAACAGTGTCCCTAATTTGCTGGGAAGTGGCGGTGCGGTCCCCTACGGCACTGCGTAGGATCCTACGGTCTTGGCGTGCATCCGTGCGTCGCTGCGGTCCGGTCCCAGGTCGACGGGCACGTGCACCTTCCGCCGACCACTGGCGACAACATCGATGTACTGTGGAGACCTCACGCCCCACGTGTTGAGCAATTCGGCGATACGTCCACCCGGCCTCCCGCATGCCCACTATACGCCCTCGCTCAAAGTCCGTCAACTGCACATACGGTTCACGTCCACGCTGTCGCGGCATGCTACCAGTGTTAAAGACTGCGATGGAGCTCCGTATGCCACGGCAAACTGGCTGACACTGACGGCGGCGGTGCACAAATGCTGCGCAGCTAGCGCCATTCGACGGCCAACACCGCGGTTCCTGGTGTGTCCGCTGTGCCGTGCGTGTGATCATTGCTTGTACAGCCCTCTCCCAGTGTCCGGAGCAAGTTTGGTGGGTCTGACACACCGGTGTCAATGTGTTCTTTTTTCCATTTCCAGGAGTGTAGCAAAACTCATCTACTACTTTAAGTTCCTCATTTCCTAATCTAATTTCCTCAGCATCACCTGATTTAGTTTGACTACATTCCATTATCCTCGTTTTGCTTTTGTTGATGTTCATCTTACATCCTCCTCTCAAGATACTGTCCATTCCTTTAAACTGCTCTTCCAAGTCCTTTGCTGTCTCTGATGAAATTACTATGTTTTCGGTAAACTGCGAAGTTTTTATTTCTTCTCCCTGTACTTTAAATTCTACGAGAAAATTTTTGTTTTGTTTCTTTTACTGTTTGTTCAATATACAGATCAAATAATTTCAGGGATGGGCTGCAACCTTATCTCACTCCCTTCTCAACTACTGGTTCCAGTTCGAGCCCCTCGACTATTATAACTGCCATCTGGTTTCTGAACAAATTGTAAATAGACTTTCGCTCCCTGTATTTTACTCCTGCCACCTTTGGAATTTGAAAGAGAGTATTCCAGTCAACATTGTCAAAAGCTTTCCCTAAGTCTAAAAATGCTATAAACATAGGTTTGTCTTTCCTTAACGTACCTCCTATGAGAAGTCGTAGGGTCAGCTTCTACCTGTTTTTCCATTCTTTTGTAAAGGATTCGTGTTAGTATTTTGCCACAGTGAGTTATTAAATTGATAATTCGGCAATTTTCACAACTGTCAGCACCCGTTTGGAATTGGAATTATTATATTCTTCTTGAAGTCTAAGGGTATTTCGCCTGTTTCATACGTCTTGCGCAGCAGATGGAAGAGTTTTGTCACCGCTGTTTCTCTCAAGGCTATCAGTAGCTCTAACAGTATGTTGTCGGCTCCCACGGTCTTGTTTCGACTTAAGTCTTTCAGTGCTTGGTCAAATTCTTCACGCAGTATTACATCTCCTTTCTTATCTTGCTTTACGTCCTCTTCCCTTTCAATAATATTGCCCTCAAGTACATCTCCCTTGTACAAACCCTGTATATACTCCATCCACCTTTCTGGTTTCTCTTCATAGCTTAGGATCGGTTTTCCTGCCGAGTTCTTGGTACTCATACAGATGGTTCTCTTTTCTCCAAAGGTCTCTTTAATTTTCCTGTAGGCAGTATCTGTCTTACTCCTAGTGATACATGCTTCTGCTTTCTTACATTTCTCTTCTAGCCATTCCTACTGAGCCACTTTGCACCTCCTGTCGATCTCATTTTTTGACCTTTGTATTCCCTTTTGCCTACTTCATTTATTGCATTTCTCTCTTTTTACCGATTAAATTCAATACTTCTTGTGTTACCCAAGGATTTCTACTAGTCCTCGTCTTTTTACCTTCTTGATACTCTGCTGTTTTCGCTATTTCACCTCTCAAAGCTACCCATTCTTCTTCTATTGTATATCTTTCCCCTGTTCTTTTCAATCGTTCCCTAATGCTCCCTCTGAAAACCCTCTACATCCTCTGGTTCTTTCAGTTTATCCAGGTCCCGTTTCTTTAAATTCCTGTCTTTTTTGCAGTTTCTTCAGTTTTAATCTGCAGTTCATGACCAATAAATTGTGGTCAGAGTCCACACGGCCCCTGTAAATGTCTTACAATTTAAAATTTAGCCATTAACTGACTTGTGACATGCTGTTCACACTACGAAACGCTGGTAATATATTACTCGAATGTGCATCATGTATAGTGTTTACAAATTCATGACGTGTATGAATGGCCCACATCAGTTACGTAATGAAAATCCATACTAAATAGATAACTTTCTTTTCACAGTGATGAGCTAAGTCTGAAACCGGACAAACGAAGTTCTTAACGCAGCTGAGAGATGTTGCTTGAAGTACTATGTCATTTCTGGTATTGCAGCATTAGGTCGGATCAATTAGAACAATAATATTAGGTCACATTTTTTAAATGCAGGTGATTATCGAACCGAAACTGAAGCTAATATCAAGACAAACACCATAATTTATGGTTAGAAGTTGATAAATAGAACTTCTTTTATTATATGTGTATCTGAATTTCTACTTCTTCTCAGTCTTAGAGATATGCGCTGATAAATAAAATGTAATTTCCTTAGCTTTCAGCCGTGGGCTGATCCAGTGCACATTAAGCTTAAACGATCGTAAGAAATATTTGAGGCTAGGCCTCGATGCAGATGTTAAGCGAGTCCTATATGAATCGAAATGTTATTCTGGGGCAGACGTAATCCGAACTCAAGTGAATCAATCTTTAACTCCTGTCTTTCGTCTTTTGTTCCGCTCTCTTTCGTAATGGTCATTGCTCCATTTCACTAAATCTACAAACATATTCCCAAACGTTTCTACTATTCAGGTGTTAGCAGCGGTGGAAGTATTCTGTGCGTGGCAGAGTTGCAGTTCACGTCAGGATAAGGAGTCAAACAAATGGGAAGCGCGTTCCCGATAAGCAGCTGAGGCTACACGGTTGTCTAGGGAGCTGAAATATGAAGCGGGAGGAAAGAAGACATCGCACATCCTCTTGTTTATCGTCGCTTGCTCCAAGGAGAGCGGAAAAGTAATGCAGGAAATGAAAAACGGAGCGGCACAGTTGTCGTAAATAGTGATGAGCGCTTGAACCCTGGCATTGATGACCACTCCACTGCCCAATAATTAATACCTTCATTTCTGAATTACTGGGATCTTTCTGAAAAAAATTTGCTAGATACCTTTGAAAATTTGCGCTTTGACCATACAGTCATTCGTAACTGCAAGAGAATATCCGCTCAACATTTAATAACAGTGAATACCAAATTTTTCATTTTTCGCTATGAATATTATGTTGACTGGCTAATCAACGCAGTCGTCATATTGGAACTTGGTCTGGAAAAATCATAGCATTATTAACCCAACGGAGTTGCCGTATCTTTCCCTTTCTTCGAAGTGATAGGTAGCAGCCCTGTCCATTTATAAGTGTGTAGCAAATTCCTAGGCACCAGGTCATCCTTTTACTGGTGAGAATCAAGTTAAGTGGTTGGAATGTAATGGAATATATCTACATTCACGTAGTGTTCCTCAATTCAGTGACAGCCAAGATGAGCAATGAGAACCATCTCTTACAATGAAATTAACAGAATTTTGTGTTGTGTAGGTTTACTTTACCTTGCTCCCTGCTACGTTTTGGAAACGGATTACTTACACAAGCAAGTCCGAAACAAGCACTGAATTGAAAATGCTTTCTCAGGGTTGCCATAATTTCTGTCTGAGACCCCAGGACATTTATCTTAAACTGATTAAAAATGGACGAAATTTGAGAAGCAGAAACTAGGACACTTCTAAGGTTAAAAAGTAAATTCTCGGCTTTGTGTTTACTACCATCTGTGGTTACATCAAAATAACTGACCTCTGAAAGACCTTCGCATATTTGTTTAACAGTGTCGCGCGCTAATATTGATTTCACAATTGTTGTTGGTTTTGTTCTGTCCAGCAACACATTGTTTGCCGCGTCGGAATCATTAAAAAGCTTGGAGCTTAGCCCAGGATTATAATCCACTGATTTTAAAGACGTGTGATGTTTTTGGTATGATAGCACCATGTTAATTCCTCTGCTGTTACTAATTTTCGCCGTTTCAATGAATTTGAAACAAAATAACTGTCCATTTTTAAGCGCTTGCAAGGCACACGTTTGATTTATGCTTTGCGCTAGCTTAATGCTCCTTAAACAGGTGGTTATAATTAAACTGCAGGTGTTCACAGAGGTCCCGTGTGGGCTGTAATTATCGTTATTCCAGAGGAGCACGATAGATATTCTGATACCTTAATGCGGAACTGATTTACGCTGGAAAAAAATTAATTCCAATTTTGGCGATAAGATGCAAATCTGGCGCTGTGAATGGAAGAAAGACTTATAGAAATGTTTCCATATGCAATGGATTAGGAACGGGACACGGATAGAAAAGATCAAGCAAGTGAAGAAAGCATATTGTTGATGTTATTATTAACCGCCGCTTACACTATATTCAATATGAGCTCCGTAGATGTCGACGAGATGCTGTGCAACACCAGATTTGCAGGTGGTAGCCAAAACAAACTAATTTTTTCCAGTGTATATTGGTTCCGCATTTTAACCATTAGCACATCGACCAAGTTTCGCTGTCATACGATAATTACAGCCCACACTGGCCCTCAGTGACTAACTGCACTTTAATTATAACCATCCGGTCTTTGCTCTTCCTCCAAACGCAATGGAAACATAACACAAATTACATATAACACTTCATACACACTTCCCCTCGTTTTATGAAGAATCATTTTTTTGAATATTTTTCTTGGAATGAACACTTCCTCTTGGCATGAAACACTTTAATAACAAATTAGCCGCGACACAACTCAGAGAAACAGAGAACCACGTTGGTGCAAAGCTTAAACTGATGTGATGTTAGAGACAATAATGGAAAGACAGCAAAGCAGTCGCTCAAAAATATTCCTTAACAGAAAATTTCAGCATTTAGCTTAATAGCTGGAGATGCATGCAAGAACTTGGAGAAAAAAATAACAGTGTGCGAAGATTTCTCTGAAATCCGAAATCATGGACAAACTGCCGCCACGAAAGCATTTTTCGGGACACCGATTTCTTAAATCTAATACCGGGGTTTTCTCAGGAAGCCGGGACATCTGGCAACGCCATCGGCCTTCTCATATACAGTGTTTAGACCAAAGAATTTAACTAGTACCTTAAATTGGCTGCAAAATTTGTAGAATGTGAATTGGACAGGAAAGACTGACTTTGCGCAGTTAGTTATAATGGGGATAAAAAAAAGTAAATACGTTTACATGAACATGATTAGTCATAACGGATAGATGACTTTGAATGAAAAGACGTGTAAGCAACAGTGGTTATAGTCCCGTGGCGTGCAGTGGGTATGTCTATTCCCACTGTTGTCACAGCTCACAAATAGAAGTTATCCAATAATCACACTTTATACAGGAACGGCGACGCTACTAGCTGGATCAAACCCATCACCTACCCCTACACCTGAAAATCACGTACAAAAAGCGGCGTATTTCATCGTAACTAGCTCAAGAGTTAATCTGTTCGGCTGTTATTCGTTTCTTAAATGCAAGTGACGTGAAGGCTGCCGAAATTCATCGGGAGATCAAAGACAGTGTACGGAGAAAACGATACGATCTCTGGAATGGTTAGAAAATTGTGTAGAGTATTTATAGATGGCCTTACAAATGTGCACGATGAGAAACGTCCGTCATTACTGATGAATGATGACATGGTGTAGGAAGTCGATAAAAGCAATCGAGAATATAGACGCTACACGATTCGTCATTATCACATGCCTTTCCTCACGTTTCAAGACTTGCTCTGTATGAAATTGTACTTACAGTATATGAAGTTGTTTGCGCGCTGGGTTCCAAATGAGTTGCACAAAACCAATTTAGCCAGTGAAATGACTTTCCTATAGAGTACTGTGTCGAAGGGGTAAGTTTCGCCTTTTTTTCAGCCAAATTGCCGCCGGTGAGGGAACATGGGTTTTACTTCAGAATCAAAACAGTCCTTCGAAAGGAGACATTCAAACTCCCTCAAGAAACTGAAGTTCCAGCAAACAATTTAAGCCCGAAAAGTTATGTGCACTGTATTTTGGGATAGGCAGAGAGTTTTGCTTGTCGTGTTTTTGAGTCGGGAAGCACAGTTAAAGTATTTTGTTCATATGTGAAATACTTCGTGAAAGAAAACGTTGTCCGTAGTAGGTTGTATAGTTATCTTTTATTTGTTGTGCGATTGGCCAGTTTCATTTCTAAGTCGTTTTCCAGTACCTACAAAAATACATGAAGATGCAAACAATTACATTGAAGTATATACACTGTGGAATATAATTAACCATAACTGTAGTTGTGTTGACATTTCACACAGGCATTCTTACTTATTCGTAAGCAGTATGCTATACGGCCTACGTGTTGTGGCATACAATCGAAAAAACAATTCCATATGTTCATCCGTAAGTCGAATAATACATCTGCATTGCAATCTGAGATCGAAAACATCGTACTAGAAGCCAATAATCACTTCATTTCATGTCTAAACCACAGGACTTTCACATTCAGACGGTGGCAGAAATTAGCTGTTCTGATTTCTTGCAAACAATGTACTTAAAGATAAGACAGATGTCCATCGATAACGTACTTCTGTGCACATCACATACTTCGGTAGCGTGCCACTAAGTAGAATTTAATCTTACGCCCAAAAACAGATTATATGAAACTTACGTTACAACGTCGGAATAGACTACAGAACTATGGTGGCAATGACAAAGTAATATGCATAAAATAAACACGATAAAACAGTGTTTAAAAATATATGCAAGTACCAAATGTCTGCTTTAGACTTACACATACTCCTGTTGTTTATCAGAGTAGTATAGCTGTAGGAGGAGCCATTATTTACGATGAAAAAGAGAGACGTAACTGGTGAAGAAATTTTAGGTATGAATGTGACGTGAACATACTGTACATGCATTCGTGAAATACGGCAATGTAAGGCATACAGTAATTATATATTAAATAGTGTTTACAAGACACGTTTTTTCTAATCACCGTTATACAACTCTCAGTGGTCTACCCATCTGTAAGTATTGTTGTTTCGCATCCGGTGTATAAAACATTACACTTCATTAAGTAACTAAGATATACATGTTAAAAATTGAGTGGTCTGTTATAAAAGATTAATGAAATCGTAAGTAAATGTATGAAATAACTTCTGTTGCCAGTTTAGTATTTGATTTAGACTTAAGATCAAACTACACTTACTGGCACACCAGAAAAGTGTGTTCACAGGTACATTATCAATAGACATTTATCTGAAGTGTATTCTTTCCTAGAAATTAGAACAGTTGATTTCTGCCACAGTCTAAATGTGCTTCTAGCACGATGTTCCGAATCTCAGATTGCAATGCAGATATATTACTCTACGTATGGATGAACAAATCGAACGGTTTCTTCGATTGTATGCCACAACACTTAGGTGACACAGCGTACTTCTTATGAATAAATAAGAAAGACTGCCACTATGGAATGTAAACACAATTACAGTTATGGTTAATGATATTCCACAGTGTATATATTTCAATGTAATACTCAGACACGTTCATGTATTTTGCAGGTGCTCGAAAATTACTTCCAAGGAGAGGTCCCCAACGGTGGGGTCTACTTTCTCCAACCATCTCAGTCATTCACTCCGATGGGCCCTCTTTTGCAAGTAATCGAGGAAAAAAAATGAAAATTTGCAGTTTCACATGGCACGCAGTAGCTTTAAGAAAGCAGCATGATATAGACTGGACATGTAGTGTAAGGGTCTCACGTGCTTCAAAATGTTTTTATTTTTAAATGTTTACCAAACTGACTTTGATTATTATTTTTATTCAATTAATGGGATTAATTGTATTTTTTATTTCGTTCCTTTATCATATCATTTTACTCATTACATCAAGTTTTTCATTTTTCTCATTTTTCTTCCTATCGTTGTTTTACCACTTGCGATATCTGTGGATGTGGACCTAATTATATTTATTTCTCTATTGTAATATTTAAGCCAATCAATCAGTCAAAAACAAAAGACGAAATAATCTTTTTATATTGACTGTGCACGGTTGTCAAAAATGTAGTTTCGTTAATAAAACGTCTGAACATATTTCTGTTGTAGTACCGACAAAATTATGCAGATGAAGATTTAAAAGAAAAAAGTAACACAAAATTCAAGCAAAATGAGGAATATAAGTATTGAATGCAATAACATGGACAAAATAAGAAGAATTTTAAAAAATTGCTGTGATGATCAAACTGGTGTGACAAAGGGACAGAAATAAAGAAATTAGATTTAATGGAATTGTCTGAACGAAACTAAATATTAAAGTCATTTAGATAAATATTTAAAAATAAAAATTTCAAAGCACATGGTGAGACTTGAGCCGCCAACCTTGAGGTCCTTACGCTAGCCATTGTACTACCTATCCAATCTATACTATACTGCTTTTTTAGAGCTACTGAGTGTCACGTAAAATTCCGAATTTTCTTTTTGTCGGTTACCCGCAAACGAGCGCCCACCAGGGTGAATGAGTACACGGTGTGATTCATGGGATCTTTACCTAAATCACCGTACAGATGGTTTCAAAGCATCGACCTCACCGCTGGGATCTGTCCTTGTTACAGCCGAGACTGGTCAATCGAACAACAAAGAAAAGTTAAGTGTACAGCAGCCTACTAAGGACAATGTTTCTTTCACAGTTAAAGCAGGTAGTTGCTGTGAGATTTTAAAGAAATGGTGCCGTGCCGTGCAAACGTGGTGCTCAGTATAGGAATCGGTTCTCTGCATGACACCGCCACCGCACATATGACTCATCGCAGTGAAGATCTCATTGTGTGGTATGGTTGGGAGAGATTTGATTACCCTCTGAGTAGGACTGACGTGGCACCTAGAAGTGACTATCACTTGTTCTTGCACTTCAAGGAGCACCTCGCTGGTCAGCGTTACGAGGTTGATGACATCAGTTCATCAGTATCCGACTGGTTGAAAACACCGGACGAAAGATTTGTACGACGATGGAGTTCAGAAGCTGGTCTTATGAAATGATAACTGCATTAATTCAGTTGGAAATTATGTTGAAAAGCAGAGCAAGGTTCACGCACTGGAGTAAAAATAAAGTTGTTATAATGTTGGGCCGGCCGGAGTGGCCGAGCGGTTCTAGGCGCTACAGTCTGGAACCGTGCGACCGCTACAGTCGCAGGTTCGAATCCTGCATCGGGCATGGATGTGTGTGATGTCCTTAGGTTAGTTAGGTTTAATTAGTTCTAAGTTCTAGGGGACTGATGACCTGAGAAGTTAAGTCCCATAGTGCTCAGAGGCATTTGGATCATTTTTTTATAATGTTGGTTCTGTTTTTTATTTTATTTTAAGGAGGTGCTTATTTTAAAAACGCGCCTCGTAGATGCATGCTGGCTGTTGGCAACCTGAACCTTCCCTGGAGTAAAATTATAAAAAACAGAAGATAACACAGTGAAACGCTACATCTTTAGATCTCGGGAATTTCGAAATCGAGTCGGTGCTATCAACATACGCAGAGAGCAGCCAACAACCTCGTTACCATAGCGACAGCTATCGGGTGGTTAGCCCGGAAGCAGCGCCACTCGCAGGATGCGCGCCGCGATAAATCCGCTACCGACCAGAGGTACAGTAATTAGGCACGTCCATCAGGCGCCCGCGATCTGGACCGACTGTTGTGGCTGCCACACGCAATAGAGCCGCCCCCACGCCGCACGTCGTGGCACATGTCGCACGCCAGCTGTCGTGTACACACTACACTACACGGCCCACATACCACTAACGCCCCTGTTCTGCATACGGTGTAGACACCGCTCCCCCTGTTTTAATTGTAATTACCGTTGACAATGCATTTACGATTACACAGGCCGAGGTTGTAATCCGTCGCTCACTGTTGAAATTCTGCGCATTGCACTTGTCATGTAGCTGGCCGCGGTGGTCTCGCGGTTCTAGGCGCGCAGTCCGGAACCGTGTGACTGCTACGGTCGCAGGTTCGAATCCTGCCTCGGGCATGGATGTGTGTGAAGTCCTTAGGTTAGTTAGGTTTAAGTAGTTCTAACTTCTAGGGGACTGATGACCACAGCTGTTAAGTCCCATAGTTCTCAGAGCAATTTGAACCATTTTGAACTTGTCATGTATCCCTAATTCGAGGCACGGTCCGTTCTATATAGTGACGTAACCGGAACGCACTCTTACACTGAAGCGCCAAAGAAACTGCTGTAGGCATGCGTATTCAAATACAGAGGTATGTAAACAGGCAGTATACAGTGTTGCCGTCGGTAACGCCTATATAGGGTTGTCCATTGATAGTGACCGGGCCAAATATCTCACGAAATAAGCATCAAACGAAAAAACTACAAAGAACTAAACTCGTCTAGCTTGAAGGGGGAAACCAGATGGCGCTATGGTTGGCCCACTAATGGCGCTGCCATAGGTCAAACGGATATCAACTGCGTTTTTGTTTAAATAGCAACCCCCATTTTTAATTATACATTCGTGTAGCACGTAAAGAAATATGAATGTTTTAGTTGGACCACTTTTTTCGCTTTGTGATAGATGGCGCTGTAATAGTTCAAATGGTTCAAATGGCTCTGAGCACTATGGGACTTAACATCTATGGTCATCAGTCCCCTAGAACTTAGAACTACTTAAACCTAACTAACTGTAGGGAAGCAGCCTACTCACGCTGTAGTAACTTCACATCAGTTTCCATTATGTGCCAGCCGGTCTGCTGTAACTAGCTCTGACGTCATAAATGTTGCGCAATACCTTAAAAATCAAGCAAATGAACTAAAACTTTTCTAGCATGTCAGGAATAATACTAAATTAATGTGTGTTGAATATCAGTTCGATAACTTAAGTCATTTTCGAAATTTGGACGTTTTTCTGAAAAAAATCATTGGCGCAACAGAAAAGAGCTAGAGACTTCAAAATTTATATTTAGATTCATCTTTCATAATGATTTAATAAAAATAGTACTTTGGATTTCACAAATTAAGATTTTAGTGGAAATTCATGATTTTCTGGTTTTCATCTCAAAACTGAAGGAAGCAAGATAGATTAAGTAGGCTAGTAAATAAGGCTAGGATGTTTAGATTTAAATAGGTTGGAGGTCCGCTATGATTATGAAGATGTGTAAAGTTTCTTTTTAATACCTATAAAATTATAGCGATAGCGGATCTCAAAAGGGACAGTTCAGAGCTCATCTGCTGCGTGCAGTGTAATTTAATTAATTCTCTCGCTCAAAGTATTTAACTTAGCCACGTCAAAATTTTATTATCAATACTTACCTGCGTGCTGAATGCACGTTTAAATTAAGAGCTTCTTCGGCCATCAGCCAAAGAAGCTATAAATTATTATGTATCTTGAAGTGGTGCGTTACTAGCCCAGCGGCTAGTCGGGAGAGCGGATGTAATCAGGCGTTCCCTCAGCCGTCCGCACCGCGGCTTTATATATAAGAACACTGCGCGAGGAAGCGAGGCCCCAGTTCTCTCCAGACGCTGAATGACACGCCATCTGTGTCGGTAGTCGCGTCGCATCAGTGTATCTGCTACAAACAGCCTCGGGTGCCGTATTGAGTTACTAGAGATACGCGGAACCATGAGAACATTTCATGTGAAGTGTTAATTCTGGAATGATTTTCATTATCTAGCTTCAGTTTGCGTATTGTCGTATTTTTCACGTGCCGCCGCGGGACAGACATTCTACCAAATATTTAGCGTGGCGTTTGATGAAATATTTTCATCAAATTTTGGCGAGCATTCTTTTTAACATTTGATTCGGACATTTATAGTTGCATCAGCGCATTAGACTCTGAACTGTTCTGTTAGTTAGGTTGTAGGGATACTTGTGTTTTTTATTAGTGAATTTCAGAATATACTCAACTATTTTGGAAAACCGTTTTTGATTAGAAATCCCAGACAATCTCCTAATTCCTCAGAGCTATAAGCTGCAGCTATAAGAACATTCTCAGGTAAAGTGGGCACTAGGATATCTATTTACTGGCTCCAAGTTTCATTAAATCACTTTCTGGGGGTCACGGAGTAAATAGAGAGCCAGTGTTGAGAACGGCAAAAGACAGCAATAACAACATTCTAAAAGCTAGAAACTGATTCAACACGCAAGCGTTTATACAGCAATCAGATATTAATTAGACTTTTTACAAACTTACATCCGCCGCCCCACATAACCTAAGGACATCACACAACACCCAGCCATCACGAGGCAGAGAAAATCCCTGACCCCACCGGGAATCGAACCCGGGAACCCGTGCGTGGCGCTGTAATAGTCACAAACGTATAAGTGGTATCACGCAACATTCCGCCAATGCGGACGGTACTTGCTTCGCGATACATTACCTGTGTTAAAATGGACCGCTTACCAATTGTGGAAAAGGTCGATATCGTGTTGATGTATTGCTATTGTGATCAAAATGCCCACCGGGCGTGTGCTATGTACGCTGCTCGTTATCATGGACATCATCCAAGTGTCCGGACCGTTCGCCGGATTGGTACGTTATTTAAGGAAACAGGAAGTGTTCAGCCACATGTGAAACATCAGCCACGACCTGCAACAAATGATGATGCCCAAGTTGGTGTTTTGGCTGCTGTCGCGGCTAATCCGCACATCAGTAACAGACAAATTGCGCGAGTATCGGGAATTTCAAAAACGTCGGTGTTGAGAATGCTACATCAACATCGATTACACCCGTACCATATTTCTATGCACTAGTAACTGCATGGTGACGACTTTGAACGTCGTGTACAATTCTGCCACTGGGCACAAGAGAAATTACGGGACGATGACAGATTTTTTGCACGCGTTCTACTCAGCGACGAAGCGTCATTTACCCACAGCGCTAACGTAAACCGACATAATATGCACTATTGAGCAACGGAAAATCCACGATGGCTGCGACAAGTGGAACATCGGCGACCTTGGCGGGTTAATGTATGGTGCGGCATTATGGGAGGAAGGATAATTGGCCCCCATTTTATCGATGACAATCTAAATGGTGCAAAAATGGTTCAAATGGCTCTGAGCACTATGGGACTTAACATCTATGGTCATCAGTCCCCTAGAACTTAGAACTACTTAAACCTAACTAACCTAAGGACAGCACACAACACCCAGCCATCACGAGGCAGAGAAAATCCCTGACCCCGCCGGGAATCGAACCCGGGAACCCGTGCGTGGCGCTGTAATAGTCACAAACGTATAAGTGGTATCACGCAACATTCCGCCAATGCGGACGGCACTTGCTTCGTGATACATTACCTGTGTTAAAATGGACCGCTTACCAATTGTGGAAAAGGTCGATATCGTGTTGATGTATGGCTATTGTGATCAAAATGCCCACCGGGCGTGTGCTATGTACGCTGCTCGTTATCCTGGACATCATCCAAGTGTCCGGACCGTTCACCGGATTGGTACGTTATTTAAGGAAACAGGAAGTGTTCAGCCACATGTGAAACATCAACCACGACCTGCAACAAATGATGATGCCCAAGTTGGTGTTTTGGCTGCTGTCGCGGCTAATCCGCACATCAGTAACAGACAAATTGCGCGAGTATCGGGAATTTCAAAAACGTCGGTGTTGAGAATGCTACATCAACATCGATTATACCCGTACCATATTTCTATGCACTTGTAACTGCATGGCGACGACTTTGAACGTCGTGTACAATTCTGCCACTGGGCACAAGAGAAATTACGGGACGATGACAGATTTTTTGCACGCGTTCTATTTAGCGACGAAGCGTCATTCACAAACAGCGGTAACGTAAACCGGCATAATATGCACTATTGGGCAACGGAAAATCCACGACGGCTGCGACAAGTGGAACATCAGCGACCTTGGCGGGGTAATGTATGGTGCGGCATTTATGGGATGAAGGATAATTGGCTCCCATTTTATCGATGGCAATCTAAATGGTGCAATGTATGCTGATTGCCTGCGTAATGTTCTACCGACGTTACTACAAGATGTTCCACTGCAAGACAGAATGACAATGTACTTCCAACATGATAGATGTCCGGCACGTAGCTCGCGTGCGGTTGAAGCGGTATTGAATAGCATATTTCATGACAGGTGGATTGGTCGTCGAACACCATACCATGGCTCGCACGTTCACAGGATCTGACGTCCCCGGATTTCTTTCTGTGGGGAAAGTTGAAGGATATTTACTATCGTGATCCACCGACAACTCCTTACAACATGCGTCAGCGCTTTGTCACTGCATGTGCGAACGTTACGGAAGGCGAACTACTTGCTGTTGAGATGAATGTCATTGCAAATATTGCCAAATGCATTGAGGTTGACGGACATCATTTTGAGCATTTATTGCATTAATGTGGTATTTATGGGTAATCACGCTGCAAAAGCATGCGTTCTGAGAAATGGTAAGTTCACAAAGGTACATGTATCACATTGGAACAACCGAAATAAAATGTTCTACCGTAGCTCCGTTCTGTATTTTAATTTAAAAAAACCTACCTGTTACCAACTGTTCGTCTAAAACTGTGAGCCATATGTTTGTGACTATTACAGCGCCATCTATCACAAAGCGAAAAAAGTGGTCCCAACTAAAACATTTATATTTCTTTACATACTACACGAATATGTAATAAAAATGGGGGTTCCTATTTTAAAAAAACGCAGTTGACATCCGTTTGACCTATGGCAGCGCCATCTAGCGGGCCAACCATAGCGCCATCTGGTTTCCCCCTTCAAGCTAGACAAGTTTCTTTCTTTGTAGTTTTTTCGTTTGACGCTTATTTCGTGAGATATTTGGCCCGGTCACGATCAATGGACCACCCTGTGTAAGACAAGTGTCTGGAGGAATAGTTACTGCTGCTATAATGGAGGGTATCAAGATTAAAGTTGAGTTTGAAAGTGGTGTTATAGTCGTCGCACGCGCGATGGGACACAGTATCTTCAGAGATAGCCATAAAGTGGGGGTTTTCCCGTACGACCATTTCACAAGTGTACCGTGAATATCAGGAATCCGGTAAAACATCAAATGAAATGGAAGGTAGGAGACGAGATACTGGCAGAAGTAAAGCTGTGAGGACCGGGCGTGAGTCGTGCTTCGGTAACTCAGATGGTAGAGCACTTGCCCGCGAAAGGCAAAGGTCCCGAGTTCGAATCTCGGTCGGGCACACAGTTTTAATCTGCCAGGAAGTTTCATATCAGCGCACACTCCGCTGCAGAGTGAAAATCTCATTCTGGAAACATCTCCCAGGCTGTGGCTAAGCCATGTCTCCACAATATCCTTTCTTTCAGGAGTGCTAGTTCTGCAAGGTTCGCAGGGGAGCTTCTGTAAAGTTTGGAAGGTAGGAGACGAGATACTGGCAGAAGTAAAGCTGTGAGGACCGGGCGTGAGTCGTGCTTCGGTAGCTCAGATGGTAGAGCACTTGCCCGCGAAAGGCAAAGGTCCCGAGTTCGAGTCTCGGTCGGGCACACAGTTTTAATCTGCCAGGAAGTTTCATATTAGCGCACACTCCGCTGCAGAGTGAAAATCTCATTCTGAAAACATCAAATCTCCGACATCGCTGCGACCGGAGAAGGATCCTGCAAGAACGGGATCAGCGACAACTGAAAAGAACCGTTCAACGTGACAGAAATGCAAATCTTTCGCAAAATGCTGCATATTTCAACGCTGGCCCTTCAACAAGTGTCAGCGTGTGAAACATTCAACGAAACATCATTGATACGGGCTTTCGGAGCTTAAGACCCACTTGTGTACCTCTTGATGGCTGCACGACACAAAGCTTCACGTCTCGCTTCGGCCCATCAACACAGACATTGCACTGTTGACGACTGGAAACATGTTGCCTGGTCGGACGAGTCTCGTTTCAAATTGTATCGAACGGATGGACGTGTACGCATGGAAACAACCTCATGAATCCATGGACCCTGCATGTCAGCAAGGGACTGTTCAAGCTGGTAGAAGCTCTGTAATGGTGTGTGGCGTGTTCAGTTGGAGTGATATGGGACCCCTGATACGTCTAGATACGACTCTGACAGGTGACACGTACGTAAGCATCCTCTGTGATCAGCAGTATCCATTCATGTCCATTGTGCATTCTCACGGACTTGGGCAATTCCAGCAGGACAATGCGACACCCCACACGTTCAGAATTGCTACAGAGTGGCTTCAGGAACACTCTTCTGAACTGAAACACTTCCGCTGGCAACCAAACTCCCCAGACATGAACATTATTGAACAATATGGGACGCCTTGCAACGTGCTGTTCAGAAGAAATCTCCACATCGCCGTACTCTTACGGATTTATGGACAGGACAGTAGAATTCATGGTGTCAATTCTCTTCAGCTCTACTTCAGACATTAGTCGACTCCACTTCAGCGTGTTCGTGTGGGCTCTGCTAGATACTAAGTACCTTTTTTTTAAGGGGGGGGGGGGTTCGTTAGGTACTGTACTTGCTTTCCTTTATTATCATAGCACCGCCATTTCATTCCCACATTGTCACTCAGCTTGTTACTTTATAGTTTAAGTATGACCTTGTTGCAAGTCTACTGTTAACTCCGGATTATGACAAAGATAAATTACGCATTGTATAGCAGGGTTCCCACTAGCCTTCACTGCATAGAAAACTAGCTTAGCGCCTGCTGCTTCACTTACGTTGGCTGTGTGGTCTGCATAGATTTTTTGTTTTCCTTTAACCGAATTTTTATGATGTTCACAGGCAACATCTTCTAAACTTAGCGCGTTTATTAAGGCCATAGAAGCATGCTCTTTTCCGAACTAACTCTTGTCCACAAAGCGATTCTGGCAGCTAGAGTTTGAGGTTTTTGTTAATTTGGTCTTTTGAGATCTTGTGGTGTTATTTCCATAGAAACTTTCATTCCCCAACACAGATTTACTAGTCAAATAAAAATTTTCACAAATATAGCTTTAAAAATGTTTAAATATAATGGAATGTATTCATAAAAATTTTCAACCCCTACTTCACCACCTTAGGGACTGAATTTCCAAAAACACTGAAACACGGTATATTTTATTTACAATCGAGAGACCAAATACAAATTTTTGTAGACTTGGCTTCCAAGATGCTTTCATAATGAAATAGTTCCATAAATAGTTTCACCCCCTATTTAAACCGCTTAGGGAGTTGAATGCGCAAAACCGAGAAGTCCAATACCAGTTTTCGTAGAGGTAGCTTTAAAAATGCGTTAGTAGTTATTTAATGATTTGTTTGAAAAAATCACCAACTACTTCACCGCCATAGGGATTAAAATTCTAGAAATGTTGAAACTTTTATTTCTTTATTTCTGACCGAGAAGCCAAATACCAAATTTCATATCTTTAGCTGCGTAATTGCGTCAATAATGACGTGGTTTCAAAAGAGTTTTCATTCATTCACTATTTCATCCTCTTAGGTACGGAACTTGGAAAATCCCTTCTTTAAGTGACGCCAACAGTATAAGATGAAAACCTTCCGCAACTTTCAATTTTCTGTCTTAGTGGTTTGCGCTGGACACTGATATGTTGGTGAGTGAGTCAGCCGGACATAGGTTCTCATAAATAGAGATAAAGAGTACATCTCTTTTTTTGTCACTTTTTTCTGCAGTTGCAGATATTCAAGTTGTATAGGTTAACTGCTGTCTTTTGCAGCTGTAATGAATGTCTTATTAAGATCAGAAGCGTTTCGCTTTATTTTAAAGCATCCTCAGTAGTCAGGTTGTGTTTTCTTTCCACGTGTGTGTGTTGGGTTTTCAGCTCACAGCACTTTCACTACACTAAATTTATTGACGTTTCTGTGTTGCGAAGAACCACTGTCATCTCCTAATAAAGAATTTCTGCTCCTCTTCATGTGTACGTCAGTGCAGCGAATCAACTTTCCAAACCATGTGTTTATCAACTGATGGAACGTCCAAGTTGTGATGAGACTTTCGTACTATGAGGCACAGAACACATTCAGAGTCATTTAGTTTCAGTAAATTTATTACCACGAACTAACAGAAATATCTTCGAAATAATAAAAGATTTAAATAAATATCAGCGTACTGTCCACATATCTAATGGAATTTTCACTCAGTTTCGGTCGTACTCAGTATTTTGAAGCGCCTAGGCATATCCTTCCTCTGTCAGACCGTATGCAGCGGCTGTAGCGAGCTGACATCCATATCGCACTCAACAGCACGGTTTTGAAATGAGCCGCTTAAGTATTCACAGACATCATAAACGAAATTTTCAGTATATTGTTATTCTTTTGTAAGACCCGATGACAGTAAATACACGGTCGAGTCACATTAGTGTGACCACCGCCTATGTTCGACGTTAACGTGCAATAACCACTCATAAACGGCAAGTGGCCGTACTAGAAGTGGAGGACACACAAAGCGTGTCAGGGGGACGCGGAAGACAGTGCAGTCGTTTTCATAACGCGGAAAAGGACCGATTTATCTGACGTCAAAACAGCATGATCTTTGGCTTTCGAGCCTAGGAAGGAAGCATTACTGCGACGGTTAAGTTTGAAAACTGTTCGCGTGCCGCCGTGGTTAAAGTATACCGTGCATGCCAAAATGACTCTATCCAAAAACGGCGCCGAGTAACTGTGGTGCACCACGGGCCATAGATGACAGGGGTGAACGATAGTTGCGGAGACAGACGTGCAATGTTGAAAAACCGACCAGGGGAACCAAGGGGCTACCAACAGGGTGTCCTCAACGACCGTTCAGTGATCGGGGCGTCCACAACAAGCGTCTGTTTCATGTCCACATGCTGACAGTTGTTCATCGGCAACGAAGATTCGAATTTGCACACCGACGACATCGCAGCTGGACGTTAACTGAGTGGCGGCAGGTGGTCCTTTCAGATGAGAGATGGCCGTTGGCGTGTACGACGTGAGAGATCTGGAAGCAAACAACCTGCAACAATTGTAGTAAGGGTCCAGGGCAAAGAAGGGAGCGTTGTAGTCTGGGGAATGTTCTCATGGTATTCCCTGGGTGACTCCATCATTCTGGGAGGTACAATGGATCAACACAAGTGTGTGTCTACCATTGGGGACGATATCCAGCACTACATGGAGTTTGTTTTTCCTCGGCACGGGAATCTCGAGCAGCAGGACAATGCAAAGTGTCACGTCGCTCTTAGTGTACGTGAGTGCTTCGAAGAGCACCAGGATTATTTAACCGTACTCCCCTGGGCACCAAACTCTCCGGATTTAAACCCAATCAAGGATCAGTGGGAGTACCTCGATCGGGCTGTTTGCGCCGTGGATCCTCCACCGAGAAACAGTGCGCACCTGGCCATGGTCGGCACGGCCGCTCATCCCTGTCTGTACCTTCCAGAATCTCACTGCCGACACTCTTTCCGCAGATCTCGCAGCAGCCCGCACTGTACGAGGTGCATTCAAGTTCTAAGGCCTCCGATTTGTTTTATCCGGACTGGAAAGAGATAGAAACATGCGCATTGTTTTAAAATGAGGCCGCGTTCATTGTCAATACGTCCCAGAGATGGCAGCACCGTACGGCAGATGGGATTTTACCGCCAGCGGCGAGAATGAGAACTGTTTTAAATACTTAAAATGGTAACGTTTTCCTTACTTGAACAGCGTGCAATCATTCGTTTTCTGAATTTGCGTGGTGTGAAACCAATTGAAATTCATCGACAGTTGAAAGAGACATGTGGTGATGGAGTTATGGATGTGTCGAAAGTGCGTTCATGAGTGCAACAGTTTAATGAAGGCAGAACTTCGTGTGACAACAAACCGAAACAACCTTGGGCTCGCACAAGCCGGTCTGACGACATGATCGAGAAAGTGGAGAGAATTGTTTTGAGGAATCGCCGAATGACTGTTGAACAGATCGCCTCCAGAGTTGGCATTTCTGTGGGTTCTGTGCACACAATCCTGCATGACGACCTGAAAATGCGAAAAGTGTCATCCAGGTGGGTGCCACGAATGCTGACGGACGACCACATGGCTGCCCGTGTGGCATGTTGCCAAGCAATGTTGACGCGCAACCAGCATGAATGGGACTTTCTTTCCTTTGGTTGTGACAATGGATGAGACGTGGATGCCATTCAATCCAGAAACAAAGCGCAGTCAGCTCAATGGAAGCACACAGATTCACTGCCACCAAAAAAATTTCGGGTAACCGCCAGTGCTGAAAAAATGATGGTGTCCATGTTCTGGGATAGCGAGGGCGTAATCCTTACCCATTGCGTTCCAAAGGGCACTAGGGTAACAGGTGCATCCTACGAAAATGTTTTGAAGAACAAATTCCTTCCTGCACTGCAAAAAAAAACGTCCGGGAAGGGCTGCGTGTGTGCTGTTTCACCAAGACAACGCACTCGCACATCGAGCTAACGTTACGCAACAGTTTCTTCGTGATAACAACTTTGAAGTGATTCCTCATGCTCCCTACTCACCTGACCTGGGTCCTAGTGACTTTTGGCTTTTTCCAACAATGAAAGACACTCTCCGTAGCCGCACATTCACCAGCCGTACTACTATTGCCTCAGCGATTTTCCAGTGGTCAAAATAGACTCCTAAAGAAGCCTTCGCCGCTGCCATAGAATCATGGCGTCAGCGTTGTGAAAAATGTGTACATCTGCAGGGCGATTACGTCGAGAAGTAACGCCAGTTTAATCGATTTCGGGTGAGTAGTTAATTAGAAAAAAAATCGGAGGCCTTAGAACTTGAATGCACCTCGTAAAAGGTGGTCACATCAGTGTGTATGGAAAGTTCGTGTCGTTAATACCTCACACAAAACCACATAAGTTGAAACACTGATTTCTTCGTCTGTTTTACCTTTAGAAGAAAATATATGGTTATCCGTACATTGTAATTCGCTTTTAACGTAGTACTCTCCAGTCTCCCACAGTTTACTAGGATATAATCACTATGCAGGACACTCACTACCGTGGTCGTGGCCTATAAGGCGTGATACAAGATGCAACTAGTCTCAGAGGTTGCTCGTTCCAGGTCTAATAATGAAAAAAAGAAATATCTTCATAGCCGTACTTCTGCTACAAAGACGTGGACAGACGGGTACCAAACAGTTTCGGTGCCAGTAGCATGGTTTAATTTACAGATCCGTACACAATTTTTCATTAGTAAGAAGTTCAGACTGTCATTCGAAACGATATATAAAAGGTGATGTCCTGACTGATAGACTGACTGACTGACTGACTCGTCATCGCCTAGCCCAAACCGCTAAGCATAGAAACTTGAAGTTTGGAGAGGGCGTGGATCTTATATTGTAGGCATCGTTTAAGAAGGGGTGGTCCGAAATTCCACTCCTAAAGGGGTGAAATAGTTAATGAAAGGCTGTGTGAAAGTATGTTGCTATTAAGGGGATTTTGAAGCTAGAGCTGTGAAAATTTGTATTTGGTTTCCAGTCCGAAAATGACAAATAAGTGTCGCATCATTTTTAGAAATTCAGCCACTAAGCGGGTAAAAAAGTGAGTGAAAGTTTTTTGGAAATAAATAATTGCTAAAGAACTACTAAAGGATTTTTAAGGCTTCATCTATGGCAACTGGTTCTTGACCTCTGGGTTAGAAATTAAGAAAAAAAAGATATGATACGTATTTCAGGGTTTCTGGAAATTCAACTCCTAAGTGAGTACAATAAGGAATGAAAATTTTAAAGAAAATATTTCGTTACATTAAAAAATTTTGAAGGTAAATTTATGAAAATTCATATTTCACTTCTTGGTTAGATATAAAGAAATATTTGTTAGGGCATGAAAGTTGCTATGGAAATATCTCCACAAGAATGCAAAAGGCATGGTTAACAAAAACTTTTGACCTCAGCTACCAGAATCGCTTTTTGGTCAGAAGTACATTCGGAAAAGGCCATGCTTATACGGCCTTAATTAGCGTGAAAAGCTTGGAAGGTGCTGCAGTTTGTAAACAACATAAAAATTCGATTAAATGAAAACAAAAATATCTCTGCAGGCCGTACAGTCCACGCGAGCGAAGCAGCGACAGCGAAGCTAGTTGTTTAATAACTGTATTAACATTCTGCATCTTTCCAGCCAATTGCTACGGTAAGCACATTCCTAAGCAAATTACGGTCTGTTGCCACATTGCTGTATTGAAAAAACTGAAGCCCACAACAGGTAGCTAATTATGTGTGGTTAATACTCTGACTCCCGAAGTAACATTCGAACATTTAGATCAAACAATAATTAGTTAATAAGCTCTTATATTGTGCAGTTGAGTGTAGCACATGCTTTACACTGCAGGACTGAAATACAAATTACTTTATTTCGTATGAATTATTTACTGTGATTTAACCTCCCCCCCCCCCCTCTATGTTTCTATAAAGTTCTTTTTCCCGAGCACCACAATCGTAGAACTGCTTTTGCCACAATAAAGAGCTTGAAATTTACGTTAGTAACTTACTATTTTATTATGCTATTACCAAATCGCTTTGTGATCGTAGGACCGATATCCTTTGTTTTTTAAATATTTATGGCTCTCAGACAAAATGAAAATGCTTGGCAACCCTATGCAATTCTTGACCTAAGTGTAGAGCAGAAATCTTCAATACAGACTCTAACGGAGATGAAGTCTCTGTCTCTGATTTTGGCTATAGTAGAGCTCGCACAAGATGTATTTTGCATTCGATTGAGCATCCAGTGCTTTTCGGTCTTCCAAATGAATTAGTCTTTTAAACAGTCCTCGTGTTAGCTGACGGTCAATACCATCGATCCCACGTTCCTCTACCACAACACACAACTGCTTATAATATATTCTGCTTTAAAAGAATCCTATAGATAAATTCCTTTACCATCATCTCCTCCCCGGGATCAACAGGGATACTTATATGTCAGTTTTATTACGTCAAGATTGCCTAATTACTGCAATATTCATATTACCTGTTCGGCAGTTTATACGCCATCTTAAGGTAATAAGTTATTATGTACAGATTTTTAAGGTTACATGCCTCCATTTGTCAATATGTCAATGTTTAAAAAATGTTGATATTAGTCCTTGCATGCCTTCCGAGTGTCATCCTGTATACATACATCCTACTTTCACAGATACTTCCCACAATTAAAAGACCTCCTCAATCAGCTTTCATAGATAGTCCATAACTTTGTAGAGATACCTTACTTGAAGGTCTTTAAAGTTATTTCTCGCTTGACTAGCTATCTAAATGAAATGACTTATCTGAGTCGTTGTACCCAACGGAGAAGCGCGACTGAACTCATCTGGCACTTTCCTTCCTCATTTTTTCTCTCTGTGTCTTTCTATTCGTTCGGCGTGTTTCTCTTTTAGTTCTTCTGTCCATTCCGAATTTTATAGGGTAGCTTCTCAGTAAATTTTTGTTTCTGAATTAGAATTCTAAATGTTACTGTATCTCGGATAATTCGTTCATGAATATCAATTTCCTTTAGGTCTTTATTAATTTCTGTTAATCAGTTTTTATGATTTTTCATCGATAAAGCCAAGTTTACAATTTTCTTTATGAACCTATTGTTATGCATCCTGTACAAGTGACCATAAGACTGTAATCGGCGTTTCCTGATGCTTTGTAAGATTTCTTTCTTTAACTCGATAGAGCACCTGTGACATTAATTACAATAATTTCTGAATGACGTTATGCATGTTGGTGACAAGTAATATCAGAGCGCATTTGGAGCTGTAAACTCAATTTTTTCATAGTGAAACTCGGAAAAGTTCCATTGATCCACCTAAGGGCAGCACAGTTATTTCTTACTTACCCATTGACCAAAGACATCAGATATACATTGACGGAAAAAAGTCGCAAAATCAAGAAGGAGATGTGCGACATAAAAGAAAGTTAGTAGGCGTGTTTCTACATTTGAAAGATTGTCTATTCAAATAGCTGCGTAAGAGTGGTTCTAGTAGCGCTAGTATGAGAATGAAAATTAGGTTTGCAAACTGAAATGTTCAAATGTGTGTGGATTCATAAGGGACGAAACTGCTGAGGTCATCGGTCCCTAGACTTACTCTCTATTTAAACTAATTTATCCTAATAACAACACACACACCCATGCCCGAGAGAGGACTCGAATCTCCAGCGGGAGGGGCCGCGCAACCCGTGACATGGCTCTTGAGACCGCGCGACCTGTCAGCGCTGCTGCAGGCTTGCATTCTCGACCACCAGATCAACCTTCAATCGAGCACATGTGCGACATCACCGGATGGCAACTCCAGCGTCATCCACAAATAGCATTAACCGTCCTTGTATTGACCGACCAAATACAACAGACATGGAAATCCATTCCACAAACTGACATCCGGCACCTGTAAAACAATGCACGCACGTTTGCATGCAACATTTGGCGGTTACACTGGTTATTAATGTACCAGCATTTCATATTTGCAATGGCTTATATCGCGCTTGCATTAACCTGTGATCTTGCAATGTTAATCACTTAACTAAGTGACCTAGACAGATGTATTCCGATATGTCCTTATTCTAAATTAATTATTTCTGGCGCTGCGGTTTTTTCCCGTCAGTGTATCTGCTGAACCCTGCCAGCACCACGAATCATAAACGTCACCCTAATCTTGCGTACGTGGATACTATGTGGCTAGTAGCAAGAAGAAACAAATTCTCGTGCGGTACGCAGAAGGTCACAGTTGTGTGGCATTGACTAAGTCTGTGGGTTGCTTTCATATGAGCGAGAATCATCTGATCCTTACATATAATTATTTTAATAATAGCCGGCCGCTGTGGTCTAGCGGTTCTAGGCGCTCAGTCCGGAACCGCGCGACTGCTACGGTCGCAGGTTCGAATCCTGCCTCGGGCATGGATGTGTGTGATGTCCTTAGGTTAGTTAGGTTTAAGTAGTTCTCAGTTCTAGGGGACTGATGACCACAGATGTTAAGTCTCATAGTGCTCAGAGCCATTTGAACCATTTTTTAATAATACCCACGATAAGTGATCGTCTACAGGTGTTTTGCAGTCCTATATCTGGCGCTGCGATTCTTTTCCGTCAGTGTATTTGCTGGACCCTGCTATCACCACGAATCATAAACTTCACGCTAATCTTGCGTACATCTATACTGTGTGGCTAGTAGCAAGAAGAAACAAATTCTCGTGCGTTACGCAAAAGGTCACAGTTGTCTGGCATTGACTAAGTCTGTGGGTTGCTTTCATATGAGCGAGAATCATCTGATCCTTACATACCTCTGTTAACAATAGCCACGATAAGTGATCGTCTACAGGTGTTTTGCAGACCTACAAATAGCTCACGTTCTCTCAAAGATACTCATAAGAAAGTCGACAGGTCTCTTTTTAAGTTAGGTTTCGTGAGGTCCATAGTCTAATCACCAAAGTCCAGCCAAATGTAACAAATATCTATTAGTTTTCAAACTGAAACGCCAGTAGGTACATGAGAGAGCTGTAATAATTCCAAACAAACGGTGTAGTACAACGTTTTCCCATAGGCCCCTTGCCTCCTCGTTGAACGTAGGCCACCTCGAGCTAGTGAAGTTGGAGGTCCTCAGGCCTGATATTTAACACCTTTCTCATGCAGCTAGGGAAGTAGGGAATCTTTGCATCACGTGAAATATTTAACTTGGCGCACAGTCCTAGGTGCAACAGTGCTATTAGTCCTACTGCCACCGGCCGCTGTGGCCGAGCGGCTCTAGGCGCTTCAGTCCGTAACCGCGCGACCGCTACGGTCGCAGGTTCGAATCCTGCATCGGGCACGGATGTGTGTGATGTCCTTAGGTTGGTTAGGTTTAAGTAGTTCTAAGTTCTAGGGGACTGATGACCTCAGCTGTTAAGTCCCATAGTATTCAGAGCCGTTTGAACCATTTGAGTCCTCCTGCCACCGCACGTTGCATTATGAGAGCCTGTCTCTAGTCGTGCCCATGGCGTCGTCTTTCACGAGTGTGACTGTATTCTACGTTCTTGAGTCCTACCGTGTGTTACCGTGCCGTTCCTCAGCGTCCATTCCAACCACTGCTGTCGAATGACTACTGCGATTGCCGCGCGGGATTAGCCGAGCGGTCTGAGGCGCTGCAGTCACGGACTGTGCGGCTGGTCCCGGCGGAGGTTCGAGTCCTCCCTCGGGCATGGGTGTCTTTGTTGGTCCTTACGATAATTTAGATTAAGTAGTGTGTACGCTTAGGGACTGATGACCTTAGCAGTTAAGTCCCATAAGATTTCACACACATTTGAACATTTTTCTTCTGCGATCCAGTACAAGCAACTATTAATACACGGTAGTGTCCAGAGACAGCAAAGGACTTGGAAGAGCAGTTGAACGGAATGGACAGTGTCTTGAAAGGAGGATATAAGATGAACATCAACAAATGCAAAACGAGGATAATGGAATGTAGTCAAATTAAATCGGGTGATGCTGAGGGGATTAGATTAGGAAATGAGACACTTAAAGTAGTAAAGGAGTTTTGCTATTTAGGGAGTCAAATAACTGATGATGGTCGAAGTAGAGAGGATATAAAATGTAGACTGGCAATGGCAAGGAAATCGTTTCTGAAGAAGAGAAATTTGTTAAAATCGAGTATAGATTTAAGTGTCAGGAAGTCGTTTCTGAAAGTATTTGTATGGAGTGTACCCATGTATGGAAGTGAAACATGGACGATAACCAGTTTGGACAAGAAGAGAATAGAAGCTTTCGAAATGCGGTGCTACAGAAGAATGCTGAAGATAAGGTGGGTAGATCACGTAACTAATGAGGAGCTATTGAATAGGATTGGGGAGAAGAGAAGTTTGTGGCACAACTTGACTAGAAGAAGGGATCGGTTGGTAGGACATGTTTTGAGGCATCAAGGGATCACAAATTTAGCATTGGAGGGCAGCGTCGAGGGTAAAAATCGTAGAGGGAGACCAAGAGATGAATACACTAAGCAGATTCAGAAGGATGTAGGTTGCAGTAGGTACTGGGAGATGAAGAAGCTTGCACAGGATAGAGTAGCATGGAGAGCTGCATCAAACCAGTCTCAGGACTGAAGACCACAACAACAACAACAGTGTCCACTCATAAATCGCAGTCACAAATATCTAGCAAATATTGCGTGCATAGTTTGACAGTAAATACAATGAATACATCATTTCGGCCTACGCTGCCAGATGCTACGATTAAAAAATTTGTTAATTTGTGGTAAGTTCCTATGGGACCAAACTGCCGAGGTCATCGGTCGCTAAGTCTACACACTATTCAGTCTAACTTAAACTAACTTACGCTAAGGACGACACACACACACACACACACACCCATGCCTGAGGGAGGACTCGAACCTCCGACGTGGGTAGCCGCGAGGAGCGTGACAAGACGCTTCGACCGCGCGGCTACCACGCGAGACGTTGTTACAAGTCTATGAGCCATTGTCGTGTTGGTGCTGTGATCCACAGGTTACGTAGATAATCGGACGGATTCAACCCCTTAACCTACAGACAAGTCTGAGAGTCTCGTGGTCCGGTATTCGGGTGAAATGTAAACTTCACCGACCTGCCCCCTGCTACGCCGGTCGCGACTTGTAATGTACCCCACCACAAACATTCCAGGACAGGCTCGTGATGGATTCTTATTATCTCTCTGTATCACACTCAGTTACATGTCACTCTTGGTTACGTTTGCACGTCGAAACGTATGTTCTTAAATGTTTTCAAAACGTAAACGTTGTGATGACGACAGTGAGCGTCATCTCAGGACAGTGGAGATAATCACTGTATACGTCCTCTATGACAAAACTGCAGGTGACTTGTTATTGAGGATGATAGCGCTGACGAAGATTTGGAAAGAAATACGAAATACAATGAGATTTTCACGCTGCAGCGGAGTGTGCGCTGATATGAAACTTCCTGGCAGATTAAAACTGTGTGCCCGACCGAGACTCGAACTCGGGACCTTTGCCTTTCGCAGGCAAGTACTCTACCATCTGAGCTACCCAAGCAGGACTCACGGCCGGCCCTCACAGCTTTACTTCTGCCAGTATCTCGTCTCCTACCTTCCAAACTTTACAGAAGCTCTCCTGCGAACCTTGCAGAAGTAGCACTCCTGAAAGAAAGGATACTGCGGAGACATGGCTTAGCCACAGCCTGGGGGATGTTTCCAGAGTGAGATTTTCACTCTGCAGTGGAGTGTGCGCTGATATGAAACTTCCTGGCAGATTAAAACTGTGTGCCCGCGAAAGGCAAAGGTCTCGAGTTCGAGTCTCGGTCGGGCATACAGTTTTAATCTGCCAGGAAGTTTCATATCAGCGCACACTCAGCTGCAGAGTGAAAATCTCATTCTGGAAACATCCCCCAGGCTGTGGCTAAGCCATGTCTCCGCAGTATCCTTTCTTTCAGGAGTGCTAGTTCTGCAAGGTTCGCAGGAGAGCTTCTGTAAAGTTTGGAAGATAGGAGACGAGATATTGGCAGAAGTAAAGGTGTGAGGGCCGGGCGTGAGTCGTGTTTCTGTAGCTCAGATGGTAAAGCACTTGCCCGCGAAAGGCAAAGGTCCCGAGTTCGAGTCTCGGTCGGACACACAGTTTTAATCTGCCAGGAAGTTTCATATCAGCGCACACTCCGCTGCAGAGTGAAAATCTCATTCTGGAAACATCCCCCAGGCTGTGGCTAAGCCTTGTCTCCGCAGTATCCTTTCTTTCAGGAGTGCTAGTTCTGCAAGGTTCGCAGGAGAGCTTCTGTAAAGTTTGGAAGGTAGGAGACGAGATATTGGCAGAAGTAAAGCCGTGAGGGCCGGCCGTGAGTCGTGTTTCGGTAGCTCAGATGGTAGAGCACTTGCCCGCGAAAGGCAAAGGTCCCGAGTTCGAGTCTCGCTCGGGAACACAGTTTTAATCTGCCAGGAAGTTTCAAATACGAAATAGTTCGCAAATCTGGAACTGTACAATGACTGATCGCATAAAAGAGCCACAGCCTTATGTCTGGTAGGAGTAAGTAAAAGTGAACTAGATATATTAAATATCATATTTGATAACATATTCTGGGAGAATATTGTAACAGAGGCTAAGTGGTACGCAGAACAAATACGAACAAATGCAAATAGAATACGAAGAATGGGCAACAATTAGTTTCCTGCGGATTGTTTTTCAGTTAAAATATATTTTGCATTGTCCTTAGTAATGGCGCAGGTGAAAAAACCAAGAATTCAATTGAATTGGTGGAAGAGGGCTACTGTAGAAACGCCTATATTTAGAAAAACAATACCGCTAAAAAGATGTCTGCAAATTACAGGTTGCTGGCACTTTGTAAATAATGATCTGGTTTTCTATACAGACAAATTGAGCAAAATAGGACCTGTGACCAAGTATCTAAATAAAAATTTAAAGAAATCTATACAGTGGAATAGGACATTGCAATCGATGAATCGCTCATAGAATTTAAGGGACGGATATCGTACGAACAAATTCATCCTTTACAAAAGGGCGCCATTTGATACTAAATTTTACAAATTGTGTTTGTCAGATTTAGGTTATTGCTACGACTTCAAAGAATATACAGGTCATGATAAAACAAAATGTGATATTAGCTCTTTGAGAACATTTTCGGGGCGCTATCACAGCCGGTCTTACACAGGGGGCACACTTTATGCTTGGATAATCGGTACTTTTCACCAAAATCGCACGAATAATAAAACAAATGTCAGAAAGAATATGCCAAAAGTACTCTGTAAAGCAAAATTTAAAAAAAAAGGGGGGGGGGGAATGCAGAATTAGGAGCTGCAATCGTATACTCGCTGTAAAATGGAAAGACAGGCGAGATGTTCCTATTATGACGACAAAACACGAAACGTTACACAAGAATTCAATCGTGCTTTGAAACCGAGTTGTGCTATTGAGTACAACAAAGGAAGGATTGGCGAATGCAATTGGTAGGCAAGATCAAATACTAGCATGCTTCCCAGTCATGAGAAAATATATGATAGGATATCGAGAAGTTTTCTTTTATCTGTTAGATATTGGTCTTTTCAAATCTGGCATTTTGTCCAACAAAACAAATAATGAGAAAAATCAGAGTCACGTTGATTATGGGATTGAAATAGCAGAATCCTAACTAAAGAATATACTCAAACCATATTATAAAGGACGAGGTCGAGTATCGTACGGAGATTTACCAGAGGCACTGCACACCAAACACTGGGTCCATTTTCCTAAGCATACTGACCCAACAGCGTCAAAACCAAGGCCATCATGATTCTGTAAAGTTTGCACGAAAAATGAAAAACAATGTGGATGTGCAAGAGATGAGAAGTTCGATTACATGTTTCCGTATGTTATGAACAGTATCACACCCTTTAAGATTATTACTTTGTGTTGTTGCTTGTTGTAAGAGCGCTAATTATGTGAACCGTGAATATATTCATAAACTGGGGATAAATTGCATTGATTTACAATATGTTGTATTGATAATAACAATTATTGCATGACGTTGTAATTACTTATCAAATATTTCACAAAATTAAATTGGATTTCAAACATGTGCTTACATTCCGTAAGTCGTGCACGGATGGAATAACGTCGGAATGAACTGCCGAACCTTGGAGTGGCTCGAAGGCCGCCGATCATGTTTACATTTCGGGCCCAGGCCTTTGGAACTCAAATCTTTGGTTTAGGGGTTAATGTTGCAATAAGGTACTGTACCACTTTAAGCCGTATGTCATGCTCTTTAGTTTTATTCGTGGTAGTGGGTATTTACTTTCACATAATCGGCGTGTTACGCGTCTGAATTTTGTATCTCATATACTTCAACATCTACACATACATACATACTCCGCAAACCACCATGCAGTGCATGGCGGAGAGTATCTGGTACACCTGCTTAGCGAAATCTTTCCTGTGCCACATGCAAATGGAGCGATAGAAAAACGACTGTCTGTATACTTCCGTACGAACCCTATTGATTTCTGTTATCCTCGTGGTCTTTGCACGAGACGTAGGTTGCTGGCAGTAGGATCGTTGTGCAGTCTGTTGCAAATGCCGGTTCTCTAAACTTTCTCAGTAGTGTTTCGTGAAATGAATGCCATCTTCCATCCACGGATTGCCATTGAGTTTGTGTACACTTCCCGTAATATTCACCTGTTGCTGGAACTTCGCTGTAACAACTCTAGACAAGACGTGAAACCTACAACACGCTACGCTCCAAACGGAAGTGACGTAAGAAGCGCCTCACTTTTTGCATGTGCAAGGCCTGCTCTAAATATCTGTGACAACGAATATACTTCTCTTTGCTACTCGTGTCACTGGCAGCAATTTAAGCTGTTCTATTACATTTCTGCCTAACGACACCCTCGGATACAGCGACACATTCGGCAATGAACAGCTAAATATTTGTGCCAATCGAGGAATTATGATTGTCATTGCTGTTCGTTTCACTCGCAGCGACTTAAGCTGTCTTCTTAGGCTCCTGCCTAAACACACACTCGGAAATCGCCACATATTCGGAAATAAACAGCCAAACGTATATTTCATTCTTCATTTTCTGATCAGACTAAAATTTAAAGAACTTCGAATATTGCATAATTCATAAGAAAGTCTTAGAATGTTTTCAACAACGCTAATATGAAGAAGAAAAATTAACACTTAGCAAGATGCGAACCTACGTAGCAACTACATTTGGCACTGTAATCGACATTACGCCACGCCGTACAACATGATTTCGATCTTTTATGTAACAAAAAAAATGTGTGTGAAATTTTATGGGACTTAACTGCTAAGGTTATCAGTCCCTAAGCTTACACACTACTTAACCTAAATTATCCTAAGGACAAATACACACACACCCATGCCCAAGGGCGGACTCGAACCTCAGCCGGGAACAGCCTCAAAGTCCATGACTGCAGCGCCTAAGACCGCTCGGCTAATACCGCGCGGCTTTATGTAACATATCACAATGTCGCTTAAAGGCTTGTGTCGTTGATGCAACATGAACTGGCATTTAATGATAATGCTGACGTCATTGTGATAAATCTTGTATGCGTCGTTACCTTGAAACGGCATGCTGCAAGTTCTAATACAAAACAGCTAAATATGCCAGACTAAATATGGCATCCACCGCATCTAGTCTATTTCTACAGTTGCATACATATTCCGCAAGCTACCGTACAGTGCGTGTCAGAGGGTGTGCTGTACCACAAATAGTCGTTTCCTCTCCTGTTCCACTCGCAGGTAGAGCGAGGGGAAAACGACTGTCCATATGCCTCCGTATGAGCCCTAATTTCTCTTATCTTACCTTCGTGGTCCCTATGCGAAATGTATGTTGCTGACAGTAGGACCGTTCTGCAGTCAGCTTCAAATGCCGGTTCTCTAAACTTTCTCAGCAGTCTTTCTCGAAATGATTGTCTTCTTCCCTCCAGTGAGTCCCACTTGAGCTCCCGAAGCATATCCATAACACTTGCATGCTGATCGAACCTTCCTGTAACAAATCTAGAAGCTCGCCTCTGAATTGCTTCGATGTCTTCTTTTAATCAGACTTGGTGACGATCCCAAATAATCGAGCGTTACTCAAGAAAAGGTCGTCCTAGCATCGTATACGCGGTATGCTTTACAGATGAACTACACCTTCCTAAAATTCTTCAAATAAACCGAGGTCGACCATTCGTCTTCCCTATCACAATCCTCGTACATTTCATATCGCTTCGCAACGTTACGCCCAGATATTCAGATGACATGATCTGTCAAGGAAGACACTACTAATACCGTATCCGAATACTGTGGGTTTGTTTTTCCTACTCATTCGCATTAACGTATATTTTTCTACATTGTCTAGGTCATCTTGCATCAAGCTACAGTTGCTTAGCTTCGACACCTTCCTGTACATGACAGCAACATCAGCAAACAACCGCAAATTGCTGCCACCCAGTCTGCCAGATCATTTATGTATATAGAAAGTAGCAGCGGTCCTATCACACTTCCATGGGCCACTCCTGGTGTTACTTCTGTCTCCGATGAACACTCGCCGTGGAGGACAACATAATATGTTCTACTACCGCGTTCTATTACTATACTTCAAGTCAGTCACATATCTCGGAGCCTGTTCCGTATGCCCATTCCTCCGTTAACCGTCTGCAGTGGAGTATCGTGTCGAATGCTTTTCGGAAATCTAGAAATATTGAATCTGCCTGTGGCCATCCATAGTTCGCAGTATATCATGTGAAGGAAGGGCAAGTTCGGTTCCGTACCAGCGTCGCTTTCTAAAGCCGTGCTTATTCGTGAACATAGCTTTTCGGTCTCTAGGAAATTTATTATAACTCAGATATGCTCAAGAATTCTGCAGATAACCAATGTTAAGGATATTGGTCTGTAATTTTGCGGGTCCGTTCTGTTACCTTTCTTATATGGAGGAGTCACCTGCGCCTTTTTCCAGCCACTCTGCACTATGCGCTTGTCGAGAGATTCGTGATAAATGCAAACTAAGTAAGGGGCAAATGACAAGAGTACTCTTTGTAAAACCGAACTGCGACTGCATCAAATCGTGGCGACTTATTTGTTTGTCTGCGCCAGGGCTGCTTATTACTGTGTCATAATGCACTCGCTTCTTATCTTTCCCCTTACCTTTTACTACGTACAGCGCCAACGCTTATGCATCTCAATGCCACATATTATGCAGTACATTTACAGCATTCCGTCTTGTGCAGTTACAACCTCTCTCCAGATTTTTGTGCCACGAACTATCAAAATTTCGCAAATGAAGCTTACTAAACAACACTACACATACACCTCCTTCCTGTCCATAGTGCTAAGCAGACCGAACATAATGGTCATAGTATGTCATTAATGACATGACAGGGAAGCTGTAGTTGATAAGGCAGTGAGACAAAGCTGTAGCCTATCCTTTATGTTATTCAATCCTCACAGTGAGGAAGCAGTAAAGGAAACCAAGGAGATATTTAGAAAGGGAATTAAAGTTAACGATGAAGAAATGAAAACTAACGTTTTCCGATGTCAGAGACGTCAAAGGCCTTCGAAGAGCAGTCGAAAAGAATGGTTAGCGTCTTGAAAACGGGTTATAAGACAAACATCAGTAAAGGTAAATCATCAATAAAAGTAAATCATCAATAAAAGTAAAACTAAGGTAGTGGAATGAATAAAATCAGCTGATTCTGAGGATACTGGATTAGGGAATGAGAAACCAAGAATAGAAGACGAGTTTTACTATTTGGGCAGCAAAACTAACTGCAAAAAAATAAATAAATAAATTAAAAAAATAAAAGTTAAACTAAGGTAGTGGAATGAAGTCTAATTAAGTCAGATGACAGCCGGCCGAAGTGGCCGTGCGGTTCTAGGCGCTACAGTCTGGAACCGGGTGACCGCTACGGTCGCAGGTTCGAATCCTGCCTTGGGCATGGATGTGTGTGTTGACCGTGGGTTATTTAGGTTTAATTGCTTCTAAGCTCTGGGCGACCGATGACCTCAGAAGTTAAGTCCTATAGTGCTCAGAGCCATTTGAACCAACTCAGGTGATGCTGAGGGTAGTGGATTAGGAAATGAGAACCCAAGAATAAAGAACGAGTTTTGCTATTTGGGCAGCAAAACACAATGTAAAAAAAAAGCAATACCAAGGAGTAGTTGTGTGTCATAGACGAAAGTTGGTAGAAGCGTTTCTACAGCTGAAAGATGATATCCGTTCAGATTTCGTGCCAGTCACGTAAGAGCGGCGCTAGTGGTGCCACTATGAGGGTGCAAATGAGGTTTGCTCTAAATACACGCTATAACAGTCGTGAGTGTTAGTTATGCATGTTTACAGGTGGGTATATTCAGCCGCCAAATAATTATTAAAATTCATGCTGAAACCTTCAGATGTCATTTATTTTTCACAGTACGCTACTAGTTTCGGTCAGTGACCATTATCGAACTTAGCCGAAGTAATCAAATGGAAAGTTATAGTAATATGTGAACACAAGTAATTAGCTTTTTTAAGCGCACCGTAATAAGTAAAAAATTTCTCGCAATAATAATTTTGTAAGACAATTTTCTTCAAAAAGCAAGTCCACATAGGTATCTAGTAGCTGTAGGTGTTAGTAGCTGTCACTGTGGACATGCTTCTTGACGAAAATTATCGTACATAGTTATTATTGTGAGAAATTTTTTACTTACTATGGTGGTCTGGTGGGCTGAAAAGAGCAAATTACTTTTGTTCAGATTATGGTATAACTTTCCTGCCGTTTATGCCAGATAAGCTTGATGATGGCCATTGACCGGAATTAGTAGCGAATTGTGCAAAATAAATGACAGCTGAACGTTTCACAATGAATTTTAACAGCGTTAGTTACTTTTGAGACGGGGCGTGGTGAGTTGATGCTAGTCAATAATGCCTTTAAGGCGACAAAAACGCCATTATCAACACCTCACTGAGTTTGAAAGAGGTCGTTTAATGAGACCACGAGAAGTTGTATGTTCCATGATACTGTAGAATGTAGCCACTGTACACTGGTAGCTGGAGTGGTCGTGGGAATGTATGGTCACAAGAAGACAGGGTTACAGAAGGCCATGTGGCGCTATCGAGAGGTAAGACCGTCGTTTTCGGCATATGGTTGTGGTGCATCTTACAGCGTCAGTAGCAGCAATTGGAACAGCAGTTGGCATCACAGTGAAACAACGATCTGTTACAAATCGATTACTTCAAGGACAGCTCCGAGGCACCTGTAGCGCGCATTCCGCTGACCCCAAATCACCGCCATTTGCTACTTCAGTCGCGTCAAGCGAGAATTCGTTGGGGGGCAGGGTGGAGGTCTGTGGTGTTTTCTGATGAAAGCTGGTCCTGCCTCGTTGCCAGTAATGGCCGTGTGTTGGTTAGAAGAAGGCCAGTTGAGGGCCAGCAACCAACCTGTCTGCGTGTAAGACACACTGGACCTACAGCTGGAGTTATGGTCTGGGGTGTGATTTCTTCTATCTACATCTACATCTACATTTATACTCCGCAAGCCACCCAACGGTGTGAGGCGGAGGGCACTTTACGTGCCACTGTCATTACCTCCCTTTCCTGTTCCAGTCGCGTATGGTTCGCGGGAAGAACGACTGTCTGAAAGCCTCCGTGCGCGCTCGAATCTCTCTGATTTTACATTCGTGATCTCCTCGGGAGGTATAAGTAGGGGGAAGCAATATATTCGATACCTCATCCAGAAACGCACCCGCTCGAAACCTGGCGAGCAAGCTACACCGCGATGCAGAGCGCCTCTCTTGCAGAGTCTGCCACTTGAGTTTGTTAAACATCTCCGTAACGCTATCACGCTTACCAAATAACCCTGTGACGAAACGCGCCGCTCTTCTTTGGATCTTCTCTATCTCCTCCGTCAACCCGATCTGGTACGGATCCCACACTGATGAGCGACACTCAAGTATAGGTCGAACGAGTGTTTTGTAAGCCACCTCCTTTGTTGATGGACTACATTTTCTAAGGACTTTCCCAATGAATCGCAACCTGGTACCCGCCTTACCAACAATTAATTTTATATGATCATTCCACTTCAAATCGTTCCGCACTCATACTCCCAGATATTTTACAGAAGTAACTGCTACCAGTGTTTGTTCCGCTATCATATAATCATACAATAAAGGATCCTTCTTTCTATGTATTCGCAATACATTACATTTGTCTATGTTAAGGGTCAGTTGCCACTCCCTGCACCAAGTGCCTATCCGCTGCAGATCTTCCTGCATTTCGCTACAATTTTCTAATGCTGCAACTTCTGTGTATACTACAGCATCATCCGCGAAAAGCCCCATGGGACTTCCGACACTATCTACTAGGTCATTTATATATATTGTGAAAAGCAATGGTCCCATAACACTCCCCTGTGGCCCGCCAGAGGTTACTTTAACGTCTGTAGACGTCTCTCCATTGATAACAACATGCTGTGTTCTGTTTCCTAAAACTCTTCAATCCAGCCACACAGCTGGTCTGATATTCCGTAGGCTCTTACTTTGTTTATCAGGCGACAGTGCGAAACTGTATCGAACGCCTTCCGGAAGTCAAGAAAAATTCCATCTACCTGGGAGCCTGTATCTAATATTTTCTGGGTCTCATGAACAAATAAAGCGAGTTGGGTCTCACACGATCGCTGTTTCCGGAATCCATGTTGATTCCTACATAGTAGATTCTGGGTTTCCAAAAACGACATGATACTCGAGCAAAAAACATGTTCTAATGACAGCAGGAGCGCTTTTGTGGTTACCCCAAGCGCCCTGACCTAAAATTTGTTCGTCTCTCTGATGATTCGAGCTGTTGAGCTACAATTCATGAACAGCATTCCAGAGTGTGTTTTCCAACAGGACACGCTCGCTCACATACCACTGTTGTAACCCAACATGATCTACAGAGTGTCAACACGTTGCTTTGGCCTGCGCTATCACCAGATCTATCTCTAATCGAGCATATATGTGACAACATCGGACGAAAACTCTAGCGTTATCCACAAACAGCATTAACAGTGTCTGTACTGACCGATCAAATGTATCAGGCATGAAACTACATCCCACAGACTGACATCCGGCACCTGTACATCATCATGCATGCCGTTCGCATGCTTGTATTCAACTTTCTGGCTGTTACGCCGGTTATTAAGGTACTAGCATTTCACATTTTCAATGTCATATCTTCTATTTGCATTACCTGTAATCTTGCAATGCTGATCAGTTAAATATGTTACCTAGACAAATGCGTTCCCGAAATGTCATTACTCTAGATTCATTATTTTTTCATGCTGCGGTTTTTTTGCCGTCAGTGTAACATGATGATGGCCAAAGTAGAGAGGATATAAAATGCAAACTGGCAAGAGCAAGAGAAGCCTTTCTGAAACAGAGCATCTAATATCAATTTAACTGTTACGAAGTCTTTTCTGAAGATTCTCATCTGGAGTGTAGCCTTGTACGGAAGTGAAACGCGGAGGTTAAGCAGTTCAGACAAGAAGAGAATAGGAGCTTTGGAAATATTCTGTATAAGAGTGCTGGAGATTAGATGGTTAGATCGAATAACTGATGAGGAGGGATGAGGAAGTACTGAATCGAATTGGGGAAAAAAGAAATTTGTGACACAACTTGACTAAAAGAAGGGAACGGTTTATAGGAAACATCTTTAGGTGTCAAGGAATTGCCGTTTTGGTAATGGAAGAAAGTGTTGTGGGGTGGCGGAGGGGGGGGGGGGGGGTGTAAAAGTGTAGAGGAAGGCCAAAGCTTGAATACAGTAAACATCTTTAAATGGATGTACGTTGTTGTTGCTGTTAGGCGGAGATGAGGCTTACACACGATAGAGTTGCACATGGAGCTGTATCACACCAGCCTTCAGACTAAAGACCACAACAGTAACAACAGCATTCAAAGCAGAAGTACGACTTCTTCTGATGTTGGTCAGACCAACATCAAGAAGTAAAATCCGACTCTTCTTTCTCCATACAGAGTATAAAAGTCCACACAGGCGTGTTTAATATTTTAAAACGAAATGTGTAGTAGAAAACGGTAGAAACGCAGAAGAATGAAACAAATTAACCTCTGAATAGGTACAAATCAACATCTGTACCAAGAAAGACGATCTTAATTCTATTATGCGATACTTCTTGCAACAAATGTGAAACGTTACAAGTGTGAATCGTTACACTCTATATTACTATAGAAAGACAATACGTTGTTTAACATTGTTACCAAAAATATCAAAAAGTTCCTGACCGATTTACTTACGTTTCTCCACGTAACTGTAATAAACATTTGGACAGACATAGGCTATAAATTTTATATATACCATAAGGAAAAGATGTTAGCAAAAATCTCAAGATTCTCGACCGACCTACTTCAAAAAGTTTCTAGATACTTTAACAAATGTTCAAATAGACGTAAGCTACAATTTGTTTAAACAACAATCTTCACAGGTTTTCTGTTAAAACCTAATGCGAGATTTGTTGTTTCGTTTTCTTTCTCACAGTTAATTTCACCTGCGATAGCAAGACATTTAAACTGTTAGAGAAACAGTTTCCACCACAAATATTCTTTAAAAATATTTGTATATATATATATATATATATATATATATATATATATATATATATATATATATATATATATATAATCAGATTTTGGATGTTAAGTTCAGTTTTCTATTAGGAAATACAAATTAAAAAATTATCGACTTGTTGATCTCTGTTGTTCGCTCGACGATTTCGCATTGCCAACTGAGCCGTTTCACTGGCTGCCTCACTTTGCTCTTGTGATTGAGAAGCACGAAGTCGAGCCGTACTAACGCGGGGCTCTGCACGGGCAGTTTGTTGTTCTTCTTCAGTCCTTTCGTTCGCAATGTTTTGTATCCTTCTTGCATTACGGCTTTGTCGAGAAATATTCGATCGTGTTGGTCGCAGCATTGTTAATGATGATTCAAAGAAAATACAAATTATTTCTTTAAATTTTTAATTAATAATATATACTGATACTTAACCATAGACGTTTAGCTGTCATTTGCGTTTTGTTATTCCATGTCAGATGCGTTTTTGTTATACCACGTTTTATAGTTACGCTTAGCTGACATTTGAGTGTTGCTATCCCATGGCAGATGCGTTTTTGTTATACCACGTTTTATAGCGGTAAAGATTAAAGCTATGCGAAATACTATCACTGAAGGGTCCTCACAAATCCAGCATCTGGAGAGCTCTCCCTCAAACACTGTATCCCAATGATCCCAAGCGATTTACCCATTCATTTTGAGCGACTTTAATTCCCAATTAAGTTTTTGTTTGTAATAACATAAACAACACTCAAGATAAAAAGAGGGTGGGGGAGGGAGAGGAAATGGACAGAAGGGATTGGGGGAGAAAAAAATGGACGTAGAGAGTGAGGACAAGCATATGCACAAAGATAAGGGAGAGGAGAAGATGTAAAGTGACAAGGAAGAGGATGAGATGGAGAAAGAGGGAGACAGAGAGACACGGGTAGAGGAAGGAGGTGATGGACAAAGAGTGGGGGAGGAAGAGATAAGGACATACGTCCAATTCCCATACTTATTTAGCAATTGCTCTGCACTGCCGGGTTCGCTAGTGTGTGTTATATAGACAATGAAACTGAAACAGAAAATGTAGGCAAACAAAACAAAATGAATTCTTGTGTTCCGTTTATTTTCAGGCAGAAAATTGGCACGTATCGCATCCTAATTTCTAGTATTTATTGGAATACCAAATACATTTTTAAAAAAAATTGCGGGTCTTCTGTAGCAGTAACACGTCTATAACCGCTCTCACCGTTTAAAACCCCCTCCTTCTGCAAAGGATTCCGCAGCGAGCGCTCGGGCGTGACGGCAGACGTGTTTACGCGCACTCCACGCAGAGCGGGAAATGAAAGCTGGGAAGTGATGGCCGCGATCCGCGGAAGCAGCGCAGATTTATGAAATGCCGGCTTCTGTTTATGGCCAGTTATCGGATGGGCTGCCGCTCCATGTGGTCGCCCGCATATGGCGGAGGACAGATTCATTTCTCTGTCGCCGATGAAACTGTGACGCGCAATCGGATGAGCGCGGCTTCGCCAATATTAATTGTGAAAGAGAGGCAACACGCTGCAGAATTGTTCGATTACAACGAAAGAAAAGTAAATATGTAAATATTGTTCTAGTTTCATTCGTAATAAGCTCAAGAATATTGTTCTTGTCTAAAAAAATTTCCCATTCTTTTTTGCTGTATCTACATCTCAGGCTCCAGTGATCAGTTTCTATATCGAAACGTAATTTTCATTACGTGAATGCGATAATCATTAGCATCGAATCTAATTTTCGAATCACTCACTGCGAACGTGTCTTACAGAAAAATAAATTTCATAACTGTATTTAAATCCTCTATTCACGTTAAAGCGTTAAGTTTTTTGAAAAAAATTAGACTACACTAACCTTTACAACTGAGACGATTTAGTCGACGTTTCTTTACAGAGATTGACGACAAAATCAGAATTTACAAAATATAAATACAGGCTGAACCCTATCTACATCTACAATATTTGGCGGTTGTTCGAGGATACTTTCTTAGTTTTTTGGTACAAGGGACTCGTGACCTCGTTACAAAGAAATAATGTGATTAATCGGAATTGTTACTCCAGTTACCTTTCTGTTGAAACGCATTCAGAACAGTCAAAAAGCCTGTAATATGCTATCACCAAAAAGTGCAGTACATAACGCGGAGTACTGCAACAACTACCAGAGGCAAAAGTGCAGTGTAAGTGCGGAAATACGGAGACTGATTAATATGGAACACACAAGAGCGGCAATCTGAATATATACGCCGCTACTCGTTGCTTTCAACATATACGTATGCTATATTCACTGTATAAATAAAGTTTTCTAGCTATCAAAAAGTTTTTAATGCAGTAAATTTACTTGCAATTTAGATTTTTGTATATTAACATCCACACAGCTGTTTCATGCCCACAAACTTCGGTATTTTGTCACTGTGTTTAAAGAAAACGAAGTTCTTTGGACGAATGCATTTTAGTAATTGTGATTATTATGGAAGTAATATAGGTTGAATATAGGCCTTTGCGACTGTAGTGAAAGTTTTCTTTGGGCCATACGCGTTTCGTTGTATTTTGAAGCATCTTCAGTGGTCGCTGTAATTGTGTAGTTTTTTTGCCCGCTTGACAAGATCGTAAAAAGTTCTCATGTTTTAAATAACTGCTGTTAAATAGTATTAAATTACTGTTAATACCATCTTATGTTTCCTGCTTCATTCGTAATGTTTTTCCACGCGTAGTTGTTGGCTTTTAGTACGCTGCGCTTCAGTGACACAGAATGTATTTTTGTTTTCATGTTGTGCAAATCAACTTACAACTTCAGAACTTTGTTTTCATGTTGCGCGGAGCGATAGTTTTTTGTTTTGTTTGTGAAAGCGTCTGCTATTCCTCTGTGTAGCTGTTTATATTTATCGAATCGTTTTGTGTGTGTGTGTGTGTGTGTGTGTGTGTGTGTATGTGTATGTGTGTGTGTGTGTGTAGTGCCATTTCTGCTGCATAGCTTATTATCGTAATAAATTAATAGTTTTACGATACCATTAGCGTTGGTCATTTAATGATTATCTTCACCCAGTATACATCACAGAAAAATCGCTTCGAACGTAACCAGGTATGGATAGGAATTTGAAGTTTTTCAAACCTTTTTCTAGTTGAAACCATTATGTCCAACTAATTTAGTTAGTAATTACGCCCTTTCCATAGTTATTATTAGCTGTGTAACCTGTATTAGGTATATTCTAGGCGAGTGGAGCCCTGAAGAGATTTATGAAGTTGCTTCGTCACCCCTCGTGACGAAATTAATAAATAAAAGAGATGAAGTACGATCGTTTCAGGGGGCAACTAGAAATTCATGTGGATATATGGTTGATCACAAGCGTACCTGCAACTTTGTCATTCCTTCATGTAATTTTTGAGATTAATTAGGGTCAACAGCGAAGCTCATAACCTTCCACAGGTGATTCATTAATAGTGTTTCTGAGTCTTTAGGGACAGAGAGAAGACTGCAGACAAGGAACAGTGGTGCAGTAGATGAATCTAATATTCGTATATCGGTCTCAAACAAACAGAACAAAGCGAGGCAGCCTTCACAGTAAGGAAGAGAAAGCTACGAATCCATTTTTCTGGACTACTATTGGCTCAAGCAAGCTATTCACAGAAAAAGAATACACAGAAGAATACAATAAAAATAGCGGTGAGAGTTCGTTCCAGGTCTTAGGAATAATTACTAGATGTATCGAGAGAAAGAGCGGGCTAATCTGAAAGAAATAAGCGAGAAGTTAATGAGCCATGAGAGTAACAGATAGGAGAACGAGGGCGTATGTGCAACTGCGCGTAGCTTGCCAAGGCAGCATCGGCATGCTGGTGCTAGGCTGCTTGCAGAAATGGATGCGAGAGTGTGTTGTTACTGCGATCGTGGAAATAGCGTGCTTCTTCCTGAGATACGACAGTATTCCCATCGTGAGGGTCCAGTACACGTCTGACTCCCTGGTAATAAAGTTCACAGCATGTTACAACTAAAATGGCGGCGGACTTACACGCCAGTCTGCAACCAACCGATGACGAATAGATAATGCTTCAGTGTGAGTTGGAGAGCGCGTCGCCGTTTTATTTATTTTTTTCCATATTCTGTGTGCCACTCCTGTAAAATATAGTCCTTGCTCCCAACCTTACACCGGAGACTGCGCTGACCTCCCGTGCGATATTTTATTATTGAGCTGCAGGGGAACTTAAGTTTATTACGTTGACTATTTCAAAGTGACAAGAGTCCAGATTTACTGAAAAAAAGGTGTTCTTCCGCGACACCGTGACAGGGAACCAAGTGTTTGAGATTATTTTAATAAACTGATTTCCAATGCGTATGTTTGCAGGTGGGGATATTCAGCCGCCAAAAATTGTTAAAATTCATGGTGAACCTTCAGCTGTCGTTTATTATGCACAATGCGCTTCTATACCAGTTTCAGTCAAATGTCAAATGGTTCAAATGGCTCTGAGCACTATGGGAGTTAGCATCTGAGGTCATCAGTCCCCTAGAACTTAGAACTACTTAAACTTAACTAACCTAAGGACATCACACACATCCATGCCCGAGGCAGGATTCGGACCTGCGACCGTAGCAGTCACGCCGTTCCGGACTGAAGTGCCTAGAACCCCTCGGTCACTGCAGCCGGCGTCAGATGTCCATCATCAAGCATAAACTGGCATGAACAGCTGGAAAGTTATACCATAATAAGTGTAATTTGTTCTTTTGAGCGCACCGTAACAGTAAGAATTTTTTTACAATAATAGCTGTGTACAATAGTTTTCATAAAGAAGAAAAGTTCAGAACGACTGCTGTTCAGACGCTCAGTTTCCAATAATCTCAAAGTTATGCGGACTTCTCATCCTGTGCGGTCCCTTTCCTTCGCAATAACTTAATTTGTTCGGAATCGCGGGTAAAATTACTTTTGTGGCGGAAATCTGCCTATCGGATTTACCAGCTCACTGATTACGCACGCAGCATCGACCTGTGATTGGGGTCATTTGGTTTGTAATCTCTTCTACATTTCTAATCTGTGATTTGATTTTGTATTAATGAAGTATTTCGCGAATTCTTCTTAATAGGGGCTGGTGCCTCTCCCCGTTTGCGCGCAACAGCTATAAAAGTCTCCCACAGCGGTGCCAAGTTGGTTTATAACGGTCACAATCCGCACGCTCGAAGCTGATTGGCTGTCACTTTTATGACCGTAGCTCCACAGCGGTGCATTTACGACCTGTGATTATCTGGAAATCGGTGCATTTACGACCAGTGGTTGTCTGGAAAATTTGGCCTGCTTCGTCGTGCCGTACCCTGCTCTGACCTTGTTACCAGGTTGTTTTTCTCTCGTCCCTGTTAGCCGGGAAGCAGGTGACGTCTCATTCTGCAGTATGTTCATTGAGTAGCGTCTCGTAATGCATCTACCTTTCCAACATCACTTCGAATAATAAACGCCTGTTCAAGCGGTACAGTATGCGGTGTGAGCAAATAACGGAGCCTGAATAGCACACCTCTGTTTGCCAGACCATTTGCGGTTGTGGTGCTGAACTTATCGCAGCGGGAACATGAACGGGCTTGCGGCTTAGTAGACTTCGCAGATAAGCGGAAGTGTGGTCAGCCAAGCAAATCGGACCCAGATAAGTAGCGAGCACCGCGCTGGGACTTGAACTTGGTGCTGCTGCTGCTACTGTGGCGCTGCAAGCGTCAACAGACAAGAGAGCAGTGTTGTTTGCAAACAGCTGCGACACACGAAAAATTTCGCCCACGGTCCGACGAACAGCTTACCGAGTGGCAGGAAGTCTCTACGATTACATTGCCTTCTAATGAACAGGTGCGCTACAGTGAGTGGCGCTTCGTCACGTAACTTTAAGTCATTAGGCGGGAGGAGCGAGGATACCAGTCCTAGACCGGTCATACAGTTCAATGTTTCCTTCAAACCCTTCAGCGAAATGTCGAGAATTTTTCCCTTGATTGGACCACTACGGAATTTTAATCTCATCCCTGGCCAACCCGAGGCTCATTTCCCTGCTTTTCATTTTACTTACCAGTAGAGAGGCCCATAAGAAACAAGCACATATTATGTTGAAACTTCTTTATTTAAATGAGTGTGGCTTTACTTAAATTGCTGAATGACTGACAAGGGGAGGGCCTCAGACACGGCCAACCGATTCGGCTCAAATTTGGCAGGTCGCTTGTGTACAATCTAAAACGAAGGACTCATGTTTCCTTGAAACCCTTCAGCGAAATGTCGAGAATTTTTCCCTTGATTGGACCACTACGGAATTTTAATCTCAACCCTGGCCAATCCGAAGCTCATTTCCCTCCTTTTCGTTTTACTTACTAGTAGAGAGGGCCATAAGAAACAAGCACATATTATGTTGAAACTTCTTTATTTAAATGAGTGTGGCTTTGCTTAAATTGCTGAATGACTGACAAGGGGAGGGCCTCAGACACGGCCAACCAATTCGGCTCAAATTTGGCAGGTCGCTTGTGTACAATCTAAAACGAAGGACTCATGTTTCCTTGAAACCCTTCAGCGAAATGTCGAGAATTTTTCCCTTGATTGGGCCACTACGGAATTTTAATCTCATCCCTGGCCAATCCGAAGCTCATTTCCCTCCTTTTCATTTTACTTACTAGTAGAGAGGGCCATAAGAAACAAGCACATGTTATGTTGAAACTTCTTTATTTAAATGAGTGTGGCTTTACTTAAATTGCTGAATGACTGACAAGGGGAGGGCCTCAGACACGGCCAACCGATTCGGCTCAAATTTGGCAGGTAGCTTGTGTACAATCTAAAACGAAGGACTTATGTTTCCTTGTAACCCTTCAGCGAAATGTCGAGAATTTTTCCCCTGATTGGACCACTACGGAATTTTAATCTCATCCCTGGCCAATCCGAGGCTCATTTGCCTCCTTTTCATTTTACTTACTAGTAGAGAGGGCCATAAGAAACAAGCACATATTATGTTGAAACTTCTTTATTTAAATGAGTGTGGCTTTACTTAAATTGCTGAATGACTGACAAGGGGAGGGCCTCAGACACGGCCAACCGATTCGGCTCAAATTTGGCAGGTCGCTTGTGTACAATCTAAAACGAAGGCCTCATGTTTCCTTGAAACCCTTCAGCGAAATGTCGAGAATTTTTCCCTTGATTGGACCACTACGGAATTTTAATCTCATCCTGGCCAATCCGAGGCTCATTTCCCTCCTTTTCATTTTACTTATTAGTAGAGAGGGCCATAAGAAACAAGCACATGTTATGTTGAAACTTCTTTATTTAAATGAGTGTGGCTTTACTTAAATTGCTGAATGACTGACAAGGGGAGGGCCTCAGACACGGCCAACCGATTCGGCTCAAATTTGGCAGGTAGCTTGTGTACAATCTAAAACGAAGGACTTATGTTTCCTTGTAACCCTTCAGCGAAATGTCGAGAATTTTTCCCCTGATTGGACCACTACGGAATTTTAATCTCATCCCTGGCCAATCCGAGGCTCATTTGCCTCCTTTTCATTTTACTTACTAGTAGAGAGGGCCATAAGAAACAAGCACATATTATGTTGAAACTTCTTTATTTAAATGAGTGTGGCTTTACTTAAATTGCTGAATGACTGACAAGGGGAGGGCCTCAGACACGGCCAACCGATTCGGCTCAAATTTGGCAGGTCGCTTGTGTACAATCTAAAACGAAGGCCTCATGTTTCCTTGAAACCCTTCAGCGAAATGTCGAGAATTTTTCCCTTGATTGGACCACTACGGAATTTTAATCTCATCCTGGCCAATCCGAGGCTCATTTCCCTCCTTTTCATTTTACTTATTAGTAGAGAGGGCCATAAGAAACAAGCACATATTATGTTGAAACTTCTTTATTTAAATGAGTGTGGCTTTACTTAAATTGCTGAATGACTGACAAGGGGAGGGCCTCAGACACGGCCAACCGATTCGGCTCAAATTTGGCAGGTCGCTTGTGTACAATCTAAAACGAAGGCCTCATGTTTCCTTGAAACCCTTCAGCGAAATGTCGAGAATTTTTCCCTTGATTGGACCACTACGGAATTTTAATCTCATCCCTGGCCAATCCGAGGCTCATTTGCCTCCTTTTCATTTTACTTACTAGTAGAGAGGGCCATAAGAAACAAGCACATATTATGCTGAAACTTCTTTATTTAAATGAGTGTGGCTTTACTTAAATTGCTGAATGACTGACAAGGGGAGGGCCTAAGACACGGCCAACCGATTCGGCTCAAATTTGGCAGGTCGCTTGTGTACAATCTAAAACGAAGGACTCATGTTTCCTTGAAACCCTTCAGCGAAATGTCGAGAATTTTTCCCTTGATTGGACCACTACGGAATTTTAATCTCATCCCTGGCCAATCCGAGGCTCATTTCCCTCCTTTTCATTTTACTTACTAGTAGAGAGGGCCATAAGAAACAAGCACATATTATGTTGAAACTTCTTTATTTAAATGAGTGTGGCTTTACTTAAATTGCTGAATGACTGACAAGGGGAGGGCCTCAGACATGGCCAACCAATTCGGCTCAAATTTGGCAGGTCGCTTTTGTACAATCTAAAACGAAGGACTCTAAGTTATTTGGGGTCAACACCGCCGCAATTTTGAGAAAATCACCCCAAAAGGTTATGACGAGCAATCGACTCAAAATTGGAGGGATCGATAGATAATTGTAAATGGAGCATTTTTATCATCTGGTATGGGGTCTGCAGACGCAAACTTTTCCAGAAATCGAGGAAAGAAACTTTGACAACTGCCACTTCTGTACCCACATGCTAAACGCTTTTCGCCGACAGCGCCGACAGAGCAACAGCCAAGATAACTGGCTGAAAATCGGAGAAGCCGGGTTCGAATCTCGTAAAAACCGCGCGGATGTTATTCTTTTCGTTTGTATTTTTCCATATCTCAGTTGATAGGGATAGGAGGGTTAATAAGGTAAGTAGATCAATAAGGAATGATATAATAATAAGGTAGGCAAACTAATTTCCCAAACGCTGTGAGTTAGTAAAGTATTAAACTTTTAAACCTTGTCACATGAAAACAACTCCGAGTAAGAGTGCTGCGAATTCCTCACGAGGGATCACAGACAGCCAACCGCGCGACGCTTGTTTACAGCGAGGCACGGGACAGAATGCACGCGGGGAGAGTTACGTTCAGTGCTTTTTTTCTAAAAAAAAAAAAGCTTGAGGGTAATTAGTTATAACTGAAGCATGGGATACCATCCGTCTGCTTTTAGTCATGACGTCATCAACATGCCGAACTAATTATCATTCTTTATTGATTTACTTACCTACTTAAACCTCCTATCCCTAACAAATGAGATATGGAAAAATACAAACGAAAAGAACAACATCATCCGCTAGGTTTCTTCGAATTTGGAACCCGGTTTCTTCGATTCCCATCCAGTCACCTTGGCCGTCTTTTTTTTTTATCTCATTCTGTTCCTTCGTTGCATCTGCTCGGGGCGGACGTCGTAAGACACCCGTTTAAGTTCGTTGTTGATGGGTGAACTCAATTTTTTTATTACAAAGTGCAGCTAACCCTCTGACCGAACACGCTGAGTTACTGTGCCGGCGCCGTTGGGCTATCGGTGCTGTCGACGGAAAGCGTTTACCATGTGGGTACAGAAGCAGCAGTTTTAAAAGTTTCTTGCGTCGATTTCAGGAAAAGTATGCGTTTTCGGACCCCATACCTGATGATGAAAAATGCTCTACTTACAATTCTCTATCGATCCCGCCAATTTTGAGTCAATTGCTCGACATAACCTTTAGCGGTGATTTTCTCAAAAACGCGGGGGTGTTGACCCAAAATATTTTAGATTTCTTCGTTTTAGGTTGTACACAAGCGACCTGCCAAATTTGAGCCGAATCGGTTGTCCGTGTCTGAGGCCTTCCCCTTGTGAGACGCAGAATATCCTAGAGTAACGCAATCTGACTGCTCGAAAAAAAGATAACCTGACTTCAAATAATTAATTCAAAAGAATGGCCCTGACTAAAAAATCTTAACTATAACCTATACATTTCATTCAGCACTTACCTCACAAAAATCTTCATTACACGAACTACTGCAATACAGCGAGCGTCAATACTGCCAGCTAAATAAAAGATTCAAACTACTGAAACCACTAATTACTAATAGTCATGTGGTTAGCAAAGGAAAGATTTTGTTGCAAACCAAAAAATGTATTTTTTTTACCTTAATAATGTGACATCCAGTTCAAACACGAATATAAGTCGTCGTTGACATCCAATACAAATATATATAATGACGAATTTTCAATCTCCAAGTCGAACATTAGGCTACGCTAACACTTCACTCCTCTACCCACCATCAATGCTAACTTCTCATGTCTAACATCCATCACTGTTGGCTGTTCACCTCCAACTGACCAACAGTACTTCCATCACTACTAGCGACTAACCTCCAACAACGAGTCCAGCAGCCATAGTCTCTTACAAAGTACAGTCAGAGAATTAATACATACAAATACCTAAACAGCCTACTTATTATGCACCTGAAACTTCCCCACGGTTTCAAACAGTGTGTCATATCGAGTCTCATACCCTAACCATCCTTGTCGTTGCATGCGAAACTTTTACCTGCTAAGCTATCCAGGCATGTTTCTAATTGCTGCTTTCCAAATTCCACTGAAACCTCTCTCCACACCTTTCTGAGCTAGCTCTCTTGGAAGAAAGAATACTTGAGATCAATGGGTTTGCCACAAACTACAGGTTGTTTCCAGAATAGACCTTTTGTTCGGCAACGGACTGATTCTGTTGTTAATCATTAGATGCATTAAAATTTCGTGACCTACCGTGACTGAAACGCTGACGTTTCATTTCCCTGTTGATTCAGCTAAGCCGTAGACCCGTTAAACGTACCTCTGGCATCGTTCGAAAAGTTTGGGAAGTTTGTTTTTTGAAACTTTATCAAAAAGCTTCGATTCATAAATCTAGACTTCGCAGTTAGAGTTCATTTCAAAAACATTGTGGTAGGTGTGTGATCACGTTATTATGTGATAAAAGTGCTGTGGAAGTGTTGGGTACTATTGCAGACAGCCTTCATCAGGCGATACTCATGATAGTTACCTACAAAATTAAACGTAACTACTCCTTTTTGTCATATCATGACACGGTGACGCCGGCCACTGTGGCTGAGCAGTTCTAGTCGCTTCAGTCCGGAACCGCGCTGCTGCGGCGGTTGCAGGTTCGAATCCTGCCTCGGGCATGGATGTGTGTGATGTCCTTAGGTTAGTTAGGTTTAAATAGTTCTAAGTCTAGGGGACTGATGACCTCAGAAGTTAAGTCCCATAGTGCTCAGAGCCATTTGAACCTTGACACAGTGACACTCTCAGCCGAACATTATTGAAAATGAATCTTTAATTTGTGCCACTTAAATAACTCGCTGTCTTATTTGTTGCTGTTTAAGTGTAAAATCTACCGGAGATTCGCGAAAATGTGAAGGCCAGTGCTACAAGCATTGTGAACGGCTTACTAAAAGAAATGGGCAACTATTCTGTAAGGTAAAGCCGAAATCACATTGCCATGCCCGTCGACAAATTGCAGCCTACAACCCTTAAATTGTGTTAAGTACTATTGTATTCATCGCAGCCATCTGGACTGCCGCGCGTTAACGTGCCGCTTCGGGGATTCAGGTAGGAGTGCCGGCCCTGGATCGATGAGAGTCGTTGTGCCAGCCAGCATGGATATGTATTTTTTAGGTGGTTTCCCACATACCGGGCTGATATAAATGTTCTGCCTCAGTTGCACGATTCTAAAACATTTAGAAAACGTGCACATACTTTTACAAGGTTCAAAAATGGCTCTGAGCACTATGGGACTCAACTGCTGAGGTCATTAGTCCCCTAGAACTTAGAACTAGTTAAACCTAACTAACCTAAGGACATCACAAACATCCATACCCGAGGCAGGATTCGAACCTGCGACTGTAGCGGTCTTGCGGTTCCAGACTGCAGCGCCTTTAACCGCACGGCCACTTCGGCCGGCACTTTTACAAGGGGTAACACGGTATGTAGACAGTTGGGGTGGACAAATTTCGTCCCAGGAGGAAAATGTGAAGGGCAACCGTCCACCCTGTACTACTACGAGGTGCATTCAAGTTCTAAGGCCTCCGATTTTTTTTTCTCCGGACTGGAAAGAGATAGAAACATGCGCATTGTTTTAAAATGAGGCCGCGTTCATTGTCAATACGTCCCAGAGATGGCAGCACCGTACGGCAGATGGAATTTTACTATCAGCGGCGAGAATGAGAACTGTTTTAAATACTTAAAATGGCGACGTTTTCCCTATTTGAACAGCATGCAGTCATTCGTTTTCTGAATTTGCGTGGTGTGAAACCAATTGAAATTCATCGACAGTTGAAGGAGACATGTGGTGATGGAGTTATGGATGTGTCGAAAGTGCGTTCGTGGGTGCGACAGTTTAATGAAGGCAGAAAGTCGTGTGACAACAAACCAAAACAACCTCGGGCTCGCACAAACCGGTCTGACGACATGATCGAGAAAGTGAAGAGAATTGTTTTGGGGGATCGCCGAATGACTGTTGAACAGATCGCCTCCAGAGTTGGCATTTCTGTGGGTTCTGTGCACACAATCCTGCATGACGACCTGAAAATGCGAAAAGTGTCATCCAGGTGGGTGCCACGAATGCTGACAGACGACCACATGGCTGCCCGTGTGGCATGTTGCCAAGCAATGTTGACGCGCAACGACAGCATAAATGGGACTTTATTTTCGTCGGTTGTGACAATGGATGAGATGTGGATGCCATTTTTCAATCCAGAAACAAAGCGCCAGTCAGCTCAATGGAAGCACACAGATTCACCGCCACCAAAAAATTTCGGGTAACCGCCAGTGCTGAAAAAATGATGGTGTCCATGTTCTGGGACAGCGAGGGCGTAATCCTTACCCATTGCGTTCCAAAGGGCACTACGGTAACAGGTGCATCCTACGAAAATGTTTTGAAGAACAAATTCCTTCCTGCACTGCAACAAAAACGTCCGGGAAGGGCTGCGCGTGTGCTGTTTCACCAAGGCAACGCACCCGCACATCGAGCTAACGTTACGCAACGGTTTCTTCGTGATAATAACTTTGAAGTGATTCCTCACGCTCCCTACTCACCTGACCTGGCTCCTAGTGACTTTTGGCTTTTTCCAACAATGAAAGACACTCTCCGTAACCGCACATTCACCAGCCGTGCTGCTATTGCCTCAGCGATTTTCCAGTGGTCAAAACAGACTCCTAAAGAAGCCTTCGCCGCTGCCATGGAATCATGGCGTCAGCGTTGTGAAAAATGTGTACGTCTGCAGGGCGATTACGTCGAGAAGTAACGCCAGTTTCATCGATTTCGGGTGAGTAGTTAATTAGAAAAAAAAATCGGAGGCCTTAGAACTTGAATGCACCTCGTAAGATTGGCAAATCCGAAAATTAACATGAGGACCTCGTGGGGGGATGCGGGAAAAGACCAAGAATAGAAAACTGTTATATTCACCAAATATTCGTGGCAGCAAACATTAACGTGTCATGAAGAGAGACCCCTACAACCGAAAGTAGTTGGTGTTATTGCGGTAGGCTTGCTTACGCGCAGCAACGATACAGCCTCATCAGGGGGTCAAACAGATTTAGGCAAACTAATGCAAATATTATGTTAACACAAATAGACAACAACGAACAATTTACAATAATTTATTGAAAGAAATTATATGTTATGTATCTTGAGTATGGAGAGGATGCGTGGCAATGTGCTTAAAAGTTCACTTCCACTGATCTATTCTTTGACACTGGTCTAGCCTGAATACAGTGCATAATGACTTAAGTGATGTATTATGCAAATTGAAGGAGGAGGGGGAGAAAGGAAAAGAAAGGGAAGGGATTATTGATATCAGCTTCATCAGGATTTTGTGCGGCATCAGTGGCGACGTGTCAAAATGTTTGCCAAACGAGATTCGAACCCAGGATTTCCTGCTTATTAGGCAGTTGCGTTACCCACTGCGCCACCCGGACACAGCATTTGTCGCAACTGTACGGACTATCTCGCCACGCCCCTCGGCCAAACTACAGCCGTCTGGAGTGGCCGAGCGGTTCTAGGCGCTACAGTCTGGAACCGCGCGACCGCTACGGTCGCAGGTTCGAATCCTGCCTCGGGCATGGATGTGTGTGATGTCCTTAGGTTAGTTAGGTTTAAGTAGTTCTAAGTTCTAGGGGACTGATGACCACAGCAGTTAAGTCCCATAGTGCTCAGAGCCATTTGAACCAAACCACACTCCCACCTAGCACCACGTATCCACAGTTTCCGTCCATTTCCTTCATGTTCACTAACTTCAGAGATTCCTGCAGGAGGTCAGACATAATTGAGCATCTGCGCTGAATGTGGTGGAGCCATTGCCAGTCGAGGCGAATCAACTGCAAAGGGTTGGGCAATAAAAGTGGCCCAGAAGAATGGATACAGTTGGACGTGAATCTCTCAAACTGCTGGAATCATTGTACACGGAGCTCTGGGATATGGTTATTGTTGAAGGGAAGTTGAATTCTCGGCAGTATTTGTTAATTATGGCAAACCCTTCACGACCAGGGTACTAAATGACATATTCCAGCAGGACAGTGCAAGAGCACACACTGCAGTTTACGCCGCAAACGCCTTGAGGATGTACATATCCTTGACTCCTTTTGCTGGTCTCCTGATTTGTCACGTGTTGTACGCGATGGGAAGACGTAATTACCATATTAGCTTGCAGCCAGCAGATCTTCAAGAACAGACACAGCACGTGTTTCCGACAAAGCAAGAAATTTTGCAGGATGACGTCTGGAGGCTGGATGCTTCCTTGCCACAGTGAATATAAGAGTGTATTTATACCTGTTGGGGCTACACTCATGCTGATGATAGTGGGCATGGAATGAAAGTTTAATTATTTAATAATCGTTATGTGATGAACTTTACCATGAAGTTTGATAAATATAGGAGTGCCAGAGATGTGCAAAATGGTTTAATAAAAGTATTTAAATTCAAAATACAAATACTTGGTTATTTTTTCTATTGCAGATGTAAATACAAAATGATTTTAAATAAATGTATTTAAATACACAATACAAAATACATTATTTCAAAACATTTCAAATAAAATACCTTAGTTAGTGTACAATACACATGCCGTTTATTTAACTGATTTTAACATCAATAATTGTTCAAATATTTCATCTGTCATGTTCTGCTTATGTCGCCTCATTATTATTCCACGAAAAGAAAGCAGTTGTTCATCAAAATCAGAACACAGAACGCAAATTTGTTTTCTTTTTTGTTATTTGCGAATTGACCACTTAAGATCACTCAGCAGGATTTTACATTTAAGCATTTTTTTAAAAGTTAGGTATCTCTTCGAGGAATCTAGACTACTTCCAGTATCTTTTAATTATTGTTGCGTTTGCAGATCTATTGTAGTGTTGCTACTGTCACTGGCTACAGAAGAAACAGAGTCGTCATCAAACATGTGATAGGGCTGAACTCTTTTAATCAGAATGTTGCAAATTCTTCCCATATTCTTCCTGTGTCGTCTTCTGCACTTCTGAAATTAACAGTTCTTTAACGTATTATCTGCTATTTTCGTCATTCATTTCGATTTGAAAAAAGGGTATAATACGGATGCTAATTTGCCATCGTTCGCTTTTGGTTTCTCTAATTTAATCTCTTAAAATGCCAATTACGACTTTCTTTAATAATTTGTATCAGCACACCGTAGTACATTGGTTTAACCAGTTGCAAACTGCTTAGTTTTCTTTCTATTCTCATTATTTCACCAGAAGACAGCGATAGTAGGTATCTTTGCCCCTTCTAAAATTCTGATGCTGTCATGTTTTCATTGAGAAACTGTATTTTTATTTCTTTGAAAGGTGCTAATACGAGTAACCTTAGAGTTTAATTGAGAGTATCCTTGACTGTGAGTAGATCTTGAAAAGAATTCTAGAATGAATGCCATAGTATTGGACATGGATAAGTAGGGGATTTTCCAGTTGATTCTAAATATGTATCATAAGCTTTAGGAGACCATGAATAAAGATTCCAAAGTGCTTGGCATTTTGACATTGCTGCATCATAATTTTTTTTTATGAATTACTTTGACATCTGGCCTTATACATATCTCTCTTAAAGCTATTTAATGTAATGTGTGTGAACTCGCTCCCTGATTCATTCAATTCCTTTGCCGTTATCAAACGATTTCGGTACATTTTACATTAAACAAGCAATAATGGGGTACGTATAACGCGTACTCAGGTCTTACTGCCTTTTCTAATGGTTAGGGCCATGGTCACATTCACTTGGCTGGTATATCTTTGACGCTTATTGCACCCTCTGTATCCGTCATGGAACTACTTTTGTTTAAGCAAATGGCCCTTTAAATGAATGTAGACTACGATGTATGAAATCAAAATATCAAAAAGAAGCATTTTTCCTTTTGCAAATACAACTTATCTATATTTTAAGTGTATCAAATAAAATAGAAAATGCGTTTTGAAACAAGTATTTCAAATGCAAAATATAAATAGGTATTTTGCACTTTGTATTTGCATTTCAGATACATGTATTTCATACAGTTCACATCTCTGAGGTCTGGTTATTAACGATGTAATACGTTCCATTTCCATCTGTGTAGTACCAATGAAGGAGACCGTGACTGATATTAGCGATGAATGATATTACCGGTGTATCGTTGGCTGAGACTGCATCAGTTGTCGCTCTTCATTGCACAGTTCGCTGATCAGACATACCATCGCCTATACAGGCGTTGTTTCCCATAAGGAACGCAGCCCTTTTGGTAAAGTGTAGAATGCTGATTTTAAAACAGCGTGCTCGAATAGTTTGCAGTCAGTATGTAGGCTTCAATAACTTACTTTAGGGAATAGGTTAAGGGCAATCGGTACCACTAGACACTATGTGAGAAATCACAAAGTATGGTGAAAAATGCCGGTGGTAGTAGGTCGTGCTTATTAACAGTAGCTGTAGAACAGTCAGGAAGCATAGAGTGAGTCCCCTTCGGGAAAGGAGCAACCTTTCCTGGCCTGAGCACATACGTAACTGATTGGATGGATTCATCTCTTACGTTACTTATTACTTTGTTCAAATTTAGATCAGGTTGTTTTACCCTTATTTATTCATCGTTATAGTTAGTAACTTGTTGGTTCACGTTTGAATCTTTCTATAAATTAAACTTCTGTGTGACAATATAATTCAATTTCTGACTATGTGCTCTATGTACAATTTCCACAAAAATTGGTAACTCCGCGATCAGGCCCAGACAGCGCGAGTCGACCGGTCACCGTGTCATCCTCTGCTGTAGGATGTCATTCGTACGCACTGTGGAGGAGCGTGGGAGTCAGCATGTCCTCCTCACGGCCGTTGTCAGCTTTTCAATCCTTGGAGCCGCTACTTATCACTCAAGCACAACTGCCATCAGGAGGCTAAGTGCCAGTACTGGGAGTTGAAGCCGGGTCATCCGTATTGCAGCCACACACGCTGAGCACTCAGCATCGAAGGTGCACTTTCTAACTATACATTATTAAAAAAATAAGTTTAATGGCCCACTTCACATCACTTGTCGATGGATGTACATAGAAGCGGAGAAATAAGTAAATAAATAACTTCCTGGTCGTAGGATTTCGTATCTTCATCTGGATATGCAGAGAAAAGAGTGTACAGAACATTATAAGGCCGGCTATCGCACGGCTAGACACAATATATGGAAATCGAAGGACATCATTAGTGACAGGAAAATTCTAAGGCCACTGTTTCTTCGATTCGGGGGCCACCACATGCAGCGTCATCTTGTTCGCAACATTTACATCTTTTTTGGCCCAACCCCTGAACCTAACAAATGACGATCCAAGTGTCAACAGTTATAATGCATTCATTTTTTCCCGTTTGCCTTGCAGTCTTCAGTGCGAACACTCATTTAATACCGCTCTCCAAGCTAGCCAATCCTATGAAGGCCGTCCATTACTTCAAATCTAATGCCGTCTAGGTCCACCTGACAGTGGTTGCTTTACCCCCCCCCCCCTCAACAATCACACACATACACACACACACAGTCCTTAATGTCTTGGGCTGTGTACTAACAACTTGGCTCTTGTTTTAGTCACTGTTTTTTCCTCAGTTCGATGCATTTCCTGTTCATTACTTATTCGATCTGTTCACCTAATGGTTAATATTCTTGTTTCAAAATCTGCTATTCTTTATTTTCCTCTACTGCTCATCGTCCATGTTTCGCTTTCGTACAAGGTTACACTCCAGACTCTTTCGAAAAAAACACTTAAATGTGTGTTAAATGTTGAAATATCTCTCTTTTTCACAAACGCTCTTCTTGCTGTTGTCAGTCTACTTTTTACTACTATATCATCTCTACTTTTCTCTTCGTCAGTTATCTTGTTGCCCAAATAGCAAATCTAGCGTACTACTGTAAAGCTGGGGTACTTTGTGACACTTTTAGCTCTTTTTGTAACTTAGCCCCATACAAATGTGTACTGCGACATTTAAGTTCCACATATGTGGACTATTATAACCCTTATTCTTTAATTTGATATCAATAAAGTTTTTACGTGCACTGAGATATTCGTAATATGGAATATTAACTGTCACAAAATTACCTCCCAACTCGGAGCAGCATTGTAACATGAAGTCTAGGACAGGAAAATAGAGACAAATTCATGTGTCCGAAAGATGACCTAGTGTCTGTTTATCACACACTTACAACTTTGTTACAAGTTTGCCCAATTTTATGGGTTTAATTTTACCCATAGACAGAAAAATATTTATCACTGAGTTTTACAGTGTGCTGAACTTTATTTTTCTAATTATCTTAAAATAAAAAACATTTTAGGTCTATCCACATTGACACAAAATAGTAATGGAAAAAACTAAGCTACGTTAAACAAGGTAACTAAACAAAACTTTTACGTGCTTATTTACGCATCCATTCAGCGGAACTGTGTTAGGAAATAAGGAGGTCAACGCACATTTAACACAATATTCTCTAAGATAGGTTATTAGTTCAAACTGTCTGACAACTAATACAGGTTGACTGCTAGGAGAAAAAGCAAAGACATGACATTTTCCATAAATTGTTGTGAATAACAGTATGTTACATGAACTATCATTTTTACCATTCACAAATATCCCTAATTTCATTAATGGGGCTGATAACGATTTTCTACAATTTCAATTGTTACATTTGTTTCTGAAGCTATACGTGCTGTCACAAAGTTGCTCTTATAGTGCGTGGAAAGAAATGTTTTATAAAATTTAACTTTTTTTTTACATAATGGTCTGCATATATAACTTATTTGCATCAGTCTACTTACAATTATCTCTTCAAGATTATCGCCACTAGAAGAAATTTTCTAAGAAATGTACACATATATTTTTCCTCCTGCAAGCAAAATGAGTTCGTGAGTAGATCAAGTGTAATGTACATACGTCTAGCTTCTACCACTAATGGAAGCACGTGGAAAAATGCACTGCAACAGAGCTATACAGGTATGTTGAATGTTGGCGCCAGTTACAATATCTAAAATTAAAAAAAATTAAAAAAGCTATAGTGCTCTGTTGTCACAAAGTAATACCTTAGTCACAGAGTTTCCCAGTTTCACGGGACTTTTAGTATCTCGTTCCCTGATGCAATTCTCCAAGCACAGTTTGATTTAGTTGGACTACACTCCACTCAAATTGTAACCCTTTTTGAAGACGCTATCCATTCTAATCAACTGCTCTTGCAAGTGCTTTGTCATCTTTGAAAGAATTACGAAATCCTCGCCACATGAACTCTGACTACCTTTGGAAATTTATCTTTGGTTTCCTGTACTACTTGCTCAGTATACAGACTGAACAATATTATAGTAGGCTACCACGGTACCTCGCTCCCTTGTCAACGACTGCGACAAATTACGCAGTCGGAAACCAGTGCGTCATTCATGGCCTGGATTGCTTCCGCAGCCGCTCGCTAGGAACATTTCCGGCATTTCCGTGTGTTGCTGCCCAGCAACAGGTTGCAGAAGTCGACGGCCCCTTTCGGCGATGCAACAGCTCCGCGTCCCATCGACGACAGCGCCACTATGCTCGCAGCTAAACGGCTTGTCCGTGAATACAAACTAGCTTCTGTATATGCAGTAGAGATGGGCACACTCGTTCATCTTCGGGAACTAGTTCACTAGTGATCGCTATTTGTTGGGAACCGTTCATTTTTACTCGTTCACCGTTCATTTGTGCTTGGTGTATGGTTCTTATTAAAAATTGAAAATTTGTAGCGTAAGTGACTGAAGATGGAAGGACCAAGAGGGAGCACGTGCCTCAAAAAAAAAAAAAAAAAAGTTCAAACGACTCTGAGCAATATGGGACTTAATTGCTGAGGTCGTCAGTCCTCTAGAACATAGATCTACTTAAACCTAACTAACCTAAGGACATCACACACATCCATGCCGGAGACAGGATTCCAACCTGCGACCGTAGCTGTCGTGCGGTTCCAGACTGTAGCGCCTAGAACCGCTCGGCCACACTGGCCGGCACTTGCCTCCCCCCCTGGAGTACAGAGGTTTTATTCATAACAGAATTCTCTCACACTTGTAATTTTCATGGTTCTGCAAAACCTCTCAAGTAGCCAACTGTAGCGTTATGTGGCTGATAGCAGTGAAATAATGTAAGGTGGCGCACGAAATACCGGCCCCGAGGACAGACTGCTCGCCAAGTATGCACGATTTGTTGACCGCTACGAGAAGAATAGATAAACATGTAATAACTAGGCAGTGAAGAGATAACAAATAAGCTAATGCAAACAACAACTTCGAAACAATAGATGACGATTGGTGGGCGACAATGAGCAGTCTAGCACTCGGGGTCGATTTTTCATGCGCCACCCTGTACCACTGAAAAATATTGTAGGAGTTATCATATTCTCTTTACAAAATGTGACACCAGACACTCGATTATGGAGCGCGGGCTTCATTCGATTGTAAGTCGGTCTGTTTTCCATAACAATGAACATGCTCTTTTACCTTGGATCAAAAAAAGACGGCAAATGGCCACTTGTGTGTGCCGTGCCGACTTCCTTTGCATGTGTAATAACAAAAAAATCTTACAAGTATTTCTTCTGCTGTTTATCGAAATAGTGAAGTAAGCTGATATGTCGTTTTGTTATCTGAAAAGATGTATGTATTACATACCACGTAATTTTTATGTAATTGACGTAATTATAAAATACATTTTAATCACCTGTCATGGACGCTGAATAGAATACGAAAAGAACCAGAAGTTCAGAGTTAGAAAAAGATTTGAAACAGATCTAGATTGGGCGTGCGCAGCGAACGAAACGAACAACTCGATACTGAAGTAACTACGAGCAGTCGGCAGTGGAACTGCGACGAGTGGCCACGCGAAGAAGGACGAGTCCGGCCGAGTGAGACCGAGACCGAGACCGAGACCGAGACAGAAGGGAACGGGACCGAGGCTGGAACGAGACCGGCCGACGTGCCGTTCACGAACGAGACCGACTGTTTCCCGTTCCCGGGAACTATAAGTAGAAAGCCGCGAACGAAATGAACTGTGAAAGACCGTTCCTTAGAATTCGTTCCTCACTCGTTCCGTTGATCTTGATGAACCGTTCCTTTGGACCCGTCAGTTCGCGAACGACCCATCTCTAATATGCAGCAGCGGTCGTTTCCTGGGGCTCGCCGGACATACTATTCGCCGCTCCCACCTCCCTCTCAAAACCGGTCTTCGCTTTCGAAGGTTTTAGATGAGGTTGAACGGGTACCAGGCCGTCATCTGACACTTTCACCACTGACTTAAGTATGTAACAGCGAATTAAAATGAGACAATGGAACGTCCAGGATGGAATAATGACAGTATTATGAAAAAGATAGATTGCTACTCACCATATAGTGGAGATGTTGAGTCGCAGACAGGCACAACAAAAAGACTGCTAAAAGAGTAAGCTTTCAGCAAAGAAGCCTTCTTCTGAATTAGACAACACTCGCACAAACATTCACGCAAACAGCTCACACACGCATGGCCACGTCTGTGGCTGCCGAGGTCAGATTGAGCAGCCAGAGACGGAGGTCATTCATGTGAGAGTCGTGTGTGCGTGTGTGCACTGTCCTCTTCGGAACAAGTCCTTTTGGCCGAAAGCTTACATGTTTATCAGTCTTTATGTTGTGCCTGTCTGCGACTCAACATCTCCACTATATGGTGGGTAGAAATCTATGCTTTTCATAATATTGTCAGCAAAGTTTAATGGGCCGACGTGGGGACGTGACAGAATACCCTGAAATGAGATACCGTATATGGACGTGCCCATGACAATACTGTGAATCAAGTGGTGTGTCGACGTGCACTGTTCATCGTTTGAGCAAGGAATGGAATACCACTTGCTACCATGTAACATGGCGTAAGAACAACGGTTGTAAAAAAAGATCCTAACCTACAGGGGCCGCATATAATGTAACGCCTTGTCAATGTCAACCGAAAATGCTGCTGGTTTCAGCCGATGCAAGTTCTGTCTCAATCAGTTTCCTAGAGCTCATTCTGAAGATGACTGCAGGAGGAGGAGGAGGAGGAGGAGGAGGAGGAGGAGGAAGAAGAAGAAGAAGAAGAAGAAGAGATTAGCGTTTAACGTCCCGTCGACAACGGGGTCATTAGAGACGGATCATAAACTCTGACTAGGGAAGGATGGAGAAGGAAAGCGGCCGTGCCCTTTCGAATGAACCATCCCGGAATTTGCCTTAAGCGATTTAGGGAAATCATTGAAAACCTAAATCAGGGTGGTTGGACGCGGGTTTGACTGTCTTCCTACCTAACCAATGCGGTATCCTGCTCGATAAGAGAACTGGACATCTGTAGTGATTGCACATAAAGTTACACTTTTTCCATGGGCCCAAGAACCCAAAAACTCGACAGAATGTGACTGTAGGCATCTAAAGTGCTTTGACAAGTCGCTATTTTGCTTCTTCTCAAACCATGTAAGGCGTCAGATGCATTGATAGCCCAATGTGGCAGGATACAGATCAGACTGGAGACAGTTCTGTTATGAGCTATGTCCAATCAGTCAGGTTACGGTGAACATGAACCATGTTTATTTCAACAGCAGCAAAAAAATGGCTCTGAGCACTATGGGACTCAACATCTGTGGTCATCAGTCCCCTAGAACTTAGAACTACTTAAACCTAACTAACCTAAGAACACCACACACATTCATGCCCGAGGCAGGACTCGAACCTGCGACCGTAGCAGTCTCGCGGTTCCGGACTGCGCGCGCAGAACAACAGCAGCATTCTGAGTGGCCAAGTGTTTCCATTTCTACTACGCCTTCGTGATTAATGTGGTGTGGATGCGCCCGTCTTTCAAAATTATTACAGCTGTATTCACAGGGTTGGAGGTCTAAGTTCCTCGTTCAACAATCAGGCACCGTATCACACCTTCACTTGCACGCTCAATCATGATATACAGGACATAAAATCCCGCCTGAGGCCTGCGATCATTTTTATGTTAATAATTGGCAACCAATGCTGTACAATCGCAATAAAGTCATGAGATGTTCAATTGACTCTTATTACAACATGTTACGCGTTTCGGGATTACACCCATCTTCATACATCACAAACTTCAAATCCTTCCTAACCAACCAGGCGTACACCCTTGACAACTTGGTCAGGAAGGAGTTGAAGTTCGTAATGTATGAAGATGGGTGTAATCCAGAAACGTGTAACATGTTCTAGTAAAAGAGTCAACTGAACATCCCATGACCTTATTGCGATTGTACAGCATTGGTTGCCAATTATTAATTCGCTGAGTCAGCCAATCTCAAACATGGATCTCTCGGAAAAGCTGGTGAAATGTAGCAATCATTATCCCCACAAACTGGTACCTCTACTGGATCTAATCATCAATGAGTGGTTTCAGCTGGAGGCATCCCTAAAGAAACGTCACGTTTATCTCCCATTCATTCCACGTAAGCACACCGTCTTCAGGCCACAAGTAGTCCATCGGGACCATCCGACCGCCGTGTCATCCTCAGCTGAGGATACGGATAAGAGGGGCGTGTGGTCAGCACACCTCTCTCCCGGTCGTTACGATGGTTTTCTTTGACCGGAGCCGCTACTATTCGGTCGAGTAGCTCCTCAATTGGCATCACGGGCTGAGTGCACCCCGAAAAATGACAACAGCGCGTGGCAGCCCGGATGGTCACCCATCCAAGTGCCGTCCACGCCCGACAGCGCTTAACTTCGGTGATCTGACGGGAACCGGTGTATCCACTGCGGCAAGGCCGTCGCCATTCACTCCACTTGCCGTCTAATAGTACGCAAACAGCAATTTGTTTTTATCTACTGAAAATTTTCTCTCTGCATTCACACAGATACTCTGCAAGCCATCGTATGGTGCGTCGCGAAGTGTACGTTGTATTCACTACTAGTCATTTCCTTTCCTGTTCGCCGCGCGGGATTATCCGAGTGGTCTAGGGCGCTACAGTCATGGACTCTGCGGCTGATCCCGGTGGAGGTTCGAGTCCTCCCTCGGGCATGGGTGTGTGTGTTTGTCCTTAAGATTATTTAGGTTAAGTAGTGTGTAAGCTTAGGGACTGATGACCTTAGCAGTTAAGTCCCATAAGTTGTCACACACATTTGAACATTTTTTGAACCTTTCCTCTTCCATTCGCAAACAGAGCGAAGAAAAAGCGACTATCCACATGCCACCGTACGAACCCTGGTTTCTCTTATCTTTGTGGTCCTTACGCGAAATGTATGTTGGCGATAGTAGAATGGCTCTGCAGTCAGCTTCAAATGCCCTTCCTATAAATTTTCTCAAGTGTTCCTCGAAAAGTACACTCATGCTCATAAATTAAGGAAAATTGCAAAATGTGGTGCCACACAACGTGGCACTACACAAAACTGACGCTAATAGCATAGGCACATAGGAAACACAAACGACACAGATCTGTAAGTCCACGGTATTGGTGATAAGTTGGGAAAACCGTCCCGAAACACATGTGCTACAAAACGCCACTGCTTCCTGCGAATGTACCCAGACATCAATATGGGATATGACCACCATGCACACGTGCACAGGACGCACAACGTATTGGTATACTCTGGATCGGTGGTCGAGCAACTGCTGGGGTATAGCCTCCCATTCTTGCACCAGTGCCTGTCGGAGCCTCTGAAGTGTCGTAGGGTTTGAAGACGTGCAGAAATACGTCGACCGAGAGCTTCCCAGACGTGCTCGATGGGGTTTAGATCTGGAGAACAGGCAGGCCACTCCAGTCGCTTGATATCTTCTGTTTCAAGGTACTCCTCCACAATGGCAGCTCGGTGGGACCGTGCGTTATCATCCATCAGGACGAAGATGGGAACCACTGCACCCCTGAAAAGGCGGACACACTGGTACAAAATGACGTCCCGATACACCTGACCTGTTACAGTTCCTCTGTCAAAGACATGCAGGGGTGTACGTGCACCAGTCATAATCCCACCCCACACCATCAAACCACGATATCTATACAGGTCCCTTTCAAGGACATTAAGGGGTTGGTATTTGGTTTCTGGTTCATGCCAGATGAAAACCCAGTGAGAATCACTGTTCAGACTATACCTTGACTCGTCCGTGGGTATAACTTGGGACCACTGTTCCAGTGACCATGTATTGTGCTCTTGACACCAGGCTTTACGGGCTCTCCTGTGGCCAGGTGTCAATGGAATGCACCTTGCAGGTCTCCAGGCGAATAAACCATGTCTTTTCAGTCGTCTGTAGACTGTGTGTCAGGAGACAACTGTTCCAGTGACTGTGGTAAGGTCCCGAGCGAGGCTACCTGCAGTGCTCCGAGGCCGTCTGCGGGCACTGATGGTGGGTTATCGGTCTTCTTGTGGTGTTGTGCACTGTGGACGTCCCGTACTGCAGCGCCTGGACACGTTTCCTGTCTGCTGGAATCGTTGCCATGATCTTGAGATCACACTTTGTGGCACACGGAGGGCCCGTGCTACGACCTTCTCTGTTTGACCAGCCTCCAGTCGTCCTAGTATTCTACCCCTCATAACGTTATCAATATGTGTTCTTTGAGCCATTTTCAACACACAGTCACCATTACTAAGTCTGAAAACGTCTGTACACTTACTCGCTGTACCGTACTCTGACATTCACCAGCACAGCTCTGCGTATGTGGACTGCTGCCCGCGCCATAGTGCGACGACCGCAGGTCAAATGCACCGCATGGTCATACCCCGAGGTGATTTAAACCCGCAAACCGTACACCAGAGCGTTGTTTCACCATATACCATTATCCTTAACTTATGAACACGAGTGTATATCACTTTCCCTCCAAGGATCCACATCTGACTTACTAAACCATCACCGCAATATCGACAGTAAATCTGGCAGCCGGCTTCTGAGTTGCTTCGTTGTGTTCCTTTAATCCGATCTGGTGGGGATCTCAAACACTCGAGCAGTACCCAAGAATTGGTCTTACCAGTGTTCTTCCAATAAACCGAAGTCGACCAGTCGTCTTCCTCACCATGGTTCCATCTGATGTCGCTTTGAAACGTTACCTCTGGCTATTTAGTCGATTGACTGTGTCAAGCAACACATTAATAGTACTGCACGCCAAGGCCAACAGCCTTGCCGCAGTGGTAACTCCGTTTCCCGTCGTATCGCCGAATATCAGCGCTGTTGGGCTTGGCTAACTCTTGGATGGGTCACCATCAGGGTCTGCCGAGTGCTGTTGGCAAGCGGGGTGCACTCAGCCGTTTTGAGGCCGATTGAGGAGCTACGTGACTGAGAAGTAGCGGCACCGGTCACGAAAACTGGCAACGGCCGGGAGAGTGGTGTGCTGATCACATGCCCCTCCGTATCCGCTTCAGGTGACGCCTAAAGGTTGAGCACGACACGGCGGCCGGTCGGTACCGTTGGGCGTTTAAGGCCTGTTCCCACGGTGTTTTATTTATTAGAATATTATGGGATTGTTCTTCCTACTCATCTTCATTAACTTACATTTTTTCGCTTTTCTGCCATTCATCACACGAACTAGAAATTTGTGTAAGTCATCTTGTATCCTCCTACAGCCACTCAATGACGATACCTCCCCGTACATCACTGCGACACAGCCGCAGATAGTTGCTCACCCTGTCAGTCAGGTTATTCCTGCATGTAGGGAATAACAGTGGTACTATCATACCTCCCTGGGGCACTCATGACGACAACCTTGTCTATGATGAACACTCGCCGTCGAGGACAACGTACTGCGGTCTGTTGTTTAAAAAGTCTTCGTGCCCCTCACATATCTGGGAAACTATTCCGTAGTTATTTAGTGAGTTAGTTACATGTTCCATGGATCATTTGAACGATTGTTTTATCAAAAGGATGTGGAACGAGTCAGTTTACAGGAAATGTATGCATTATTATTGTTAACATTATACAATAATAATAATAATAATTTCGCGCCGGCCGCGGTGGTCTCGCGGTTAAGGCGCTCAGTCCGGAACCGCGTGACTACTACGGTCGCAGGTTCGAATCCTGCCTCGGGCATGGATGTGTGTGATGTCCTTAGGTTAGGTTTAATTAGTTCTAAGTTCTAGGGGACTGATGACCACAGATGTTAAGTCCCATAGTCCTCAGAGCCCAGCCAATAACTTCGCGTGGCTCGTTGGTTGGTACAAATATTTCTACTGGACTCCACTTCAGCGACTTGCACGTCCCTAACCTACCCTAGTTATCCAATATGGAAAAGGGGACTTACAGTTTAACCTGGAATCCGAAACACGTGTCACTTCTGGCGATTCATCACTTCATTGAGAGGGGAAGGTTAGATTAAAACGCGCTGGACGTATCGGAGATTTTCTCTGGGACTGGGTGTTGTGTTGTCCTCACGTTCATGCAGTCCTAAATGGCATTCCACTCTTGAGACGGCTGTATGGGCGCCTCCCTAAGACCAATAAAAAAAGAAAACGCAGACCGAAAAACCCAAGGCCCGACCGGAATTTGATTCCGCTACCGCTCGGTTTCCAGTAAAACGCTTTTGCGCCAGACCACCAGACCCGAATTGTTAACATTAGTGAACATAACATTATTTTAGTCCTACTCATGCAACTACACGTGAATGCAATAGAAATTGTCGATGAGAAATGATTATAAAACTAGCTTTGTTACCTGTCACGCGTTTTATGTAATTAGGTAAATGTTCGAAGATTTTTGTAGCTGCACATATTGAACACCTTTCTGAGCCAGTGACAGCTTTAGCAATGTGCAATAAAGGTACGCTCGTACCTCCGTTAAGAGTCTGCCGTGGGGCACCGTGTCAGACACTTCTCAGAAATCTAGGAATGTTTCGTAGGATATGATATCATGTAAGTGAAAGGCAGGGTAAGGAAATTTCTGTATCTAGGAAACTGTGAAAGATATTGATTTGAAATTAAATGGAAAATGCATACTTTTTATAAGTGAATAACATAAGGCTTCATTAGCATAAGTTCATGGAAACGGATAAAAGTTGACTCGCAGTCTGGTGCATGTTTTAGCTTCTCGCTGCATGCTAGCACACTGCAGCCTGCCAAATGCACACTGCATTGCGCGAGAAACAGCCTCCTGGGTTTTCTCTTCAGAGCATCTGCAGAGCCTCCAAACTGCCATGTTGCTACGCCGCACCACGGCAGAGCATCACCAAAATACAGAAATACCTGAACCGATAAACTATTGAAGACAGACGTACAAAACACAACGAAAGAAGTATTAAGTGAGGAATCTGAGAAAGTACTAGCACCCCACGCCTATCGCTCTCATAAGAATCCCAAAGACAAAAATAGGCTAATTAAAACCTCACACAGGCATTTTGCAGTCGGCCGGCCGGTGTGGCCGAGCGGTTCTAGACGTTTCAATCTGGAACCGCGCGACCTCTACGATCGAAGGTTCGAATCCTGCCTCGGTCATGGATGTGTGTGATATCCTTAGATTAGTTAGGTTTAAGTAGTTCTAAGTCTGGGGGACTGATGACCTCAGATGTTAAGTCCCATAGTGCTCAGGGCCATTTGAACAATTTTGCAGTCATCTCCGCATGCTCCTTACATGGATGAAATGGGCAGAAATTCCGGTATGTGGTTCAATAAGAAATACTCCCTACCATGCACTTCGCTATGATTTCTATAGATGTAGACGCAAATGTAAGTAATAACTCATTTCTTATTTTATGAAGCCTCTTAGTTTTCAACATCCTTCTGGTTGGTTTTGGAATGTACTATCCAACCAACTTTGTTTACATTCGCAATGTCGCTTTCGCAGACAGTACCGCAGCCATGACTTCACAAGCCACGAATCCTTTATGTGACGTCATCATGCATGCAGGGTAGCGAGATGCTCTGTAGTAGCAACCTGATACAGTTTCAGCAGCAAGAATTCTATGTCGTCACTACATTTCATCTTACGTGCGTTCACACAGCATTAAAAATACGTAAAGATATTGACAGTACTTGGGCACCATGTTCAAAAGTATCAGAACAATTCTAACTTTGCGCCATGTTCAAAAATATGTGAATTACCTGAATTATATTTCAAAAACTACGAAAAGGTGTTTTATACTTCACTAAAAATGTATACAGTGTGAGTCACTAACTATTGCCACCAAGAATAACTCCGAAAGTATGAAAAGAGCTGAAAAGTTTGTGGGACAAAAGTTGCACGGGACAGCGGGGCTCATATTAAGACGTTGGTTTTTTGTTGCTAGGTGTGGTCTCGTCAGAGATATGAAGGTCAACTTTTTTTTTAATGGGATGCTACAGTTTGGTACTTATTATTGACAGCTGCTATCGAGACGAATCCAGTAACGTGTAACAGTAAGGTCTTTGAAGGTCAACGAAGGTCAAAAAGGTGGGATGAGTGACCATTTACAGAAGGCGTTCGAAGTGATGACTATTGGTATCAATGCAGTACTGCAATCCTCTTATCATCGACTGAGTGGTATTTCTTATCACATCAGCACTTATCAAGCACATGCTCTGACAATTCTCTCTCGCACATCTTCAGGTGTAGTTGGAACGTCATTATACACAATGTTTCTTACGAATCCTCACAAGAAAAAATCCAGACGCGTCAAGTCTGGCAAACGTGCCGGCCACGACGCATCTCCTCCGCACCCAACCAACGATTTGGGAAATGTCTCTGCGACTTATTTCTAGCCATCAGCGAAAAATGTGCCGGACACCCATCCTGTCGATACCACATTCTGCTCCTTGTTCCTGAAGGCATTTCTTCCAATAACAGACAATGTTTCTTGCAGGAAATGGTGTACTTCCCACCATTACGATTTCCTTTGATGAAATAGGGGCCTATAAATGTGTCCTCCAGAATCCCACGCCATACTCGTACATTCACCGACCATAGTTTTTGGTGTGCAACTTGCCGCAGCCAACATGGATTTTCAAAAAAATGTTTCAAATGGCTCTGAGCACTATGGGACTTAACTTCTGAGGTCATCAGTCATGGATTTTCAGTTGCCCAATAATGCATGTTATGCAAATTAACATTTTCATGGTTCGTGAATGTAACCTCGTCAGTAAATAAAATCAAATTAATAAATGTGTCATCCCTCTGAATCTGAAGTTGAGCCTATCGGCAGAATTTAGTGCGATGCATACAATCCGTACTTGTTATTTCTTGGTGAAGACATATGGTAAGGATGATATTTATGGCGATACAGAGCACGAACAACACAACTCTGCGTCATGCCAGATTCCCTTGCCATTTGACGCGAATTAACACGAGGATCTCGAACCACAGTGGCAAGAGCACCAATTTCCGTTTCCTCGTTAGTAACTTTCCTTTGCCGGATACGTTTTCGGTGCGTTAAAGATCCAGTTGCTCTCAATTTATCACACACATATTTAAATGTACAACCTGTAAGGTGAGTACGTTGAGGATATCTTTCAGCGTCTAGCTCTCACTGAATTTCGTTGGTATTCTCCGTAAATGAGAAGCACATCGACTTGTTCTTCAAAGGAATACATCATTTACATTCGCTTGATTCGATGATACTAGTCTTTCCGTTCCTATTAGCGCTGTATTGCGAAACCGTCGAATAGTGTTTACATGTCAGTGGCACATTAGATGGATACGCTGTATTCTGCGAATATTTACTATTTGAACGATATACGAGAGAGAATTGACAGAGCATGTCTACATCTACAACTACATGAATACTCTGCAAATCACATTTAAGTGCCTGGCAGAGAGTTCATCGAACCACCTTCACAATTCTCTATTATTCCAATTTCGTATAGGGCGCGGAAAGAACGAACACCTATATCTTTCTGTAACGATCTCTGATTTCCATTATTTTATCGTGGTGGTCGTTTCTCCCTAACTAGGTCGATGTCAACAAAATATTTTCGCATTCGGGGGAAAAAGTTGGTGACTGGAATTTGGTGGGAAGATTCTTCCGCAACGAAAAACGCATTTGTTTTAATGATGTCCACCCCAAATCCTGTATCATTTCAGTGACAATCTCTCCCCCATTTCTAGATAATATAAAATGTCCTGCCCTTCTTTGAACTTTTTCGATAAACTCCGTTGGTCCTATATGGTAAGGATCCCACACCGCGCAGCAGCATTCTAAAAGAGGACGGACAAGCATAGTATTGCCAGTCTCTTTACTAGATCTGTTATATTTTTTAAGTATCCTGCAAATAAAACGCAGTCTTCTGTTAGCCTTCCCCACAGCATTTTCTGTGTGTTCCCTCCAATTTAAGTTTTATTTGGTTGAATTTGTGGCCTTTAGATTTGACTGATTTATCGTGTAACCGAAGTTTAACAGATTCCTTTTAGCAGTCATTTACATGACCACACACATCTCGGTATTTTGGATCAACTGCCAACTTTCGCACCACTCAGAAATCTTTTCTAAATCATTTTGCAGTTTGCTTTGATCTTGTGACGATTTTATTAGTCGATAAACGACAGCGTCATCTGCAAACAACTTAAGACGACTGCTCAGATTGTCTCCCAAATCGTTTATATAGACAAGGAACAGCAAAGGGCATATAACACTACCATGGGGAACGCCAGAAATCAATTCTGTTTTAGTCGATGACTTTCCGTCAGTTACTACGAACTGTGACCTTTGACAGGAAGTCACTAATCCAGTCACATAACTTAGATGATTTCCATAAGCACGCAGTTTCACTATAAACCGCTTGCGTGGTACAGCGTCAAAAGCCTTCTGGAAATCGAGAAATAGGGAATCCATCTGAAATCCCTGATCAATAACACTCAACACTTCATGCAAATAAAGAGCTAGTTGTGTTTCACAAGAACGATGTTTTCTAAACCCATGTTGACTGTGTGTCAATAGACCGTTTTTTTTTTCGAGGTAATTCATAATGTTCGAACCCAATATAAGTTCCAGATTCCTGCTGTAATTAAGTGGATTATTCCTACAGCCTTTCTTGAATATTGGTGTGAGCTGTGCAAATTTCCAATCTTTGGGTACGGATCTTTCGTCTAGCGAGCGGTTTATATGATTGTTAGGTATGGAAATATTCTACATCTACATCCATACTCCCCAAGCCACCTGACGGTGTGTGGCGGAGGGAACTTTGAGTACCGCTATCGATTCTCCCTTCTATTCCAGTCTAGTATTGTTCGTGGAAAGAAAGATTGTCGGTATACCTCTGTGTGGGCTCTGATCTCCCTGATTTTATCCACATGGTTTCTTCGCGAGATATACGTAGGAGGGAGCAATATACTGCTTGACTCCTCGGTGAAGGTATGTTCTCGAAACTTCAACAAAAGCCCGTACCGAGCTACTGAGCGTCTCTCCTGCAGAGTCTTCCATTGGAGTTTATCTATCATCGCCGTAACGCTTACGCGAGTACTAAATGATCCTGTAACGAAGCGCGCTGCGCTCCGTTGGATCTTCTCTATCTCCTCTATCAACCCCATCTGGTACGGATCCCATACTGGTGAGCAATATTCAAGCAGTGGGTGAACAAGTGAACTGTAACCTACTTCCTTTGTTTTCGGATTGCATTTCCTTAGGATTCTTCCAATTAATCTCAGTCTGGCATCTGCTTTACCGACGATCAACTTTATATGATCATTCCATTTTAAATCACTCCTAATGCCTACTCCCAGATAATTCATAGCATTAACTGCTTCCAGTTGCTGACCTCCTGTATTGTAGCTAAATGATAAAGGATATTTCTTTCTATGTATTCGCAGCACATTACACTTGTCTACGTTGAGATTCATTTCCCATTCCCTGCACCATGCGCCAATTCGTTGCAGATCCTCCTGCATTTCAGTACAATTATCCATTGTTACACCCTCTCGATATACTACAGCATCATCCGCAAAAAGCCTCAGTGAACTTCCGATGTTATCCACAAGGTCATTTATGTATATTGTGAATAGCAACGGTCCTACGACACTTCCCTGCGGCACACTTAAAATCACTCTTACTTCGGAAGACTTCTCTCCATTGAGAATGACATGCTGTGTTCTGTTATCTAGGAACTCTTCAATCCAATCACACAATTGGTCTGATAGTCCATATGCTCTTACTTTGTACATTAAACGACTGTGGGGAACTGTATCGAACGCCTTGCGGAACTCAAGAAACACGGCATCTACCTGGGAACCCGTGTCTGTGGCCCTCTGAGTCTCGTGGACGAATAGCGCCAGCTGAGTTTCACACGATCGTCTTTTTCGAAACCCATGCAGATTCCTACAGAGTAGATTTCTAGTCTCCAGAAAAGTCATTATACTCGAACATAATATGTGTTCCAAAATTCTACAACTGATCGATGTTAGAGACATAGGTCTGTAGTTCTGCACAACTGTTCGACGTCCCTTCTTGAAAACGGGGATGATCTGTGCCCTTTTCCAATTCTTTGGAACGCTATGCACTTCTAGAGACCTACGGTACACCGCTGCCAGAAGGGGGCAAGTTCCTTCGCGTACTCTGTGTAAAATCGAACTGGTATCCCATCAGGTCCAGCGGCCTTTCCTCTTTTGACCGATTTTTATTGTTTTTCTGTCCCTCTGTCATCTATTTCGATATCTACCATTTTGTCATCTGTGCTACAATCTAGAGAAGGAACTACAGTGCAGTCTTCCTCTGTGAAACAGCTTTGGAAAAAGAAATTTAGTATTTCGGCCTTTAGTCTGTCATCCTCCGTTTCAGTACCATTTTGGTCACAGAGTGTCTGGACATTTTGTTTTAATCCACCTACCGCTTTGACATAAGACCAAAATTTCTTAGGACTTTCTGCCAAGTCAGTACATAGAACTTTACTTTCGAATTCATTGAACGCCTCTCGCATAGCCCTCCTCACACTACATTTCGCTTCGCGTAATTTTTGTTTGTCTGCAAGGCTTTGGCTATGTTTATGTTTGCTGTGAAGTTCCCTTTGCTTCCGCAGCAGTTTTCTAACTCCATTGTTGTACCACGGTGGCTCTTTTCCATCTCTTACGATCTCGCTTGGAACATACTCATCTAACGCATACTGTACGACGGTTTTGAACTTTGTCCTCTGATCCTCAACACTATCTATACTTGAGAAAAAACTATTGTGTTGAGCCGTCAAGTACTCTGAAACCTGCTTTTTGTCACTTTTGCTAAACAGGAAAACTTTCCTACCTTTTTTAATATTTCTATTTACGGCTGAAATCAAGGATGCAGTAACTGCTTTATTGCATCAGAATGCTCTGAAAGGACCCTAATTGGTTTACAGTCTGGACCAGAAGACTTGCTTTTATTAAGTGATTTAAGTTGCTTCACTACTCCGAGGATATTTACTGCTACGTTACTCATGTTGGCAGCTGTTCTGGATTCGAATTCTGGAATATTTACTTCGTCTTCTTTTGTGAAGGCATTTCCGAAGGCTGTGTTTAGTAACTCTGCATTGGCAGCACTCACTGCCTTCGATAGTATCTCCATTGCTATCGCGCAGAGAAGGCATTGATTGTTTCTTGCCCCTAACATACTTCACATACGACCAGAATCTCTTTCGATTTTCTGCCAGATTTCGAGACAAAGTTTCGTTGTGGAAACAGTTATAAGCATCTCGCATTGAAGTCCGCACTAAATTTAGAGCTTCTGTAAAAGATCGCCAATTTTGGGGATTTTGCGTCTGTTTAAGTTTGGTATATTTGTTTCGTTGTTTCTGCAACAGTGTTCTGACCCGTTTTGTGTACAAAGGAAGATCAGCTCCGTCGTTTGTTAATTTATTTGGTATAAACCTCTCAATTTATGCCGATACTATTTCTCTAAATTCAAGCCACATATATCATTAATTTGGAAGGAGTGGAGATTGTCTCTCAGGAAGGCGTCAAGTGAATTTTTATCTACTTTTTTCAATAGATATATTTTTTGTTTATTTTTGGAGGATTTGTAGGTTACAGTATTCAATCTCGCTACGACAACCCTGTGTTCACTAATCCACGTATCCGTTTTGATGCTCGTTATTAACTCAGGATTATTTGTTGCTAAGAGGTCAAGTGTGTTTTCGCAACCGTTTACTATTCGCATGGGCTCATGAACCAACTGCTCGAAATAATTTACAGAGAATGCGCTTAGCACAATTTCGGATGATGTTTTATGCGTACCTCCGGAATTAAACATGTATTTTCGCCAACATATCGAGGGTAAATTAAAGTCACCACCAAATATAATCGTCTGCAGCTCGTTGTCGTGCGGTGGTGTTCTCGCTTCCCACGCCCGGGTTCCCGGGTTCGATTCCCGGTGGGGTCAGTGATTTTCTCTGCCTCGTGATGACTGGGTGTTGTGTGCTGTCCTTAGGTTAGTTAGGTTTAAGTAGTTCTAAGTTCTATGGGACTGATGACCATAGATATTAAGTCTCATAGTGCTCAGAGCCATTTGAACCATTTTTGAACCAACTATAATCTATGGGCCGGGTACGTGTTTGAAATCAAACTCAAGTTTTCTTTGAACCTTTTGGCAAATGTATCACCTGAATTGGGAGGTCGGTAAAAGGATCCAATTATTATTTTATTCCGGTTGTCAACAATGACCTCTGCCCATACTGACTCCCAGGAACTATCTACTTCAATTTCGCGACAAGATAAACTACTTCTAACAGCAACAAACTCACCACTGCCAACTGTGTTTAGACTATCCTTTCGGAACACCGTTAGGTTCTTCGCAAATTATGTGCTTCGATCAGTGCTGAAGTGATAAGGAATACCACTCAGTCCATGATAAGAGGATTGCAGCACTGCATTGTTACCATTGGTCATCACTTAGAACACCTTCTGTAAATAGACGTTCATGCCACCTTTTTGACCTTCGTTGACTGTCAAAGGCCTTACTGTTTCATATCATTGGATTCGTCTCGATAGTCGCTATCAGAAAATAAGTACCAAACTATAGCATCCCATTTAAGAAACAAAGTTGACCATCATATCTCTGACGCGACCCCACCTAGCAATAAAAAAAACCAACGTCATAATATGGTCCCGTTGTCCTTTGCAACATTTATCCCGCAAACTTTTCCGCTACTATCATACTTGCGGAGTTATTCTAAGTGGCAATAGTTAGTGACTCACCCTATATATCAAATACTGTACTGCCTCATCAGTAATATTTAATTGCTTTATTGTCTTTTATGATTTAATGTTTAGATACTATCAGTGCCGTAAGAAAGAGAACTTAAGTGCCTGTAGTATCGTTTTACACAGGATGGCTCAAGGGTTTCAAAATAATGTCTGTTAAATCGGAAACGTGCATATGTCTATTACAGTGACAGTCGATCGAATTCCTTGCGAGACAGAATACCGTAGAATACCGTTAGATTGAAATCGTTAATAACTACGAGATTAATAATGCATAAACAAAGCCTGAGTCTACAACATACAGATCATTATTTGGGTTGCCTGTGACGTCATCGTTCCAGTTCATGAGCATTGCGTGAGTATTAAGCATTGGCTTTGTGTAACGTTATAAACTGGTGTAGTGTTAGAAAGGGTTTAGCTAGAACCTTGAGTAATGAGACAATATAAGTCGGTATTATTTTGAAAATTATAAAACAGTGGAGGATATCGTATCATACGATCGTGAATATCTCGCTGTTATAGAAAATACAAGTCAGAGGAAAACTCACGACGGAAAGACTCCAAAAAGGCTAAAAACCTCAGTGCCTAGCGAATACAAGGGCCACGGAAGCTCGAAAAGGAAATGAAAAAACTGCGCAAAGCCATTACGTACCTGGTCCATCGGACATAACAGTGGCCAGCGACAGTCTAAACGTCTATGCATCATGTTCAGGTGTCATTGGAAGGCAATACAGTGATAATACAGACAGATGGGGGTGTGGCAGAGCCAGACGTGTATGTACCGCCACCACCAAATATCGTGGTGTTGTCAGCCGACGCTACATGCGATAAACTTGTGATTTATCTAGTCTTTAACCTTTGCCTCTGTATATTCATTGTCTCTGTGCAACCATTGTAATAAAGAGATTGATAATTAAATAACATGTTAATACGAAACTTTTTTATGATTTCATCCCAAGGTTATCACGCAAAATCTATGGCGCGGATGCGTACTCCACTAACACAAATTTACTTTCCAACATTATTAAGTATGTTCTAATGTATCAGATTAATGGTCCACCTCGTATTAAACTGAAGCAACTTTCAGATGAGGTAAATAAAAATTTATTACATATTTTACACTGACAATAAATCAGTTAAAAAGCATGTCACAAAATAAATCAGTTATAAATCACTTTTAATGCGTTTACATTTAATTTGTTGATTTATGCGTATACATTTACACAAATAAAAGAAAGTTTTTACGCAGTAGAATCAGCTACATTCCAGATGACAGGGTATTAATTATTGTCTTGCAGTATATCGCAAGGCACTTCCGCTGTCACGCAGTGGAAACTATATGATAAAATAACATACGTAACAGTAGTTTTTAATATATGAATTTAGTACACTTTCTGCTTCACCTTCAACACTTTTTACGATTTCATCTATCGCAAAGTGTACATTACTACAAATTTAGTAAATATGTGAAATATCTCCAGCAGCTAACCAAGTTTCGGAACCTAGTTTACCTTAATAAAATCGAATTGACACAGAGCTGCGTTTCATGGACATAAAGTATACAACATGAATAAGGTTTAGTTATCATTTGGCTAACAGTCAGTTAACTGTACTGAATCAGAAACAGTTCAGTTTAATAAATACTTTCATACGTAGCACGCATTTCAAATATAATAAAATGTTCGGATTCTGTAAGCAGTCTTTCTTGAGAAACTGTATTAGTTTCGCATTTACTTCTCAAAAGTCGTTTAGGTCAGTGACCTTGCATGTGAAAAGTAACTCTCCTGTGAATTAAAAACAGAATCGCAACAATCTTCCTTCAGGTAGCGAACATTAATTTCTCATATAGTTTTACTACGTGATACCTTACGGACAGGAATCGAGACTTTACACTCTTATAATATGCACTAATGCTGTATGTATACAATTGTTACTGGACATACGTGCAAAAAGTACAGTAATTGTATGTCTGCAACGTTAAATCTTACTATTATTGTCGAAATCAACTTCAGGCGCCGGCCGGTGTGGCCGAGAATTTCTAGGCGCTTCAGTCTGGAACTGCACGACCGCTACGGTAACAGGTTCGGATCCTGCCTCGGGCATGGATGTTTGTGTTGTCCTTAGGTTAGTTAGGTTTAAGTAGTTCTAAGTTCTAGGGGACTGATGACCTCAGATGTTAAGTCTCATAGTGCTCAGAGCCATTTGAACCATTTGAACCAACTTCAGGCGACGTTATTTACCCTATAGCAGTAAATCATGCAAAGATCGATAGTGTCAAGTTCCTCATCACTGATAGCTGAGATGCTTACTGGTAGATATACCACACAGTTCTTCTAATAAACGTGCAGTGATGATCCAGATTTTGTGTCGACGCGTCTCGCGCTCGAGATCAGGTACTTTTCTCCCTTCTCTGGTGCTGGTAACATCCCAGTGCGTTTTTCGAAAGCCTTCGATGACAAACGTAAAGAGGACAACATCAGCAGCAGCAGCATCACTGACTTACTTCTACCGGTTGCCGCCTCGCTTTTATTAGCCTTACTTCTTTCGACTTGGTCAGCAAGTCACTACATTCGCAATCTTCAAGCATGTCATATTTCACCGACTCAGCATAAGTGCAAGTGTGCTTCGCAGACAAGTCATTAAGAAGCAACTCACGAAATCGTCACATTTCGCTGAGCCGACTCAAATTCTTTGATACAGAAGCCTCGCCTAACCAGCTGTGAGCTACATAAGAAGCGAAATCCCGAAAATGCTATATAAAAACATCTACTAGCTATATAGCAGTAACTGCTGGACCAATTCCTGGTTGACCGTATCGTGAAAGTAACTGCTGCGAGGCACACAAGAATGCATGATTACATAACATGCGAATCGCGCACTTTGCTTGGCCTTGCCACCTATGAGCAGCGCTATCGTGGACCAGTTACGTTACCGGCACTATGTGCTAGCGTCAGAGTAAGTTTTATATCAAGAATTTGAAAATGTCATAAAGCAAAGCTGAGAGACAAGAAAGGCCAACACGCAACGTCCCGTGTTTGCTACGAAAGTTGAAAATGGTAGAGACTTGTCAGTTCTCACATCTTTTTCCTTTGCTCCACTTCATTAACAGCTGCAAAGGCGAGCGTAGCTCAGCAGCCTTCTCACACATACGATCCATTATGATTTCTGTATCGACATGTGAGACGGATAACACTAGTTACAAATTTAAACTTTTTTCTGAATCTGGTTTGCAAATTGGTGGATTTACCTAATTTTGGGCGTGTTGAATACACTTGTAAAATCAGTTTTTCTCTATTTCCTAGATACACAGAAGAATAAAAAATGGTAGTAGCGGCAACTGACACAATTAAGTCAAACAAAAATACACATTCAGAACGTTTGAAATCAATAGTATTTTGTATGTATGCCAAGAAAAGCGCCAGATTAGTTCAGAAGATATTTTCACCTTTAATCGTCTTTGGGTTTTGAAAAATGCTGGACGGAGCTCTTCTTTTGTTTGCCGTTTCATCACTCTCCCTAACAAGAGCCCAGCAGTAGTCACTCATCATCGAAGGGCTCCAATGGCCTTGGTAACGTTGTTCCATGATAAGAATGTCTTGGTGAAAGCGTTCACTATGCTCATCGCTTACGGCTCCCAAATTTTTCGGGAAGAAATCAAGGTGAGAATGTAAAAAGTGAATTTTAAGCGACATTCTGCACCCCATGTTCTTATAGTTGTCCAACAGATCATTTACAATGGTGACACAGTTTTTGTCTTTTCTGTTACCAAAAAAGTCCTTCACAATTGCTTTTAAAGAATACCACCAAGCAGATAATTGGATATCTGTGAGTTTGGTATCAAAGGTTGGATCTTTCAGCAATTTTCTTATTTATGGTCCAACAAATCTACCCTCTTTCAGCTTTGCCTCACTTAATTTGGGAAACTTTTCTTTTAATTGACTGAGGGCCTCACCTTCTTTACCCAGAGCTTTTACAAAGTTCTTTATAAGGCCCAACTTGATATGAAGGGGAGGCAAAATGATTTTATCGGGCTCAACCAATGGGGTATCGTTCACATTTACTTTCCAGGAACATATGACTTCCTTATAGGCCATTCCTTGACTGTATAGTGGTTCTTGGTGTCACGGCTGTCCCAAAGGCACAAAAGCAACAGTATTTCGTGAATCCAGCCTTTAAACTTGTAAGGAGTGCAACCACTTTTAAATTACAGCAAGACTGCCATTCATGATCCTTATATTTGATTGCCTCTATCAGCAAAATCATGGTTTCGTAAGTTTCATGTTTACTGCTTAAGTCAAAGGTGTCGATGGAAATGCATTGCCATTATGCAGTAGTATTGCTTTCAAGTAGGTTTGACTGGAGTCAATAAATAGTCGCCACTCCTGTGGATTGTGTTGCACACCTAGCTGCGTCATCAGACCTTTGACATCTCTACATACACACATTTAATTCTGCATATCGAAATAATGAGCGAAAGAAGTACCTCTTGATCTGGAAATTTTTGTCCCTGGTGCTAGAAGGGTCCGTTGTTGCAGTCTCGACCCCAAGAGTTCAGCTTGCTGTTTCAAAAGTTTTAGATCGCGAACCAAATCGTTCAATTCCTTTTGTTTAAAATCCGTCAAAGAAAACCATCATAACGACCGGGAGAGCGGTGTGTTGACCATAAGTCCCTCCAATCCGCATCCTCAACTGAGGATGACACGGCCGTCGGATGGTCCCGATGGGCCACTTGTGGTCTGAAGACGGAGTGCTTTTGTTTAAAGAGCTGAGGAAAAGTGTCATGATATTGAGGGCAGTACTTTTCTATGTGTTAAATACTTTCTGATTCACTTGACACGGTGTCTTGTTCTGTGGCTTTCAAGTTACAGACAGGAACAGGCAACCCCTCGTCATGGGGCACAGGCAAATGCACCGAAGATACATTTGGGTCTAGTTTTACTTGAATGTCCCGAAATATTTGTAAGACAGAAATAACAGTCTGAATAATGGTCATTAGGCTCACACAACACCACCGGAACAGCGAGTGGCATGGCTCGGTGTTTTCCTTTCAACCACTCGGTTAAGGTTATAGTACAGGTTATGCAGGCAATATGAGGTGCAAAATTTTTATCTTCATCACCAAGAGGACAACCAAAATACAATTTATATATCTTCTTCACCAAATCAGTGATTGGTTTTCTTTGTGCTTTTGGAGTGAATTTCCCACACACATAACACAAGTTGACGGGGTGGTTTAGACAGCAACGAGATTTACTAGTCGCTATTTTTCTTAGTGTAAGTTTTAAACACAAAAATTTTGCACTATCTTTCACAGGAAACACTCACTGAGGATCTCCTTCAACCAACGTACTAGCACACCAACCATTTACCGACGATTTGTAGATCTTCTAGCTCTCCTCTGCAGATCAAAAACAATTAAACATCAAAACAGGAGAACAGAAAAAAGCGAAATACTGAATACGAAAAATAAAAAAACCTGTAAAAACTCAAAAATGGTATGTGCTAGAACATTTTGAAAGGTATATTCGGAGTCTACACACCAGAATACATAGTAGTTGACGTATCACATCTCAGATGCAAAATGGCTGTTGACCTGTGTAATCAACGTTAAAACTAAAAAAAACCTCGGTCCAAACAGATCTTGGAAGGCCCAACGGTACCGACCGGCCGCCGTGTCATACTCAGCCCACAGGCGTCACAGGACGCGGATCTGGAAGGGCATGTTGTCAGCACACCGCTCTCCCGGCCGTATGTCAGTTTACGAGACCGGAGCTTCTACTTCTCAATCAAGTAGTTCCTCAGTTTGCCTCACGACGGCTGAGTGCACGCCACTTGCCAACAGTGCTCGGCAGACCGGATGGTCACCCATCCAAGTGCTAGCCCAGCCCGACAGTGCTCAACATGGGTGATATGACAGGAACCGGTGTTACCACTGCGGCAATGACGTTGGCGATAATCAACGTTATTCCCCATGAAATAAAACTTTTGGACCATTGCCCACATAGCCTGTGCATAAACAAACTAGCCGAGTGATCAATGTGTTCGTACTGGAAGGTTAACAAGTCTCTCCGTCCGAACTGGCTTCGGAAGGTCCAACGGTACCGACCGACCACCCTGTCACTGTCAGCCGAGAGGCCTCGTCGGATACTGACATGGAGAGGCGTGGAGTCAGTACATGGCTCTCCCGGCCGTTGTCGGTTTTCGTGACCCGGAGCCGCTACTGAAAGCTCAAGTAGCTCGTCAGCTGGCATCATGAGGCTGAGTGCACCCCAGCAGGTCAACAAACATGGCGCCCGGCATCCAAGTGCCAACCCCGCCCGATGGTGCTTAAGGGGGGTAGGACGTCAAACGGGCCGACTTGGAGCAGGAGAGGCACCACAGGACATTTTAATTTCCACTGTCTATACTTTTACAAGTACATTCATAAAACTTTGTCAGCATGACCAGGAAGGTTTCAGGATTCACACTCGTAGCAGCGGAAGTTCAAAAACATAACAAAATAATTTTTGTACATGTGAAGTTTCATCATTTTTTCACTTACTATTGGCTGCATTTGTTGCTATAGGTACATTTGCACAGCATACAAACCATACTTACAGGTGTCTGAAACTCTAGAATCTATTTAATTTATGAAAAAATGAATGTTCTGTTACGTTTTAAACTTTATGTTTAGAAAAAAAATCAAATTTTGTAGTTAATTATCTCAATTTTTACCACAGTTTTTAATAGATTTGGAAAATTCTAGTGTTTCATATGCCTGTAAGTATGGTTTGTATACTGTGCAAAATTCATCAAAGAATCTCTCTTATTTGTGAAGAAAAATATACCTATAGCAACAAATGCAGCCAACAGTAAGCGAAAAAATGATGAAATTTCATATCTAAAAAAAATTTATTTTGTTATGTTTTTGCACTTCCACTGCTGTGAGTGTGAATCCTGAATCCTTCCTGGTCATGCTGACAAAGTTTTATGAATTTATTAGCAAAAATTTAGACAGTAGAAAATAAAATGTCCTGTGGTGCCTCTCCTGCTCCAAGTCGGCCCGTTTGACGTCCTACCCCCCCTAAACTTGGGTGATCTGGCCGGAACCGATGTCTCCATCGCAGCACGGCCGTTGTCCGTAGGGTAACAACTTTTCCATATTTTTACTACTTTTCCATATTTTTACAATGGCTCGAATTACTGGTAAGCAGAACTGACACTTGGCTGGCTTTGCAACCGCTCACTTGTGTAGACTGCCTCAAAATAAACTTCATATTACAGCTCTCGCCAATCTATAAGGTTTGTAACTCCGGATACGACAAAATTTCACAACATGCTAGGTAGTTCAGTGCCACACTGTAATACATAGAGGTGACAAAAGTCATGAGATACCTCCTAATATTGTGTCAGACCTCCTTTTGCCCGGCGCAGTGCAGCAGCTGGACGTGGCGTAGACCCAAGTCATTGGAAGTTCCCTGAAGAAATATTCAGCGATGCTGCCTCTGTAGCCGTCCCTTATTTTGAAAGTGTTGCCGGTCGGGAATTTAGTGCACGAAGTGACCTCTCGATTATTTCCCAGAAATGTTCAATGGGAGCCAAATTTTTCGCTCGAATTGTCGAGATGGTTCTTCAAACCAATCAGGAACAACTTGTGGTCCGGCCGGTAACATGCCGCATTCTCATACTTAAAAATTCCATCCTCATTTGGGAACATGAAGACCGTGATTGGTTGCAAATGGTCACCAAGTGTCCGAACATAACCATTTCCAATCAATGGTCGGTTCAGTTGGACCAGAGGGCCCAGTCCATTGCACGTAAACACAGCCCGCACCATTATGGAGCCACCACCAGCTTCACAACGCCTTGTTGACAACTTGGGTGGGGTCTGCGCCAACTCGAACCCTACCTTCAACCGTTACCAAATGAAATAAGGACTCATCTGAGCAGGCCACCGTGTTCCAGTCGTCTAGGGTCCAACCGATATGGTCACGAGCCCAAGAAAGGTGCTGCAGGCGATTTAGTGCTGTTAGCAAAGGCACTCGCGTCTGTCGTCTGCTGCCATAGCATATTAACGTCAAATTTCGACGGTCTGTCCTAACAGATACAATGTTAAAAAATATATCGGCTCAACCACTTGTTTATTATATTGTTATTATTTATTTTATTTATTTATATTATTTATTTATTTGTTATTATTATTTATTATTTATTATTATTTACTATTATTATTTATTATTTATCTATTTATATTTTTATTATATTTTCTATTATATTATACATAAAATATATTTTTTAACATAGTATCTGTTAGGACAGACCGTCGAAAACAAGTGGTTGAGCCGATATATTTTTTAATATCAAAGTTCAGTTGCCAGGCGAAGCATTATAGTGTAAAACACTATAAACAAGTGATTGAGCCGATATATTAATATATTTTTATTATATTTTTATTATTTATTTTATTTATTTATATTATTTATTTATTTGTTATTATTATTTATTATTTATTATTATTTACTATTATTATTTATTATTTATCTATTTATATTATTTTTATTATATTTTCTATTATATTATACATAAAATATATCGGCTCAGTTTATAGTGTTTTACACTATAATGCTTCGCCTGGCAACTGAACTTTGATTTTATCCATACTGGATGAAAGGTCGTGGTTGTGAATGTCAATTTTAAAATATATATCGGCTCAACCACTTGTTTATAGTGTTTTACACTTGTTTATAGTGTTTTACACTATAAACAAGTGGTTGAGCTGATATATTTTTTAACATTGACATTCACAACCACTACCTCTCATACAGTACGGATAAAATCAGAACTATGGATAAAATCAAAACTAACAGATACGTTCGTCGTACATCCCACATTGATTTATGCGGTTATTTCACGCAGTGTTGTTTGTCTGTTGGTGCTGTTAATTCTACGCAAACGCCGCTGCTTCCGGTCGTTAAGTGAAGGGCTCGGCCACTGCATTGTTCGTAGTGAGAGGCAATGCCTGAAATTTGGTATTCTCGCCACACTCTTGACACTTTAGTTCACGGAATATTGAATTTTCTAACGATTTCCGAAATGGAATGTCCCATGCGTCTAGTTCCAGTTACCATTCCGCGTTCAGTGTCTGTTAATTCCCGTTGAACGGCGTAATTAAATCGGAAACTTTACGTCAATAACCTTAGTACAAATGACAGCTACGCCGATGCACTGCCCCTTTGTACCTTGTGTAGGCGGTACTACCGCTATCTCTGTGTGCATATCGCTAACCCGTGACTTGTGTCCACTCTCTCTTCCGGCACGCGGTCTGGTTGGACGTTGGACGTTGTATACACAAATGATTTTAGACGAGTTTTGTCAACAATTTGAAGCAAAGAACCTATGAATAGACCATATATTCGGAAACCTTCCATGTCACCTCAGTTTTTCAATAATGGATGAATGACAAATTTTGGCATAAAAAAAGTAAATAGATCCACCTTGAACTCAGCCCCGTTTCTATGGGGCAGTTTGATAGTGGGAAAGCACCTATAAGAAAAGGAAATTGTTTGGACGAATATTGTAATCATAGGCATATCATATGAATCCAGGTGGTGTCAGTCGGTGAAGACCATATAGTACGCTATGCTAGGTCGCTAAACTGCTGGAAAGGGGATGCTAGAGCAGCGTTAGTACAGAACAGAGGGACTTAGGTTGTCGAGAGCTTAAGAGAGACTACAGTGAAAGATTTGAGAGTGTTGTGGGTATACTGAGGTGATTAACAATTTAAACAGAATACTAAGGGTACGAGATAGGTGTGACTCTTAAATAAGAAACTTATCGAACAAATTTTATTTTAGGAAAGTGATGAATAGAGTGTAGTAATGTGGTGTAATCTATGGTAAGGTTGTACAATAACAGTTGGTGCTGAAACAAACAGATAATAGTAATTAACAATTCATAATGAACAACTGTACGTCTGATAGTGTGCTTCACGGTGTCGAGTTGTTTCTAATTTCTGCACAAGCCGTGTTCCTAGGTCCTGCGAGTTTTGCTATTATGCTTACTCGCTGTATGTACTCCAACCAGACTGCGAACAAATGTTGGTCTCACGCCGCTATTTATAGCCGAGTTCGATTTCCAACACCCACTACATGGATTGATGCTCTTTCGTTTTTCAGAGCACGCGCTGATATTCTGGGAAACGTAAATTCTCTCAGCGTTTTCCAACTCTGATGAATGCCATAGCGGCGAGCTTTTAATAAATTGAGTGTCGGGCGCTAAGCATTATTTAAATTGAAACCACCATCTATGTTTATTCGGTGTTCTGACACCTTTGTTTAGACTCCTCAATTATGCTGTTTCAGAAACTTGGCGTTTGCACCCCGATCCTGGTGCCATCGTATTTCATTTCATGATTACATTCAAGCAGTGCTCTGCGACAGCTGATTTGCTTGGTTATTTTAGTCGTTCCTTGGATCTCACCCTGTCTATTCTGATAGTCTTCCCAAGTACGAGACGCCAAATTCGCGTGGATTGTGATAAAGACTCGGTATTGGGAGGCCTAGGCTATGTTTAAAGGATGCAGGGTGCGAAATGCACTGGATGCCTTGTTGGCAGGGACCTGTAAATAATTTCAAGGGCATATCTCCAGTACTTGGATGTCATGAACGCGTAAGCACCTTTGTACTCTTCGCAATTATGAGCGCGCAGTGTTATCAGAGAAGCTATGTCGCCTGGGGGCTTGCTTGGGGCACATACGCTTTACAAGATGCGCGGGATATGATGCGCATTGTTAATCGTGAGATGCGAAGACACAGAAGTTTTGCGTCATGAGTAGTAGTAGTAGTACGGGATAGTCCGAGTGGTACGGTTGCAGTTATATTCTGATGAAGTGACACTTGTGGATTTACTAATTAATTGTTAGAGATGAAGAAAGAAACTGAAGCATTTGAAAAGAATATTTTGATGAGTAGAAGGGGATTTAATGTAAGGGCATGGATATTAGATTATGTACTTTATTGCGGCAGCTTGTACTTACGCATTCTTGTTTCAGGCATACAGAGACTTGAGTATAGGGAAAGACAAACAGCCAGCCATAATTTTCAGTTTAAACTCGGGGCGCCATGCCACGGTTCGCGCGGCTTCCCTCCCCCCCCCCTCCCCCCTCCCCACGTCGAAGGTTAGAGTCCTCCCTCGGGCATGGGTGTGTGTGTTGTCCTTAGCGTAAGTTAGATTAAGTAGAGTGTAAGCCTAGGGACCGATGACCTCAGCAGTTTGGTCCCATGGGAACTTACCACAAATTTCCAAATTTGAATTTGGGGGTAGGAAAAACAGCTGACAATTTTATGTCGTTTTTACGAGTTGCATTTTTGGAAACGTCTCCTTTGATGTTAAAGGCTACTTATGTTTGTCCACTCAATAACTGCCCTTTTTGTGTATTAATGTTTGTGAAGAAAAGAAAGATAATTTTTCAGTTTACTAATCAGAAAATTAACTAAATTTGATGTTATAATTTATCCCATATCATTGTCCGCGTTCAAAGCCCATGCCAAAACATGAGTTATCAATTTTACTTATTCAGATTTTTTATGAACTAAATATGCTTTGCCTTTATTTTAAAAGAGAGCGTAGTGCACCAGGCGTAACTCAGTAGTCAGTAGTTATAAAACTAAAGCAATTACACCCGTCGGTCACAAAATTTAAGTCTTTTGATCAGGTTTCAACACTTCTATGAGTGCCTTCCTCAGAAATTACATATTCAAATTGGCCTATAAGCACAAATTTATGGGAAATTTTTTTTATATAAAAGTGTAAGTACTGACTAACAGTACAAGAAAGAAACAGTACTTACATGTCACGTATAAGATAAATATCAAGCGAGAAAGGCTTTAGTCACAAAATTTAAAAAGAATACATGGAAGGCTAGCCACTATGAGCTGCTCATACCTATAAAGCCACAGGTAGCATCAGACTGAGGCGCCCGCGTTAGCAAGTGTGGGCAGGTGAACATTGCACCGAGAGTGCCATCTAGCAGCCGCAAGCACAACCTGGCTACTTAACATTCAAATAAAGACAGACGACTGTTATAATGAACATTATTCAGTACATGACGTAAAAGGCAATATTTTGTTTGACAGCAGCAGATAAGGTAACATTTTGTCTACATCAGAGCTTAGAAGTACAGTTTAAAAGATGAAAACATCATTATAGAAAACGCAAAAAGGGCTGAATGATACAGTCTGTAGAAAACGATATAACATGAAATACAGCCAATATAAACCATTTAAAAAACGAAAAATTATAAGTTGACTTAGATGGAATAAGCATTTCGGTAACTGCACAAGGAACCCCGAAATCAAGTATCAAGTAACGGCTTTATACCGTTGAAGTTTTTATTACGCAGCTGCTGATTACGAATGAGGCTGTCATTTCGAGAAAGATGTTAAAAAATTTCTAATTGTTCGAGAATATCTAATCTACGCCCTTTCTTCTCGGTGCGCAAGATGTTGACATCGTGAATAGCTTTAGGCGAGTGACCTGTAATCAGAAGTTGGTCGGCAAAACACGAATTTTGGGTGCTAGGGCCATTTCTTCTTAAAAAGTGTTCTTTATATCTGGTTGTAAAGGCACGTCCTGTTTGTCCTATCTAGTAAGAAAAGCAGGTGGCGATGAAAATCTTATAGACGCCAGAACTTTCCAAATGGGAACGAGTCGATTTTAATACTTGAATGAAGATTTTTTTTTCATTATTATTGGTAGAAAAGGCAACGTTACAGTTGTATTTATTACGAAGAAGGCGTTGAATCTGATAGGAGATGAGTCCCAAGAAAGGAATAGAAAAATATTTTTTTAGGTTAGATTCAGTGATAGCGGTGCCGAATGTAGTAACTCTTTTAACAGTTTTCTTTTTAAGGATGTCATCCACTATGCCAGGTTCATATTCGTTATTAACTACTATCGCTTTGAGCAAATTAATTTCATAACTGAATTTTGCTTTCGAGAGTGGAATAGAAATAGCTCTGTGAACAGCAGAGTGGAAGAAAGCGTTTTTATGAGATTGTGGATGCGTGGAAGACGCATGTAGGAGCTGATCAGTGTATGTTTCTTTACGAAAAACATTGAATGAGTTTTATTTTCTTCTACTCAAGCGTCAAGTCAAGAAAGTTTAATTGGCGTGCATCGTTTCCGACTTAGATGGTGAAAGCTATTTTCTCATGAAGTTCTTTGAACAGATTGAAAATACGGTCAATGCCATTAGCAGGTCCCTTGTAGATGACTAAAATATCATCAACGTATCTGAAATAGGAGAGAATGCCTATCGCTGTAGCTGAAAAACAGTTGAAAAACTTTTCTTCTAGAGTGTTGATGAAAATATCAGCAAGAATACCAGCTAACGGATTTCCCATAGCGAGGCCATCGGATTGCTGGTACAATTGTTTATTAAATTCATAATAGTTGTATTTGACTACGACTGTGATGAGATTCATGAAGTCAGTGATTTGTTCATCTGAAAGGTCTTTTTTGAAATGATGTAAATATTTTTCTACCACTGTAAGCGTTTCTTGAACGGGAAAGTTAGTATAAATATTTTTGATGTCTAATAAAAACAGCTTGGTATCTGAACTGCATTCTAAATCTTTTATGGACTAAGGCGTGGCTATTGGGGATGGATGATTTTTTCGGAGTTTCATGCTGAAATTTCGTTAAATCGTGGTACGCGCTATTCATACTATTAGATATCAGCCGTATCGGATGGTTAGACTTGCGAATTTTAAATTGAGACCGAGTTTTGGGGGCTGAGGGTTCATGTTGATAAGCATTTTCTTCTGAAAAGGTTTGATTAGAAATTTTGCGTTATTGGTAGCTGACCTGATTTCTTTTTGTAATTCTGGAGTGGGATCCTCATGCAGTTCCGAAATATTATTTTCGTTAAAAACTTAAGATTTTGCAAATATATTCAGAATTGTAGGCAATAACTAAAGAGCAAACTTTGTCAGACTTAGTTGTTAAACCCTCAGCTTTTTTAAGTTTATTATTAATGGATTTAACCAACTTTCTACCGTTATGCATAATATTATGAACAGAGGTTGTGTTTTTACTGAGAATGTCAGCTACATCATAAGCAATTCTAGTTTGGCATGAATTATATATTTTTTTTTTTTTTTTGCAATCAAGACTAATTTTTAGGTCGACAAGAATTTTTTTCTATTACATTTTTGTCTGACAGGTTGGGCATGACATTGTACCTCAGCCCTACTTCAAGCAAGACAGTTTCATTCTACGTAAGAGTAATGATAGTTTTATTTAGAATTCTTTTATGAAATACGGGACTGCATTTCTTGAAAGTACTTTGAGGACATTTTTCATCAGGAAACAGACAAAAAAGTTTACTTTTCGTGCTTACGCAATATTCCTTGTTTACAAGTTTCTAAATGTTCATTAATCTGTATCAAGAAATCGTCAACGTTAAAATTATAATTAATACGAAAGAATTATTAAGAACATATTTTTTAGCGTATAGCTTTTTAACATTATCAGAAATGAGATTTTTAATGATGGGTTTGAAGAACTTGGGATCTTTCTTACAATTAGCAAAATTAATATAGACTTTCACATAATTAGGGACTAGCCACCTTTTTTCACATTGCTTATTAAACTGAATGGCCATACCTGTACTTAGTAGTTACCTACATCGTTTTTCTACCGCCTTTCTACACTTGCTAAAACTGGCGCCTCAGTCTGTTGCTTTATAGGTATGAGCAGCCCATAGTTGCTCGCCTTCCATGTATTCTTTTTAAATTTTGTGACTAAAGCCTTTCTTATCTTACACGTGACATGTAAGTACTGCTTCTTTCTTATACTGTTAGTCAGTGCATACACTTTTACATGAAAAGAATTTTCCCCTAAATTTGTACTTATAGGCCAATTTGAATATTTAATTTCTGAGGAAGACAATCATAGAAGTGTTGAAACCTGGTCAAAAGACTTAAATTTTGTGACCGAAGGCTGTAATTGCTTTAGTTTGTAAACGGTAACTAAACTAAGCAGACATGTTTAAAACTTTAAATTTGAGTAGTTGTAGCTCAGCAAATGCGACGCGCTTTCAAGCTGCTTCCATTGTGCAAGAGATAAGCCAAAATTAAATAATAAAAACAGGGAACATTGAGTTTTTCCGGGGCTAGTTTATCAGTTAACAAGTTGAATGGTTTACAGTGTTGAATTCTTCCCATTACGAATGTTCAAACAGACAGGGAACCAGATAGGCACTTTCAAGTTTACTTTCTCGTAGTCAGATCTTGTGAGACATTCTCGGAGTCAAATTGTTACATTCAGTTGAAAATATACGTAAACTTAAAGATAGCTTACACTACCAGCAAACAAATCCACTGAACGGCAACAGTCATATTATTTCCTCTGTCTTAATCTCCTTTAAAGGTGTTCTTGATTTCGATTGCATCTGCCGTTGTATTTAATGGTCTGAGTACCTTATCTTTCGGGAAACTATTCGCAGGTGCTTTAACCCTTCGGCGAAGCTCTCTTTGTCTGAAAGTTCAGGAAAACTCGCGACACCAGAAGAAGATGTGGAAACAATAACTTGACAGAACACCCGCAAGCGCACTATTAATCCATTGCGTACGGAAAAGCTGAGAGATCACAGCTGAAGTCTATTACTTCATTTGATCACTTAGCTACGACTCAACATTAATAATGTATTGACGTGCTCAAACTGAGCTCTGCGTCATCTGAAACGCAACACTCAGCAGATTGTACACATATATAGCAGAACACTGTTTCAAGGTAAAGACTGGGAATTTCAGAGATCCACATTAACGTTTGTATGTAGCACATTGTTTTATGAACATTGCATAACATTTCGACTACATCATACGAAATACCCTCAGACTTCAAGAAGAATATAATAATTCCAATCCCAAAGAAAGCAGGTGTTGACAGATGTGAAAATTACCGAACTATCAGCTTAATAAGTCACAGCTGCAAAATACTAACACGAATTCTTTACAGACGAATGGAAAAACTAGTAGAAGCCAACCTCGGGGTAGATAAGTTTGGATTCCGTAGAAACACTGGAACACGTGAGGCAATACTGACCTTACGACTTATCTTAGAAGAAAGATTAAGGAAAGGCAAACCTACGTTTCTAGCGTTTGTAGACTTAGAGAAAGCTTTTGACAATGTTGACTGGAATACTCTCTTTCAAATTCTAAAGGTGGCAGGGGTAAAATACAGGGAGCGAAAGGCTATTTGCAATTTGTACAGAAACCAGATGGCAGTTATAAGAGTCGAGGGTCATGAAAGGGAAGCAGTGGTTGGGAAGGGAGTAAGACAGGGTTGTAGCCTCTCCCCGATGTTGTTCAATCTGTATATTGAGCAAGCAGTAAAGGAAACAAAAGAAAAATTCGGAGTAGGTATTAAAATTCATGGAGAAGAAATAAAAACTTTGAGGTTCGCCGATGACATTGTAATTCTGTCAGAGACAGCAAAGGACTTGGAAGAGCAGTTGAATGGAATGGACAGTGTCTTGAAAGGAGGATATAAGATGAACATCAACAAAAGCAAAACAAGGATAATGGAATGTAGTCTAATTAAGTCGGGTGATGCTGAGGGAATTAGATTAGGAAATGAGGCACTTAAAGTAGTAAAGGAGTTTTGCTATTTGGGGAGCAAAATAACTGATGATGGTCGAAGTAGAGAGGATATAAAATGTAGGCTGGCAATGGCAAGGAAAGCGTTTCTGAAGAAGAGAAATTTGTTAACATCCAGTATTGATTTAAGTGTCAGGAAGTCATTTCTGAAAGTATTTGTATGGAGTGTAGCCATGTATGGAAGTGAAACATGGACGATAACTAGTTTGGACAAGAAGAGAATAGAAGCTTTCGAAATGTGGTGCTACAGAAGAATGCTGAAGATTAGATGGGTAGATCACATAACTAATGAGGAAGTATTGAATAGGATTGGGGAGAAGAGAAGTTTGTGGCACAACTTGACCAGAAGAAGGGATCGGTTGGTAGGACATGTTCTGAGGCATCAAGGGATCACCAATTTAGTATTGGAGGGCAGCGTGGAGGGTAAAAATCGTAGAGGGAGACCAAGAGATGAATACACTAAGCAGATTCAGAAGGATGTAGGTTGCAGTAGGTACTGGGAGATGAAAAAGCTTGCACAGGATAGAGTAGCATGGAGAGCTGCATCAAACCAGTCTCAGGACTGAAGACCACAACAACAACAACATACGAAAATCCGCTGCGGAAACAAGCATGTAAAAATAAACGTGTAGAAATTAAAACCATGGAAAATTCAGTAGCAGGAACGCTGTGCTGATTTGCAGTGCCAGTATTATAACAGAAAAAAACTGCATGAACAGTTCGTAATGAAAGGCCGCATTATAAATGGCTGTTGAGAATAATATGGCACAAGTTCGTAATAATGCGTAGCGAATCGTAATTTGGCGTGACATGTAAATAAAACCGTGTCCCAATTTGTAATACGTTGAATGTTATTTAATGAATACACATAATTTTATGTCAGTAACCTAATCTTTCCTACGCTTTAAAAATACTGCAGTATCATTCGCTCATGGTCCTGAATCCTGTTGCAGGTCTGAATTCAAAACTGCTAACGACAGATTTTCCATTGGACACCTGCTCAGCATGATGCGTAACCCTGACAGCCGTAATACTGCATGTGCTGCGCGGGTAAGCAGCTTCTAGAATTGGTACTCGGCATACGCTTACAGGATGGATTCGCAAATTGCGATTGTGGTTCCTCATCAGTTGGAGAATAGTTTAGAAGAAATGAAAATGTTTACCGGACTGGGATTCGAACCCGGATTTTCGGCTTCTCGGGAGCGGTCACCTTAACCGCCTTTCTTTAATTTCCTGGCGCTCGGAGGAAGAGCTGAGGGCAAAGCGGGCAACCCAAGGCCTAGCCACAATGTCTTGTTTCCTCCCCGATGAACCACAGGGCGTATGAAACGTGGAGTAGAGATACAAAGCACATCATTGAGACAAGATTAAGTACTTTATTAAGTTTTATTGATTTTTTTACCGCTGACTAGAGAGGAACCAAGAGTGGAAAATGCGTGGATCAGGTCTTTACTGCAGTAACACCCCAATTCCGTGGCTGGTTAAGAAACATATTGAAAGGTGGCTACACTGAGCCACAGCGCCAGAGATTGCGCCAAAGAGTTTTATTCCGTCGCCTCCACTGGCAGTGCTTGTCGAGATGTGGCAGTAGTCAGTGCTTGTTGACAAGTAGTAGGAGTCAAGTCGTTGTTGAGATGTCGTCGTAGTGAGTGCTTGTGCAGATCTTGCTGAGAGGATATTGATGGCTGTGCTATTTGTGGCCATGTTGTATGCAGTTGTTTGATGGGCTAGACAGCAGATGTTGTTCGAATGGAGATATTGTAATGATCAGAGTGCTTTTCGTCAATATATATGAAGGTACAAAAAAAATTCCCTTTTTTTTCATTATTTCAATGTCTTAAATAATGCGTCATTACAGGTTCAGTCAACAAAGCATCTGGCTCGTGTTCTTGTATTAGAGTGTAATTCTGGTTTTCTTACGCAATTATAGTATTTCTATTTTTTTTAATTACTTCAGTATAAATGGTATTTAAAATTTCTTGTCTTATTGATGAAGAACCGTGCCAGATGTGTACGTTGAATCACACTTCCACACACAGAACAGTTACACTTGTGCTTTAGTTTCGTAGGTTTTATAGTTGCTGGGGACTTAATTAATTAATTGTGTTAACGGAAATTTTCTTTCATTCTTTGTTGTTATTCTATGCAGTCAGATTGCGTACTTAAACTAGTCAGGGCCTACCGTTTACGAGACTTCGTAATCGGACAGACAACTAGTAAAAATTAAAAAGTATTTGCATTCATCATATTTATATAAATAAGCCCCCATGCAATATTACAAAGAAAAGTAGAGAAAAATTGCCTGTATTTGGGACTGCGCACAACTGCACAATATCGTTCATTAAGGAAGTGCCAAAAGTCAAGGACATTTTTCTTGCCATCAACAAACAAGTAATGAACTGCGTGTCCACAAATCCACTTCACGGAGTTCGTCTTCGTTTGTGGGAAGTATACCGAGTCCGGAAGGAGGAGCAGGTGAAGAGGTATCTGATGAGGAGTCGTACGGGTAATAAAAACCAGCATGTGTCGCACTAAGGACCAGGCATCCATCACCTTTCAGCACACCAAGCGACGCTCGTCTGTGTCCAGAACATCACAGGCGACACACAGTGGGTGTTGGCAAGTTGAATCCTGTAAAGACGGATCAGCGTACTTGATTCCCACTGACAGTAAGGTACCATGAAGACTGGACATCAGTGGCAAGATCAGGAACGCACACCAATCCCCAGATGGCACGCCAGTCGATGAGGCTATGCTTCCATTCAACCATATTCGATGATCTGTTCTGCTGAAGAAAGCCATAGATTGCCTTCGTGGACATCAAGCGCGTTAGCAGTATCGCGCTATATAAGTTCAGCTATTCGAGCACGCCTCCGGGAGCGGCCCAAATCTCCATTTGTCCTGCTGTCTTCATTTCCCATGTGCTCGCGCTATATTACCGTGATCCCCGCACATGTTGACACACTGTTCTCTCTCGTTCTTGCCTAGCTATGGCATGAAATACTGTAATGCAGTGAGGGACACAACGTTGGCGAGAGGGGCTCGGATAGCAAGTTGTTCAGGTGATCACTCGCGACAAGCGGGATATTCGGATTGGACTCCCGATCCGGCACAAATTTTCATTGATCTGATATATTGTCCCGACGTCTACATTGACACTCTGCAAATATCACTTAAATGCCTGAGTGGAGGTTCATCGAACCAAGTTAACAATAATTCTCTGTTATTCCAACCTCTATCAGCGCGCGGAAAGAGCGAACACCTACATCATTCCGTGCGAGATCTGATTTCTCTTACTTCGCTTACTTATGTATAACTGAGGCAGTTTGCGAGTTCATTTTTAATTAAACAGCATGCTGATCGTCAACGCCGTGTCTCACACTGCACTACAGTCCTCGGTTACAGGTCTTAAACTACCTTTTCATACAGGTGTACACTGAGGTGCCAAAAGTCATGGGATACATCCTAATATCGTGATGGACCTCATTTTTCCCAGCGTAGTGCAGCAACTCGACTTGGTGTGGACTCAACAGATCGCCGGATGCCTCTGCAGAAATACTCAGCCATACTGCCTCTAAGCCGTCTGTTGTGGCTTGGCAAGAGAGCCAACCCACTATGAGAGGAAGCCGAAAGGCACGCGTTTTAGCTCACGCAGGCTGGCATGAGGTCTGGAACAGGTCAAGGAAATGAGACTAGCAAAAAAAGGACGTAGCTGTGGAATAATTAACTTTAATCCATAAATGGTGAACATCGCTCTTCACGGTACATGTTTTACAGCATCAATAGTAACTGGTAATGGCGCCTTGCTAGGTCGTAGCAAATGACGTAGCTGAAGGCTATGCTAACTATCGTCTCGGCAAATGAGAGCGTATTTTGTCAGTGAACCATCGCTAGCAAAGTCGGCTGTACAACTGGGCCGAGTGCTAGGAAGTCTCTCTAGACCTGCCGTGTGGCGGCGCTCGGGCTGCAATCACTGATAGTGGCGACACGCGGGTCCGACGTATACTAACGGACCGCGGCCGATTTAAAGGCTACCACCTAGCAAGTGTGGTGTCTGGCGGTGACACCACACCGTCCATAATGGCGGAAGTGTTGCCGGTCCGGAATTTGGTACACGAACTGATTATAGGCCATGAATTTTCGATGGGATTCATGTCTGCCGAGTCATCCGCTCGAAGTGTCCAGATTGTTCTTCAAACCTGATGCGTACAACTGTGGCGCAGTGATATCGCACATTCAAATGGCTCTGAGCACTACGGGACTTAACATCTGAGGTCATCAGTCCCCTAAAACGTAAAACTACTTAGGCCTAACTAACCTAAGGACATCACACACATCCATGCCCGAGGCAGGATTCGAACCTGCGACCGTAGCGGTCGAGCGGTTCCAGACTGTATCGCCTAGAACCGCTCGGCCACACCGGCCGGCCCATATGGCACATTGTCATCCACAAAAATTCCATGGTTGTTTGCGGACGTGAAGTCCATGAATGGCTGCAAATGAACTCCAGGTAGCCGAAGATAACAATTTCCAGTCAATGATCGGTTCTGTGGGACCCAGTCTATTCCATGGAAATACAGGTCACACCATTATGGAGCCACCATCATCTTGCACAGTGCCTTGTTGACAACTTAGCCCCATGGCCTAATGGGGTCTGCGTCACACTCGAACGCTACCATGTGCGCTTAGCGACTAAATGGGTCTGAGCACTATGGGACTTAACTTCTGAGGTCATCAGTCCCCCAGAACTTAGAACTATTTAACCCTAACCAACCTAAGGACATCACACACACCCATGCCCGAGGCAGGAATCGAACCTGCGACCGTAGCGGTCGCGTGGTTCCAGACTGTAGTGCCTAGAACTGCTCGGCCACTGCGGTCGACGCTGAGCAACTAAAATCGGGACACATCTGACCAGACCACGGCCTTCCAATCGTCTAGGGTCCAACCAACATGGTCATGAGCCCAGTAGAGGTACTGCAGGCGATTTGCAGTTAGCAAAGTCATTCGCGTTGGTCGTCTGCTACCATAGCCTGTTAACGACAAATTTCGCAACAGTGACCTAACGGATACGTTCGTTGCACGTCCCACATTGAGTTCTGTCGTTATTTCACGCAGTGTTGCTTGTCTGTCAGCACTGACAACTACGCAAAAGCTTCTGCTCTCGGTCGTTAAGTAAAGGCCAGCGGCCACTGCTTTGTCCGTGATGAGAGAATTCCAGAAATTTGATATGCTCGGCATAATCTTGACACTGAGGTTCTCTGAATATTGAATTCCGTAACGATTTGTGGAATGGAAGGTCGCATGTATATAGCTCCAACTACCATTCCGCGATCAAATTGCTCATTCCCGTTGAGGCAATAAACACGTCGGAAACCTTTTCACGTGAATCACCGAGTCCAAATGACATCTCTGCCAGTGCACTATCCTCTTAAACTTTGTTCTCGATTCTACCGCCATCTTTGTATGTGCATATCGCCCTCCCGTGACTTTCATACCTGAGTGTGTAAGTTCTTTACCTCAACTAAATACTTTCCGACTGCCTACAATTTGTTCCGCGACCGCTACTAACCGTCGAAATTTAGAGAATGTGGTGGGAAAGTTGTGTGTGCCAGCGTGGGGCTCTGTCATTGATCTTTGCCTTTCACACTGCAGTGCTCCAGGTCGTTCTGCGTAGGGAAACCATTAGGACAGGGCTTCACAACGTACGTTCTCGCGGAGCAAGCTGTGAGCAGCAAGGTGCGAGCACGGAGCAGCGCGTGCACGCTACCCCCACTACCGGACCAGCGGAGAGTGGGGAAAGTCACGTGGGGCACACAACAGCTGCCGCCAGTCAATGTAAATCGGCGGCCACCTGCAGGGATATCCCTCACGAATTATTACTGCGACAAATGAAACAAATAAAGGAGAATGTACATATGGCACATAATTTTATTAGCTTAGTGTATGCCTCTACATTCGCATTAATTTGTGAACTGTTACACAATAAAAGGTGTCACTGAAGTGTGGGATTTGTTGTGGGTTGGCAGGAGAGCCGACACCGTATTATTAGAGGAAGCCGAAAGGCACGCGTTTTAGCTCACGCAGGCTGGCGTGAGGTCTGGAACAGGACAAGGAATTTAGACTTTAGAAGAAACGGACGTAGCTGGTGGAATACGTAACTTTAATCCATAAATGATGAGCGTCGCTCTTGACGGTACATGATTACAGTATCAATAGTAACTGGTACTGGCGCCTTGCTAGGTCGTAGCAAATGATGTAGCTGAAGGCTATGCTAACTATCGTCTCGGCAAATGAGAGCGTATTTTGTCAGTGAACCATCGCTAACAAAGTCGGTTGTACATCTGGGGCGGGTGCTAGGAAGTCTCTCTAGACCTGCCGTGTGACGGTGCTCGGTCTGCAATCACTGATAGTGGCGACACGCGGGTCCGACGTATACTAACGGACCGCGGCCGATTTAAAGGCTACCACCTAGCAAGTGTGGTGTCTGGCGGTGACACCACAGGATTCTCGGTTATCTTGTACTTTTTGCCCTTTACAATTGCGTCTATGTTCGGAGTAATTGTTCTTGTGCATTTTAGGCGCAGCGTGCAGTTTAAATTTCGATCAGACAATGCGTTTATCAGGCGCGTCTTGTTACATTTCATTGCAGAGAACAGTTGTTCACAAACATACGTGGAACCGAACATTGATATTATTGTAGCCGCCAGTTTGTGCAAACGAGGAAATCTATCCTGAGGGAAGTGTCTGTAGAATTCCAAAATGTTTTTCTTGTTCTGAAATTTGTCTCTGTATTCTTTGTCACACTGCAGGTCAATAATTTCTTGCTGCAGCTCAGGACGAATCTCTTAAATATTCGCTGAATACGGAGAGAACAGATCAAAATTACTGTCTAGTGCTGTCAGATCTTGAAAGCGCTGATCAACTAAACTATGTGAATAACATTCACATCTTTGTGAACATCTTGCATGGATGATAATTTAGGGAAATGAGCTAGGTTTCCTGTTTCCAGCTGACTCACCCAAAGCGTCAATTTCATTTTAAAAGCTCGTATTCGATCTATGAAATGAGTAATTAGCAGATCTTTACCTTGTAGTAAAATGTTCAAAGCATTCAGATGGCTAGTTCAATCTGCTAACAATGGAACCTCCCCATCGCATCCCCCTCAGATTTAGTTTTAAGTTGGCACAGTGGATAGGCCTTGAAAAACTGAACACAGATCAATCGAGAAAACAGGAAGAAGTTATGTGGAACTATGAAAAAATAAGCAAAATATACAAACTGAGTAGTCCATGAGCAACATAGGCCACATCAAAGTAAATGTGAGCATAGGAGCGCCGTGGTCCCGTGGTTAGCGTGAACAGCTGTGGAACGGGAGGTCCTTTGTTCAAGTCTTCTCTCGAGAGAATATTTTAATTTTTTTTTCAGACAATTATCAGAGTTCAGGCACTCATACATAATCAACTTCGCTTTCCAAAATTCCAGGACATGTTCAGATTTGCTTGGACATATGCAGGATTTGACGGTCTACGCACGGAAAAATTTGATAACGTAAAAAACATATGTTTTGACAGAGCACAGAGAAAACTGTGCGACTGTGAAACTGTTGCATTCATTTGTTGGAGTTTATGTGACACACACTTATGTTTTCATCACCTTTTTGGGAGTGATTATCACATCTATAAGAAAACCTAAATCGGGTAAGGTAGAAGATTCCTTTTACCCATTCGCCAAGTGTGCAGGTTAGGTGGGTCGACAACATGTTCCTGTCATGTGACGCACTTGCCGTCACCAGTGTCGTATAGAATATATCAGACGTGTTTTCCTGGATCAAATGTTTTCGGTTCCCATTGGAGAGACACGTCCTTTCGTCTACTAATCGCACGGTTTTGTGGTGCAGTCGCAAAACACAGACACTAAACTTATTACAGTGAACAGAGACGTCCATGAACGAACGGACAGATCATAACTTTGCAAAAATAAAGTCAGTAAACTTTTCGCTTGAGGGAAGATTTGAACTAAGGACCTCTCGCTCCGCAGTTACTCACGGTAACCACGGGACCGCGGCGTTACCGTACTCACATTCTCCTTGACGTTGCCTATGTTGCCCATGGACTACTCAGTTTGTATATTTTGCTTATTTTTTCATAGTTCCACACAACTTCTTCCTGTTTTCTCGACTGATCTGTGTTCAGTTTTTCAAGGCCTATCCACTGTGCCAAATTATAACTAAATCTGAGGGGGGTGCGATGGGGAGGTTCCCTTGTAAGAACGCGAGATCACATTCAAACGTGCGCGCGCATTTCCCCTCCCTCCTCTCCCTCCCTGCTCCGCGACCTTGCACCTGCTCGCGAGCACGTGCCTGAGCAGACGCGAGTACTCGCGCTCAAAACCGGCCAGTTGTTAAGCCTTGCATTAGGATGTGGTAAGAAGTGTTGAGGACGAGCTTTCCGCAGCTCTGGGCCTGTTGCGCGTCCAAGCAGGAGCAGTGGAGCGGAGTGTGGTGTAGTGTAGTGGGCCAGCGTCTCCGTGCTGCGGGCGGGCGAGGCGGTGTCGCGTTGTAGGCGTGTCCCGGCCGTGCGTCAGCGGCCGTGCCGCCCGTGCGATCGCTGCGCTTTAAAGCCGAACGCACGCCGCGCCATCGACTCCGGCCTCCCACACTAGGCGGCAATCGCTGTTTGCTGCAGCGCTTCCGGCGTTCATCTGGAGTTACTGAAGTACAATACTCTGCACAACTTAACGGACGGGATACAGAAAATAAAATAACGTATTAACAACTCGGCGGACAGAAGGAAAGTACGTAAGCGTGCTGCCAGTTGTATACCAGTCGTTCACAGAAAGATGGAGGATACGTGGCGTTACTACATCTACATCTACATGATTACTCTGCAATTCACATTTCAGTGCTTGGCAGAGGGTTCATCGAACCACAATCATATTATCTCCCTACCATTCCACTCCCGAACAGTGCGTGGGAAAAACGAACACCTAAACCTTTCTGTTCGAGCTCTGATTTCTCTTGTTTTATTTTGATGATCATTCCTACCTATGTAGGTGGGGCTCAACAAAATATTTTCGCATTCGGAAGAGAAAGTTGGTGACTGAAACTTCGTAAATAGATCTCCCCGCGACGAAAAACGTCTTTGCTTTAATGACTTCCATCCCAACTCGCGTATCATATCTGCCACACTCTCTCCCCTATTACGCGATAATACAAAACGAGCTGCCCTTTTTTTGCACCCTTTCGATGTCCTCGGTCAATCCCACCTGGTAAGGATCCCACACCGCGCAGCAATATTCTAACAAAGGACGAACGAGTGTAGTGTAAGCCGTCCCTTTAGTGGACTTGTTGCATCTTCTAAGTGTCCTGCCAATGAAACGCAACCTTTGGCACGCCTTCCCCACAATATTATCTATGTGGTCTTTCCAACTGAAGTTGTTCGTAATTTTTACACCCAGGTACTTAGTTGAATTGACAGCCTTGAGAATTGTACTATTTATCGAGTAATCGAATTCCAACGGATTTCTTTTGGAACTCGTGTCGATCACCTCACACTTTTCGTTATTTAGCGCCAACTACCACCTGCCACACCATACAGCAATCTTTTCTAAATCGCTTTGCAACTGATACTGGTCTTCGGATGACCTTACTAGACGGTAAATTACAGCATCATCTGCGAACAACCTAAGAGAACTGCTCAGATTGTCACCCACGTCATTTATATAGATCAGGAACAGCAGACGTCCCAGGACGCTTCCCTGGGGAACACCTGATATCACTTCAGTTTTACTCGATGATTTGCCGTCTATTACTACGAACTGCGACCTTCCTGACAGGAAATCACGAATCCAGTCGCACAACTGAGATGATACCCCATAGGCCCGCAGCTTGATTAGAAGTCGCTTGTCAGGAACGGTGTCAAAAGCTTTCCGGAAATCTAGAAATACGGAATCAACTGCCTCGGGCATGGATGTGTGTGATGTCCTTAGGTTAGTTAGGTTTAAATAGTTCTAAGTTCTAGGGGACTGATGACCTAAGTCTCATAGTGCTCACAGCCATTTGAACCATTGTTTTGCTGCCCGAAGGAGAGGAGGTGGTCGATCACTATAGCACCAAATGGGGCTGTCCCTGCAACAGCTGAAGGAACGGGAAAAGACAGCCAAGCAGCGAGCTGTTAAAGTGCACTGTAACATGGCCCGGAGACAACATTTGGATGACTTCGCACAGAGAATAAACATCGAGAAACTGGAAGGAGGGCTAAGCGTGACGAGTGCAGCCCAGGAGTTTGCTCACTGCATTGTTTCACGGACATGGGGAGCGTTCCGAAGCACAGGTAGTGCTGAACGAAGCCGGCCGCGGTGGCCAAGCAGTTCTAGGCGCTTCAGTCCGGGACCGCGCGACTGCTACGGTCGCAGGTTCGAATCCTGTCTCGGGCATGGATGTGTGTGATGTCCTTAGGTTAGTTAGGTTTAAGTAGTTCTAAGTTCTAGGGGACTGGTGACCTAAGTCCCATAGTGCTCACAGCCATTTGAACCATTTTTTTGCTGCCCGAAGGAGAGGAGGTGGTCGATCACGCTCAGTTCAAATGGTTCAAACTTCTGAGGTCATCAGTCGCCTAGAACTTAGAACTAATTAAACCTAACTAACCTAAGGACATCACACACATCCATGCCCGAGGCAGGATTCGAACCTGCGACCGTAGCGGTCGCTCGGTTCCAGACTGCAGCGCCCAGAACCGCACGGCCACTTCGGCCGGCTACGCTCAGTTACAGCTGCAAACGGCTGCTACAATGTGCAAGGAAACCAAGTCAAAAAGCAAGTGCAATTGCAGCCACATGTAACAGCACTGTAAGACACAGAGTATCACGCTCCACAGTGGCACGATGACTGTATGAAGGTGGTCTTTTTGACCAGCGACCAGTATGTTGTGGACCGTAGACACACATTGGCGACAATGTCTGCCATGGTGCGAAGAGTGTAGGGACTCGACCAACTAGGAGAGGGTCGCGTTTTTTTTTTTTCGGATGGCAGGAGATTCAGTCTCAGTAGTAATTCCAGAGGTACCCTTGTTTCGCGAGAAGTGCGACCACGTAATGCACCCAGGAAAATTGTGGACAGGTGATAATCGAAGGAATCGCTGTGTTAAGAAATCTACGGATACCAGTCACTGAAGGTTGGCCCCTATTTTGACTGGATCAGATGTGGAATTGTTCCTAAACGTCGGTCACGGGGCCTGAAGATGCCATAATGTAGCGCTGAAACTGGTTGCTCAAATAAAATAACTAGAAATATAGATGGCTGAAGTTGTTCGACGTTTTGTATTGAACAGCCGAGGTCCCGCAACCATCAGTATAAAGATTAACTTACAGATACGAGGTGCATTCAAGTTCTAAGGCCTCCGATTTTTTTTCTCCGGATTGGAAAGAGATAGAAACATGCGTATTGTTTTAAAATGAGGCCGCGTTCATTGTCAATACGTCCCAGAGATGGCAGCACCGTATGGCAGATGGAATTTTACCGCCAGTGTCGAGAATGAGAACTGTTTTAAATACTTAAAATGGCGACGTTTTCATTACTTGAACAGTGTGCAATCATTCGTTTTCTGAATTTGCGTGGTGTGAAACCAATTGAAATTCATCGACAGTTGAAGGAGACATGTGGTGATGGAGTCATGGATGTGTCGAAAGTGCGTTCGTGGGTGCGACAGTTTAATGAAGACAGAACTTCGTGTGACAACAAACCGAAACAACCTCGGGCTCGCACATGCCGGTCTGACGACATGATCGAGAAAGTGGAGAGAATTGTTTTGGGGGATCGCCGAATGACTGTTGAACAGATCGCCTCCAGAGTTGGCATTTCTGTGGGTTCTGTGCACACAATCCTGCATGACGACCTGAAAATGCGAAAAGTGTCATCCAGGTGGGTGCCGCGAATGCTGACGGACGACCACATGGGTGCCCGTGTGGCATGTTGCCAAGCAATGTTGACGCGCAACGACAGCATGAATGGGGCTTTCTTTTCATTGGTTGTGACAATGGATGAGACGTGGATGCCATTTTTCAATCCAGAAACAAAGCGCCAGTCAGCTCAATGGAAGCACACAGATTCACCGCCACCAAAAAAATTTCGGGTAACCGCCAGTGCTGAAAAAATGATGGTGTCCATGTTCTGGGACAGCGAGGGCGTAATCCTTATTCATTGCGTTCCAAAGGGCACTACGGTAACAGGTGCATCCTACTAAAATGTTTTGAAGAACAAATTCCTTCCTGCACTGCAACAGAAACGTCCGGGAAGGGCTGCGCGCGTGCTGTTTCACCAAGACAACGCACCCGCACATCGAGCTAACGTTAAGCAACAGTTTCTTCGTGATAACAACTTTGAAGTGATTCCTTATGCTCCCTACTCACCTGACCTGGCTCCTAGTGACTTTTGGCTTTTTCCAACAATGAAAGACACTCTCCGTGGCCGCACATTCACCAGCCGTGCTGCTATTGCCTCAGCGATTTTCCAGTGGTCAAAACAGACTCCTAAAGAAGCCTTCGCCGCTGCCATGGAATCATGGCGTCAGCGTTGTGAAAAATGCGTACGTCTGCAGGGCGATTACGTCGAGAAGTAACGCCAGTTTCATCGATTTCGGGTGAGTAGTTAATTGGAAAAAAGAAATCGGAGACCTTAGAACTTGAATGCACCTCGTACTTGTCGAATATGATCCTCTTGGTCGACCACGTGGTATAGTGTGGGCAGGCGTAATGTTGCATGGGCGTACTGACCACCAAATCTTTGAACGCAGTACACTCACCACTCAACGTTATTGTGACACTGTACTCTTTTCCCATGTGCGTCTTTTAAGGGGTGCATTTATACTGATGACAATGCGCCACCGCATCGAATAGAGCAGGCGGAGGAGCTCTTGGAACGAGAGGCTATTCGGCGAATGGAGAGAACTGCCGGTTCCTCAGACTTAAATCCTATTGAGCACTCGTCAGATGCGATGGACTGACGTATTGCAGCAGCAACGACCATCCAGCAACTCAGATCTGCGCTGGTGGAGGAGCGCTGGCCACTGTGGCCGAGCGGTTCTAGGCGCTTCAGTCTGGAAACGAGCGACCGCTACGGTCGCAGGTTCGAATGCTGCCTCGGGCATGGATATGTGTGATGTCCTGAGATAGGTTTAAGTAGTTCGAAGTTCTAGGGGCCTGATGACCTCAGTAGTTAAGTCCCATAGTGCTCAGAGCCATTTGAACCAGCTGGTGGAGGAGTGGAAAGCTATACTACAAGGAATCCTACCATCCTTGTGGCCTGCATAGGAGCATGTTGCAGTTCGTGTATTGCCGTCACCCTATTAAGAAACTTGTCTCGTTTCACGTAGGTCCAGAAGACCATCATTAATCGCGATGACGTCAGAGTAATTATTGTCTTTGAATAAAAGTATCATTTTTATTTGTCTCGTTCCGTATTTATCTCAGTTACCTTCTGTACTATACTGTAGTAGTCCTACCTATGTAAAGTCCAGTTTTCATCGGGCTATGTTACTTGGCAGTGACCCATCATATCAAAGTTACTTTAGTCCTAAGTTTTGTACATCAGTGTAGTTAGTTATTTGGGTGTTCAATAGACCGTAAATGAACCACATCGCTATGATGTGGAGTGAGTCAGTTCTACAATTATATAGGGTTCTTCGACAAGCGCGCAGGTTTCGGTATAGATCAAATCAGGAACATTATTTTTTTTCAGATTTTAACAAAACAGGGAAACATGTTCCTCGCACCTTCGCGTTTTTCAGATGCGGAGAACGATGTCTGGCATATAAGATCTTCTACTGCACTGGCATCCAAAACGCTGTCAGTGAAATTCGCTATGACAGCCTGACAAGACCCCTCCTGCATTTCGCCAACAATTTCCTCCTTCCTCTAGCGAATATTCCGGGGTTTATTGACATGCACCAATGATTTAAAATAACTCTTAAAAACGAACAGTGCAACAAATTGTCACATGACCTTGGAGGCCACCGTTGGTCACCGCTAACAAGTGGGACCGAAACCGCACGCGGAGCAACTCAATTGTTTCGCTGGAAGTGTGGCAATTGGCATCCACAACTCTTGAAAGTCCTTTCCATGGAAACGAGACTACAGAAAATCCTTTACCATTGCACGCTATCGATTTCCATTAACTACCACAGTCTGTCCTGCCTTATCTTAAAAAACGTAGGGATCGAGGATGCCGCCCTTTCGAAAGCCACACCAAACCGACACACGTTGTTGATGTGTTTCACTGCCTTCAACCATACAAGAATATTTTTGACTCCTTGACACAGCAGTTCTGTTGACACAGCGGTTCTATTTGGTCAAAGATATATTCAGGTGAAAGTGCGCCTCGTCACTAAAGGTGATGTTCATCGTCAAAACGCCGTACTTCTGTCATCTTCTCATGTTCCAGTCAATGCCATAGCTCACTTCTTTCAGCTGCCGCCTTAACTAAATTCTGTTAGAGTGGCTATGGGGATCATTTCTCTGTACTGGATATCATATGCCCAGTTCTTGGAAACAGCCAAGAACCGAAGTCTTTGGACTAAGTGCCGCACTGCCACGAACCGCCACAGTGTACAGCACAGATGGGCCAGAATGAGGGTTCACGGAACTCTCTTCTCTCCTCCTAGAATCAGGTGATGACGTGTAACAGTTGCTGCATAACTTTGTCCGTTCTGATAAAATGTTTCCTCTGTCAGACGCTGCGCAGTAGTAAACTGCTGCTTCAGGGTGAGACACACATGCAAGTGAGACACAGATGCAAGTAATTCAAACTGAAGCAACCGTCAGTATGTTTATGGAAACCAAAATGATACACAAAAATGTGGTCAACAGAAATATACTACGCGATTCAAAACCAACGCGCTTTTTGAAACATCCTTTAGTATACATTATCAGCGAAAAATAAGTCAACATGCTGACCATTTCCATGATTTCGTAACTTATGAGGCCTTTTCACATGCGTGAGTGATTTAGACTTTACTATGATCCATCCAGCTAGCGCTCTCTCTCTCTCTCTCTCTCTCTCTCTCTCTCTCTCTCACACACACACACACACACACACACACACACACACACACACAATACTATTGTCAGTTCTGAAAACCTTCTATGGATTGTGAAGCATGTATAATTTCAGCTTGTGTTTGAAAAGTTAGTTTTATTATCTGTTCAGTCACAGCATAGGTGGTCAAACTGTTTGCGGGAGAATAATTCACTCCTAACGTTGCCATGCTAAAGCTGAACGATCAACAGCGTAAATTACTTCTCCTCCTAATATTGTATTTATGAATGTTACTGTTGTATTCGAAACTGTGCCTGATTGTTGTCAACAAGCTGCATAAGGGAGTAAAGCTACTCTGAGGAAGTTATCAGTACGGTATATACAAATGTTTAAAGAGCTGTCTACAAGAGATTACACAGTTGTCTCCACATATTTTCCGTATTACACGCTTCTGTGCACCAAATACTTTTTTGCTGAATGACGAGCTACTGAAGAACATGCTGACAATGAATGGAAATAGAAAAAAAATCATTTTTCGACATTTTAATGTACAAAATCTCAAATTATTCGTAGCACGAAAGTTGCAGAAATTAGTCGTTTAAGAAGGTCTGTAACATATGATTTCCATTGCAGGTTCTTGTCAATATAAACACCTCAGAATTGGGGTATTCTGTTTCATTTATTAATTTACCCTCATGTATCATGAACAGTAGTGCGGTCAGACCTTCTGAAGCACTGAAATTCACGTCTTGTGTTTCATCTGAATTTACTGATTAGTCTTTTGTATGCTGTTCTACAGCTGCAAACTGTACGAAATGCATTATAATGATGGTCCACCAGAGCTGCTTACATATATGCTATATATCAGTTCCGAGGATGGCTCGTTTTCAATCGGTATAGTCAAGCTATTGTCAATTTATAAATGTGTGTAATTTATTTGCATTATGTTTTTTTATTATTTAAAAAAATATATTAAAAATAGCTCTAGTGAACGGTCATTACAATGTATTTCATAAATTCATTGACTGTTCACGCTCAGAGAACCAGTAATTAAGTTTCAAGAAATTATTGACATTTTCAAGTGTCAGTAGGTTTGATCATAACATCTGCCTCGTCGGCAAAAAGAACAATTTTTGTATTTTGGACAAATGATGGAAGACAATTTGTATATAACAAGAACAACCCCTGTATCGGTCCCTGTGGTACACCTGTAGGCAGTATACAGAACAAGAGACAAACGATAGCTGTGGAACACTCTGACACAAAGATAACACTTTCCTGTAGATTTGCATTTTAAAAAGACGAATGTTAAGGCGAAGAGAATATCATTTATTCATGTTTTCTGTGTGACAGAACCTAAAATGAGTCTAAAATGTATTGGCTAGCACCTTTTCAAGCGCCTTTAATGTGTGTATCTTCCAAGAAAATGTGTGTAATGGGTTAAAAATGGTACAAATACCTAAGGACCACATCATTTTGGTCTACATACGATACTGTGCTGCAGGAGCGTTCCTTTTCAATATCCAGCAATAACCACATGGTAGAAATCCATTTTACTTTGTACATCTGCTTCGTAAGTGAAAGATCCTGGTGAAGCTCCCACCGAATTCATAGCTCACATTACCACAATTTGAGTGGAAGAACTCTAGGCTCGACTGCAAGAAGTGCATTCTCAGTGACGTGTTACATTGCGGCTATTCATATGAAGCACACCAGATGACCTACAAATTCTTTGAATTTTTTTGCTTTGAATATCACTATAAAACCATTAAATGGTTGCCTCCCTATTATCTCCGTGTCCTTTAGCACAAATTCAGTCCGAGTGTCGTTGAAACGTTCTGTGATCTGTGAGTCGCTAGCCACACCTCCTTTCACTTTTTAGAAACTGACGCTGGGGAAACTGTGAGTGTGAAGAGCCGTTTACATTTAAAACTGGTACGTGTAGTGCCGATAGCAAGACTTTGCTCGGTTCATTTAGTGTTTCATACACAACACTTTTCATTCGCGAGTTAATAAATGTCTCTTAGCCTAAATTTTTTGCGAATGGTGTTCGCATCACGACTATTCTACTCGTTCAGGGAACAAGAGTACTCGATGTAATCTGACTGCAGTCGTAATAATGTAATTGTTATCAGTTCTCATGAAAACGATCGAGAATTGTCAAAATACAGTCACTTTTTTTTTCAGTTCCTACCAATTGAAAACCATTGCATTGCCACAGCGCAACTGATAACGTCATGAACACGTGCAGAGTATGTATCTTATCACGTGATGGTACTGCTCTGCGAAAATTGCGCATTGCTCAGGCAGCGCCATTAACTGTTTTTTATAGGTGGTGCCAGGGTAATTACAGGCAATGCTTACAGTGCAAAAATTAGAGCTTGCATACAAATTTTAATGTCAATTCCGTGTTCAGTGCCACAAAAATCAACATAGTTTAGCTCATTTCATTTCCGTAACTTTTGTATGTGGAACGGCGTAATTCTAGTTAACACTAGCAACGGGAGAAACTGTGTTTCCCTGTTTACGATAACGAGTCAACCCGAATTTATGTGTCGAGCTTCCGAGAAAAGTTAACAAGTAACTTGGTGCTTAAAATGGCCGTAGAGAGGAAGACATGGCAAATGCTGAGATTAGAAATACTAGGAAGAGGTCAGGAAAATGTGCTTATCTTAAACGAACACGGGAAATTCTGTGGAATCAGAGTACGGTAACTCGAATCGATATATTTACGTGTCTTAGTTACAGTATGACCCTACCGCCCTTACTGAATAAGCCGTAGGCCGTATTAGTAGGAACGTCGTAGCAAATCAAATAATTACACTGCTGAGACTTGTGAACAGAGCAGTGCAATAAGTTGCTGAAAATGGGACAAGAAAGTTGATTACCACACTGATTTGCTCGGACTTGTTTCACTTTTTGAAATGGCAAGTCTGCTTTAAGATGCTGGTGTCTCTCGTTCCATACTCCTCGACATCACTGTGCGTACCAACATACAAGATGAACCGACGACACAAGGAATATGAATGTATACTACGCAACGGTTGGTAATTATCTATGTATCTTTATACTCACAAAACGTGTACTGTATATAGCCACTTAATTCCTCATAGTGAGACCAAAATCAGAGTGTAATTGGAGAATTTAGATACTCTGCTGTATTTCTTCACTGTAGTTTGCAACTAACTTGTTACCATGTTTCGAGATTTTCAATGACTTAACCAGTTATAAAGCGTGATACACAGAAGATAGTGATCCAGATGAAATCAGAACATTTCACCTGACGTGTTAGAACACAAAATAGGAAATGTCTTTCATTCCCTCGATTCTGATATATTTTTGTGGCCTTCAGTCTGGAAACTGATTTAATGGTTTTGTGATGCATATTACTGTAAACTAGTGAACTATGATTCGGTTACCGTAACCACTAGCCTCAAATATATTTATCATTTCACAGAAATAATTCTGTGGTTTTTGTACCCTTTACTGTTGTTCACGATAGGAATTAACCATAGACCTTGCCGTTGGTGGGGAGGCTTGCGTGCCTCAGCGATACAGATAGCCGTACCGTAGGTGCAACCACAACGGAGGAGTATCTGTTGAGAGGCCAGACAAACGTGTGGTTCCTGAAGAGGGGCAGCAGCCTTTTCAGTAGTTGCAGGGGCAACAGTCTGGATGATTGACTGATCTAGCCTTGTAACACTAACCAAAACGGCCTTACTGTGCTGGTACTGCGAACGGCTGAAAGCGAGGGGAAACTACGGCCGTAATTTTATCCCGAGGGCATGCAGCTTTACTGTATGGATAAATGATGATGGCGTCCTCTTGGGTAAAATATTCCGGAGGTAAAATAGTCCCCCATTCGGATCTCCGGGCGGGGACTACTCACGAGGACGTCGTTATCAGGAGAAAGAAAACTGGCGTTCTACGGATCGGAGCGTGGAATGTCAGATCCCTTAATCGGGCAGGTAGGTTAGAAAATTTAAAAAGGGAAATGGATATATTAAAGTTGGATACAGTGGGAATTAGTGAAGTTCGGTGGCAGGGGGAACAAGACTTTTGGTCAGGTGAATACAGGGTTATAAATACAAAATCAAATAGGGGTAATGCAGGCGTAGGTTTAATAATGAATAAAACAATAGGAATGCGGGTAAGCTACTACAAACAGCACAGTGAACGCATTGTTGTGGCCAAGATAGACACGAAGCCCACGCCTACGACAGTAGTACAAGGCTATATGCCAACTAGCTCTGCAGATGATGAAGAAATTGTAGAAATGTATGATGAAGGGAGACGAAAATTTAATAGTCATGGGTGACTGGAATTCAGTAGTAGGAACAGGGAGAGAAGGAAACGTAGTAGGTGAATATGGATTTGGGATAAGAAATGAAAGAGGAAGTCGCCTGGTGGAATTTTGCACAGAGTACAACATAAATCATAGCTAACACTTGGTTCAAGAACTATAAAAGAAGGTTGTATACATGGAAGAAGCCTGGAGATACAGGTTTCAGATAGATTATATAATGGTAAGACAGAGATTTAGGAAACAGGTTTTAAATTGTAAGACATTTCCGGGGGCAGATGTGGACTCTGACCACAATCTATTGGTTATGACCTGTATGAATTTAAGGAGATGGGACCTGGATAACTGACTAAACCAGAGGTTTTACAGAGTTTCAGGGAGAGCATACGGGAACAATTGACAAGAATGGGGGAAAGAAATAGAGTAGAAAAGAATGGGTAGCTTTGAGGGATGAAGTAGTGAAGGCAGCAGAGGATCAAGTAGATAAAAAACGAGGGCTAGTAGAAATCCTTGGGTGACAGAAGAAATATTGAACTTAATTTACGAAAGGAGAAAATACAAAAATGCAGTAAATGAAGCAGGCAAGAAGGAATACAAACGTCTCAAAAATGAGATCGACAGGAAGTGCAAAATGGCTGAGCAGGGATGCAGAGGACGTAGAGGCTTATCTCATGAGGGGTGAGATAGATACTGCCTTAATCACGCCGCCCGGCACACCCACTGTGTGCGCCGTCCATTAAACGCCACTACGCAGCATCTCGATCGAGGCTCGTTTCCTGCTTAACACTGTCCGCACGAAGTCATTAAATGCGGACGTTTAAATACACTGCCTGTACGAAGTCGTTAAATGTAGACGTTGTTCCAGCGGGTCTACGTGTTGTCACAGAAGAGATACTGAATTTAATCGATGAAAGGAGAAAATACAAAAATGCAGTAAATGAAGCAGGCAAAAAGGAATAAAAACGTCTCTAAAATGAGATCGACAGTATGTGCAAAATGGCTAAGCAGGGATGGCTAGAGGACAAATGTAAGGATGTAGAGGCTTATCTCACTAGGGGTAAGATAGGTACTGCCTACAGGAAAATTAAAGAGACCTTTGGAGAAAAGAGAACCGCTTGCATGAATATCAAGAGCTCAGCTGGAAACCCAGTTCTAAGCAAAGAAGGGAAAGCAGAAAGGTGGAAGGAGTATATAGAGGGTCTATACAAGGGAGATGTACTTGAGGGCAATGTTATAGAAATGGAAGAGGATGTAGATGAAGATGAAATGGGAGATACGATACTGCGTGCAGAGTTTGATAGAGCACTGAAAGACCTAAGTCGAAACAAGGCCCAGGGAGTAGACAACATTCCATTAGAACTACTGACAGCCTTGGGAGAGCCAGTCCTGACAAAACTCTACCATCTGGTCAGCAAAATGTATGAGACAAGCGAAATACCCTCAGACTTCAAGAAGAATATAATAATTCCAATCCCAAAGAAAGATGTGAAAATTACCGAACTATCAGTTTAATACGTCACGGCTGCAAAATACTAACGCGAATTCTTTAGAGACGAATGGAAAAACTGGTAAAATCTGACCTTGGGGAAGATCAGTTTGGATTCCGTAGAAATATGGGAACACGTGCGGCAATACTGACCCTACGACTTATTTTAGAAGCTAGGTTAAGAAAAGGCAAACCTACGTTTCTAGCATTTGTAGACTTAGAGTAAGCTTTTGGCAATGTTGACTGGAATACTCTCTTTCAAATTCTGAAGGCGGCAGGCGTAAAATACAGGAGCGAAAGCCTATTTACAATTTGTACAGAAACCAGATGGCAGTTATAAGAGTCGAGGGGCATGAAAGGGAAGCAGTGGTTGGGAAGGGAGTGAGACAGGGTTGTAGCCTCTCCCCGATGTTGTTCAATCTGTATATTGAGCAAGCAGTAAACGAAACAAAAGAAAAATTCGGAGTAGGTATTAAAATCCATGGTGAAGAAATTAAAACTATGAGGTTCACCGATGACATTGTAATTCTATCAGAGACAGCAAAGGACTTGGAAGAGCAGCTGAACGGCATGGACAGAGTCTTGAAAGGAGGATATAAGATGAACATCAACTAAAGCAAAACGAGGATAATGGAATGTAGTCAAATTACGTCGGGTGATGCTACGGGAATTAGATTAGGAAATGAGACACTTAAAGTAGTAAAGGAGTTTTGCTATTTGGGGAGCAAAATAACTGATGATGGTCGAAGTAGAGAGGATATAAAATGTAGACTGGCAATGGCAAGGAAAGCGTTTCTGAAGAAGAGAAACTTGTTAACATCGAGTATAGATTTAAGTGTCAGGAAGTCGTTTCTGAAATTATTTGTATGGAGTGTAGCCATGTATGGAAATGAAACATGGACGATAACTAGTTTGGATAAGAAGACAATAGAAACTTTCGAAATGTGGTGCTACAGAAGAATGCTGAAGATTAGATGGGTAGATCACATAACTAATGAGGAGGTACTGAATAGGATTGGGGAGAAGAGGAGTTTGTGGCACAACTTGACTAGAAGAAGGGATCAGTTGGTAGGACATGTTCTGAGGCATCAAGGGATCACCAATTTAGTATTGGAGGGCAGTGTGGAGGGTAAAAATCGTAGAGGGAGACCAAGAGATGAATACACTAAGCAGATTCAGAGGGATGTAGGCTGCAGCAGGTACTGGGAGATGAAAAAGCTTGCACAGGATAGAGTAGCGTGGAGAGCTGCATCAGACCAGTCTCAGGACTGAAGACCACAACAACAACAAAAACACGATAGGAAGATAGTTACTCGGCCTTCTTACACTCAAGGAAACAGTGTTCTAACGATACTGCATTTGGGGTTTGTGCTGTCTTCTAGCAGTGCTTTTTTTCAGTATCTTAAAAAATCCTGCCCATTTCGTAATAGTGATTGTTAGTATTTGCTTGAGGTTAACGACGTCCACAGTGTGACGAATAACAACATAACACGTATTCTAGTCAGTGTTAAAATGCCGGCTCAACCACCTATTTATAGCTTAAAAGAAGACACACTGACATTAACGAGTTTCAAAGGTCAAGCCTTCATCTTCAGAATTACTATACAAGAAAGAAACCTCTTAGGGCGATCAATATAAAAAATAAACAAGAGCAGTGAAACAACGTGCCTATTTTCCTTGCGGCCGTGTTTTCTTAATATGTGCATCCACAGTTCGTCAACTGATAAATTAGGTTAAAATGGAATAGCCCATGCTGTCTAGAGGTACTGGAAGCGTCACAGTAACAGCCCTATGCGTGCACAGCTCGTGTATCTTCCCAAAACCCACTTCCTGCGGACAAACATAGAAGTAACGCTGGTGATTTCATGAAGCTAACGGCGTACTGCAGGGACGCTAAATAAGTACTGATGTTTAAAAAATCTAGGAAGTTTCTGAAAAAAAAAATTCTTTACTTAGTAAGATGTTCATTTAATGTATTTATTTCTCACGCTATATATAGTAATCTCTAATTGTTCTAATAGCTCCAGTTTTTTGCCTTTATCTTGTATATGCAAAGTTGCGAGATCTTCATCACTTCGAAACATTTAGTGTGCCGTTTCGTGAATATGCACGGCTGTGGCAGACTTCTCGAAACTGTTAAGCCGAAAAGTGTCCCTATGTTGTTTGTAGCAGTCCGTTAGCTTGGCCTGCGTCATTCGTATTGCAAGTATTACATAAACTTTTGTAGATACCAGTTATCTTGTATCTGTCGACTTCATTTGCAAATTGTTCCTTAACTTAAATCGCAGTGTACTGTCGGCCTTAAACCACTTTCTGAAAAAGATTACCAAGTATGGAACTGAGACTCACTTCATATTCGTGCACTGTCTTTTGCTTTTTAATTTATGCACATCCATACATTATGGATAAAATCAAGATGTACACTCCTGGAAATTGAAATAAGAACACCGTGAATTCATTGTCCCAGGAAGGGGAAACTTTATTGACACATTCCTGGGGTCAGATACATCACATGATCACACTGACAGAACCACAGGCACATAGACACAGGCAACAGAGCATGCACAATGTCGGCACTAGTACAGTGTATATTCACCTTTCGCAGCAATGCAGGCTGCTATTCTCCCATGGAGACGATCGTAGAGATGCTGGATGTAGTCCTGTGGAACGGCTTGCCATGCCATTTCCACCTGGCGCCTCAGTTGGACCAGCGTTCGTGCTGGACGTGCAGACCGCGTGAGACGACGCTTCATCCAGTCCCAAACATGCTCAATGGGGGACAGATCCGGAGATCTTGCTGGCCAGGGTAGTTGACTTACACCTTCTAGAGCACGTTGGGTGGCACGGGATACATGCGGACGTGCATTGTCCTGTTGGAACAGCAAGTTCCCTTGCCGGTCTAGGAATGGTAGAACGATGGGTTCGATGACGGTTTGGATGTACCGTGCACTATGCAGTGTCCCCTCGACGATCACCAGTGGTGTACGGCCAGTGTAGGAGATCGCTCCCCACACCATGATGCCGGGTGTTGGCCCTGTGTGCCTCGGTCGTATGCAGTCCTGATTGTGGCGCTCACCTGCACGGCGCCAAACACGCATACGACCATCATTGGCACCAAGGCAGAAGCGACTCTCATCGCTGAAGACGACACGTCTCCATTCGTCCCTCCATTCACGCCTGTCGCGACACCACTGGAGGCGTGCTGCACGATGTTGGGGCGTGAGCGGAAGACGGCCTAACGGTGTGCGGGACCGTAGCCCAGCTTCATGGAGACGGTTGCGAATGGTCCTCGCCGATACCCCAGGAGCAACAGTGTCCCTAATTTGCTGGGAAGTGGCGGTGCGGTCCCCTACGGCACTGCGTAGGATCCTACGGTCTTGGCGTGCATCCGTGCGTCGCTGCGGTCCGGTCCCAGGTCGACGGGCACGTGCACCTTCCGCCGACCACTGGCGACAACATCGATGTACTGTGGAGACCTCACGCCCCACGTGTTGAGCAATTCGGCGGTACGTCCACCCGGCCTCCCGCATGCCCACTATACGCCCTCGCTCAAAGTCCGTCAACTGCACATACGGTTCACGTCCACGCTGTCGCGGCATGCTACCAGTGTTAAAGACTGCGATGGAGCTCCGTATGCCACGGCAAACTGGCTGACACTGACGGCGGCGGTGCACAAATGCTGCGCAGCTAGCGCCATTCGACGGCCAACACCGCGGTTCCTGGTGTGTCCGCTGTGCCGTGCGTGTGAACATTGCTTGTACAGCCCTCTCGCAGTGTCCGGAGCAAGTATGGTGGGTCTGACACACCGGTGTCAATGTGTTCTTTTTTCCATTTCCAGGAGTGTATTTTCTTTATGTAGCACGGCCATGAGTCGACAGACCTACTCGATTTTCGCTTTTGTTGCGAAGATATCGAATATTTTCTCCAAACTGGTCTAATTTCCACATTGTTTCCTTATCTGTTGTTGTTGTAGTCTTCAGTCCTGAGACTGGTTTGATGCAGCTCTCCATGCTACTCTATCCTGTGCAAGCCTCTTCATCTCCCAGTACCTACTGCAACCTACATCCTTCTGAATCTGCTTAGTGTATTCATCTCTTGGTCTCCCTCTACAATTTTTACCCTCCACGCTGCCCTCCAATACTAAATTGGTGATCCCTTGATGCCTCAGAACATGTCCTACCAACCGATCCCTTCTTCTGGTCAAGTTGTGCCGCAAACTTCTCTTCTCCCCAATCCTATTCAATACTTCCTCATTAGTTATGTGATCTACCCATCTAATCTTCAGCATTCTTCTGTAGCACCACATTTCGAAAGCTTCTATTCTCTTCTTGTCTAAACTATTTATCGTCCATGTTTCACTTCCATACATGGCTATACTCCATACAAGTACTTTCAGAAACGACTTCCTGACACTTGAATCAATACTCGATGTTAATAAATTTCTCTTCTTCAGAAACGCTTTCCTTGCCATTGCCAGTCTACATTTTATATCCTCTCTACTTCGACCATCATCAGCTATTTTGCTTCCCAAATAGCAAAACTCCTTTACTACTTTAAGTGTCTCATTTCCTAATCTAATGCCCTCAGCATCACCCGATTTAATTCGACTACATTCCATTATCATCGTTTTGCTTATCTTTGCGTAAATGGTTACGGAGAAGATTTTTGTGTTGTCAAAATAAAGGAAATGGACACAAGAATGACTATCCGGTATTCCTGGAATTCCATGGCTCTTTTTACAAAATGAATACAATGTCAGTGATATTTATAGATTACGATACATTGCCACACGCTCCGGCGCACTTGGTAAGGCTTAGTGGTGAGGTCGTTGGCTGGCGTGCTGTGGATCGGCAGCTCAAACCCAGGCACCCGCAATTATTTATTATTTTTTGCCGTTATTGAGGGAAGTCTTCGTAAAATCTTCCGATGGTATTTCTATGTCATTCCGGACCAAAGCAAACTATCATTTTTCAGTCAAGGCCAAGATTGGTTTCGTCCAAATTGTATCGCCCGTTTCTATTCTCTTTTAGCACTTTGTCGTTGATTCTAATGTAAAATGAGGATAAAAGATGAAAAAGAAATATTAAACTGATTTATATTTCCTTAAGGGTGCCTCGAGCTTAAGATCTGCAGGCATTTATTTTGTTATCAGTCTTCTGATTGATTTGATGCGGCCTGCCAAGGCTTCCCCTCGTGTGTCAACCTCTTCATCTCATGCTAACACTTGCAGCCTTCATCCCCAATTATATGATGAATATATTCCAATCTCTGTCTTCCTCAACAGTCTTTACAGTCTGCAGCTTCCTCTAGTAGGCTGCCATCGAAATTATTCTGTGACGTTTCAACAGATGTCCTATCATCCCGTCCCTCCTTGTGTTTTCCATATATTTCTTTCCTCGCTGATTCTGCGAAGAAGCGCCTCATTGTTTACCTTATCAGTCTACCTAATTTTCAACATTCTTCTGTGGCACCACATCTCAAATTCTTCGATTCTCTTGCTTTCTGATTTTCACACATTACATATTTCACTACCATATAATGCTGTGCTACTAACGTACATTCTCAAAAATGCCTTTCTCAAATTAAAAATCACGTTAGAGTTATAGACTTGTTTTGCCTCGGAATGCACTGTTTGTATGTGACAGTCTGCTCTGACCGAGAGGTTCTAGGCGCTTCAATCTGGAACCACGCGACTCCTACGGTCGCAGGTTCGAATCCTGCCTCGGGCACGGATGTGTGTGATGTCCTTAGGTTAGTTAGATTTAAGTATTTCTAAGCCTAGGGGACTGATGATATCAGATGTTAAGTCCCATAGTGCTTAGAGCCATTTGAAACATTTGACACTCTGCTTCTTATATCCTTGCTTCGTCTCTCATGCATTATTTTGCTTACAAGCTAACAGATTACTTTCATTTTCTCTATTTTGTGGTCCCAGATTTTGATATTAAGTTTGTCGGTATTAAATTTGTGCTAACCGACATTATTTTCATTTTTCTTGTGTTTACTTCCAATTTATAGTCTGTTTTCATTGCACTGTTAATTCCATACGACAAGTTCTGTAATTCTTCTTCATTTTTACTGACGATAGCGGTGTCATCAGCGGATCTAATCATTGGTAACTATTCATCCTGAATTTTAATCCTACACTTGAACCTTTTACTTTATTCCCATCATATTTTCTTCGGTGTACAAATGAACAGTAGAAGATGAAGACTATATCTGTGTCTTACACAGTTTTTAATCCGAATACGTCTTCATTTCTTATTGCTCCCTATTGGTTCTTGTAGCTGTTGTTTGTTACCCGTCTTCCCCTATGCCTTATACTTATTTTTCTTAGTATTTGCAACATCTTGAAGAATTTTATGTTGTCGAACGTTTTTTCTAGGTCGCTTTTTCTAGGTCGACAAATCCTGTGAATATGTCATGATTTTTCGTTAAGTCTTGTTTGCATTATCAAGTGCAACGTCAGACCAACCGCTCTGTTGCCATCGTCTTTCCAAAAGCCAAACTGATCTTCATCTAACGGATAATCACTTTTCTTTGCCATTATTCTCGGAGTTATATTATTATTGTCAGTAGCTGGCATAGATGAGCTATTAAGCTGATTTATTTCCCCGTGGTATATTCTGAATTATATGAGTGATATCTCTCCAGAAGTATGATTCTATGTCTCAAAGACTTTACACGCCGACATGAATAGCCGTATGGATGGTTCATCCCCCCAATGATTTTAGAAGTTCGAAGAAATGTTATCCATTCTTTCTGGCTTATCTGATCTGAAGTCTCCCAAAACTTCTTAAGGCCTGACTCTAATACTCGGCTCCATATATCTTACAAACCGACTCCTAAGTCCTCTTCTACAACGTCAGCAGACAATTACTCCCCCCTCACATTCGCCTTCAATATACTGTTTCCACCTGTCCGCTCTCTCTTTTACGTTTAATAGAGGAATTCTTTTTGCTTTCTTAATGCTGACGCTGTGATTTTTCTGACTTTTCTGTAAGCTAAGTCTCTTTCTCCGACGAAGATTTACTTTATTTCAAATTTTTCCTGCAGTAATTTTGCATTGGCTTTCCTGTGCTTCCTATTGATTTCATTTCTAAGCGACTTATATTGCTGCATTTCTAAGCGACTTACATTGCTGCATTTCTGACCATTATTACGCTCGTCATTCGATTAACTGAAATATTTCTCCTGTTACCCAAGATTTCTTCGCAGCTACCTTCCTTGTACCTGTATTTGTCCATACAACTTTTGACAGCGGCTCGAGATAGTCTATTATATATACGAGGGCAGTTCAATAAGTAATGCAACACATTTTTTTTCTCGGCCAATTTTGGTTGAAACAACCGGAAATTTCTTGTGGAATATTTTCAAACATTCCCGCTTCGTCTCGTATAGTTTCATTGACTTCCGACAGGTGGCAGCGCTGTACGGAGCTGTTAAAATGGCGTCTGTAACGGATGTGCGTTGCAAACAACGGGCAGTGATCGAGTTTCTTTTGGCGGAAAACCAGGGCATCTCAGATATTCATAGGCGCTTGCAGAATGTCTACGGTGATCTGGCAGTGGACAAAAGCACGGTGAGTCGTTGGGCAAAGCGTGTGTCATCATCGCCGCAAGGTCAAGCAAGACTGTCTGATCTCCCGCGTGCGGACCGGCCGTGCACAGCTGTGACTCCTGCAATGGCGGAGCGTGCGAACACACTCGTTCGAGATGATCGACGGATCACCATCAAACAACTCAGTGCTCAACTTGACATCTCTGTTGGTAGTGCTGTCACAATTGTTCACCAGTTGGGATATTCAAAGGTTTGTTCCCGCTGGGTCCCTCGTTGTCTAACCGAACACCGTAAAGAGCAAAGGAGAACCATCTGTGCGGAACTGCTTGCTCGTCATGTGGCTGAGGGTGACAATTTCTTGTCAAAGATTGTTACAGGCGGTGAAACATGGGTTCATCACTTCGAACCTGAAACAAAACGGCAATCAATGGAGTGGCCCCACACCCACTCCCCTACCAAGAAAAAGTTTAAAGCCATACCCTCAGCCGGTAAAGTCATGGTTACAGTCTTCTGGGACGCTGAAGGGGTTATTCTGTTCGATGTCCTTCCCCATGGTCAAACGATCAACTCTGAAGTGTATTGTGCTACTCTTCAGAAATTGAAGAAACGACTTCAGCGTGTTCGTAGGCACAAAAATCTGAACGAACTTCTCCTTCTTCATGACAACGCAAGACCTCACACAAGTCTTCGCACCCGAGAGGAGCTCACAAAACTTCAGTGGACTGTTCTTCCTCATGCACCCTACAGCCCCGATCTCGCACCGTCGGATTTCCATATGTTTGGCCCAATGAAGGACGCAATCCGTGGGAGGCACTACGCGGATGATGAAGAAGTTATTGATGCAGTACGACGTTGGCTCCGACATCGACCAGTGGAATGGTACCGTGCAGGCATACAGGTCCTCATTTCAAGGTGGCGTAAGGCCGTAGCATTGAATGGAGATTACGTTGAAAAATAGTGTTGTGTAGCTAAAAGATTGGGGAATAACCTGGTGTATTTCAATGCTGAATAAAACAACCCCTGTTTCAGAAAAAAAAAGTGTTGCATTACTTATTGAACTGCCCTCGTATATATACTAACACAACGATCTTGGGATTTCTAATTTTGTTGTGTACATGTAGGTGAGAAAGTATCTCGCTTCGATGTTACAAGGGTGTAGCCAAGCGTAGAGAATGGAATGGGAAGTGGTCCTCCACTCCCCTCTCCCTCTCCTCATCCTGTCCTATAAATAATAAATTACGATCTTCGCAGATGTGAGTGTATGATCAAACAAAAGTAACTACGTAGGGGGATACTTCACTGAAGACGTGGTGTACTCAGAGGAAGCCAACTCTCCCGTCTCTCTTTGAATGTACGAATAGCTTATGCTAAACGATGCATAATCGAGATTAGCCAGTGAACCAAACAATTCGTCTGCGAGAAAGAAATCCGATTTCAATGAAATTTATGTATGCCATCTGACTGCAAAACGAAGTGACTCAGACTAAAATTATGGCCCTGAGTATTGCTAATCTTTATCTGTAGTCTTGAAAACAATCACTGTACCAGAGCTGTTATTCTAGTTATACAACAAGTTAACAAACACATTAACGCATCTGACTTCTGATAAAACTGCTTGAAAATTCAGAAGATAGCAGTTCACTGAAATCATCTACTGATATTAAGGTCCTGAACTGATATAATATTATTTTCATAAATACACTCTGAGAATCACTGTGTCTTACAGTGGACATGAACTTCGATGTTAATTAAATTTATTGGCTCACCTGTGCGCACAGAATGCTCGGCTGGTCTGCAACATGTTACTAGTAGAAATAATTACGTGACTGTCAAAAAACCAAATTTCATTTGACGTATTTGCGAAGTGCAATACGAGTGTGCAAACAGAGTCATGGAAGTAGGTGAAAATGAGGAACTAATCTTAACGTGAGAACAAAGACCACAAGTTTAACTTAGCTATATTAAGCCATGACAACAATACATCTTTTCATTAAAGTTCTCGCACCTAGAAAAATAAACAAAATATTTCTTTTTAACTTTCTTGAATATAATTGCTTTCCTTGACACTTGTTTAACTGTAAGACGAGGCCACGTGCTTCATTACAAAATTTCTATAACAAATTTAACCATAAGCAATGTTCTATCAATATCGGTAAGAAACTACACAGTTACAAATATAAAAAACTGGATTACCTTAGAAGATGACTCTTATCATTCTTTCATTAATATGTCATTTGCTCAAGATCTTTCCCCAAAAGATATTATTACAAAATCCTTTTTAAGTAATGCTGCCTCCACTACACAGCATACCAGTTTCGTTCTTTTTAAATCAAGTACGTAGCTAGACTGTCCAACACACACTGCTGCTGCTACTCTATAACTTACTCTGAGCAACATCTCTGGTCTCAAACGCAGTCTTACAAAAAATATGATTATATCGATATTACCGAGTTTGAGTACATTTATCAAAGTCGCAGCTTCAGTCACATTTATGGCCAAAAAATCCTGAAAACCGTCATGGCAAATAGGACAACCCCCTTTCAGTTTTCTTCCTGCAAACGTATAGGCGACGTCATCGCAGTAACTGCAGTGGCATTTTGAACTATCAACCGTAAGGATGCGCATTCGGCCATTCACTTGCCAGCAGGCGTGCGACCGTAATGTATAACGTTGTTGTGTCACAAATCTCAGTGGAGCAACAACCCTCAATCAAGTGTTCAAGACATTCTCCAGAATGTTTTGAAGCAGAGAAAAGTGTGTGCAAAGTTTGTTCCTCTCACCTTGACTCCCGTGAAAATACAACGACGCGTGGACGCCTGCTACGACTTGATTGGCATGTAAAATGCGGACAGTCTGTGGTATCGATAGCAACGCATAGTTTCAAAGGTTGGCACTACCACGAGACAGCAAACGACAGCGTCGGTGCTGTCGAGTTCTACGAGCTCCGCGACTGCTTCACCCCTTTTCATCAGGTGCAGCCAGCCAGGAAACTTCGCTTCAGTTTGCTCTCCATACGACGGGTCGAAGACTTCGCATCTGTACAAAGTTATGTATTCTTTCGTGCACCAGTAAACCATTTTTAAACTCACTGCAGTACCGACGTAATTTTCCTGCTGCTCCTTCTCCTACCCACGCGCCGCCTTCCAGGCGGGATACAAAACAGTCTTTTCTGGAAAAAATCAACACGTGTCATGAGAGTTGGTGGTGTCAATACGAACCTACCACAAAGACGAGATGCAGCAATTAACGCGAAGAGTCAAACTTTGATGGCATAATAAACATTCAAAGCAGCGTGATGTGTCAGTTGAACAACATTCCAAAAAAGACTTTTATGACTGTTCGATGACGTTGTATGAACGTTTTGTACGTCGCATTCGAGTTGGGAGGATATGGTGGGGTCATTATTTAGAACACCTGATGCATTAAAACCACCATCTTAACTTTTCTCCGTTTTTCATTAATCCAAAACGTGAATATCTTTGGACTGACGTTACGCAGGTCGCTTCTATACATTGTACAATGAACACAGGAGATAAAATTTTTTATAGTATCCGCTTCCATATTACAAGAAAAACAATACCGACTCATATTTTTACAACTTGAGCGAATTTTGATGTCTCGTCTAAAATTCGACCGAAATGACGATACATATGTTTGTTCTACAAATTGTGTGGTTTGTTGCGATGCACGCGGTCAAAAAGAGCTGGTGTAGAGTGTGTCATTTCGGCTTTCCTGTCATAAAAAAAAATTAGAATCTTCGCTAACCGAGCTCGCACCCGGCCCCGTCACACAGGCAGAAGTATCAGTTCAGTAGCAGTTTGATGAGAGCCGGAACATGTACTGGGTATTGTGTAGTAGTAGCAAGTGCCCCCAGAGCCATTTTCTGGGAAATCTCAAAACTAAATATTTCCACAAACTAAATTTTTCCGTGAACAAAGCAAGAAACTCCATAAGAGCAAAAATAACGATCAGAAACCAACTAACTGAAAAAATCTTTAGCTACCTTAAATATAATATATCTTATGACTATAACAGAGACATGGTGTGAACAAGAGCAACATTAAAAAACACCGTCCTGAATGTAATGGCTCTCCCTGTGCTGCTTTATGGAAGCGATAATGGATAATGAGCGAGATGTAGGAGCCGCGTATAAACTGCGGAAATGAAATTTCCAACGGCTGTAAAAGGATTTTCTAAACGAGGTCGATTTAAAAACGAAGAGATTAGAGAAGAATTGCGATAAAATACAACTACATAGAAATGAGAAGAGCATATGGTACGTTTGAGTGAAAGCAGACTACCAAAACCAGCAAGTAGATAGAAGCCGGTCGGAAGAAGAAATGTGGTAAGACCGAAGAAATGATGGGACTAATTCCTATCAACCTGGAACAGCCCACTAAGACCGAATCATTGTTAGGAAGAAGAAGAAGATCGTTCGCAACTATTCTCCCAGTAACTAAAAATACCAGCTGAAAAGATTCCAGCTGCGTTTACCATCAATTACGAAGTGTTTCTTCTCGTGTTTCCAGCGAATGTCGAAAAATCCTAATATTGTGAATATAGAAAGTAGAGTCCCATTTATCTTGACCACCCTAAATAACTCTTTGACCAGGTGCAAATTACAAAATGTTTCAAGCAAATGTTCTTTAGCCGTCAGCGTGACATCAATCAGCATGATTGCCTTCGTTGTAGCTTTGTTCTTTACATAAAGATATGAACAGCGGTATTACTTTTTTTTAAATGGCACCCTATATTTTGTATTCGGTAATTCATTTTCAAAATGGTTCAAATGGCTCTGATCACTATGGGACTTAACATCTGAGGTCATCAGTCCCCTAGAAATTAGAACTGCCTTAACCTAACTAACCTAAGGACATCACACACATCCATTCCCGAGGCAGGATTCGGACCTGCGACCGTAGCTGTCGCGCGGTTCCAGACTGAAGCGCCTAGAACAGCTCGTCCACATCGGCCGGCCTCATTTTCTCTCCAAAAGACCTATTCAAAAATGTATCACAGTGTACCATTCTCTGAAATACGACGTTATTAATTACATAGCACAACAATGGCGTTGACGCTCCCAGCGCTTAGTGCAGGTACTCGGGGTAATGGAACATATCCACGAGCTGACGTTGACAGAGGACAAGTGTAAGCGTAAGTAGAGTGCACACCCGTCATTCCGTCAACCATCATCAGTTGAAGAGTTGTGTGAGTAGAATGTACATCAACGAAGAGAAGGTAGAAATGCTACTCATCTATGGGGAATGTAAGTTAGCAGAACAGTAATTGCAATACTGTTTTCTTATGTACGGGTACATTCAGTACAGTATTTTAGTCCTTCTAAATACTCTTGTGTAGAGTAGGCATACTGTAAAGGCTGTCCTTCCTACAAACTGCATCGACATAACGTTTCTTTTATTCTTGTTGTTGTTGTTGTTGTTGTTGAAGGTAGGCGAAATGCTACGCAGGCAGCGAAACTGTACAGAGAGCGATATCCTGACAAGAACCCACCTTCCCGACTGATGTTTTCTCGTCTTGTTGCGACGTTTCAGGAAACGGGAAGTTTCAACCCATGACAACGCAATCGTCGTAGCAGTCGCACAGACGAAGCTGCCGAAGTTACAGTTCTCGCTTCCGTTGCTATGAATCCACATGTGAGCACACGACAGATTGAACACGAGATTAGTCATGGACTGTGCGGCTGGTCCCGGCGGAGGTACGAGTCCTCGCTCGGGCATGGGTGTGTGTGTTTGTCCTTAGGATAATTTAGGTTAAGTAGTGTGTAAGCTTAGGGACTGATGACCTTAGCTGTTAAGTCCCATAAGATTTCACACACATTTGAACATTGTGAACATAAGATTAGCATTCCTAAAACCAATGTACATCGAATTCTTACACGTCACCGGTTCCATCCTTACCATGTACACCTACATCAAGAATTGCATGGGAATGATTTCCAGATTCGTCTAGAGTTCTGCCAGTGGGCACAGCAGTAAATCCTCGCCAACCCGAACTACTTCTCCAATGTTCTATTTACCGATGAATGTTCCTTCTCAAACAAAGGACAGGTAAATACAAGGAACATGCATTATTGGTCCAGCGACAACCCATGATGGCTTAGACAGGTGGAACATCAGCTTCAATGGAGAGTTAACGTCTTGTGTGGGATGCTTAGTACTACAATTATTGGCCCTTATTTCATTAGTGGTAGTCTAAATAGCACAGCGTATGCCAACTTCCTCAAACGAATTCTTCCTTCTCTTCTGGATGAAATGCCGCTAAGCACCAGAATGCTTATGTGGTATCAACACGATGGATGTACAGCACATAATGATTTGCATACACGTCGTGTTCTGAACCAAAGGTATCTTGCCAGATTTTTTTCTTTAGGGGTGCATTCCAACAACTCCAGAGGACATGCAGGAACGTATCGTGCTTGCTAGTAATTCTCTTCAGCAGGCAACACTGGAAGCAGTAAATAATTTTTTCATTCAACGATTGCACCAGTGTATTGATGTCCAGGGTCTCCACTTTGAGCACCTTTGAATGTTCTACTCCTGTGCAAAGATACAGGAGAGTCAAAGTCAATTTTGTGTTATGTTTTTATTTGGCGTTCATTCGTTTTCTGACAACTCCAGCAAGTGGTCTAGTTTGTGATCCCGGGCTCAAAGTCAATGTTGTGTTACATAGAAATAACCTTGTGTTTCAGTGAATGGTACACTGTAATACATTTTTGAACAGGTCTTTAGGAGAGGAAATGAATTACCGAATAAAAAATACAGGGTGCCATTTAAAAAAGTCACACTGCTGTTGATATCTTTGTAAAAAAACTAAGCTTGGCAATCCTGCTGATTGATGTCCCCCTGACGGCTAAAGAACATTTTCTTGAAACATTTTGTAATTTGCACCTGGACAAATAGTTATTTAGGGTGGTCAAGATAAATGGGACAACCTATATACTGGGTGATCAAAAAGTCAGTATAAATTTGAAAACTTAATAAACCACGGAATAATGTAGATATAGAGGTAAAAATTGACACAAATGCTTGGAATGACATGGGGTTTTATTAGAACCAACCCATATTCCTAGACGCGTGAAAGATCTCTTGCGAGCGTCGTTTGGTGATGATCGTGTTTTCAGCCGCCACTTTCGTCATGCTTGGCCTCCCAGGTCCCTAGACCTCAGTCCGTGCGATTATTGGCTTTGGGGTTATCTGAAGTCGCAAGTGTATCGTGATCGACCGACGTCTCTAGGGATGCTGAAAGACAACATCCGACACCAATGCCTCACCATAACTACGGACATGCTTTACAGTGCTGTTCACAACATTATTCCTCGACTACGGCTATTGTTGAGGAATGATGGTGGACATATTGAGCATTTCCTGTAAATAACATCATCTTTGTTATGCTGATTATTGCTATTCTGATCAGATGAAGCGTCATCTGTCGGACAATTTTTGAACTTTTGTATTTTTTTGGTTCTAATAAAACCCCATGTCATTCCAAGCATGTGTGTCAATTTGTTTTCAAATTTATACCGACTTTTTGATCACCCGGTATATATGCGTTACCTGCCTGGCAGTAAAATAATGTGTACAAACTACACTAAAGTAAACTCCGCCCGAGGAGGCATCAGAAGGCCCAAGAGTACCGACCGACCGACTACTACGTCATCCCCAGCTGATAGCCGTTACAAGATGCGGATATGGAGTGGCATGTGGTCAACACACCGGTCTTCCGGCCATTGTCATGACGAGAGCCGCTACTTCTCAGTCGAGTAGTTCTTCAGTTGGCCTTACAGGGGCTGAGTGCACCACGCTTCCCAACAGTGCTCGGCACACCCGGACAGTCAACCATCCAAGTGCTATCCAAGCCAGACAGCGCTTAACTGTGGTGGTCTGATGGGAACCGATGTCAGCACTGCGGCAGAACCATTGGCACGAATGACGCTGCCTGATAAAATAAGTGAAGCATCCAGAGGACATGGTCGGATGTTAATGTAACCTCTCGGGTATGACCTCAGGTCACAAGTGGTAATGGTTCAGGGAAAGCGTATGGCACAACAGTACGTCATGGACATTCAATATCCTGATGTGTTACCTCTTGTGTGACAGTATAGTAGCACCATTTTTCAACAGGACAGTGCCTGTCTACGCATAGAACGTGTATCAAGGAACTGTCTGCATGATGTTGAGGTACACCCGTGGCCAGTGATGTTCCCCAATGGAAGATGTGTGGGACCAGCTCGGATGTCAGCTCCGTCCCAGTGACAGTATCCAGGATATCAAGAATCAGTTATGTCTCTATGAACTGTCTGCGTGATGTTGAGGTACACCCGTCGCCAGTGATGTTCCCGAATGGAAGATGTGTGGGACCAGCTCGGATGTCAGCTCCGTCCCAGTGACAGTATCCAGGATATCAAGAATGAGTTATGTCTCTATGAACTGTCTGCGTGATGTTGAGGTACACCTGTGGCCAGTGATGTTCCCCAATGGAAGATGTGTGGGACCAGCTCGGATGTCAGCTCCATCCCAGTGACAGTATCCAGGATATCAAGAATCAGTTATGTCTCTATGAACTGTCTGCGTGATGTTGAGGTACACCTGTGGCCAGTGATGTTCCCCAATGGAAGATGTGTGGGACCAGCTCGGATGTCAGCTCCGTCCCAGTGACAGTATCCAGGATATCAAGAATCAGTTATGTCTCTATGAACTGTTTGCATGATGTTGAGGTACACCCGTGGCCAGTGATGTTCCCCAATGGAAGATGTGTGGGACCAGCTCGGATGTCAGTTCCATCCCAGTGACAGTATCCAGGATATCAAGAATCAGTTATGTCTCTACGAACTGTCTGCGTGATGTTGAGGTACACCTGTGGCCAGTGATGTTCCCCAATGGAAGATGTGTGGGACCAGCTCGGATGTCAGCTCCATCCCAGTGACAGTATCCAGGATATCAAGAATCAGTTACGGCAATTGTGGGACAGCTTGTCCCAGTGGAGGATACGCCGTCTTTATCAAACCCTCCCAGCCGAATCAGTGCGTGCGTGCAGCCCGGAAGGGATGGAACGCATACTTGCAAGTGAGCAAATAGTTTAAAGTTCTTTGTAACTATGACCCGATTTCGTACTTTAAGAGAGGCTATTTAGGTTTTTTTTTTTTTAACGCCACTTAGTGCTCTGTATGAAAATTGCTGTGTGTAGTCTGTGGCTGGTTCGACTCATTGTTGGAATATTCGCTAGTATAGTGTTGGGCAGCGCATAGCGTTAGGATGTTGGAGGTGAACCTCCTGCAGTGCTGGATGTGGGGAGAGAGATGCTAGAGTTTTGGGAGCGGACGACCGGGACGTGAGTCCGTCAGAAAAAGGAAATTTGTAAGACTGGATGTCATGAACTGACTTTTTAACATTATTAAGGTAAATACATTGCTTGTTCTCTATCAAAATCATTCATTTGCTAACTATATGCCTATCAGTAGTTTGTACTTTCAGTAGTTAGAATCCTTTATTTAGCTGGCAGTATTGGCGCTCGCTGTATTACAGTAGTTCGAGTGACGAAGATTTTTCTGAGATAAGTGATTCATGAAAAGGATAGATTATTGTTAGTCAGGGCCATTCTTTTGTAGGGATTATTGAAAGTCAGATTGCGTTGCGCAAAAAAAAAATATTGTGTATCAGTTTAGTGATGATCGGAATAAGAGAGTAAGTTCAATTTTGCTCAGCTGCTTGAAAATCAAATAACGTAGAAGAGTACCAGAACAGTCATTCATAATTTTTGAAGGGGAAGTTCCATATGGCGACCAATATTCTTCAAAATTTCGACTGACTCTGCTATGGGTTCGCTCTGTTGTGGCCCGTCACCTGTCTGCATGTGAAGAGTTAGCACTGTCTTTCTGCTGGAAGGACAACACTACTTCTTCAAGACTGCATGGAAATCCACTACTTCCGTGTGCACTTTCTTTTACTGCTCAGACTTGTGCATCAAACTATCATTCTTACTGTGATGAATGATCAGGATTGCCTTTACGGACTGTGAGGACAATTTTTGCTTTTAACCAACATTGTATCAATAAGTGTGTGCATTTGATATCTTTGTTATTGTAATTATGAAACATTTTATCGAATCAGTATTGTCCACTGCCAAAAACAATTTGTAAAATTGTATGTGGGGACCATGGTGACTATGTAAGTAGGCTGTTTAGGTTTTTATGTTGGTAAAGCCACGTAGTGCTCTGTATGAACTCATTGTTGGAATTTTTGCTAGTGTAGAGTTGGGCAGTTGGATGTGAACAGCGCGTAGCGTTGGGCTGTTGGAGGTGAGCCGCCAGCAGTGGTGGATGTGGGGAGAGAGATGCCAGAGTTTTGAGAGCGGACGACCTGGGCGTGTGTCCGTCAGAAAATGGAAATTTGTAGGACTGGATGTCTTGACTTTTGAACAGTATTAAGGTAAATACATTGTTTGTTCTCTATCAAAATCTTTCATTTGCTAACTATGCCTATCAGTAGTTAGTACCTTCAGTAGTTAGAATATTTTATTTAGCTGGCAGTATTGGCGCTCGCTATATTGCAGTAGTTCTAGTAACGAAGATTTTTGTGAGGTAAGTGATTCATGAAAGGTATAGGTTATTGTTAGTCAGGGCCATTCTTTTGTAGGGATTATTGACAGTCACATTGCGTTGCGCTAAAAAAAATATTGTGTATCAGTTTAGTGATTATCAGAATAAGTAAAGAGAGAAATGTCTGAGTACGTTCAGTTTTGCTCAGCTGTTTGAAAATCAAATAACGTAGTTTACCAGCACAGTCATTCTTAATTTTTGAAGGGGAAGTTTCACCATGATCACTTGTTCACCATCACTAGTGTGAAACACATTTCATCTGCCGAACAAGTGCACATAGCTCTTTAAGATATACATTTCAAAGCCCATTTTTCTTTTCATATCCCTGAATACTGACCATTCGTCCTGGGACACCGTGTATATGCGAAGACTGCAGTCTGAAAAGGACATTCTAGCTCCTACCGTCATACTGGAAGAAGATCTGCAGAAGAGAAGCATAGGTGTATCCTACATAGGTTCTTATGATTTCACATGGCAAGTTTCATCACGTGGGCTTCCGTGTTCATAGGCAGCAACCTACCAACTACTGTATATTCTTTTTAAGTCTTTTTATACGTTGATTTATACGTTCCATAAGCCTGGTCGTACGAATATCATATTTATGGAAGTCATGTCTACTGCTGGGCTGACCCACCCAAATAGCCAAGCGTGTTAAAGCGCTGTCTTTGTGACGGGGAGCTGCGCCGCCCCCGTATCGAATTCGCCCGGCGAATTAACGATGAAGGTACGTGTACCGGTCAGCCCCGCTGTATTTTTCGATTTTTGGAAGTTTCCCACATCCCATTAGGTGAATACAGGGCTGGTACCCAAGTCCAGTCTCAGTTACACGATTCGCAAAGATTTAGGAAACTTCGGATCACTGTCACACTACATGCAGGCAGCTAGGGTACACATATTCCGTCCCAGGGGTAACAGGAAGGGCATCCGGCCACCCCTTAAACTAACCACGCCAAATCCGTTAATAACTGTGCCGACCCTGCGCCGATGCGGAACATTGTACAAGAAAAAGGAGAAGAGAAGATAGCTCTTGCTGTGCTGGTGAGCCACAATAAAATATCAGCGTAAAAATGTGATCCTTACTTCAGATTTACCTTAATGAATGTCTTGAGACCTTCCAGCAAGGCGTTGCAAACTTTGAGCATCACGACTGCTATCGATGAGAAGTGCGCTTTACGAGAACATCAGACTTTTGTATGAACCACGAGTGACCAAAAACCGAAGTGTGATCGTCTATCTGGCTGTAACCGGTGTACAGCCTCTCACATTGGTAACGGTATTACCACTTCTCGGACCAACTGCATTATTCAGAATAGTGTTTCCAAATTTTGGTGAAATTCAGGAAAACGGGTGTACCCAGCATCAGTTCACGCTTAAAGTTTGGCAAGCAGTTCTCTTCCCTATCAAAGAACTCATCCACAAAGCTCGATTTCTCTCTTTCTCATTAAAAGTTTTGCTTGTGGAATGCACAAGCAATAGAACGCACTGACCCGCACTAGTTGACAGTCGTCTATTTCGCGGTAGACTGGGGCTCGTGTAAATAATTGTGGTCCGGAAGTATACTGTTACAAGCATTGCTGGACAGCAATGACTAACAATGTTGTTGCAATTCGTATAGCCAGCAATGATGCGAGCGGCAATATGCTATTTATATGGCTCGTGTAAACGAGCCTTTAGTGTATCCCCTGATCGGACTTTGTTAGGAATACAGTGACAGTGTATTCATTGATGATACACGGGATTATGAGTGTGAGGTGAAGGGCACTTTTCTTTATTAGATGCACATCGTTATCATTAGCTCAGCTCTGACTCCAGCAGTGACTGGTACATCTGAGACTTCCAGCGCGCTTGTCGTAGTTCAGCCAGATATGCACGTAAGCTGGAAGCCAGCACGCTTGCTCGGGCAGCGCGCATGCGAGCCGTCCAGCCTGTCCAGTCTTTGAATCTAATGTTAGCGGCGACCAGTTTATTTCCAGAAGAGCGCCTGAGTCCCGTTCCGGCTCCAACTCGTCTATTAATAGATCCCAAACTCTGGACGTGATTTACTGACGGCACGTACGCTATGAAAAACAGAGAAATGGACAACAAACGGAAAGCCGTTCATAACTCTTGGAGAAATCTTAAACTTCCAGTACCCAACATCAACTGCTTCTCTTTACAGTAGATTCATGCACCCCTGCTTTGTCCTAATCTTTTCTTCATCGTATTGTTGTAATAAGAGGCGATTAGTAAGTATCCGTTTGAGGGCGTTGTTGCAGCCCATATACAGGGTGTTCAAAAAAAGTGTCGAATACTTTGAGAGGTGGTAGTACTCATCGAAACTGGAAGAATAAGCCCAATAAACATGGGTCCGGAAATTCATACTGTCTGAGATATGTCCAATAAACAAGGCTCTGGTAATGCATACTTTCTGCGATAAACAAATGTTTACAGAAGGTGTTCAACGCGGCGCCCATTCATGACAGAGCACCCCTCTCCACAGGCGTAAGGAATGACGCACCTTTTGAAGTATAGCCAGTTTCTTTTGTTGTACCTACTGGCACGTATTGAAGACGCAATCCTGTAGCATCACCACATCACTGATTGGCCTGCCATAGACCAATTCCTTCAAGTGTCCCCATTACCAAAAGTCTGAGGGATTGAGGTCTGGGGAACGACCAGACCAAGGTGTGCCCCCTAGCCGCTCCCCCCCCCCTCCCCTCCCCAACACTCCCACACGGTCAGCGGTCCTGAAATGACTGGGTCAGATGTTCGCGCACATTGTGACGAAAGTGTGGTGGTACACTATCATGCATGAATCACATTTGTATTCGTTGCTGCAGTGGCACAGCATCCAGCAAGGTAGGTAATACATTAACAAGAAAGTCCAAGTAATACGCCTCAGTTGACCTTTGTGGTAGCACGTATGGCCCTATTAATATGTCTCCAAGTCTGCCTGCCCATACGTCAATTGAGAATCGGTGTTGATGCCCTCTTTTCTGAATTGCTTGGGGATTTACGTCTACGCATACATGTTGGTTATGTAAATAACACCATCTCTTGTGAACCCTGTCTTGTCGGTAAATAAGATCTTGGATGTAAACAGTGTTTCTGTGCCACGTATCTGCCATGATAATCTTGCGGCCTTAGGGCCTGAGCGCGCTGTAGATGATATGGGTACAGCAGTTGTTCATGCACCCAGATAAGAGAGTGTGACACGCCTTCTACACTGGTCTCAGGGGTTTCTTCCACCGAACGTGGAATACGCTCCTCCATGTCAGGCGTGCGGACTATGCGAGGTCTTCCACTGTCAGTCTTCCGACATGCAAGAGTACCTGTGTCTCTCAGACGTTAGAAAAATCTGCCGAACAGCTCATCAGAGGGCACTCTGCACTGTGGATATTTTTCAGCGTAGAGGGCACTGGCTTGAAGGCTTCGTCTAATATTGTATCCGCCATCTCACTTATCGAGTAGTAGGCTTCTATTGCTGACAAGTGGTCGAAGAGAGAAAATGTAAATGCACTACATATTTGTACGTACAGACAGCGCAATAACAGTAAACACGCAAGTGAATCCACGTTTGGAAGAAGGTAAAATACCATGACATGTACCCAGGGTTGACGATACTGTACAATAACGCACACAAACATGACGAAAACTAACGTAGCCTACAACACGATTCGAACCACACAACTGACTGCAGACCACCTAACGGTAGGTAGAGTATTGTAAGTAAGACATCATGATACAGCCGACACATTTGAGGGACCGCAAATGAAACGACTGCGCTAATATCCGCAACAAAGCATCGCGTTGCCCTTACACGTTTTTATCGCGGAAAGCAGCACGGAGTGGCCGCGCGGTTTGAGGTGCCATGTCACGGATTGTAAGGCTCCTCCCGCCGGAGGTTCAAGTCCTTCCTCGGGCATGGATGCGTGTATTGTTCTTAGCATAAGTCAGTTTAAGTTGGTTTAAGTAGTGTGCAGGTCTAGGGACCGATGGCCTTAGGAATCCACACACACATTTTTTATCTCGGAAAGTGTACGTTTCTAGGCCCATGTTGGAGTACTACCACCTCTCAAAGTATTCGACACTTCTTTTTTTAAGACCTTGTACAACGTAGCGCGACTCCGATGCGGATATATAGGCACCGACCTGCAGACAAGGGATTAGTGTGGTATTCTTGACTTTCCGACGCGCGTGAGGTAAACGTGGAAACGTGGACTATGGCGGCGTTATTATCGAATACATCCAAACTGGATCGACAGGCTGTTCTTGTTTCCTTGTCTGCCGAAGGATAAACACCAGTAGACATCCATCGGAGAGTGACGAATGTGTATGTGGCAGCACGTTTGTCAAAAATCGCAGTAGTGGAATGGTACGACAAGGGGTGCTGCAGCTTGATGTTAACACACGTCTTCATATCACAAACGTGGTAACGCTGAAGTTTCGCCAACTCGACTGGGAGACACTCGAGCTCCAACCCCATGAGATTAACACACTTTCGGTTCCTTAAAGAACGCCTTGAAGAGTTGACGATTTCTGTCGGACGCAGATGTGCAGCAAGCAACTGTTGACTTCTTCTTACATTAGGATTCGGTGTTTGTTTTACCAAACACGTATCTCCAACCTGGTATGTCGGTGGGATGATTGTGTTAGTGCTCACGGCAGTTTCGCCAGACTTCATACCGATTCTGGACTGGCCCTCGAAAGGAAACTATTGAAGCGTTCTTTATGTTTGTCCGACCCCAAAATTTCTCCCATCTATTATTCCATACTGAATCGTGTGGCATCTTTCGGGAAACATTTTTATATATTTCATTCTTCATCCATTTTTTTCTAGCAGCCTACTTTTTTCCAGTATCTTCTCATTCCCATCCGTCCACTAACTTTTTAACATCTTTCTGTAGCACCACATTGCCAATTCTTCCAGTTTCTCTTCGCCAGTTCCCAAGTGGTCCGTATTTTACTTCTGTACAACGATTTTCCTCATTTCTTTGTCAGGAATTTGCTTTTTCCCCCTCCACAAAGCTACTTGCGACATATACACACCAACACAAGTTTTGCACCACACCTCTGTTTCGAAAACAAAAACTGGCTCTGAGGCATGCGTATGTATCCACTTGCAATGTATCCAGATCACCAAATCAAAAAAGAACTTTTGTGTAACGACAAAATCTCTGTTTCCCACGGGAGGTTTTTCATAGCACTGCTAAACAACGTGGTGGAGCGCTCCCTTGCTCGGATGCAGACCTGAATCCGTCGTGGCATATTATCGATGAGATTATCAAGCCATCCGTGATCCAAGCTGTCTCACTCTTTAATGGCGATTCTGCGTTAAGTCAGAGTACGTGGTCGTTGCCTACGTCAGAAGAACAGCTCGTTTCAATCGATCCCACTCATGTTCGGCTGGGTTCATGTCCGGAATACAGGCGGGTCATTCTATTCTGGTGATTGTATCACGCTGAAGGAATGTGTTCACGAGAACGGCACGATGAGCACGCCAGTTATCATCTACCAAGATAAAACTGTCCCCAAAATGTTTTCGATACAGTCTCACTATTGATTGCAGTGAGACTGCCGTCAACAGCCACGAGAGGTGTGTAGTGGCCCCATTTAATGACAATCCAGAACATCACTCCACCACCACCTTGTTGCACATGTGGAACACAGTGTTAGAGGCATTCGATATTACCCGGTTGTCTCCAACCATGTCGTCTGCAATTATCAGGATACAAAAAACACCCGTCGCCAATCCTGGGGCGCCCATACTGCATGATTTGGTTCAAATGGCTCCCAAGCACTATGGGACTTAACATCTGAGGACATCAGTCGCCTAGACTTAGAACTACTTAAATCTAACTAACCATCCATGCCCGAGGCAGGATTCGAAACTGCAACCGTAGCAGCAGCGCGGTTCCGGTCTGAAGCGCCTAGAACCGCTCGGCCACAGCGGCCGGCCTGCATGATTTCTAACCCATCTGTACCCGAATTTTGATGCTGGCCACGGCCGTCGGTAAAGAAGATTCGCATCATATAGTCGTCTCGTAACAGTTTGATGCGATACACGACTTCTGTAGCCTCTTCGAACGCTGAACTCGGTTCTGGAGCACTCACCCAACAGTAGTTACTTTGATTTATAGATCATCCTGTGCGCTTGTGAAGGTGGCCGGCCTGTGCGGTGTAAATCCGCAACACTACCTGTCAACTGGAACCGATTCCATGTCCGCCCATCATTCTGTCGTCGGTGTCACATCGAGCAACTTTCCTGTTTGACAAGCGCGTAAGGTGATGATGCAGACCTGATCATTGTCCTTCATGGCATGATGGATGTTCACTCTATTGTTTCACAGACGCCTCTAATGCGTCCCTACTGGTGCTTCACTTTCAGCTGAAATGTTGCTGCCCATTTGAGTGCGAGTGTGGCAATCTACTGGTATGTATCGCTGATGGCAACTGTGTGTATAGTAGTGGAAATCAGTATATAGTCAGGGTTCCACGAAGATAATACTGCAAAAACATGTATCGAATTTACTGTGAAAGTAGTAGAAACAGGATGACAAATCTAAACATTCTGCACGGTGTCTGTTTGTTCTATATCGTATCTCCCTACCACTTTCGCGTAACGACGCTCTGAGCATGTTTTTTAGGGAATTGACTAGTTTGAACCTGGGACCTGTTGCTGGTAAGGAGACGCCAGACCACACATGACATGTAGAATTCAGAAGAGTTCAGTGAGACTAGCGATGATATAACCAAATACTTAATGAATTCAGCGTCAGCTCCACTGCACTCCCTGTAAAAGAATCTTAATACTAACTAAATTTAGTGTAAGGGGTTCAAGGCTTTCCTATTTTTAGTTAGCTGGTAAAATAACGTCGAAAAAGCAGTTAAGTTTACCACTGGAAATTTTATTCTACTCACAAAACATTGTTTATAAATTGCACTATTGATAAAAGGAAATGTTTTAATACAGGATCATAAAAACTAACTGCATTCAACAAAAATGTGAACGAATATTCCCTGAATGGGTTTCCAATTTCTACATTGGATCGAAGGATGACCTATGCCATATCACATCTATAATCTAGGGTTAAATTAAGTTTCACAAAAGAGAAAACTATCAAAATGGTCTACAGTGACCCTCAATTATCTTTAATTACTTATCTAACTTCTCGTAAATTACAGGGGCTGATGTGGCTTCTCAATAACTATATAACAGAAAAATCATCGCATTTCAGATTTTTACTTCAAGTGGCAAATGTGAACACCATTAGCTTTAATTGACGATCGACACTAGTATTACGTAAAGGGGATGTAACAGATGAGACTTCTGCAGTTCTGAGTGAAGCCTTACGCGCTCAAAAATGCGGTATCGCGTGTGTTCATTACCTTGTCGGTGTTCGTCAGGGGGTGGCGGCCGGCGCAGCTCCGTCCAGCTCGCCCTCTCGGAAGCAACTCTCTCCTAACTTCTCCTTACTACAATTTACCGAAGTTGGTTTAAAAAAACCTATCTGGCTGTGTTTTCATCTGACCAATCAGGGTCTCAATGTTAACCTTAAGCTCCGCCTACAAAAATTCTGTCATAACTTCTGAACCGTTTGCATTAGGTCGTTCAAACTGCACGGTTGACCGCAGGACATGATGAGAAATAATATTCACAGTATGGTTTTATTTAGCGACAAAACCTGCTTTCATTTCGCTGCGTTAGTCAATAAGCGAAACAGTGAATTTGGAGGACTGAGAATCCGTATTTCTTGGCCCTCAACGGATGACTTCGTGGTGTGCAATGTCCAGTCACGGAACAATCGGTGAGGAGACGGTGACTACCGAACGGTACGTGAAGATTTTGGAAGATTCTTTCTTCCCCATTATCCAAAGCGACCCTGATTTCGACAAGACGTAGTTCATGCCAGACGGAGCTCGACGTCATCGAACCAGGAGAGTGTTTGGTGTCCTGGTAGACTACTTTTGGGACTCCATTTTGGCATGGGCCTCGATTGGCCGCCATATTCTTCGGATCTGAACACATGCGACTCCTTTTTGTGGGGCTATATGAAATGCAAGATGTGCAGCAATAACCCCTAAAACCATTGCTGAGCTGAAAACGGCCATTCAGGTGCCTATCGACAGCATCGATGTTCCGACACTTCAGCGGGCCATGCAGAATTTCACTGTTCGTCTGCGCCACATCATCACCAATGATGGCAGGCTAAATCTGAATATTGAATTAACTATGTGAACGCCGTAGTTTGTAACTAATTTACGGTTTTTTTATATTGTTCAATAATTGTCTCCCTGTACATGTAAAACACTATCAATCATAATAGAACTACGCTTCTTACACAAGTAAAAAGATTAGACGTTTGCGTTACCTGGATGGAAATTGGCATGAAGACACTCGTTGCCCCGTTGTGTTATTGTGATGTTAGTACTTTATCCAACCACCGTTCTTTCTAATTACCTCAAAAATTCTCTTCGGCATTGATATTGTCATTGTTTGCAGTTCTTGCAGTGAAATTGACACTCATTCTTTTCGTATCGCTTTTTTCAGCTCACATACGGCCCAAATTGCCTTGCATTGTGATAAACACGCCTTGCAAGTATTCCACAAAGGTTTTTTCACGGGGTTCAAATTGTACTACGTGCAGGCCAGGGCAAGACACCGATACATTTATCTTCTAGAAGAACCATTCACCGATACATTATCTTGTTGATAAATTAGACTTTCGTCAAAAAAATGGCTCTGAGCACTATGGGACTCAACTGCTGAGGTCATTAGTCCCCTAGAACTTAGAACTAGTTAAACCTAACTAACCTAAGGACATCACAAACATCCATGCCCGAGGCAGGATTCGAACCTGCGACCGTAGCGGTCTTGCGGTTCCAGACTGCAGCGCCTTTAACCGCACGGCCACTTCAGCCGGCCGCACAAAAGTGCTGTAACCATTCTACGTCTAGACAATTTTCTACTTTGCCTATTTTTTCCGTTCTGTCCACATCGAACACCCAGTCTAACGAAATTATCAATCACTATGCTTGAACAGTTCATCTTCTTGGCAATTTGACGATTAGAGAGTCCCAGCTTCTTGTACGTACCGATTTTTTTGTTTTCTGCACGGTGTTGTCACAATTATTGTTTATGTACACAACATCCGCCCTCACTAATGGTTTTGTTTCCTGTCTGATGTAGATGAACGTGCGCACACCCTACACCCCACAGAGCCGACTGCCTTTTGTATCGAATTCCACCCTGTACCAGCTAAGTCAGTGCTGTCTTATTATATACCGTACTACTGATATCAAATGTGATACCATTTGTCGGTGTACTGGATTTCGCACTATTGCATATACGTTGTGCACAACTATTCCAACGAACAATGTTAATTTTCCTAAAAATATCCATGCCTTCATATTGATTTCCTCTACTGTATGTTTACAAACGACATCAGTAGTAACCTTCCAATCAGTACAGGAACAGTCACAATATCGACATTAATGTGACTGGACTATGTTCTTTCCATTGTTTACAAAGTTTTTTTCAGTTACTCACTTATCGTAACATAAATTTTAAATCCGTCACCAGTGTGTGTGTATAAGATTATTATATTACCGAAATTACTCGTTTGTAAATTCAGGCTGGAAGTGAAGCTACTGAAGCAAAGACTGTGCTTTCGAATTTTCGTAATCATATACTTTTTGAGATATTTGTGTTTCTAAAAAAATTGCAGAATACTGAAATGAAAATCCTTAAAAAATGTTTAGATGCCGGTCGATCCGAAGAAGGTGCGGTTTCTAATTATCCAGTACTGGTGAGGGCGCATTCATGTTTAATAAATGATGGGGAGAAATAAGTGTCTAGAAGTGATTGTTAACAGCTCCTCAGAAGATTGCACGTAGTGGCTTGTTCGTCAGCTCATTTATAATCAGAGCTGAAAAGGAGAACGACCTCATCCTCGGCGCCTTTCTGGACGGCGGGTTTTCTCATCACAGGAACATTCTAATTACCCCACCTCGACGAGCCGTTAAGGAAGTTCGAAAATTTGCTTACTCTCTAAATTAGACAGAAAACTGATCGTGACGTAGCTGCAAAATAAGCTCCAGGTGTAAGGAGCCTGTGGAGATCAAAGGGAAGACTCATCTGCGTTGGGGAGAATAACAGGGTCGCTTGGAAGGTGTAGGCTTAAACTCAGAAATATCGTTGGACAGGCAATCAATAGTATTTATGAGGTAGTGTAATAAGACACTCCATATATTTTCCGTCGTGGAACAGCGAAAAATACAGTATGTAACAAAAAGTTGTTGCCAAACTCGCAGGAAACAATCCTCACATGTAGAGAAATAAAATATGTTGTATGGACATTGGTCCGGAAACGCTTAATTTCTAAGTTAGATCTCAGTTCCTACAACTCTTCAACACATTAGTCATGAAAAACGCGCAGGAAAAGAAAGTGTCATCATAGTATGAATCACTGTCCTAAATGAAATATTCAAAATACTCTGCGTAAGCAAGGATACCTGCATCCACCCGTCTCCATATAGAATGTAATGCGCTGATGTATTCCGGGAGAACTGGGTATTGTGTCACCGCCTTCCACAATACGAACTTGAATACTCTGTACATGTCCTGTACTGGGATTCCGTAAGCAAGAGCTTTTAAATGCCCCCAGGAATAACTGTCCAGTGGATTTAGGTTTGGAGATCGAGCTCGAGGAAGCGATGGAATTGGTCCAGTTCTACGTATCCGTCACGGAATCTATTACATAGAAGCCTACGAACGTTTCCACTGACACGAAGAGAAACTCCGTTGTGCATTAAGTGCCGCTGATGTCTTGCAGCCCTCGTAAAGGCACGTGTTCCAGCACTCCAGGCACAGCATTCTCTAAGAAAGCATGGTAAGTTTCTCTTTTGAGCCTGTGTGGAAGAACATGAGGGCCTAAAAGTCACCAGCAATGCCAACTCAAACGTTGACATGATTGCAGTTTTGTGAAGGTTCTCGATAGCCCATAATAAGGAATGGGAGTGGACCAAAAATTGAACCTTTTGGGACTCTGTGATTTCTTCCTTGCCATTAAAATTTTGTTTCCTTTCAGCAACGTGTGAATTTTCAGCACATGTTTTCACGTTCTGATTGTTAAGTATGATTCAAACCAGTTGTGTTTCCCTTAACGTGATTATGAAGAGAATTAGGAAGAGATCTCGCCGGCCGGGGCGGTCGAGGGGTTCTAGGCGCTACGGTCTGGAACCGCGCGACCGCTACGGTTGCAGGTTCGAATCCTGCCTCGGGCATGGATGTGTGTGCTGTCCTTAGGTTAGCTAGGTTTAAGTAGTTCTAAGTTCTATGGGACCGATGACCTCAGAAGTTAAGTCCCATAATGCTCAGAGCTATTTGATCCATTTTTAGGAAAAGATCTCTATTATGGAAATAAAGTGTATCCAGATCCATGTCCATGTGTGAGGAACGTTATCTGCAAGTCTAGCCACATTCAACAGCCAAGATCGCATAAATATTTCTTTATTAAAACATCCGGTTTCGACAGACCTTGGTGTCATCTTATGTCTTATGTCTTAAAAATCTTTCTGTTCTTTTTTTTTTTTTTTTTTAACATATTCCATATTCCATTTTACGTTGGAACTCACTCCATGTTGTCATGTGTATAAAGATCAGCCCGTTATAAAAAGTTTGGCATAACTACAATATTTAAAAACTAAAAGCACCGTGTGCAAGTGACCACACTCACACTCACACTCGCACACACACACACACACACACACACACACACGTATGAAGGGCTTATTTCAATAGTGGTACAAGTCCATTACCTCCACTTTTCTGCCTATAATGCTTCTAAAATTAATGATCCAAACAATCAGAAAGAAAGGTTCATCTCTAGCAAAACGCCGTATACTTCAATATTTCTGGTATCTCAACTGCAGATTTTTCAGCGCTCATTTAACCTTAGGACTATGTATCTCAAAATGAAAAAAATGGATTTGTACCACTATTGAAATAAGCCCTTCATATATATCTCAGCCTTTTATGTCACAAGAACACAGTTGATAGGAGCGTATCTGTTTACGTAAGCTTAAACGGCGATTAAGGTACAAGTTCGTGGGCATTCACAGTGTCATTTTGAATACAATCACTTCGGGTCGAAACCAAACGCGTCATGAAGCACCCATTGCAAAAAAGATAGTGGTGTCTCAATAATCTATAAAATGAGTCGTGAGAGAGGCATTTGTACTGTGCCGTATAACAGCTAAAAATAAATGACAAACGAGTATGTGGTAATGGTGCAGCTGTTGGACAGCTGACTCGCATTGCGGAGAACGGCTACTCGAGTTACCAGCCGACCATGTGATTTAAGTTTTCTGAGTAACACAAACACCGGAGGGCTCCTTTAAAAAGAACGCCGCCGTTTCCCAACCCTCGCTACTCAACCGAGCCTGTGCTGTGTCTCTACTGACGACGTCAGTGGAACGTTAAACACTAATCTTCCTTCCTTCCTTCTTTCCTTCCAAGTTATATCTATACCATTTTTTTTTTAATTTTTTATTTCTTTCACCTGCCTCCGTAGCCGAGGTCACTAACGCAAGTCTCTTTACTGGCGCTCTACCCGGAGGTAAGCCGGCCCGAAAGCTGGTTGTGGAATGAAGATATTTTGACCACGAGTGAGGGCATGTTAATGGTGATCCATTTATTTGATTGTGGCGTTAAGCCCGGCGGTCCACTTGGTGCTAATGGAGAGGAGTAGGCTATGTGTCAGCATAGGATTTCATCCTCTTCCTTCTTTCATCATATACAACACAAACATGATAACATACTATATACATGCTCACCAATTAAAGTCACTACACTCGACATATACACTTACCACACAACTCTCTCACATTGAGAAGGAAAGATGACACTGTGCGAGAAGAAAGGAAAACCTCTTCAGTTAATCAGTTAAACCTCTCGCTCACGATCCTAGCTAACCATGCCATACGTCTTTTATCATCTTTAGGATTCCATGCCTAAATCTGTAAATCGCTTTCTTCGCCCTGCCTTTCTGTCCGACTGTTGAGAACCCGTTCTCTCAGAACTAGTGGACATATCAAGTCCAACTTTATGTCACACATTGAGGTCTATGGTCCCATGACGGAGTAAAAATTTTAAGCTACGAAGTCAGATCAATGAAAAGATGCAGCCATTAGTGTCACATATTTTGATACTCGAAAACTCACTCATCAAAACCTATAGAGTACTTCCCGTTGACCTACAATCTTGAAATTTGGCAAGATGCAAGGTTTCACAGTAGTAGTAATGGGAAAAACCCGAAATTGTTAATTTGTGATTGTATCATACGAAAAACTATTTCTTTTGTCATTTGTTATCCGACTTCAAACTTGAAATTAAAACATTCTCGGAAGTCTTGGAATGCTTGCGAACAATATCTTGCCAATGTCAGTGTCGATAACAGGAAAAAAACGTCAATATACTTGATTCCCGGAATGGATAAACTGTCTATATACATAATTAAATTTGTAAGGAACTCTCAGTGTGCGAGTCCTACTCGCAAGAGGCCATTTTTTTACAGTTATTAACATTCCAGCCGATGACTAGTCATTCTGAATGATCACTCAATATTGTTATGATAAATAGTCTCATAAAAAACTCCTGTCTAATGGACACTAGACAGTAGTTTTTAGAGACTATTTATCACAACAATATTGATGATAAATAGTCTCTTAAAAAGTACTGTCTAGTGGATACTAGACGGTAGTTTTTAGAGACTATCATAACAACATTGAGTGATTCTAAAGAAGAAAATAGGGGACATGGAAATGAAAAAAAAAATCATTAATCACAGTAAATGGCTCTCATTACATCCCTGAAAATCGGGATTGTGCTATTTGTATAGGTAAGGCGTAGCACGTGACTCAATGATAATTAAAATTGGAGCATTATTGTTAGACATTTTGCATTTTCGTTATGAGCAGGGCATGAAGTTTAAGACTTAATGCTACACAGTACTCAATGCTACCTGCTTTGAAGTTCATCCTGGCATTGTTATTGACAGAGAAGAGCAGTGAGCACATTACTACTAACAACAAAATGATGCAATTCTTCAGCTTCTCCCAACTTAATTTATGATGAAACAGCTCAAGGGTGAGTATACGGATGACAGTGTACAATGGGCGCAACATTTTGGCAGGCGACCACATTACTAATATTTGGTGCGCTGATGAATTTTATTTTTAATCTTTCATTCCACATCTGAGGAAGATGCTGGTCAATAGGAGATCGTAAAAGGTGGGTTGTAATTTATTCTGTTGTGCCAGAGATTATACAGGGTGCTTTTTTTTTAGTGTTTTAGAATTTTTAATTGTGGATAAATGTACAGGTGGGAGGACGATGCTGTTATTTAAGTTCACTTCATTCCAAATCTCGACATTCGCCTTGCGGTTGAGGGTAAAACCTCCTGGTCGAAAAAACATCAGGTAAGATTGGTCGATTGTTGTTCTTCATATTATCTCAGTCGTCTTGATATTGTGTCTTTTTGATCTTGAAATTTTGTTTACGTAGAGAACTTCTGTCCACTTCTGTAGAAAATGAAAACCTGAAAACATATTCGATGTAGAGAATTTTATCTCCTTCTGTATGAATTTATTAACGTACTGTTGCTCCCCATATCAGGCTACTAAATCATCACAAATCCTTGTAGGTGTTTTAAGTCTACCGACAATCTTACTGATTTCTTCGTAGTCCCGAGAACTCTGTTGGAGTGAATTCGATACTGTTTCGATAATAATATAGGGAGGGAATGCATATTTGAATTTCGGAAAATTAAACGTTATTGGATCGTGCTGCAAGAGTGATTTTGTAAGCCCTTTGGAAGGTTGTTTGTCGAGTCCGAATCTGGTGATTTCTTTTATTTTGACAAGCATTGTTTTGGTGATAGTAAAGGGAATTTGTTGGGAAATCATTGGGTAGATTTCCAGCTATTCGAAGCATCCTCCTGTCGGCGTATGTAAGAAGGGCAACTGGTTGATCCAATCCATGTGCACTGTATTTCATGAGACCTACTAAGTTAAGTTGGCTTTCAGCTTGTTTAACCTTCTCTGATGCGGTTTTCTGCCAGTTTAGAGGTTCATCTAGATGGATTTCAAGACACTTAACTTTCGGTCGTGGAGTAATTTATTGTCCCCAAAGCCGGATGTTGCGTTTGTGAGGATCCTGTAGCTGGCGACTGATAAGATTTCTATGCCTGAAGAGAATCAGTTGACTTTTGGGTCGATTCGGTCGGATTCTCCATTTACAAGCCAGGCTTCAAGTTTGCGGATGTAGCTGTTAGCTTGCTCATTGATTGCATTGGATCAGAGCATAGAGCTGCGTCTTCATTCCGCCACCTGGGTTTTGGGTTGCCAACACTATGTATCGTATATACATGGGGATATGACGGATTCTTAAGGAACTTGCTTTGAGTGTGAGGTAGGATAACTTTTGATCACCAACTCGTACTTACACTTTTCTATTTCCTATGAGGTAAATCGCGGAAGTTTTTAGCCTTCCCTCTTTTGTCCACCGTGATATGGTCTTCGATTTGTAAAGTCAGATCTTCGGTGGTGGTTTTGCTTATGATTCGTTTGAATTTATTCCAGAAACTAATGAGACTGCGTAGGTCAAGTCCTTCTGATTCACGTTACTATCTATTGGCTCTGAATTGTCGAATTTCGGATCTAACTTGGTTCTTGAGACGGTTCCATTTCGTTTCAGCCCTTCCTTTAGGTGCATTGTTAAAGACAGCTAATTGCATCGTTTGGGCAATTAGCTGATTATAGCAGTTGAGGCCTTCTATAGTATTAATGACTACTGTGTTGGGATTTTTGCTTATAAATTCTGAAGTTTTCTATATTTTGGTTTTTGGAATCAGTGAAAGTTTTCCTCTTCTGTGTGTCTTTTTGACTTGTATAATAGTCGTTGTTTTTATGATGGTAGATAGGTGATCGCTAGAAATTCTCTAACCTGTTCCCACCTCACTGCAGTGATTAGCGATTTGCGGTGCGCAAATAAGACCTACTAAGGAGGTTCGAGTGTGATTAATGAAAGTAGGTGAGTTATTTTCTAGATGGATCAGACTGTCGTTTAGAGCAGCAATCAGAAGGTAGCCGTTTTTGTTGTTGGTTTTATCGCTAAAAACACAGCCTCTGGAATTGAGATTTCCTGTGATGATTGCTGGGGGAAGTGAGGAGATATATTCAAAGAGATCTATTGGTAGATCCGCAGTGGGAGATAGATATAAAGTTACCAATAAAATTGGTTCGTGTATTTTCCTATTATTTTTCCGACAATAGCTTGATGGGGGTTCAGTTGTTTAGGTAAATCAAGTCTTATAGCGACCAGTTCTTTTGCATGAAAGATGGCGGTTCCTCCTTGTCAACCTCTTCCTGCTTTGGGTTTGTCTAGTCTGTGGCAGACATGCGCGACCGCTACGGTAGCAGGTTAGAATCCTGCCTCGGGCAAGTATGTGTGTGATGTCCTTAGGTTAGTTAGGTTTAAGTAGTTCTAAGTTTTAGTGGACTGATGACCTCAGATGTTAAGTCCCATAGTGCCCAGAGCCATTTGAACCATTTGTGGCAGACATAATCGAGAAGGCTTATGTCTTTGCCGAAACATTTTGCTTCGGCAATTCCAATAATCGTAATATCATGTTTTTCAAACAATTTTTCTGGGAGTTCCTTTTCAGAACAGAAACCATTTCCGTTGTGAAAGCATATAGCAGCGGTGTCTTTTCTGGACGTAAATGTGAAGAAAATTACCCAATATGTAGAATGTAGCAATACGTTACACTTGGACTGATGAATCTGATGTCATGGTAGTGTAAATGAGTATGTTGTCGCAGTCGTGCGTTATTTCCATATCTCGCCGGAGGAACTTTCTGAGAGCTGTTTTCATCGTTTCAGTAATGAGGGATCTACGTTCCAGGACAACGTTGCGTAGTGCAGAGGTGAATGCACGCAGAAAGTTTTCGGTTTGTGATCACTCCTCAGCTTAGGAGTTGGCACGGTGCTTTTGTCTCTTGCCCCTTACCTCCGACCCACCGCTCTGTTCGTGATCCGCACACAGTGGTAGATGCACGTCTACTACCTCCTTTCCACTTCCTACCGCTGACACGTCAATTTGTCCACGGTTCGCGACCATTTGCGCAGACTGGCGGCGTCTCTGTTTTTGTTCCTCCTGCCCCTGATGTCAGTTTGTTGTGGGCGATCTTCTTCCTCTTCTTAATCAGACTAAGTGCGGGTTCCCAGGCCTTACTGAGGATAGAGCCATCACTGCGATTGATCAGCATTTCCTTAACTCAAATCTGGATAGATTATTTGATGACACAGTTTCATGAGTTTAACTTCTATGATAGAGCGTGAGCACTGTCGTAATTCATTTCTGTAATTCTTAAAAGCAATGTTCCGCGATTGCTTACGTGTTAGGCTGCTGCAGTCTGGAGCGGTATTGGTTTCCACGGCAACAACATATATATGATGTACAACTTTGCTTCCGCCGTTTTTTCCCCAACATTTAAGGCTTTAATGAAACAAATTGGTTACACATGTGTCATTCAAAGCATTTTCCATCGCTGGCCTCTAATTTCTCCCATCTTTCGGGCAGTGTACGTATCCCGAGTCGGAAAAATTGTTCATCTTCTGAAGCGTTTCACGAATCGATCCAATTTGTGACTTCTTCATGAGATCGGAAGTGTTGGTCGGTCAGGCCTTGCCCCATTGATCTAAACAGGTGATGGTAAGAGGGAGCAATGTCTGGAGAAAACGGCGGGTGGGGTAGGACTTCCGATTTTAACGTTTCCAAGTACGTTTTGACCTCTTTTGCAACGTGGGGTCGAGCGTTGTCGTGCTGCAAAATCACTTTATCATGCCTCTCGCTATATTGCAGCGGCTTGTCTTTTAATGCTCTGCTCAAACGCATTAATTGCGTTCGATAACGAGCACCTGTGATTGTTTCACTTGGTTTCAACACCTCACAGTATACGACGCCGAGCTGGTCCCATCAAATGCAGAGCATGATCTTGGAGCCGTGAATATTCGGTTTGGTCATCGACTAGGAAGCATGGCCGGAATATCCCCAAGATTTTTTGCGTTTCGGGTTATAGTAATGAACACATTTTTCGTCCCCGGTCACAATGTGATGCAGAAATTCCTTCTGTTTTTGCCCCTGAAGCAACTGTTTATAAACACACAAACACCGTTCAACGTCTCTAGGTTTCAGCTCACGCGGCACCCAAGTTCCTTCTTTCTGAATCATGCCCATAGCCTTGAGACCTTTTTTGTAATGGCTTGCTGTGTCACTAAGCGTGCCAATTCCTCTTGAGTTTGACGCGAGTCTTCACTCAGCAATGTCTCCAGTTCTGTATCTTCGAAAGCATTCTCTCTTCCACCACTATGCCGATCTACGACGTTAAAATCACCGTTCTTGAAGAGTTGAAACCACTCACGACACGTTCTTTCACTAATAGCGTCCTTACCATACGTTCTTGAGAGCATTCGATGAGACTCAGACGCTGTTTTCTTCATATTGAAACAAAACAGTAACACCTCCCGCGAATGACGAGAATTATGCTCGTAAACTGACATTTTCAGTCACGAACAACTTTATGATGCAGACACAAATCTACTAATGTTTGAATGAGGTCATGTTGACCGAGGTCCAGGCTTACTACCTGGCGTCTGCGATCTGTTTCTTTCGACCGCTACTTACCGTTGTCGCCACCTATCGGCAAACGGCGGAAGCAAAGTTGTACACCCTGAGTATATATACAGGGTTATTACAAATGATTGAAGCGATTTCACAGCTCTACAATAACTTTATTATTTGAGATATTTTCACAATGCTTTGCACACACATACAAAAACTCGAAAAGTTTTTTTAGGCACTCACAAATGTTCGATATGTGCCCCTTTAGTGATTCGGTAGACATCAAGCCGATAATCAAGTTCCTCCCACACTCGGCGCAACATTTTGGTGAATTGCGAATTTGCTGCACGAATGCGTGAGGATTCTCTACCGCCCAGATTCGCACATTGTGTCTGTTCACTTCACCATTAAGAAAAAATGTTGCTTCATCACTGAAAACAAGTTTCGCACTGAACGCATCCTCTTCCATGAGCGGTTGCAACCGCGCCGAAAATTCAAAGCGTTTGACTTTGTCATCGGCTGTCAGGGTTTGTAGCAATTGTTATCGGTAAGTCTTCTGCTTTAGCCTTTTCCGTAAGATTTTCCAAACCGTCGGCTGTGGTACGTTTAGCTCCCTGCTTGCTTTATTCGTCGACTTCCGCAGGCTACGCTTGAAACTTGCCCGCACGCGTTCAACCGTTTCTTCGCTCACTGCAGGCCGACCCGTTGATTTCCCCTTACAGAGGCATCCAGAAGCTTTAAACTGCGCATACCATCGCCGAATGGAGTTAGCAGTTGGTGGATCTTTGTTGAACTTCGTCCTGAAGTGTCGTTGCACTGTTATGACTGACTGATGTGAGTGCATTTCAAGCACGACATACGCTTTCTCGGCTCCTGTCGCCATTTTGTCTCACTGCGCTCTCGAGCGCTCTGGCCGCAGAAACCTGAAGTGCGGCTTCAGCCGAACAAAACTTTATGAGTTTTTCTACGTATCTGTAGTGTGTCGTGACCATATGTCAATGAATGGAGCTACAGTGAATTTATGAAATCGCTTCAATCATTTGTAATAGCCCTGTATAATGGGTTTGTGTGTATATACTGACGGAAAAAAATCTCAGCACCAAGAAGGAGTTGTGCGACATAAACGAAAGTTGGTAGGGGTGTTTCTACATCTGAATTATGACGGTAGGCACAGGCTCTACGTGGGCTACCGCTTCATCTTTCTCTTTGCCTTTAAAGAAGACGAAAACATAAAAGTAAGAATTGCAAGAGTTTTATCACACTGGCCATCCTCCAAACCAGATGTGAGGAAACGCAGATCAGGAAATCATCCCACTGATGATGCCTTAGAACAAGAAAAAGGCGAAACGCGTCTGGAATAAATAAATTAAGTGGCAGCAGGAAAGGCAGTTTTATTTACAGAACAAGTATCTTATGGTTAAGCTTTACTGTACTGTGTAATTCTTTCAACGCACAGTTTAGGGAATGTGTTTCCATTTCTTGATTACGGTTAACTTTTGGACACTAGTGTAAATAATAACGAAGACCATATTGGTACGAAACCATGAAGTGGAATAAAATATCTGTTTGTTACCCAAACCTGGAAACTGTAAGACGAAGTAATAATTTTGAGTTAGTTTTCAGTGGGATCTGTAAATGGATAGGTTGGGACGTCTGCCAAGTCGGTACCAAATATAAAGTAAAAATGCAATAAAAACTGCCAACAATTCAAGTAGACCCCAGCAGTCGATGAATTTAATTCCGTTTCCGACCTGATGTTTCGCCTACGTACAATCCATCTGTTATCTGGTAGACAATGGTATCCACTACGGCACAGGCAGGAAACCTATATGTCCGTTCAAGAAGTGGATTACATCCCGCTACATGCCTGAAATCTCGTCGATTATTCAGTACGCCGGAAAATATGAAGATTGACAGGCACTAACGATATTGTGCGGCATCCAATAAAGCCTGATACCCTCTGGCAGACGATGGAATATCCACTTTTAACATACAGGATGAACTAGAAACACTTGAAGAAGTCTTTCAGAGGTTTCTCAGGGTTGTTTTCCGAGATTTATGATATGAAACATTTGTATGCTTTTTACAATGTACTTAATTCGATTTGTTATCAAATTTATTTCTGTTCTTACATCGTGAACAACTCGTTTCAAATTAACTTACGATGCGCAATGTTGACAAAAAATGACGAACTACATCGTATGACACCTTCCTTCTATATTTTGCATAATCATTAGCATATTTATATATTTGATATGGGTATCAGTCTCCTCTGATGCGATGCGCAATGTTGACAAAAAATGACGAACTACATCGTATGACACCTTCCTTCTATATTTTGCATAATCATTAGCATATTTATATATTTGATATGGGTATCAGTCTCCTCTTGTACCATTTTTTTCTCCTTTGCATGCTAAAGGAACTCAAACGTCTTCTCCATGATGTATTTTTCTACGCTGACTTTTGTCTGTCGCTACAGACGTACTCCTTACTGTCCGTGGAGGGTGTGGAGTGGAATGTACAATATTATCCTTTGCATAAATCAACAATCTTCTCAGAGAATGGGAGTGTTGTCAATGCTGAGAGTAGTGACAGAATAACATTTAACCATCTCTCGCGGCTAAATGCGAGACCAACGAAGACAGGAAGGAAATACTGTTCTGAATTTGTCTCGTAAAGTGTGCTAGCAGCAGATGCCTGCCAAAATCGTATCACATTCACAGTCTGTGGCTGGGTGAGTGAATTCATACGCCGCCGTTGGGAAAGGGTAATACTAATTACAATAGGACCATGCCTTGTAAACTAGCTATATATTTCTCTTGAATATTAGTTACGTGAAGGATGTTGTACAAATGGCACCACAGATAACTCACCGATAAAGTGTGCGCTGGTGGAGTACAGACAACGTATCGAGGATGAAAGAACATAATTCCACACAATACCAAGCAGATACATCTTTATGATTCAATTGAAAAGTTACTTGCAATTAGAACTTAGAATGTCATTCTTAATGGAAAGAAATTTTCGGAAATAAAAGCGACTTCGGGAGTATCCCAAGGGAATGTTATAGGATTATTACCGTTCACACTATATATAAGCGACTTAGTAGATAACATCGGGAGCTGCGGGAGGCTATTCGCGGATGATGCAGTAGTATACAGACAATTCTCTAAGGAAGAAAATTGTAGGGAAAAGTAGGAAGACCTGTGGACGATCGACGCTTGATGCAGGGCCGGGTATTTGATGCTCAGCATAATTAAATGTTACGTATTACACATAAAGAGGCAGAAATAACCTTCAATGCATGAGTATACTATTGCCGAACAGTGAATTGAAGCAGACACATTCATTATCTGGCAGTAGGCGAAAGAAGCGTAGGGCAGATGCACATAATTAAACGCCTATGTCGTTGACTCCTATCTGTTGTAGAATTATGAAATATGTTCTGCGCTCACGTATTGTGATGTTTGTGGAGAACGAAAATTTCCTCTGTAAAGATCAACACGGACTTCGCAAACAGATATCTTGCGAAACTCAGCTCGCTCTGTTTCTCCATGAGATCCAAGCCGCTGTAGACAACGGCGCCCAGGTTGAGGCCGTGTTCCTCGATTTCAGGAAGGCTTTTCACACAGTCCCACACTACCGTTTAGTGAGAAAAATGCAAATTTATCAAGTATCGGACCACATTTGCGACTGGGTACAAGGCTTTCTTACAGATAAGACTCAACGCGTCACTCTTAACGGAACAAAATCGACAGACGTAAAGGCGTTTTCCAGAGTATCCACAGTACGATAGGAACTTTACTGTTTGCAACGTATATAAATCATATAGTAAAAAGCGACGGCAGATCTTTAAGTCTGTTCGCAGATCATATAGTTTTCTACAAGTAAGTAACAACGCTAGAAGACAGTGCAGAATGACCTGCAGAGGATTGATGAACGGTTAACCCTGAACGTAAACAAATGTAACGTATAGAGCATAGATAGGAATAGAATTTCACTGCAGTACAACTACACTATTGATGAAAAATTGCTGGGAACGGTATCTGATGTGTTGGCAGAAGAGCCAACACCGTGTTGCTAGAGGAAGCCGAAATGCACGCGTTTAAGCTCACGCAGACTGGCATGAGGTCTGGAACAAGGTAAAGTAATTATAGTAGCCAAAAATAGTACATAGCTTCTGGAATACTTAACTTTAATCCATAATTGGAGAACATCACTCTTCATGATACATTAATTGCAATCTCAATATAAACTGGTAATGGCACCTTGCTAGGTCGTAGCAAATGACGTAGTTGAAGGCTATGCTAACTATCGTCTCGGCAAATGAGAGCGTATTTGTCAGTGGTCCATCTCTGGCAAAGTCTGCTGTACAACTGGGGCGAGTGATAGGACGTCTCTCTAGACCTGCCGTGTGGCGGCGCTCGGTCTGCAATCACTGACAGTGGCGACACGCGGGTTCGACGTATACTAATGGACCGCGACCGATTTAAAGGCTACCACCTAGCAAGTGTGGTGTCTGGCGGTGACACCACAGTATCTACCTAAAATATGTAGTCGTAACTATCCAGAGCGACCTTAACTAGAGCGACCGAGTAAAACAGATAGTAGCAGAAGCCAATGCTAGACTGAGATTCATAGGAAGAATCCTAGGGAAATGAAATTCATTCACAAACGAAGTGGGTTACAAGGCCCTGGTTCGACCGATTCTTGAGTACTGTTCATCAGTCTTGGATGCTTACCGGGTAGGACCTACAGAAGAGAGAGAGAGAGAGAGAGAGAGAGAGAGAGAGAGAGAGAGAACATCCAGCGAAGAGAGGCGCGTTTCGTTACGGAATCTTTTAGTCACCGCGAGAGCATTACAGAGATGCTCAAACGCACTTCAGTGGCAGACGCTACAAGAGAGGCGTTGTGAATCATTGTGAGATTTACTATGGAAATTTCGATAGAGCACTTTCTGGGAAGAGTCGCTTAGCATATTACTTCCTCCCACATACATCTCGCGAAATGACCACGACAAAAAATTCGAGAAATTAAAGCTAATACAGAGGCCAATCGATAATTATTCTTCCCACGAGCCATTCGCGAATAGAACACGAAGGGTGGGGAATCAGTCTGTGGTATAATAAGTACAATCCGTCATACACCGTTAGGTGGCTTTCAGAGCATGATGTAGCGATTGAAGGTATCTAAAACCTGTCGTAGGTAGGACACATGCGAGATTGAGATTGATTGGAAGGCTCTGCAGGAAGTGTTGTCCAACCACAAAACCTTTGATCGACCGATACTTGAGTATTACTCGTCTGTCAAAGACCTAAACACATGGGGCTAATGAGACAGATAAATCTATAGAAGAATAGCGGATTTCAACACAGATTCGTTTAGAAATCGTTACAGATATGCTCACCAGGCGTCACTGACAGATGGTACAAAAGAAGCGTTTTGCATCACTGTGTAGTTTACTATTAAAATTCCGAGAGCGTATGTTGCTAGAAGAGTCTACCATTACATTGCGCCGGCCGGAGTGGCCGAGTGGTTCTAGTCGCTACAGTCTGGAACCGCGCGACCGCTACGGTCGCAGGTTCGAATTCTGCCTCGGGCATGGATGTGTATGATGTCCTTAAGTTAGTTAGGTTTAAGTAGTTCTCAGTTCTAGGGGACTGATGACCTCAGAAGATAAGTCCCATAGTGCTCAGAGCCATTTGAATCGTTACATTGCTTGCTCCTACGTATATCTCATGAAGAGGCCATGAAGACATATTTAGAGGGATTAGAGCTTGCAGGAGGCTTACCACTAATTGTTCTTTCTGCGACTGGAACAGGAAAGGAGCGAAATGCCAGTGGTCCACAAATTACCTTGCAGCACACTCCGTATGTTGCCTTGCGATTTATAGATGTAGGTGTGTACTGTATGTTGAGACACAAACGGATTTCTCGGCAATAATCTAAACTTTCTGAAAGAATCTAAATAATTATGTGCGCTGATTCGTAACACTGGTTGAGGAGTGTTCATATCACTTTCTTTGCAGCCGCGCGGGATTAGCCGAGCGGTCTTAGGCGCTGCAGTCATGGACTGTGCGGCTGGTCCCAGCGGAGGTTCAAGTTCTCCCTCGGGCATGGGTGTGTGTGTTTGTCCTTAGGATAATTTAGGTTAAGTAGTGTGTATACTTAGGGACTGATGACCTTAGCAGGGTCAATTCCCATAAGATTTCACACACATTTGAGCATTTGAACAACTGAACTTTCTTTGCACTCGTCCTGTAATGAAGTAATAGATCTTCCAACAGTAAGTCACTTAGTAGTCCATACGTCTTATCAACGTACAAATTAGCATGCAGTAGTGTTGCTGCATTATCTTCATCTGCCTTCAGTACCAGTATGTCAGGATGCTCTCGAAGAATTTGTAGTGCAGCCCTTTCTGGGGAGGTTAAGTTACTGCATTGAGGTAGAGCTTTCATAAGAGCACAGTAAGTTTACCAACTTATTTTTTCTGCACCATCAATAGGAAAGTGTACGGCTGCTGTTACCATAGCACTTGCTGAAAAAACTTGCGGTTATGCACATATACAAATGGCGACAAAATGGCGTACATAAGGTATAAAAGAGCAGTTCGTTGGCGGAGCTGTCATTTGTACTCGGGTGATTCGTTTGGAAAGGTTTGCGACGTGATTGAGGCCGTCCTGCGAGAATTAACAACTTTTAACGCTGAATGGTAGTTGGAGGTAGTCGCATGGGATATTCCATTGCGGAAATCGTTAGGGAATTCAATACTCCGTGATCCAGTGTCAAGAGTTCAAGAGTTTGCCGACATAATAAACTGCAGGCATCACCTCTCACCATGGACAATGCAGTGACCAAAGCCTTCACTTATCGACCTAGAGCAGCAGTGCCTGCGTAGAATTGCCACTATTAACAGACAAGCAACATCGCGTTAAGTAACTCCAGAAATCAAAGTATGACGTGCGACGAACGAATGCGTTAGGACAGTGCGGCGACATTTGGCGTTAATGGAATGTGGCAACAGACGACCGACGCGAGTGCTTCTGTTAACAGCACGATATCGCCTGCACTGCCTCTCCTGGGCTCGTGACCATATCGGTTGGACCCCAGCCAACTGGAAAATTGTGGTCTGGTCAGATGAGCTCTGATTTCAGTTGGTAAGAGCTGATGGTAGCGTTCGACTGAGTCGCAGACCTCACGAAACTATGGACCCAGGATGCCAACAAGGCACTGTGCAATGTGGTGATGGCGCCATGATTGTTTTGGCGGTGGCTACATGAAATTGACTGCGTCCTCTGGTCCAACTGAACCTACCACTGACTGTAATTGGTTATGTTCGGCGATCTGGGCATCATTTGCAGCCATTCATTGACTTAATGTTCTCAAACATGGATGGAATTCTTATGAATGACAATACGCCATGTCACAGGGCCACAATTGTTGGCGATTGGTTTGCAGGACATTCTTGACAATTCGATCGAATGATTTGACCACCCAGATCGCCAGATATGAATTCCATTGAACATTCATGGGACATAATGAAGAGGTCAGTTCGTGAATAAAATCCTGTCGACACTTTCGCAGTTATGGACGGTTGTAGGGGCGGAATGGCTAAATATTTCTTCAGGGGACTTCCAGCGACTTGTTGGTTCCGTGTTGCTGCACTACGCCGGGCGCAAAGAGATCTGGAACGATATTAGGGGGTATTCCATGATTCTAGTCACCTCAGTAGCATTGCCCGACGTTTCATTGTCAAATTCAGGGAGAAAAATTTGGACCATGCGAAGCTGCCTGTATCAGGTAATGGACTCAATTTTTGTACCTAGACCTAGAGCATCGTGTTAAATAAATTTGGTGAGTGTTCTTGAAGTAGCCGTGCAACGTCTACCTTTGTCGTATGACTTACTAAAAGATTCCACCTGTTGGAAGATCGATTGCGATCCTACAGGAAATGTGTAATGTAAGCCCTGCACATGGCATCCAAAATGGCCGACTTGTCAGCGACGTTCCAACAACTCCAGAGGACATGCAGGAACGTATCGTGTTTGCCTGTAATTCTCTTCAGCAGGCAACACTGAAAGCAGTAAATAATTCTTTCATTCAACGAGTGCACCAGTGCATCGGTGTCCAGCGTCACCACTTTGAGCACCTTTGAATATTCTACTCCTGGGCAATGGTGCAGGAGAGTCAAAGTCTATTTTGTGTTATATTTTTACTTGGTTTTCATTTGTTTTCTGACTGCTTCAGCAAGTGGACCTGTTTATGATTCCGGGCTCAAAGTCAATGTTGTGTTATGTAATTAATAAACTTCTTTCTCTTGATTGTAGACTATTATGCTAATGAAATCAGAAAATGTGGTTTTCATTTGTGGAATAACCTTGTTTATAACTTTCAAAAGTAGCTTTACGTTCTCATGGTAGCGGCAGAGACACACGTTGTGTGATGAATCCTGTAAGGTGCTCACAAACTTCGATCTCAATGCACAGAGCTTGGACAGTTTTATTGGCATGTCAGGGAATTCCTCTTGATATATAGCGTGAGCTTCTTTCAAGGTCAAGATCATGTACGTCTTCTAGACTTTGGTTTTTCCATCTTCCTTACCCTTCATTATCACATAATCTTTCATTCCAGGAGTTTGCCATTTAATGTCATCTCGAACATAAAAAGTAGCAACAGTTTCTTCTGTGCCTGGATCTAGGCGTTGTATATGAATTTTCACCTGTTGTTCGCTTATTAAAACTCCATGAGCAGAAGGTAATTTCAAGACAACTTTCTTGGACTTTTAGGTAAACAAGTTTCCACGTGTTTAACTGCTTTCCTTGATGTAGCGGGAGATTTATATGGGCTATTGGTGAGGATGACGCATGCATCTCCTCCATTGCCTTCACTGCTGGCTCTAACTTTAATTCTGAATTTTCTTTGATTAAGTTTCTCTTTTTCTCTTTGCTTCTTAAGTTGAGCAGCACTTAAACTTTGCTGTTTCAGCCTTTTCCTTCCCCTGTCCTTCCCCTTAATATCATCACTTAACCCTTTCTCCTTGAGTCGTTACCGGTACTCTCTAATTTTATCAGCTGATGTGAGAGGCATAATAACAGCTGTAAAAATGAAATACCTTGTTTGAGAACTATTGTGGCAACGTGTAATTGCTAGAAATAAGCCAATATCTATTTTAAATAAAAAATTGTATTCGATATAGTGATATTCTAACAACACAATACATAAAAATGTCTCTATTATTTAAGCATAATACATAGTGACCTTCAAAGATAATCAACATTCTGTTGCAGTACACAGGAAGTCAGTAACTTCTTTTTCTATAGGCAGTATTGAGGTTTCCTTATAATTTGGCATTGCTATTGCTTCCCAGAGAAAGCATAAGTGATGGAAGAAGAAACATTCTTTATCAAAATAATTAATTCCATTCTACATGCAGTAATTTATTGGTTTCATTATAGTCTTTACTAAAGAAACTTATTGAACTCACCTCTTAGTAATTACTCTTCAGACTCAATGACTGTAAGTTTCTTCACTCTGAAAATTATATTCTTGGTTTGTGGGGCTTCCTCATTTTCCCTCCAATTTTTACTAACAGCATAGCCAACATACAAAACTACAGTATACCCAGCATATAAATGTATTTGCCGTACAACATATTAAGGAATGTCAGTCAAATTCAGTTGCAAAATTATTGTTATTCCGTTACACCATTTATGTCATTCCATTATCTCATGTGTGTCATTCTGTTACTATTACAAAATATTGTTTATAATGAATATTTTTTTCTCTGATGTGAGACTTATCTATCTCATAAATCTGTATTTGCAGGCCTATTTTCAGGATTCTATAAAATAGCGTTGACCCTGAAAAACAAATTTCAGGCTTTTTTCGGTATTGGAATGACAGGAGATAGTAATAAAAAATAATACAGCCTTTACTTTTTAATTTAGTCCTAGAATATATTGTACGAATGGCAGCAGATAATTCAGAGGGTGTGGGGTTAAATGGAAAATTGAGATACTAGGGTATGCAGATGATCTAAACATCATTAGCGATAGGAAAGAATCTGTAACAGCAAATGCGAATGCGTTAATCAAGACTAGTGAAGATTTAGGTCTAAGTATAAGTGAAGACAAAACTAAATACCTGGTTACTACTAGAATGCCAACAACAGTAGATCAGGAAATGTTAATAGTTGGAGACATGGAATTTGAAAACTGAACACATTTAAGTATCTAGGAGTCGACATTACTTCGAGAAACTAGATTGAATCCGAACTGAAGAAGAGATTACGGACGGGAAATGCGTGCTATTTCTCACTTTCATCACGGATATTGTCTAGGAATTTAAAGATTAGAATATACAAAACTATTATTCTACCAGTTATGCTGTATGGGTGTGAGACTTGGTATCTTGTGCAAAATGAAAAGCCTTTTCGAGTATTTGAAAACAAAATTTTGAGGAAAATTTTCGGAGCAAAAAGGGATGACATTAGCGGAGAGTGGCGAAAACTGCATAATGAAGAGGTTCACGAACTCTATTCAAGCCATGACATAATCAGTATTATTAAATCACGTAGGCTGCGATGGGCGGGTCACGTAGCTCGAATGGATGAGAGCAGGGCAGCGCGCAGAGTACTGGTAGGGCACTTAGAGGGAAAACGTCCTGTGGGAGGACAATGTGAAGGCTGATTTGAGGAGCCTAGGCATTGAAGGTGAATGGAAGGAAATAGCCCAAGAGAGGGACAGATGGCGAAAATACGTTGCTGCGGTAATGGACTCTCGAGTCCGGTATGATCAGTGAGTGAGTGAGTGTGGGTACTTTACTAATTAAATAAAATCAATATAATCTATCAAAATGGGCTAGCCTAAGATACTTCCTAAGTTTTTCAGATATAGTATGTTAATAAATTACTTTACAATGCATCATTGTAGTACTTTTGAAAATTAATTTCTTAGTGGGTCTAAAAGCAGAAATTTTAGACAAGCTATAAAGCCATTTATTCAGTTTCAGCACTTGTTAACATGAAAATGAAGCTTCAAATTTAAAAAAATTTGTGTTTCAGCTAACAGAACTGATAATCAGATTTGTAATAAGAATATTTTTAATTTTTAAGGTTTGTGTCCATGTTCTCATGGAACAGCCCCCATATTACTCCGGAAGTATTAGTGCACACAACAATTGAGATGATTTAGTATATTTGTATCAATAACAACGTCAAGTCAGTCACAGCTACAATACTGACGTAAACGCCTTCATGGAAGTTGTTCATAAAGAGCGCATACTGTCCTGCTCTAGCATATATCATAATGCCCACGCGTCTCGCCGAACTTCTGTCGCACTCATTCTTTTCGATAGTGGACAGTTGACCAAAAGAATCGCGACACCTCTACATGTTGCGGAACTGACTATTAGATGGCGATCTTGCCACTGTAAAATGAGAAAAGGAATATTGCGTTGCTAGTGGAGACTGAGTAACAACAAAATGTGTCGGTCAGAAGAGGTCGGTGACTACAAACGTGGACTAGTCATTAGATGTCAGCTGAGTAACATCCAAGAGACATTTAAACCGTTCTAAAGTTGCCCAAGTCAACTGTTGGTGACGTGATTGTGAAGTGGAAATGCGAAGAAACGACCGCAGCTAAACCGAGACCAGCCAGACCTCACTCATGTACTGACGAACAGGGACCGTGGAGTACAGCGGAGGGTGGTTCTACTCCAAGATGCTACTCCAGGGGGGTGTAAAAATGAATGTGCCCAACGGAAAATACTGAACGCGAAAATGAAGATTTGGCCCTGTCCGACTATCCATGAAGCAGATCTTAGGCTCTCTTAATGGTGATATTATCTCCGCCTTCTTGCTCTTTAAGATACAAATTACAACATAAACATAAATGAATGATTAAGGGAACTAGTAACTACAAAATGATAAATGTTGTTTCCGCTTATACAGGGTGAGGCAGAAAGGATGAACGGTTTTCAAATGAACAATGCATCGTCAGGAGTGCTTCAAAAAATTTTTAATTTCAGAATAACATAATGTTGCCATTTAACAAAATTAATGCTTGAAAACGTCATCTCCCTGGTGACGGCCGTTTTCAGCGATGCACTTCTCAAGGCGTTCTCGGAAGTTGGCTTCAGCTCTCTGCAGCATGCCTCTGCCTATCTGGACTATTTCCAAAAGAACAGCTTCCTTCAATTCTTGAAGTGTACGTGGTTTATGCATGTATACGCGTGATTTGAGGTCACCCCACAAAAATTGGTCACAGATGAATAGGTCAGAGGAACGAGGAGGCCAATGAATGTACCCGAACCGGGAAATAACTCCACCATGAAAAACAGTCTTAATTGCTTCATAGTCAATCATACCGTGTGAACTGTAGCTCCATCCTACTGAAACCACACTCGCCATATAGGAATACGTTTTCTTCTTAATTCAGGTAGAAAGAATTCAGTGGTCACCTCTCAATATTGTTCAGAAGTTGTAAGAAGTCATGGTCTCCTGACCTTCGTTGCTTACATATTCCGCCCTCACAATCACATTCTGCACATCAAGACGCTTCATTCGAACCCAAACTCGATAAGATAAAGTCAATATTGTATGAATTCATGTAAACGATATGCAAATAACAAGTAACTCGCAAGTGCGCACCGGGGTTGAAATACTCGAGGCTGGCGTACACACACACATTCAAGACACAACGGTCACAAAAGCTTTTAGTTCAGGAGAGGCAAACTGCATGCCAGGAGGCCAGTCCCTTCAGAGGACGAGTCAACCTATCTACGTCGGCCAGCGACCGCCCGTAGAGCAGACAGTGTTTGCCTGAGTGAAAGGGAGAACGACCCCATGTTCGGCTTAAAAGCAAATTACGCTACATTGTGTGGGAGCGCCCAGCCTACGCATTCTTTACAAACATAGCACACAGTTTCAGAGGTTTTCACAGGGAGACAGCAAACGCCAAACGCCGATGCTACAGATCTCCAGATTGGTCGCCTTAAACGAAACGTCATTCTCCCGTTTTAGAAGAGCAATGCTGATTGGCAGACGATATTCCTGACGCCTTGAGCTGAAGGAGTACTGGAAGAGACCGAAAGATATACCCCTCCACGTCTGGCGTGGAGAGGGGCTGTTCCGTTGTCGCTCTTGGAGCGAGAACACTTAAGGAGAGAGCGTGTGCGCTCGTGCGTGTACTCAAAGAGCGAGGAACAAGTCTCTCCTCAGTACTTCACTGGGAGAGCACCTTGTCAAGAGTGAATCAGAGTGCTACTCTGTATTGAGTCCTTGTGATTAAGTGTTGTTCACTGTGTTGGCCGCCACACTTATTGTGCGGTGTGAATGGACAGAGTTATAGTTAAACTCCTGCGAGTGAATTTTTGAGTGGCATCGTGGTGGACTGGTTATCTGACCGGTGTACCACGCCAATAGCTAGATAGGGGCGAATAGGAGTCCTTGATTTCATCAAGGCATAGGGAGAATTTGATTGGTGAAGGTCAATCCAGATAGAACGAGAGTTATCTTATTTGTCAGCAGCGAGCGGCGCAGACAGCAGTCATCACATCTTATGGTATTGTGCGCTACAGCTCTTGCGAGCCCCACGTTTCCTCCACAACAGTACACTTCACTGCATTTCACACGCAACAGCCTCGACTGTACCTAGCAACATTCTAACGGATAATTATTCAAGTTGAGTAGGCGCGGCTCTCAGCTATTCTGCCAAGTCAATAACAATCTTAAACTTTGTATAGAAATTTCATTAGCGAATCCTATCCTTAAGAGGTAACTTCACATTCCGAAAAGAACCCAGAAGTAACTTGTTCAGTTCATAACTAAAAATGCCATTGTGATTTCTCAGAATTTTTGCAAAAAAATAATAGTTTTCGTTAGTTTCATGTTTTTCTTAGACTAGCTAGCACTACTCCAGTACCCAAGTATCCCACTAGTTAGAAAAGAAATTTTGTGAACTTTTGTGTCATTTCCTTACAGCGGACGACTCCAGAAGATATTTATTGCTGAAAGTTTTTCAGGCATTTCTCTTTAGAACGTTAGGAGCGTCTGTCTGACTTCTGTAGTAGTGTGAGGGTGGAAATTGCATCTTGCAGGAGCCACAGGGTAAAGGGTATATCTCAGATTAATTCGTTGCGCAGAAGAGAATGACAGAATAGCACCAACACGTTCACCACAGAAGGTTACAGTTACAGTGCTCCCGTTCTCGTCTTGGAAAAAGTATGGACCAATAACATCTGTACCTGTCGCAGCACACCAAACAGTCACCTTAGGACTATGTAACGGTTTCTCATGCAGTAGTTTTGGGTTTTCACTGGCCCACTAACGACAGTTCTGCAGATTTACCATTCCATTAAAATGGAAATGAGCTTCATCACTCATAAGCAAGTAATGTTGTCATTTTGCTCAAATATGGCTTCCATTTCTCGGGCAAAATTTAGCCGCTGTTCATAATCTCTTGGGTTTAATTTTTGCACAATGGCCATTTTGTAGAGATGAAATTTTAGGTTAGTGTGCAAAATACGCCTTACCGAGCGATTACTGAGGCGCAGCTCAGCTGAGTGTCTTCTGGCAGATCGACCAGGACTACAGAGTATAGCTTGCCGAACTGTTTCCACATTTTCTTTTGTCTGAACTGAGCGAGGAGCTCCTGGTGGTGTTTTGTTCATAACTGTTCCTCGTGTTCGAAATGATTTTACCCAACGTAAAATGGTGTTACGAGTGGAAACACTATCATGTCTAGCGAGACTAAAATGGCAACGAAACTCACACTGTACTGCAATGATAGACTCACTATTGCGCACAAAACTATTGTAGCTAAACACACGATGTTGCACAGTCCACGGCTCCATGACCTTGACTAAAGAAAATGGCAGGAGCTACCGATCACATTACCACATCACTCCGACCGCCTGAGCCTGAATACCAGCTGTTCTAAAAACGTGCGTCCTTTCTGCCTCACCCTGTACATTTATTGTATGTTAAAACCCCTTTTATATATTACAAATGTTCATATGTCAATGCCCAATGGACATAAAGAGATACAAATGAATTTCCTAACTAATATTACTGATCAATTGCCCAAATCTGCCCCTTTTTATGTCTACGTGATCTAATATAAATACTGCAAGATGACTGCCATCATCTACGTACCAAACACTAGAAGACACTACTTTCAAAGATGATCTACAGTGGTGTGCAAACTCAGTGGAAATAAAACTCACGTGGTCACAGCTATTTAGCTTTATAGTCCTAATAAACCGAAGCAATTAGTAATATCACCATATGTACTGCGTCCGGTGCCTCGGAGTGATGGTTCTCGTACACGTCTGCGACAAGGGAAGAACACCAGCCAGAAAATAAAAACCTCATTCAAAGTCTAGGACGTCATAAGGTGGTCCTTTGACTAGTATAATCTAATACTGTCTTCTCCTCTCTGTGTTCTACAGACAAGAAACGCGATCTTCCAGCCACAAGGATGGAATTCAGATAACGTCTCCACTTGAGTATAGACAGATGAAGTGCTCTCAACCACTGAACGCTGCGTGCTCAACGACGACTCCCTACCCAGAGACGAAGTCCAGGACCGCGTAAGTTCGCAATAGTACAGTGCCTAACCGTTGTAACTATAAAATCTGCAGAGAGCGAAGACAGCAAGTCCGTCTGTACCAACAAAAGCTGATACTGACAAGGGAACCTCCCCATCGCACCCCCTTCAGATTTAGTTATAAGTTGGCACAGTGGATAGGCTTTGAAAAACTGAACACAAATCAATCGAGAAAACTGGAAGAAGTTGTGTGGAACTATGAAAAAAATAAGCAAAATATACAAACTGTGTAGTCCAAGCGTAAGATATGCAACATCAAGGGTTTAATGAGGTCTGAAGCGCCGTGGTCCCGTGGTTAGCGTGAGGAGCTGCGGAAGGAGAGGTCCTGGGTTCAAGTCTTCCCTCAGGTTATGTGACAAACTCTTACGTTTTCATCACTTTTTTGCGAGTGATTACTGCATCCACAAGAAAACCTAAATCGGGCAAGGTAGAAGAATCTTTTTACCCATTCGCCAAGTGTACAAGTTAGGTGGGTCGACAACATATTCCTGTCATGTGACGCACATGCCGTCACCAGTGTCGTATAGAATATATCAGACTTGTTTTCCTATGGAGGAATCGGTTAACCTATGACCTTGCGATCAGATGTTTTCGGTTCCCATTCGAGAGGCACGTCCTTTCGTCATCTAATCGCACGGTTTTGCGGTGCGGTCGCAAAACACAGACACTAAACTTATTACAGTGAACGGAGACGTCAATGAACGAACGGACAGATCATAACTTTGCCAAAATAAAGTAAGTAAACTTTTCATTCTAGGGATGGCTTGAACCAAGAACCTCTTCTTCCGCAGCTCCTCACGCTAACCACGGGACCACGGCGCTACTGTCCTCACATTACCCTTGATGTTGCCTATCTTACACATGGACTACTCAGCTTGTATATTTTGGTTATTTTTTTCATAGTTCCACACAACTTCTTCCTGTTTTCTCGATTGATCTGTGTTCAGTTTTTCAAGGCCTATCCACTGTGCCAACGTATAACTAAATCTGAGGGGGGTGCGATGGGAAGGTTCCCTTGTGAGCGACGGTCAAACACGGGCGCTCAAAACGGAAGCCCCTTTTCTCTCCACTGCTGGCTTCCCAGCAAAGCTCGGCTCCCTTCCCTCATAACTGCAGAAGGCGAATCATATTCTCGAAACCAAGGAATATTCCCCCTCTCTACAGATTCTTCCGAACGCTGACCAACCATATTTTAGTCTTTTGTCGTCCAACGCGGGAAGTTTGCGAGGAAATACCTATCCCCGTTAATTAGGAATTCATACAGTCGTACGCTTCTCAGAGCAAAAACCCTGAGAAATAACCCAGCCTGCGTGATTTCCGAGGTAACGCTTCGTTGTTCCTCTCTGCTGCGTCCAAGATTTTCAGAGTTTCCGAAGTATTATCCGATTATCCTTCCAGCCCCGCTACATCACCGGCGAGCCGCCACTCTATTGTGCTTCAGTGCTCAGGTGCTCCGACCGTCCGCCTTGTCTACTTCCTGTGTTAAGCAGGACCAACACACCTGTGCGGGATTTTCCACCCAGAGCCTGAGCTACGCCTGCCTTTTCATTTCCACTGGCGTTCCAACCTCTGCTAGTATAGGCAATCATTCACTATGTCTTTTTGATAATACAGACAATCCATCACCTTTCATGGAATAAGCGTTAACAACTATTTACAAGGTGTATGTGACAGTGTCAGTCTTCTTTAAATATTCATATATACAATGTACAACCTATCAAATGATACCTAATTCCGATTGTAAATCATGTCAAAATATGTAGATGAGTGCTTGTAAGGTGCGAAATTATAGCTATCTTACACTACGAGTATAGGCAATGCTAACAAGGGAAACTCCTCAACGCACCCCCTCAGATTTAATGGGTAAGATAGCGCAGTGGACAGCCTGTTAAAAACTGAACACAGATCAGGCATGAAAACAGGAAGAAGACGTATTGAACTGTGGAAAAAAAAAACAGAGTAGAAACAGTGAACGATCCAACCACAATAAGTACAATAACACAACATTATGAACTGTCCGTCCCTTCATTGAAATGTTTGTTTTGTCTGTAGTCTTGGCAGTTTCATTACTAAACATCAGTTACAGAATGTGAGTCATGTGGTAAGAATACGTTACCGTCGCAAGTAAACTTGATGAATAGTGAGAGCAGGCGAGATACCACGTAGACCTCTCTCAGAAACGGAAACAACAAACAACTGGTCTGAAATAATTACAACAAAGACTCAAAACTTCCAAAAAGGAACGCGCCTTCAAAAACGTAAAAAACATATGCTTTGACAGAGCACAGAGGAAGTTACTGATTGTGAAGCTGTTGCGTTCGTTTGTTGCAGCTTTATGTGAAAAAACTGTTATATTTTCATCATTTCCTTGGGAGTGATCACATTCACATTTATACAAATTCCTAAACCGGGGAAGGAAGCATATCTCATTCACTTACCAGGCGCACAAATTAGGTGCGTCGGTAAGAGATTCCTACCATATCACATACAGAGGTATATAAACAGATACTATATGATTGTACACCGTGTACAGAAGATGAACAGTTCAGAGGCGATGACTGTATCAGAATAGCATTGCCGCTGTCATAAAGCAACATCTGTGAGGCAAGTCAGTGGACAATAACATTCCTGAAATAGACTGGCCTACTCAAGGTCCCGTCTGGTACCCATTTAAGATGAATTAGTATGTTGACTTCGCTCGACCGGAGCATCCAACATCACTACTCCGGTTTCGGCTCTTGAGGAAGAACGGTTTACCATTCCACCACAGACATTCCGACACAACACTGAAAGTGTCCCCAACAGAGTTCAAGCCGCCGTAAAGATGAAGGGTGGACACATGCAGCAATATGCACTAATAATTTCCCTGATATTTTGGATCAAACACTGTAGTGTATTACTTGGCTGACACCCCAAGAACAACTCACTTGCCCTCTTAATTTTATAATAAATAATTTAACTACCTTTTGTGTTTAGAGTAACGAAGATGCATGTGGTATACACTACTACCCATTAAAATTTCTACACCAAGAAGAAATGCAGATGATAAACGGGTATTCATTGGACAAATATATTATACTAGAAGTGATATGTGATTACATTTTCACGCAACTTGGGTGCAGAGATCCTGAGAAATCAGTACCCAGAACAACCACCTCTGGCCGTAATAACGTCCTTGATACGCCCGGGCATTGAGTCAAACAGAGCTTGGACGGCGTGTACAGGTACAGCTGCCCATGCAGCTTCAGCACGATACCACAGTTCATCAACAGTAGTGACTGGCGTATTGTGACGAGCCAGTTGTTCTGCCACCATTGACCAGACGTTTTCAATTGGTGAGAGATCTGGAGAATGTGCTGGCCAGGGCAGCAGTCGAACATTTTCTGTATCCAAGAAGGCCCGTACAGGACCTGCAACGTGCGGTCGTGCATTATCCTGCTGAAATGTAGGGTTTCGCAGGCATCGAATGAAGGGTAGAGCACGGATCGTAACACATCTGACATGTAACGTCCACTGTTCAAAGTACCGTCAATGCGTACAAGAGGTGACCAAGACGTGTAACCAATGGCACAGCATACCATCACGGCGGGTGACATGCCAGTATGGCGATGACGAATACTCGCTTCTAATGTGCGTTCACCGCGATGTCGCCAAACACAGATGTGACCATCATGATGCTGTAAACAGAACCTGGATTCATCCGAAAAAATAACGTTTTGCCATTCGTGCACCCAAGTTCGTCGTTGAGTACACCATCGCAGGCGCTCCTGTCTGTGATGCAGCGTCAAGGGTAACCGCAGCCATGGTCTCCGAGCTGATAGTCCATGTTGCTGCAAACGTCGTCGAACTGTTCCTGCAGATGGTTGTTGTCTTGCAAACGTCCCCATCTGTTGACTCAGGGATCTAGACGTGGCTGCACGATCCGTTACAGCCATGCGGATAAGATGCCTGTCTTCTCGACTGCTAGTGATACGAGGCCGTTGGGATCCAGCACGGCTTTCCGTATTACCCTCCTGAACCCACCGATTCCATATTCTGCTAACGGTCATTGGATCTCGACGAACGCGAGCAGCGATGTCGCGATACGATAAACCGCAATCGTGATAGGCTACAATCCGACCTTTACCAAAGTCGGAAACGTCATGGTACGCATTTCTCCTCCTTACGCGAGGCATCACAACAACATTTCACCAGGCAACGCCGGTCAACTGCTGTTTGTATATGAGAAATCGATTGGAAACTTTCCTCATGTAAGCACGTTGTAGGTGTCAAATGGTTCAAATGGGTCTGAGCACTATGGGACTTAACTGCTTTGGTCATCAGTCCCCTAGAACTTAGAACTACTTAAACCTAACTAACCTAAGGACATCACACACATCCATGCCCAAGGCAGGATTCGAACCTGCGACCATAGCGGTCGCGTGGTTCCGGACTGTAGCGCCTAGAACCGCTTGGCCACTACGGCCGGCCGTTGTAGATGTCGCCACCGGCGCGAACCTTGTGTGAATGCTCTGAAAAGCTAATCATTTGCATATCACAGCGTCTTCTTCCTGTCGGTTGAATTTCGCGTCTGTAGCACGTCATCTTCGTGGTGTAGCAATTTTAATGGCCAATAGTGTAGATACTAAAAACTCTCCTCGGCAGATGACAGTCTAGATGTAGTAGCAGGATGTCGGCTTTAATACAGCCATTGGACTAGAGACAGATGTGTGTGTGTGTGTGTGTGTGTGTGTGTGTCTGCCTTTGAGTGCGACACATGCAGTAAGAGAGGAGTTCGGGGGTGAAAGTGACGTGAGGAGAGGGTGGGAAGAGAAAAGGAGTTAGAGAAGGAGGAGGAAGAATAAGGGCCAGTAACAAGGAGCTAGAGAGAACGAACTTTCAAAGCGATGCGAGTCCAGTGAAGAAAGAAGTGGCGAAACAGGGGAGTGGGCCAGCTGTGGCCCAGGCTGAGTGCCGGCCTCACAATACGGAGTAGAGGGGGGGGGGGATGGGGGGGAGGCAGTGGTATTGGGCGCTGACGCTGGCTGCCGCACGCGTGGGCCCGCCCTGTCCTGTGCTGTGCCGTGCCGTGCAGTGCTGTCCTGTCGATAGCCGGGGCCGAGGCTCCGCGCCAGCTACGTCACGACTGCCCTTTCACTGCCTGTCTCGTGGCGGCTGCCGGCCGACGCCCTGTGTCCACTCTCGAGTCACTCTCCACGTGGTACCTAGCCAGGGGGTGCGATAAGGCCGCACCAACGGAAATCAAACGTGTTTCACAATGAAGCGCCATTTTTCAATCTTTGAGAAAATATTCATCTGGTTTTTTTTCTTTTTTTAAAAGATAGTAAGTAGGCTGTTTAGGTGTAAGTAGCCTGTTTAGGTTTTTTATGTTGGAAACGCCACGTAGCGCTCTGTATGAAAATCACTGACTGTGCTGTGTGCAGTCTGTAGCTGGTTAGCATTGTTAGAATATTCGCTATTGTAGTGTTGGGCAGTTGGATGTGAACAGCGCGTAGCGTTGCGCAGTTGGAGGTGAGCTGCCAGCAGTGGTGGATGTGGGAAGAGAGATGGCAGAGTTTTGAGAGCGGATGATCTGGACGTGTGTCCATCAGAGACAGTAAATTTGTAAGATTGGATGTCATGAACTGCTATATATATTATGACTTTTGAACACTATTAAGGTAAATACATCGTTTGTTCTCTATCAAAATCTTTCATTTGCTAACTATGCCTATCAGTAGTTAGTGCCTTCAGTAGTTAGAATCTTTCATTTAGCTGGCAGTAGTGGCGCTCGCTGTGTTGCAGTAGTTCGAGTAACGAAGATTTTTGTGAGGTAAGTGATTCATGAAAGGTAGAGGTTCACGTTAGTCAGGGCCATTCTTTTGTAGGGATTATTGAAAGTCAGATTGCGTTACGCTAAAAATATTGTGTGTCAGTTTAAGCACAGTCATTTATAATTTTTCTAAGGGGACGTTTCAAGATGAGTCATCAGTCTTCTGACTAATTTGACGCGGCCCGCCGAGAATTCCTCTCCTGTGCCAACCCCTCCCTCTCAGACGAGCACTACGTCCACAATTATTTGCTCGATTTATTCTAATATCTGTCTTCCTCTACACTTTTTACCCTCTCCAGCTCTCTCTAGTACCATGGAAGTTATTCCGCGACGTCTTAAAAGATGTCCTACCGTCCTCTCTCTTCTTCTTCTCAGTGTTTTCCATATATTCCTTCCCTCCCTCATTTCTTAAATTGTCAGTCCATCGAACTTTCAACGTTCTTCCGTAACACCACAATTCAAATGCTTGGATTCTCTTCTTTCCCGGTTTTCCCACAGCCCATGTTTCACTACCTTACAATGCTGTACTCCAAACTGGCATCCTCAGAAATTTCTTCCTCAAATAAGGCCCATATTTGATACTGGTAGATGTGACCAGCCTTTGCTAGCCTGCTGTTTATGTCGTCCTTGCTCCGACCGTCAGCATTATTCTGCTGCCTAGGTAGCAAAATTCCTCAATTTTTTCTGCTCCGGGATCACCAATCCCGATGTTGAGTTTCTCGCTGTTCTCATTTCCGCTACTTCTCATAACTTTCGTCTTTCTTCGATTTACTCTCAGTCCATTTCCTGTACTCATTAGACTGTTCATTCCCTTCAGGAGATGCTGTAATTCATCTTCACCGTCCCTGAACATAGCAATCTCATCAGCGAGTTGATCATGATATCCTTTCACCTCGAATTTTAATCCCACTCCTGAACATTTCTATTATTTCCATAACTGCTGCTTCGATGTATAGATTGAAAAGTAGGGGCGAAGACTACATCCACGTCGTACACCCTTTTCTATCGGAGCACATCGTTCTTCGTTTCGAACTCTTATTGTTACCTCTTGGTTCTTGCACATACCGTGAATTGAATACTTTCTTCAGGTCGACAAATCCTATGAATTTGTCTTGGTTTTTCTTGAGCCTTGCTACCATTATCAACTGCAACATCAGAATTGCCTCTCTGGCTCCTTTACCTTCCCTAACGCCAAACTGATCATCATCTAACAAATCCTCAATTTTCTTTTCCATTCTTCTGTATATTGGCAACGGCCTTGCAGCAGTGGATACGCCGGTTCCCGTGAGATCACCGAAGTTAAGCGCTGTCCGGCGTGGTCGGCACTTGGATGGGTGACCATCCAGGCTGCCATCCGCTCTTGCCATTTTTCGGGATGCACTCAGCCTCGTGATGCCAATTGAATTGAGGAGCTACTCGACCGGCTTCGGTCAAGAATACCATCATAACGATCGGGAGAGCGGTGTGCTGACCCCACGCCCCTCCTATCCGCATCCTCCACTGAGGATGACACGGCGGTCGGATGGTCCCAGTAGGCCACTCGTGGCCTGAAGACGGAGTGCTTCTTTTATTCTTCTGTATATTATTCTTCTCAGCAGCCTGGATGCAGGAGCCGTTAAGCTGATTGTGCGATAGTTCTCGCACTTGTCGGGTCTTGCAGTTTTGGGAACTGTGTGGACGATGTTTTTCCGAAAGACAGACTCATACATTCTGCCACACAGCTACGTGAATAGTCGTTTTGTTGCCACTTTCTCCAATGATTTTAGAAATCCTGATGCAATGCTATCCATTCTTTCAGTCTTATTCACTCGTATCCGCTATCTCTTCTACATAGACTCCTGTTTCTTCTTGTATCACATCATCAGATAAGTTTTCCCCCCTCACAGAGCCTTCAGTGTACTCTTTCCCACCTATCTGCTCTCTACTCTGCATTTAACACCTGAATTCCCATCGCTCTCTTAATGTTACCACCCTTGCTTTTAATTTCACCGAAGATTGTTATGACTTTTCTGTATGTTGAGTAAGTCCTTCCAACAATCATTTCCTTTTAGATTTCTTCACATTTTTCCCGCAACCATTTCGCCATAACTTCCCTGCACTTCCTACAGGATGTATACACGGACAAGTAAAAAAAAGTCCCGGATTTTCCCGCATTTCCCGGTTAAAAGTACAATTTCTTCCAGGTGAATACACACTTTTTCCATATTAAATGACAGTAGATTTTTCCCTCGGAATTGTAAAACTTATCAATCCCTTGGATGGTAATGTTTCTATACACGGGAGTAGAATTTCCCATGCACTTTAGAAAACGAAACTCAGGGAAAAAACATGTTTTGGAAGGATGTACGCTGCACATTTTCGTATTACGAAAGTATAAATTCGAATTCCACCAAACACCGCATGTCACTTTCAGAACCAAGCTATGAAACGATCGTTTCATGGCTTCTGTTACTGATAATAACTAGACACCAGTGCCTACAAGCTTTAATTTGTACGCTAAAGCACTGAAGATGATCATTATGTGATAGAAATTCGATTTTGCTGTTAATACATCATCAATATTACGGTCAACGCTGACTTTCCTTCTAATTTCAGGATTGAAAATTATCGCAAAAGCAGTTCGTCCAAGAATTGGTAAGACCAAAACCATTATGAAAGATTGTATACCACTTGACAACCTGACTGGCTGGCACTCTTCAGTTTTTATCTACTGCTGATTCTTATATAAGTTTGACATATCTTTTCAAAGTACATTGCTCACCGATATGCCTCTTGGTACCATACTGTGCAGCTCTTTGGTAGAAGGACTCAAGAAATCAAATGTTTATGTTAATATTTTGCTATCGTACACTGAGAGAACTATGAATTTCATAAATGCGATACGTCTACAACCAGTGTTATATTAAAAAAGGATAACTGGTATGTTGCTGGTCACGAACATTAAAAGCACATGATGAAGCTTAAAAAAGTTTGTAAGGATTATCTTAGGTAAAACAGAATTATGGCTCACTGTTGCGGGTTTTCTCCCACAGCGCGAACGAACTTTTTCAGGTTGCTGTAGTTTGCCAACAGTCTTCAGAATTATCCGAGAGATATACGTGTGTTCTCCTACGCCTCGTATTCGTATCAACTGGCGTCACATGCGTTATGTGACAATAGTGTACTTGGTTGATATAGCTGCCGCCTACACAGTTAGTTCATGTTCAACAATGGAGTATTTGCTGCTACCTCGCTACGGAATTGCGGGACATCAAAGGTTGTTGAGCGGATACTGAAGCAAATAATTATGCTATTTAACCAAAAGCTTTTCCGCCAACTGAAGACTGGAGTGAAACTGTTTAAGCTAGAGTGCTTTAAAGTATTTGATAAAATGTTAAGTGAACTGGGAAACAGATCTCACATGTAACACAACATTTCATCTCACTGTCGGGGACGCCTTAAATGAGACCTCCGTATATTATTTTGCGACCAGAAAACCACAGATGCCAAGGCACCTGACACATCTGCGGCACAGCGGCGGCCTCTGGCTCCATCCCCTATGACCACCTTTACGGCTGCAACTCATTCGTTTCCTGTGACGAATACCAAATCCCAACAAATAGAAAGGCCTTCTGCAACCTCATCACGCCCACTTGTTGAAGTTTCCCAGCCCTTCATTGAGGCGCCTTCTCCACCAGCCACCACATCCACCCCTGTCCGCCGTAAGGTCAAGCACCTGGGATGTTCCCCCAGTGGTGGAGACAGATGCTTCGTTTTGGGATGACATGAAAGAGATCCTCCAGGTCATCTCTCTGGTCACACAGCCCCACATCAGGACTATCATTCGTGAAACTGCTCAAAAGATCCATCGGTCAGAGGACAGGCTCACAAAGGTCATCACTCTGGTTGAAGGGCTCAGCCAGATCTGTTATAATGGGGAATCGCCCACTGCACAACCATCAGCCCCCTCGGGATCTCACCGATTATATTTTCAATGCTAATGGTATTAAAAAAATGAAGACTGAACTGAACTCCTTCCTCTACGTCCACCTTGTGGACATCTTACTTGTCTCAGAAACCCACTGATTCCATTGCCGAGGTGACGGCACAGCAGTTTTTCCTACAAACACACTATCCATTATCACGAATCTCTCCAATCACTAGAACATACTGAGGTCGCAGCGGTCACTGTCTCTACCCGCCGTGGTGTTATTACTTTTGGTGCGGCGTATTTGAGCCATAGCCTTCCACTTCTGGAAGCGGACCTACACATATTGACATCATTTGACAAACTCAGCGCTGGGGCAGGTCTCAATGCCAAGTAGGCATTTGTTGGAATGAACAAACTCGCCCTCAGAGGTGATTAATCCAACAGGGATGCAAATGTGTCACTCCTCGTCGCCCACTGTGGCATTCCGCTTGCTGCTGAACTACTGGGCGCGTGTTTCCAAACGACGGGCGAGCCGCCGAGCGGTTCTAGGCGCTTCAGTCCGGAACCGCGCGACTGCTACGGTCGCAGGTTCGAATCCTGCCTCGAGCATGGATGGGTGTGATGTCCTTAGGTTAGTTAGGTTTAAGTAGTTCTAAGTTCTAGGGGACTGATGACCTCGGATGTTAAGTCCCACAGTGCTCAGAGCCATTTGAACCATTTGAACGGGCGAACCGCCGAGAGCCTCGCCAGGAGCATCTCAAGTGTGTGCTGTGCAGGCAGTGGCGATCTCGGAGGGTGTTGCGCCGCCGCGCTCGACCGGTCAAGAGTAGAATGCCCTGCCGGTTGCCGCAAGGTCCTGCCACATAAGGAGACAACTGCCACGCCAGTTTCTGCCCCATTCTGTGCGATGGGTAACACTGCTGCTTGGACGGGTATTAACGCAGCTCAAGAGGCCGCTGATATAGATCTGCCTTGTCCATGCTTCGCAGAGGCAATAGGGGAGAGCAACAGACGACTTGACGCTTAAGACACCTTCGCGGTGACGACAGACGACTCAGATGTCTGTTAGACGCGGCAAGGCCGCGGAAGAAGGACCCGACGGTCACTCCCGTCGTCGCTACTGCAGCCGAGACAACCGCGGCGGGCTGCTCCCGGAGCTCCATCGCAAAGAAGAAAAAGACGAAGGCGTAGCGGTCCACTCCTGCGCCTGCTGCCGCGCGGCAGCCAAGTGAGAAGGCTTTGTTTTCCCGGACAGGCGGCACACACCCATGTGCTGTCGTTGCCTACCAGAAACAGATTCGAGGACGAGGACGACGAAATGGTGGACGATGGCGAGGCGTCTGCGGCGCCACCCAAAAAGAAATCTCTACAGCCGACACCTATTGCCGTGCAGTGGGACCGTGCTTTCGCCGTAAGACTGAGAGGGCCCCCACACCCAAGGCGATGAGAGTTCCTGGCTGTGACCTGTGTAGTTACAGACACCATCTGTAAAGATGGCCTTCTCTGCTATACGCACCTATCAGAACCGCTGAAACTGCTGGAGGTAGTGGCCCACCATCTTCCACTAAAGTTTGAGCGGATAATCTTCGAGAAGTACTCGAGGATATGGCTTCGGCGTCAGGTTCACGGGACTGACGAAGTCGCTGCGCACCCACCAAGACATGTCGCTGTACCAGGTTGTCCTCGTTGACAACCTGGACGCGTCACGGTGACAGTGGAGCCACTCCAGGTCAAAGGCAAGAGAGCGCAATGCTATTCTTGCCAGCGGCTCGACCACATCTCGAGGTACTACTCTGTGGTGGCCCCTGTGTCAAGTGCACAGGCCCACACGAGAGCAGGGACTGCGGGTTTTCCTGAAAGGAGAAGCCAGCAGCGTCGTGCCACGTGGAGTCGAGCCTTTTAGACGTCAAGGAATACCGCTCCTATGTACTCCCTCGTCTCCAGCGCTCGCATCGCCTGTTCCACCAGGCGTAGCAGCTGTTGGGTTGCGGAATGGCCACTTCGGAACCTGAACTGCTGCTCTGGGATGAGCTGTTCCGCGTGATGTGACGTAGCAGCCATCCCGCGTGTAACCTCTTGGTTCGTCTCTGAGCACTATGCGACTTGACTTCTGTGGTCATCAGTCGCCTAGAACTTAGAACTACTTAAACCTAACTAACCTAAGGACATCACACACATCCATGCCCGAGGCAGGATTCGAACCTGCGACCGTAGCGGTCGCTCGGTTCCAGACTGTAGCGTTTAGAACCGCACGGCCACTCCGTCCGGCGTGTGACCTCTCGAAGACTTTGGAGTAGGTTGATCGACCAGTAGTTTGCTCACAGTCACCGGCCTTTGCTGCTTTTCGGGATGGCTACGATCCCTCTGCATGTTTCTACGACGAAGGAAAGACACTGGAGATCAGAATGCTGCTGAAGATGTCCGCCAGGGCCTGACGGACCTACGATGGCAGCCTCTTCAACAGACGGTTGGCAATAGCGTCAGTGCCACCCGCTTCTTCACGTCGAGGCAGCGAAGTTGCCGATCGACCTCCTCCGCAGGCGTGATCGGTTCGATCACGTCGTAGGCATCTCTAGCTGCAAGGAAGACCGGCAGTCGATCCTCGAAGAGACGGATATGATCGACATCGTTCACATCCGCCGCCGGCTGGAAGTTTTCGGCAAATGCGTCGGCATGGGTCCTGGCCTTAGCATCAGGCTCGCAGATGGTGTCGCCCCGGCGGGACTCCGATGGCGACGGAGAAAGCGCTCGGCAGCCCGCTCCGTCGATCGTATCTAGGGTAGACACAAAGCCCACGCAGTTTTTCGGTGGTCGTCAGTGGCGGCCCTAATCTCGCGTCGCGCTCTACTGAGGCGGCGCTTCGCCTCAGAGAGGCAGGTAAGCTGCCACTCGCCTAAGAGGCGACTGTTGTCGGTAATCACCTCTAAGATGGGCGGTGGAAGCTGGCGCGACATCTGGCGCGGCCGTTCGCCTGGGAGTGGTTGCGTCGGCAGCACCGATCGGCTGGCAGGCGAATAAGGCCAACGCATCGTCGGCAGCATCAGGCGCGCCACCGAGTCGGCCGAGCAGCGCGGCTCGGAATCTGTCGTCGTCGATATTGCGAAAGGTGCGGCAGCCAGCAAGCATGGCTGCATCGATTACGTCCGTGTCGAACCCACCAGAAGGTGCTCAAACGACAGGGCCCATCGCACCGTGGCCGGCGTAAACTGCCCGACACCCTTAAGGATTGCTATGTCGTGTATCGGCCTGACCGCGAACGGGGAGTACCATGTAGTACGTAGGACCCCAGAATCATCGCGTCATGGTGCAGTGTGGCGCGAAGCAGGCGGCGCCCACTAACGGGAGTTTTATTGCGTGCTTCTGTCGTTGAAATCACCAATCACCCGCAATGTAAAAGTTTCCCGCGCAGCGGCAGCAGAACGTCGAAGTCTGCCTCCTGTATCAATCCTGTCGGCAGCCAGCAAGCCGCTACGAAGGTGATTACACCCGCCGTGGTAGTAACAACACCCCCCCCCCCCCCCCCCTCTCAGTGGCCTCCATCGTGGCGAGAGGCGGTAGCTAGCGTTTGGGGGAAAGTCTTCCCACAGACGGCAGTCCCTCCGCCGGCGGACAGCCTCTCGGTGTGGTAGCACGATAGTTTGCAACATCTACACGGATTCCAGGTTTCAGGAAAATCTCGCACACGAGGCCGTTGTCAATCGCCTTGTCGCGCAAGAAACTCTCTGAACTCCCCTGCTGGGGCACCAAACTGTTTTGTTCGTGAGACTATGAATATGCTGGTTATTCATGTCTGATCGCAGAACGCACGACGCCGGCCGGGAGGGCCGTCATGGCAGCGGTGACAAGCAGCGGAAGTTCTTGGAGCAACTGGCTTAAGTAAGATCGCAGGAGCGATCGGAGCTCAGCCGCATCGTCAGCCGCGGGGGCGGCAGGGGCCGCTGGACCGGGCTCCACCGTGGGGGCTTCTGACTGTGGCCACTCCATACGCAGCGGCTGCTGCACGGCCTCAGAGGCCTGCTGCGACTGCTGCGCAGCGTATGTAATGGGCTGCGGCCGTTGCGACGCATTAGTGGCAGGCTGCAGTGCAGCTACGGGGACGCCTGACCCATTTGGCAGGGGGTGCCTGCTGGGGCGGCAGCCCGCGCGCCAGCTGTGGCCATGGGAGTTGCCGCCGCGTCAGGCGTAGCCACAGATGGCTGCCGTGACTCACGCACTTCGACCATCGGCCGCTTGGAAGATGGGACCCTTAGTAGCGGTAACGAATCTAGTCTCAAGCTGCACCCTTCTGGAAGGCGCAACCCTGTCTCGCTGTTGTTGACGGCCTTTTCGGAAGGCCGAGAATCGTCCGTAGCTAGCGGCGTGTACAAACTCTTTATGTACTGCGTACCGACGTCGTGTATGGTCTCCCTGCGCTCTTACTTCTCGGGAAGCACTTTCCACTTCCCAGAAGCTCGAGGGACTTCCACTGACCGGACAATAAGTGCCGGGAAGCCGCAGGGGTCCGTCCTGGGCCACCTGCTTTACCCCCTGTACACGGCCGATGCTCCGCTGGTGGCGCGCGTCGAGTTAGCACTCAGTGCTGACAACACGGCGACGTTCACCTGCAGCATGAACGCGGTCGCGATGCGACGCCGCCTCCAGCTCGGATGTGATGTCCTGGGTCTCTGGTCTACCAAATGGCGCCTCAGATTCGATGCAGCGAGAAGTCAGGCGTCGTCTCGCGGAAGAGGCTTCCTCCAGACCTGCCGCTGGCCATTATCGTGGCTGGCTCCATGGCATGGTTGCGGACCCTCAAATACTTAGGGGTAATGCTGGACAGGATGCCGCACGTCAGGGGGAGGGCAGTGGGGCTCAGTCCTTCCTCCACTCTCCCCCCACGGCATGGCTTCATCATGTACCCGGCCCTTGTCCAGCCGGTACTTGAATATGCGGCATTGGTATGGGGAAATGCTGCTGTTTCACACATTCCGCCCAAAACCGTGCGCTGCGACTTGCGCGACAAAAGCTGCCTCGCTACCCAACGAGGCTGTTACATGAGAAGGCAGGCATTCCACTCTCACGGGACCGCTTCCGGCAGACCACCAGGCAGAACACTCTTGACAGTCGCCTAATACGGGAGTTGGGCCACCAGGCACACCACAGGCTGACCACACGTAGTAGTGTCTCCCGCGGCACAGAGACAGTGGGAAGAAACGTGTATAAAGTCTTTATAGGTGGTCTAGGGGTAGCGTCTTTGATTCATATTCAAAACGTCTTCGGTCCCGGGTTCGATCCCCGCCACTGCCTAAATTTCGATAAATAATCAGCATTGGCGGCCGATGACTTCCGGCATAAGAAGTCAGCCTCATTCTGCCAACGGCCTTGTCAAAGAGGGCGGAGGAGCGGATAGAGGTTCAGGGCACTCTCTTGTCCTAGGGGTGGGAAATTGCCCCTAAAGGCGGAAGAATCAGCAATGATCAACGACATGAGGATGCAGAAGGCAATGGAAACCACTGCGTTAAAGACACGTAACGTGTATCCACAGGACATGTGGCCTATAATTGAAGTCTCATGATGATCTCTCCATTGGCGAAAGATTCCGGAATAGTCCCCCATTCGGATCTCCGGGAAGGGACTGCCAAGGGGGAGGTTACCATGAGAAAAAGATTGAATAATCTACGAAAGGATAACGTTCTACGAGTCGGGGCGTGGAATGTCAGAAGTTTGAACGTGGTAGGGAAACTAGAAAATCTGAAAAGGGAAATGCAAACGCTCTATCTAGATATAGTAAGGGTCAGTGAAGTGAAGTGGAAGGAAGACAAGGATTTCTGGTCAGATGAGTATCGGGTAATATCAACAGCAGTAGAAAACGGTATAACAGGTGTAGGATTCGTTATGAATAGGAAGGTAGGGCAGAGGGTGTGTTATTGTGAACAGTTCAGTGACCGGGTTGTTCTAATCAGAATCGACAGCAGACCAACACCGACAACGATAGTTCAGGTATACATGCCGACGTCGCAAGCTGAAGATGAACAGATAGAGAAAGTGTATGAGGATATTGAAAGGGTAATGCAGTATGCAAAGGGGGACGAAAATCTAATAGTCATGGGTGACTGGAATGCAGTTGTAGGGGAAGGAGTAGAAGAAAAGGTTACAGGAGAATATGGGCTTGGGACAAGGAATGAAACAGGAGAAAGACTAATTGAGTTCTGTAACACGTTTCAGCTAGTAATAGCGAATACCCTGTTCAAGAATCACAAGAGGAGGAGGTATACTTGAAAAAGGCCGGGAGATACGGGAAGATTTCAATTAGATTACATCATGGTCAGACAGAGATTCCGAAATCAGATACTGGGCTGTAAGGCGTACCCAGGAGCAGATATAGACTCAGATCACAATATTGTAGTGATGAAGAGTAGGCTGAAGTTCAAGACATTAGTCAGGAAGAATCAATACGCAAAGAAGTGGGATACGGAAGTACTAAGGAATGACGAGGTACGTTTGAAGTTCTCTAACGCTATAGATACAGCAATAAGGAATAGCGCAGTAGGCAGTACAGTTGAAGAGGAATGGACATCTCTAAAAAGGGCTATCACAGAAGTTGGGAAGGAAAACATAGGTACAAAGAAGGTAGCTGCGAAGAAACCATGGGTAACAGATAGGTGGAAAGAATACATTGAAAGCCTCTATGAGGGTGAAGATTTGTCTGATGTGATAGAAGAAGAAACAGGAGTCGATTTAGAAGAGATTGGGGATCCACTATTAGAATCGGAATTTAAAAGAGCTTTGGAGGACTTACGGTCAAATAAGGCAGAAGGGATAGATAACATTCCATCAGAATTTCTAAAATCATTGGGGGAAGTGGCAACAAAACGACTATTCACTTTGGTGTGTAGAATATATGAGTCTGACGACATACCATCTGACTTTCGGAAAAGCATCATCCACACAATTTCGAAGACGGCAAGAGCTGACAAGTGCGAGAATTATCGCACAATCAGCTTAACAGCTCATGCATCGAAGCTGCTTACAAGAATAATATACAGAAGAATGGAAAAGAAAATTGAGAATGCGCTAGGTGACGATCAGTTTGGCTTTAGGAAAAGTAAAGGGACGAGAGAGGCAATTCTGACGTTACGGCTAGTAATGGAAGCAAAGCTAAAGAAAAATCAAGACACGTTCATAGGATTTGTCGACTTGGAAAAAGCGTTCGATAATATAAAATGGTGCAAGCTGTTCGAGATTCTGAAAAAAGTAGGGGTAAGCTATAAGGAGAGACGGGTCATATACAATATGTACAACAACCAAGAGGGAATAATAAGAGTGGACTATCAAGAACGAAGTGCTCGTATTAAGAAGGGTGTAAGACAAGGCTGTAGCCTTTCGCCCCTACTGTTCAATCTGTACATCGAGGAAGCAGTGATGGAAATAAAAGAAAGGTTCAGGAGTGGAATTAAAATACAAGCTGAAAGGATATCAATGATACGATTCGCTGATGACATTGTTATCCAGAGTGAAAGTGAAGAAGAATTAAATGATCTGCTGAACGGAATGAACAGTCTAATGAGTACACAGTATGGTTTGAGAGTAAATCGGAGAAAGATGAAGGTAATGAGAAGTAGTAGAAATGAGAACAGCGAGAAACTTAACATCAGGATTGATGGTCACGAAGTCAATGAAGTTAAGGAATTCTGCTACCTAGGTAGTAAAATAACCAATGACGGACGGAGCAAGGAGGACATCAAAAGCAGACTCGCTATGGCAAAAAAGGCATTTCTGGCCAAGAGAAGTCTACTAATATCAAATACCGGCCTTAATTTGAGGAAGAAATTTCTGAGGATGTACGTCTGGAGTACAGCATTGTATGGCAGTGAAACATGGACTTTGGGAAAACCGGAACAGAAGAGAATCGAAGCATTTGAGGTGTGCTATAGACGAATGTTGAAAATTAGGTGGACTGATAAGGTAAGGAATGTGGAGGTTCTATGCAGAATCGGAGAGCAAAGGAATATGTGGAAAACACTGATAGGGAGAAGGGACAGAATGATAGGACATCAGCTAAGACATGAGGGAATGACTTCCATGGTACTAGAGGGAGCTGTAGAGGGCAAAAACTGTAGAGGAAGACAGAGATTGGAATACGTCAAGCAAATAATTGAGGACGTAGGTTGCAAGTGCTACTCTGAGATGAAGAGGTTAGCACAGGAAAGGAATTCGTGGCGGACCGCATCAAACCAGTCAGTAGACTGATGACCAACAAAAAAAAAGAAAAAAAAAAGAAAAAAGGTGTTCACAGAGGCCAATTAAATGCCAGAGGCCAACATTGCCGCTATCAGGTCTCAGCAGGACAGCTTGTTGCTATAGCCTGCGCACATACCTGGCTTAGGAAGCCAGTGAACTTGAGCAAGTCGGCCGCTGTGGCCCAGCGGTTCTAGGCGCTTCAGGCCGGAACCGCGCTGCTGATACGGTCGCAGGTTCGAATCCTTCCTCGGGCATGGATGTGTGTGATGTCCTTAGGTCAGTCAGGTTTAAGTAGTTCTAAGTCTAGCGGACTGATGACCTCAGATGTTAAGTCCCATAGTCCTTAGAACCATTTGCTGCAGTAATTTTTCTTCGTCTGAACTATCGTATTTTACGAAATAATTCGTGAGAGTTTTATTTGTACTTGAGGATGTTATGTTGGATTTATGATTTTCCTATACAACTTGGTGCTTCATATCTGGAATTCCTCTGTGATCAATACTTAAATAAGTGTTACAGAGTTTGCAGAAGGCTTCATATTCTGTTCTGCCTTTTATAATAACGGGACATTAATCGCTATATCTGTCGGAAATTTTGCACTTTCTGTTAGACATTTTTACCAGAGCTAAAAATTATAAAATACGGTATTTAGAAACTTCGTCATTAGTTTTAAAAGAAGCTATATTTTATGTACAATACGACAACTTTGTAAAGAGATCACTTTAGAAGCGGGTGAGAGAGAAAGGGCAGTGCAGGGGTAAGCAGTTAACAGGATTTTGTGCATGGCGGACAACATAAACATTGACCAATCTTCCACTACGGTAGAAATGCCCCACGGAAATATCAAGGTTTCGAGAATGCGCACTGTAAGGGTGCTGTCATTCAAACATATTATTTGTAGTAGTAAATCTTTATAAATAGAAACGCAGATGTTCGTTTCTTCAAAATCGTGTATCTCCGAAACGTCTTGAGAGATTGTTTTGAAATTCTAACACAACATTGTAAGATACTCTGAGGCGTCAAAGAAACGTATAGGCATGCGTATTCAAATAGAGAGATATGTAAACAGACAGAATACGGCGCTGCGGTCGGAAACGCCTATATAAGACAACAACGGTCTCGCGCGGTTGTTAGGTCGGTTACTGCTTCTACAATGGCTGGTTATCAAGATTTAAGTGAGTTTGTACTTGGTGTTATAGTCGGGCGATGGGACACAGCATCTCCGAGGTAACGCTAAAGTGGGGGTTTTCCCGTACAATAATTTCACGAGTGTACCGGAATATCAGGAATCCGGTAAAACATCAAATCTCCGACATCACCGAAGCCGGAAAAAGATGCTGCAAGTAACTGAAGAGAATCGTTCAACGTTACAGAAGTGCAACCCTTCCACAAACCGCTGCAGATTTCAATGCAGGGCCGGAGACAAGTGTCAGCGTGGGAACCATTCAACGAAACCACCGATATGAGCTTTCGGAGCCCACTCCTGTACCCTTGATGACTGCACGACACAAAGCTTTTCGTCTCGCCTGGACCCGTCAACACCGACGTTAGACTGTTAAGGTCTGGAAACATATAGCCTGGTCGGACGAGTCTCGTTTCAAGTTGTGTTGAGCAGATGGACGTGTACGGTTATGGAGACAACATTATGAACCCATGAACCCTGCATGTCAGCAGGCGACTTTCAAGCTGGTGAAGCTTTGTAATGGTGTGTGACATGTGCAGATGGAGTCATATCGGAACCCTAATACATCTAGATACGACTCTGACGGGTGAAAAGTACGTAAGCGTCCTGTCTGCATCTGTTCATGTCCATTGTGCATTCCGGCGGATTTGGGCAATTCCAGCAGGACAATGCGACATCCCACACGTCCAGAAATGCTACACAGTGGCTCCAGGAACACTCTTCCGAATTTAAACACTTCCGCTAGCCACCAAACTCCCCAGACATGAACATTATTGAGCGTATCTGGGATGCCTTACAACGTGCTCTTCAGAAGAGGTTTCCAGCCCCTCGTATTCTGACAGATTTATGGACAGCCCTGCAGGATTCATGGTGTCAGTTCCTTCCAGCACTATTCAGGCATTAGTCGAGTCCATGCCACGTCGTGTTGCGGCACTGCGGCACTTCTGCGTGCTCGAGGGGGCCGTACGCAATATTAGCTAGGTGTACCAGTTTCTTAGGCTCTTCAGTGTAACATAGGCTTGTTTCTAGGTACCTACCCCTTTAAAAATGAATGTATGTATATTTAACTTTCAAATTTTGTAACAAAGTTTTCCTATTATTAAGTTTATTTAAAAAAATTTATTTCCTACATTAAAAAACATGTATTTCAGTGCAATGTTGTGTCAAAATTTGAAGCATTCGATTCAAAAACTTTCGGAGATTTGCGATTACGGACATTTGCAGTTTCTATATACATACGTTTTTCATATTAGGTGCATTGTGCTGCCACCTACTGCCAGGTACTCCATATCAGCGACCTCAGTAGTCATTAGACATTGTGAGAGAGCAGAACGGGGTACTACACGGATCTCACGTACTTCGAATGTGGTCAGGTGATTGGGCGTCACTTGTGTCATACGTCTGTACGCGAGATTTCCACACTCCTAAACATCCCTAGGTCCACTGTTTCCAATGTGACAGTGAAATGCAAACGAGAAGAGACACGAACAGCACAAAAGCGTACAGGCCAACGTCGTCTGTTGACTGACAGAGGCAGCCGACTGTTGAAGAGGTTGGTTGGTTGGTTTTGGGGAAAGAGACCAAACAGCGAGGTCATCGGTCTCATCGGATTAGGGAAGGACAGGGAAGGAAGTCGGCCGTGCCCTTTCAGAGGAACCATCCCGGTATTTGCCTGGAGCGATTTAGGGAAATCACGGAAAACCTAAATCAGGATGGCCGGACGCGGGATTGAACCGTCGTCCTCCCGAATGCGAGTCCAGTGTGCTAACCACTGCGCCACCTCGCTCGGTAGTGTTGAAGAGGGTCGTAATGTGTAATAGGCAGTCGTCTATCCAGACCATCACACAGTAATTTCAAACTGCCTCAGGATCCACTGCAAGTACTATGACAGTTCGGCGGGAGGTGAGAAAACTTGGATTTCATGCTCGAGCGGCTGCTTATAAACCACACATCACGCTGGTAAATGCCAACCAGAGCCTCGCTTGGTGTAAGGAGCGTGAACATTGGACGATTGAACAGTGTAAAAACATTGTGTGGAGTGATGAATTGGGGTACACAATGTCGCGATCCAATGGTAGGGTGTGGGTATGACGAATGCTCGGTGAACGTCACCTGCCAGCGTGTGTAGTGCCAACAGTGACTCGGAGGCGGTGGTGTTATGGCGTGGTCGTGTTTTTCATGGAGGAGGCTTGCACACCTTGTTGTTTTGTGTGGCACTATCACAGCACAAGCCTACACTGATGTTTTAAGCACATTCTTGCTTCCCATTGTTGATGAGCAATTCGGGGATGACGATTGCATCTTTCAACACGATCGAGCACCTCTTCATAATGCACGGCCTGTGGCATATATATACTGGAACGCCATTTCGTATATATGAAATAAAAGGGGAAACGTTATAAAAATGTAAATATTGTTTTTTTTTCAGAACCATTAATCTCCGAAAGTTCTTGAGTGAATGCTTTGAAATTTTGATACAACGTTGAATTCTAATACGTGTGTGTTTTTAGGTACCTAGTTATTTTATATATATAACTGTCAAGTCTTCGGAGTAGCACTCGAAAAACGAATTCACAGCATCCAGATACTGATGGCTCAAGTATGCTAATGTCCATAATTTGACTGTCTATACATGAAGTTCATGTGGGGCTTGAAGATGGCATATTGGAATGCTGAAACTGGTTGTTAAAATACTATATTCTCAGAATGTACCGCTGATTGGCGATTTTCCAAGTTACAATCATCTGTGAGCTTAGCGTATAAGGACGTGGTATTGTGCACAATATACCTTTTAATTCTAAAAGTTTTGTTTCTGACAAACCTTTGTATTATGTGCTACATTTTATCTACGAGTATGACACAATGGCATGAGCTTCCAACTCAAAATGAACACATTTCATAACAAGAAATTCTCGAAGACCAGAAGGTGACAATTATATTTGTCGAAACCTGTTGTCAGAAATGAAGAAGAATTTATGCGATCTTGGTTATAGAAAGTCTACTATCTAGTAAAACAGATCACTCCTTCTAATTTCTCAAGGTGACGAAATTCAGTCAAATGGTAACTTCCTATATGCAGCGACAGTGTGGTATGATTTTTGGTCAATGAGAGCACAAGTACCTATAAGTTTATCAATCACTGGTATTATTGATAAAGATACGGGATTTTTTCTGCTATGAAAAAGATTCTATTAATTGCTCTTGCTTTGCCGCAACTACACACGCAACTGCACGATCCTTTAGTACTCTACGAAGAATAAAACTGTTGCTGTGTTCTAGAACGAGTGAAAACAGGTTGTGTGAGCTGTACACGATAAGTGTACACAGAAAAGAAATGAGTGACAAACATGATTTCACTAACATAGTTATTGACACTCCGCCTGCTTAGCTGGGTGGTAACATGCTCGCCTCCCATGCAAGCGGGCCCAGGTTCGATTCCTGGGCGGATGGGAGATTCTTCCCGCTCGTTGATTGGATGTTGTGTTGTCCTCATCATCATTTCATCCTCATCACCGGCGCACAAGTCGCCCAATTTGGCGTCGAATGAAATAAGACTTTCCCTTGGCGGGCGAACTTCCCTGGATGGGGCCTCCAGACCAACGATGCCACACGCACATTTGATTTCCATTGACAAATTTTGGCAGCAGCCGCAGCTTCAAACGACGTCAGCTGCAACATTAAATTATGTGTAGTTTCATGTAACATGTGGTTCTTCATGGTTAGTCTTTTATTTATCAGCTCTTTTTTTAGAAAAACAATTAATCATTTTCTTATTTCAAACAGTAATTTGTAAGCTATCATTTATTACGGTTGAAACTGCTTTTTTTGATTGTGAATAGATGTAATTTTTGTAAGGAGAGTTTTCAGTGCATTAGCATTTTTAAAATTTGTTCTCCTCGTTTTCACTTTCGAGGAAGATTGAGACTCTTCATGGCTGTTTTTTTTTTTTTTTATACTCAACAGTATTCTTATTTCTGATTTTTTTCTACTTAGAGTTTTCACATTCAGTATCAATTTAAAGCTACCGGTATAGGAATAAAAATATCTTTTTCAAAGTTTTACTTCTTTCCTTCCTAATTTATTGATCGTTTTGTTGGATGTAATATGTCAGATTTATTCGTGAAAAGATATAATTTAAGATTATCAACTTCAAAAATGTGTCATATCCACAATCATTTTTATAATACAAAACGGTTTACTTTGAACGTAATCAGGAAATGGTGCTTAGTTTTCAGGTATTAAGATAATCTACCTATAACAAATACTGAGCGTATAATCATCAATTTTTTGAGACATGCATTAAATGTCAATTTTAGAGCTACGCTTCCCCCCCCCCTCCCCACCCCACAGAAACATTTCTGGAGACACCCATGATGGGTGGCCAACGTAATGCGATAGGGAGAAGCGTGAGGCGAGGTAATGCGTGTGTGTGTGTGTGTGTGTGTGTTTGTGTGTGTGTGTGTGTGTGTGTGTGTGTGTGTGTGTGTTTTCAGTACACCCAAGATAAACTGAGTTTCCTTCCGAAGTTGTTGTAGGTACACATCGGCACCATTCGTTTCGGCTTTCTTTTGTTTACGACTACGAACATTCTAAGCAAAACTAGAGAGCAAAGCGACTCTGCTACGGAGACAGACGGTAGCACTTAATGTTTAAACTATAAATTGTGGTTTTATTGTTATGATTATAAGAAACTATTTTTCAAAAAACTGAATTTCAAACACTTTTTTCGAAAAAAGTTTACTCATTCTAAGTTTTATCTGAAGTTTTCAACACTGGGGAGGTGGGATTGTGTGGTTGAAGAGGTGCGTTCTCGTACCTAAAATTTTTGAAATTAAGCACTGAACGTAGACGTACATTCCGAATAAACCTCGTCATAAAACATACTAAATTCAGAAGTCCCGTTAGTGGTAGTGATGTTTTTGACAATATCGACAATTCTCTTTAATTTCCTCCTGCTGCCTTAAGTTTTCGTTCTACTATTATTTCCGAACAAAAAACATTCAGCAGCCTAGATCGCATAAAACATTTCTTTATTTAAGACATCCGGTTTCGGCAGATTTTACTGTCACCTTCACGTCTTAAAAATCTTTTTGTTGTAACACATGTTCGTTTGTCCAGCTTAGGTAAACAAAGGTGCTACTGTGTATTGTGTATTGTATATACGTATGGACATGACATTTTGCACAAGGCCCTTTAAGTTTTTCAATATTTTAGTTATGACAAACCTTATTTAATATTACAAGTAGTATTCACTTGACAGTTTTGCGTGAAGTTTCTACGTATAACGAATATGTTTTACAACAAAAAGATTTTTAAGACCTGAAGACAACAGCAAAGTCTGTCTAAAACGGTTGTTCAAATGGTTCAAATGGCTCTGAGCACTATGGGACTCAACATCTTAGGTCATAAGTCCCCTAGAACTTAGAACTACTTAAACCTAACTAACCTAAGGACATCACACACACCCATGCCCGAGGCAGGATTCGAACCTGCGACCGTAGCAGTCTCGCGGTTCCGGACTGCAGCGCCAGAACCTCACGGCCACCGCGGCCGGCTAAAACGGTTGTCTTAGATTTTATGCGCTCTAGGATGATGAATGTTTTTTAGTAAGTAAAACAGATAGCACCTTCGGTACTCTCAAAATGAGAAAATTAGATTAAATATTGTTTCCTAGCTGATTCATCGATCGGGTCCTGAAGACAATGTGCTGCTGATCGAAAGCCGTGGGTTCCTCTACCAGCGCTGTTATTGGTTGCGTATTGGAGGGACGTGGAGTCAGCACACAGCTCTCTCGGCCGTCGTCAGCCTTATGACCTTGGAGCCTCTACTTCTCGCTCAAGTAGCTCCTCAGTTGGCCACACGAAGCTGAGTGCTCTCCGTTCCCGTATTCATACAAAGCAAAAAATCAATACGGTATCGGGTATCGCGCCCAGGACTTCCGCATGGTAGCCATCCACGCTGACTGCTCATTTATGGAGGCAGTCTCTGTTTCCAGTAAATGCTGTATGTCGTCATGACGGCAGTAGTATGCAGTCTGTACAAAAGAAGGCAGGAGTAACGCCGTCTGCATTGTGTATTTAAGGAAGGACACAGAAACCGCATTAGAACATTGTTTGTTTGTAAGAAGACCATGTTAAGCCTCGGGTACGGAGGAGAAAACTCTACCAGTATAGTGGGAGGGCCGTTGTCTGTCACGACTACAATTTACCATTCCGTTATTTTGCAGCTCGCGTTGGACGGGTTGCCACGACAGTTATGAGAATTTGGAATCGATGCTTTCCGGAGGATAACAGTCAGCATCATGCAGATTTTGAACAGCCCCACGTGACAAGCGCCCGAGAGGACATAAACATTTCTCGCTCTATTGAGTAGGGCTGTGATGGCACGACACGTATGTTGAAGCCGGAAATGGTCTTGTTTACAGAAGGACAAGTATCCACACCACGAACTGTCGGTACGGCGAACATTGTTGCCATTTCCCTTGGCGCTGCAATAGACAGAGGTGCGCCAACGAAGTTACACCAACGACAATACTGCACATGACAGTGCCACCACAACGTCTTTTCAGATCAGTCACGGTTCAGAGTGCAACATCTCAATGGATGTTTCCTTGTCTGTGGGCTCCGGGAAGAACGAATGTTGTCACGGTGCATTCGTCATTCTCATGCGCACCCATCACCCTGCGTGATGGTATAGGCTTCTGTTACATACATAACACGGCGGTCTCTGTTTCCCTTAGCTCAGAGGTCACCAAACGTTTTTCACATAGAGCCACCTAACAGACGAAATGACGAGCAGGGGCCGCATCATCATTCTGTACAATACTTGCAAGCCAGACCAAAAGCACTAGGAAAAGAGACGAAACGCAAAGTTCTGCATTCCGTATTAATCATAGGTGAGTGGCATGCAATGCACAATATGCAAGTACACCAAACATATTTATGTACAACAAAATTCTCAAAAGAGGCGGCGTTGTAAAAAGATATTTACATTTTTCATTGAAAAAAAAAGAACATTTAGTTTCTGAGTTCGTAAAAACGAAACAGGTGGCTGAGTTTTACCACAGCTGAGCCACTTCACTAAGATAAGACCACTCACAGAATTCAGAATCAATTTCTTAAAGAAAAACCTGGAACTGACTGCGACTGAGTGCACGTCCCCGAATGAAATTCACAGCGGAAACGACTGGTTTCAGTACGCAATAAATACTCAATCTTTTCCACAGAGTGTTTGCTATTGTATGATGAGGCGTATGACTTTGGAAATTTTCCAACTGATCTGACCCATAAGATGCTTCCTCAATTAAGCCATGTTTTCTTCCTCAATCAACTGCAACACCCCGAAGCTGATTCCATTGAAGATTACAGTCTTGCAAAATTATTTGCATTACCATGAAGATGTCTTCTCCTGTTCTTCTTCCATACGTGCTGCAAAACGGGCACCTACTCTTCCGTTACCTGAAAGTCTAAATTGACATCAAGAATGAACATGAGAAGTTTTTTCATACTCGAGAGGTCAACAGACTCGTCCAGCACCAGAGAATATCACAAAGAGTATGTAGGTTTCTAGCATATGTTAGCACCATGCTCCCTCCAATTTCTTCTGTTCTCCGCGCAATGGAGTTGAAGGTGACGACCCTGTCCCAATTTTGTAGGCATCGTCGCTACTTTTTTTTAATAATAGTCGTCCAGTCTCGCTACAAGAGTACGATAGGTCAGAGTAGAACGTAAACAATTCAACTTTTAAATATTTTAAGTTGCAAGTATGATAGTTGTAGTGTAGTTTTGGACTGACAGTGTCACCTCTTAAATATTTTATGTTTCATGTATGGCAGTTGTAGTTCAGCTTTGGTATGAGAACGAAAAACGGACGAACGTTAGTAAAAATTGACATTAATAAATTAAATATTACCTTTTCTTTGAAGTGTCCCAATTTTTTACTTGCAAAGGGGCGAAGGCACTGTCGCGACTTTTGACTTGCCAAAACTGGCAGCAACCCTACATAGAGCTGAAGGAGCATGGACTGACGTACTCGTACTGTTATCCAAGCTCTGATCGACTCGATGCCTAGTCCAGTCAGAGACGTTGTTGCTCCAGAGTTCACAGGTTTCCGTGCTATATTTCACGCCCTGTATACATATATCTGAATCAGCTACAACTTCAGCCTTGTATTCTTTCTACTGTGCTGTATACGCACAATACGTAAAATTTCATTATTTGACCAGCAGTGTATGACACCTAAGTGGTATGGAGTGTAACCGCTTTCTGTAACAAATCGGTCGCGATAAATGTGTACTTCGCGCAAATTAATTAACACCTACACTGGCTAAGTTGCCGGAAGATAAAAGTGTCACATAGTTCTAATACTAACGGAAAACTGTAAACACACCTAAGAATTATGTATCTGTCTCTCCACGTCAGAAAACTAACTGTATTAGTATTGGCATGTAATAGGTCTTTCGCATAGGTAACACCAAGCACTACCCTTGAGATAACCGTAACTAAGATTTTATTGCTGTGGTCTTCTGTCCGAAGAATGGTTTGCTGCTGTTCTCGGCACTAGTGTACCCTGTACAAGCTTCTTCCTCTCCGCGTAACTACGGCGACCTATATCCGTTTGAAGTTCCGTGCTGTGTTCAAGCCTTGGTCTTCTTCTACAATTTTTACCCTCCATACATCCCTCTGCTATCAAGATGTGCGTTTGCTTAGCTGAGTGCCGGCACGGTCGCTCAGCGTGTTCGGTCAGAGGGTTAGCTGCCCTCTATAATAAAAAACTGAGTTAATCGATCAACAGTGAACTTTAAAAAAACGGATGTATTACGACGTCCGCCCCGAGCAGATTCAACGAACAAAAGCGAACAAAATGATTTTTTAAAAAAAGTGGTAACGTGCTTGCCTCCCATGCAGCGGGCCCGGGTTCGATTCCCAGCCGCGTTGAAAATTTTCTGCGCTCATTTCATCCTCATCACTGGCACACAAGTCGGCCATGTGGCGTCGACTGAAACAAGACTTTTGCACTCGGCGGCCTAACTTCCCCGGATGTGGCCTCCCGGCCAACAATACCTCACGCTCATTTCATTTCATTTTGTTACCAAACTAACTATTCTGTGATGCTACTGGACGTTTACCATCAACTGACCCTTCCTTTTAGTCGTGTTGTGCAGTAAGTTTCTTTTTTCTCCAATTCCATTTACTACCTCCTCGTTTGTTTTTCGACATTTCCATCTATTCTTCAGTATTATTCCATATACCCACATTTCAAAAGTTTCTATCCCTTTCAGTATGAACTGTACACATATCGTCCACGTTTCACTTCTGTTCAAGCCTACACTTAAGGCAAATACTTAAAAAAAATTCTCTAACACCTAAATTTATATTCCTTGTTAACAAATTTCTCTTTGAGGATTGAATAACACTTAGCCGGTTTCCTGTTCTACTGATTTTTATTTGTATGAACTCGTTTTCGGCTTATTAGGCCATCTTCAGATAACTACCGGCTATTTTTTACAAGGAGCTTGTGTCCTTACGAACCAAACATTCTGGACTAAGATAGAAAGCTCTTACATACGATCTTTAGTTGTGGTATTGTCTTTGGAATTGTGAAACGGGTCTTTTGACTTTTTGTTCTGTAAAACTATTCTTTAACATAATAAATCACGTTTATGGTTTGTCAATACCATGTCACATAGTTCTAATATCAACGGAACACGGTAAACACACCTAAGAATTATGTATCTGCCTCTCCACGTCAGATAACTAACTGTTTTAGTATTGTCATGTAATAGGTCTTTCAATGGCTGGTTCAAATGGCTCTGAGCACTATGGGACTCAACTGCTGTGGTCATAAGTCCCCTAGAACTTAGAACTACTTAAACCTAACTAACCTAAGGACAGCAAACAACACCCAGCCATCACGAGGTAGAGAAAATCCCTGACCCCGCCGGGAATCGAACCCGGGAACCCGGGCGTGGGAAGCGAGAACGCTACCGCACGACCACGAGATGCGGGCATAGGTCTTTCATTTTATAGTTTGTCAATACCATGTATGACAAACCATAAAATATGATTTATTACACTCCTGGAAATGGAAAAAAGAACACATTGACACCGGTGTGTCAGACCCACCATACTTGCTCCGGACACTGCGAGAGGGCGAGAGGACCATTCGCAACCGTCTCCATGAAGCTGGGCTACGGTCCCGCACACCGTTAGGCCGTCTTCCGCTCACGCCCCAACATCGTGCAGCCCGCCTCCAGTGGTGTCGCGACAGGCGTGAATGGAGGGACGAATGGAGACGTGTCGTCTTCAGCGATGAGAGTCGCTTCTGCCTTGGTGCCAAGGATGGTCGTATGCGTGTTTGGCGCCGTGCAGGTGGGCGCCACAATCAGGACTGCATACGACCGAGGCACACAGGGCCAACACCCGGCATCATGGTGTGGGGAGCGATCTCCTACACTGGCCGTACACCACTGGTGATCGTCGAGGGGACACTGAATAGTGCACGGTACATCCAAACCGTCATCGAACCCATCGTTCTACCATTCCTAGACCGGCAAGGGAACTTGCTGTTCCAACAGGACAATGCACGTCCGCATGTATCCCGTGCCACCCAACGTGCTCTAGAAGGTGTAAGTCAACTACCCTGGCCAGCAAGATCTCCGGATCTGTCCCCCATTGAGCATGTTTGGGACTGGATGAAGCGTCGTCTCACGCGGTCTGCACGTCCAGCACGAACGCTGGTCCAACTGAGGCGCCAGGTGGAAATGGCATGGCAAGCCGTTCCACAGGACTACATCCAGCATCTCTACGATCGTCTCCATGGGAGAATAGCAGCCTGCATTGCTGCGAAAGGTGGATATGCACTCTACTAGTGCCGACATTGTGCATGCTCTGTTGCCTGTGTCTATGTGCCTGTGGTTCTGTCAGTGTGATCATGTGATGTATCTGACCCCAGGAATGTGTCAATAAAGTTTCCCCTTCCTGGGACAATGAATTCACGGTGTTCTTATTTCAATTTCCAGGAGTGTATATTAATGAAAAGTTTTACAGAACAAAAAGTCAAAAGACCCGTTTCACAATTCCAAAGATCGTATGTAAGAACTTTGTAACTTAGTCCAGAATGTTTGGTTCGTAAGAACACAAGCTCCTTGTAAACAATAGCCAGTAGTTATCTGGCCTAATAAGCCGAAAACTAGTTCATACAAATAAAAATCAGTAGAACAAAAAGCCGCCTAAGTGTTATTCAACCCTCAATGTGGAATTGTTCTATCAAGAAGTTCTATCAAGAAGCTACGGAAGAATCCATAAATAAAATATCTCTTTTTCAGCAACGCTGTCCTTGTTATTTCTAATCTATATTTTACATGCCTTTTACTTTAGCCATCGTCAGCTATTTTTTCCCATATCGCGAAATTCATTAACCGCGCTAAGTCTCTCGTTAATAACATGCCGATGTATAAACATGGCTTCCGGGTTCTACGGCTCCAAGAAAACTACCGAGTTATTCACCCTCTCCTGCTTTTCTTTCTCCTTTATTCTTTCTGTATTCTTTTTGTGTAGCGAACGGTGTCCATATTTCTCAGATTTTTATTATGACCTTGTTGTGGCATGACTGTCGTCCAGTAGCACTTCACCTCAATACGACTGCACCACTGTAGTGTCTAGACAATTATACAAATAAATAATCCAAGTAAAATAACAATCAAACAGGAAGTAGAACTCTGGTATAGTTGAACACAATTAGTACTTCCTCGACCAGGCAGCTTCCAATAACTAACACCGCAGCTTGACATGCAATACAAGTGTGATAGTTCGATTTACGTCTGTATCTTCTAAGTTATGTCTGAGATGACTTCCTAGATATTCATTGTGGTAGCACTCTCCGATGGCTGCCGTAGACGATCAGGGTGCGATTTGTGCTTTTACCAGTCGGGGGGGGGGGGGGGGGGGAGATGTCTTAGGGGGTTAGTATAATTACATATGTTACTAGCTTGGACCGCGGCGTTACCCGTGGTTAAACAGTTATTTATAAATAGATGTTAATGCCGAAACTCATTATGCACGCGTGTGCACTATCAGAAAAGCCATCCCTTGTTATATCTTTAAAAGTTCATTATAGGTAAAGCTTATTTACAAAATCATCTACATACAGGTATACGACGGGAATTCAAAAAGTAAAGGCACATTTGTGAAAAGCTGTACTTATTCTGATGATAGAAAACAGAAACATGCGTTATTTTTCTACGTAACCTCCCTGGACTTCATGTAGTTTTCTCGACGTTTTAAGAGGTTTTTTTTTATTTCATCAGAAAATACATTTTTCCGTTGCATCTGTAACCAATTTTGCACTGCGGCAATGGCGTCTTCATCACTTTCAAATATTCCGTTAAGGCTCCAAACATGTGAAAATCACTTGGAGCCAGGTCTGTAGAGTATGGTGGATGTTCCAGCACCTCGAATCTCAACTTCTTTTTGCGTCGGCTGTCCGTTTGGCAGAATGTGGGCGAGCGTTATCTTGCTGCAGGATGACACCTCTTCACAGTTTTCCACGACGTTTGGATCTGACTGCAGGTTTTAGTTTCGTACGCAACACATCACATCCACCATACAATACAGACCTGGCTGTAAAGCCTCGTTTACGCTGGGGCGACGTCTTGCAACATTGTGGCATGCTACGGAAATGTGGCGTGCGTCGTCTTGTAGCATGCTACAAAAGGCAACATCTTGCGGCGTATGTTGCATGCGGCAGGTTAATTTATACCAAAGCAACAGAATTTGTGCCACACGTGTGTCGGTCTTGCAGTATAAATGATGATGAAATATCGCAGCGGCGGCCTACTTGGTACTTGCACATGCAGCTAACAACGGAAATGAAAACCAAAGGGAAAGAAAACGATGGTGGAAGAGAAGAGTATTTAAAGAAGGTCCACGAAATAGTATCCTAGGAACTAGAAGCACACGATGGTGCGTTATTTAGTAATGTGTGCTTTCGTCCCAGGCGCGTTAGTCCGCCTCATACCGTGGCCAAAAGGTGACCTAACGGTAAATGTTCGCACAGGCACCGGGCCGGTCACAACAACCCTGTGTCAGGGCCCGGGGTGGGAATTTCAGCCCCCAGATCACCCAACTTTGCGGCACGACTGCTCCGGTATGACTGCCACACTACTTCCCTCGCAAGCTCGCAAGTAAACGGATGACGCACCTTAGACGAAAGCAACAATGACAACATGAGAATGGTGCTTTAGTTCTAAAGGTTTTGAAATGCTTAACTACCACATAACACTTTTTCAAAATTAATGCCGGCCGCGGTGGTCTCGTGGTTCTAGGCGCGCAGTCCGGAACCGCGCGACTGCTACGGTCGCAGGTTCGAATCCTGCCTCGGGCATGGATGTGTGTGATGTCCTTAGGTTAGTTAGGTTTAAGTAGTTCTAAGTTCTAGGGGACTGATGACCACAGCTGTTAAGTCCCATAGTGCTCAGAGCCATTTGAACCATTTTTCAAAATTAATAAGCAAACATATTAATAGTAAGACTGTATTAAAAACTTTCAGTGTTCGGCTCCACAAATTTAAATTACATGAGTTTTACTCCAGTGCGTGGGAAATAAACATCCCAGGTTGGGATGCATAAACTAAAGCCAGAGGAGGGGATGGTCTGATGCAGAGGGGGGGAAATCCCCCCCATCCCCCCTGCAAATCGCACACTGCGTAGACCGTAGCTGGCCTCTTGGCGTCAACTGCAACCGTGGGCTGGTCGCACCGTGAACCCACGGTGAACTCGCTGTGGACTGAGCGTGGACTCTGCAGCGCTGGTTATATGATCACGCGGATGAGTACAGTCAGTCCTTGTGATTGGCTCCCGCTGGCCGGGATGACGAGCTACTTGCTCATTGGCCCTCTGCGTAACGTGATGTCATGCCACGGGTGACTGGCATCTATGGAAGGTGTGGCAATGTAGTACCGTCGGCTGCGGTACCCTCTCGGAGCGGACGTAGTTATCAGCCTTGCCGAACGGCCGCGCCAGCCGTAAAAAGTGGTGTCTTCCGGCGGGCGTAGGAGGGTGTAACAACTCTGATGAATTACTGCAACCTAGAGAGAATGTAATAAAAACTAGATAAAAAAAGACTGTTCTTAAAAGACATCGTATTCATTGACTGTATTACAATTTACTACTATTACAACTATCGGAAATATGGACCTTTTGGTCATTTTCAAGCGGCTACAGCTGCTATCAATAACACACCGATGTTAGACATACCACTTACAGAAATACAAAAAATGGCTCTGAGCACTATGGGACTTAACTTCTGAGGTAATCAGTCCCCTAGAACTACTTAAACGTAACTAACCTAAGGACATCACACACATCCATGCCCGAGGCAGGATTCGAACCTGCGACCGTAGCAGTCGCGCGGTTCCAGACTGTAGCGCCTAGAACCGCTCGGCCACCCCGGCCGGCTTTACAGAAATACACTTATCGCAGTGCAGCCATGAAAAATATAAGTTAAAATAAACGTCAATTTCTCTACTCTTACTTTAAGATTAGCATCCAAGAGTATACTGGTCTACATTGGCAATGGTTTTGTATAAGGATGCCTGCTTGCGTCTTAAATATAGTCCTAGAAACTCCGTCAGAACAGGTCTCGGAAGGCTCAATGGTACCCACCGACCATCATCTTCAGCCGATACGCGTCACTGGGTGCGTATATGAGAGGCATGTGGTCAACGCAACGCTTTCCCGGCCATTGTGTTTTCGTGACCGGAGCCGCTACTTCTCAGTCAAGTAGCTCCTCATTCGACCTCACAAGGGCTGAGTGCATCCCGCTTCCCAACAGTGCTCGGAAGGCCCGGACGGTCACCCATCCAAGTGCTAGCCCTGCCCGACACCGCTTAACTTCAGTGACTTGACTGGCACCAGTGTTACTACTGCGGCAAGGCCGTTGGCAAATATAGTTCAAATGGCTCTGAGCACTATGGGACTTAACATCTGAGGTCATCAGTCCCCTAGAACTTAGAACTACTTAAACCTAACTAACCTAAGGACTTCACACACATCCATGCCCGAGGCAGGATTCGAATCTGCGACCGTAGCGGTCGCGCGGTTCCAGACTGTAGCGCCTAGAACCGCTCGGCCACTTCAGCCGGCGGCAAATATAGTCTTTGGCTAACGTGTAAATGCGTTAGAGCTGGTTCCCACCTGTTTTGAACAATTAAGTTTTCGTTACTGACATGTGCTGTAAGCACGAATTCAGTTTCGTGTGTTTTTCTTCTGCCACATATTGATAAATTTAGTTTATCTGTGCGTTTAATGATATGTTCTCATAACATCAAGATGAATTTTATACTTTATATAGACGGTGTATGTTTTTTTTGTTAATGCTTTTGACTACTATGTTTTCAGCACGTGAGTAATTTTCGGTTTAAGTCATATTTTTCATCGTCGTACTGTGAAATGTGTGTGTATTTCTGCAGTGGTATGCTAAAGTTCAATGTATATATTAATTGCAGCTCTAACCAACTGGAAATGATCAAGACGTAAACATTGTAGTATAATGTTAATTAATATTGTGTTTATACTGGTTGCTGGTGAGGAGGAAAGTTAGTTATTAGTATTTTATTAATGATCTCATTCATAAGCAGCCGTATCACAGTCATCACAGTCGCTCAAGAAAGTTATAATTAAGCTTTACTTGTTTAATCAGAATCGGACGATGACTCTCCTTGTCCGCAGTCTCGATGATTCGAGGCGATCTGCAATCCTGTGTAAATAAAATGTATTGGTTTTCTTGCGTTGCGTAGTTAGTCGGGAAACCTCAGATCAAGCAGAAAGTTTGCTTTGATAGAGTTTCATTATCCGATGAAATAATGGAGCTCTTGGATCTAACAATTGCAGGTTCGTTTCCAATTCATCGGAAGGTCCCTTCTGATTACCAACGAAACGACACCTCCGTGCAAATTTCAAGTTAGAGAATACATATATAATGAAATTCCTTACACACCTTTGATGTAAACGCTCAGTATATATTTTCTTGAGTAACATACAATACATTTTCAATCTCTTTCTTCCAGTAATCTCGATAGCAAAATTACACTTATTCAATGGGCTATTCGGCAAGGAGAAGATCCTAGAAGTCCTCTCAACACACCAGAGAGAGTATTACAAAGAGTAATTATGCACTCATGGAATAGTAATAGTACTGTACTACTTTGCGCATCGATTCTGCGAGTATATAGATGGTCAAGTAGGAAACGTAACTCACTCATAGAATTGTGCAGGGATAATTAGTAGAATATAAAGAGATATTACAGTAGTAGTGGATACTGTAATAAATGCATAGTCAGTGGCGACTATGAAGTCTTTTAAAAAGTTCTACGTGATTGTGAGCCCACAACAAATACAGTTGTAAAAGAGGATAAGCTGCCAGCGCACAACACGGAGTGACGACTCTTAGGCCTGTTTGGATTAGGACCAGCTCCATAGCGCTCTCGCCGTCTACAGCTAAGCAGGCTAAGCAGCTCAGACGACAGCGCGACCAGTCCTAAGTAGTTAGACGATGCGACGGGTTGAAAAGGCGGAAGCAGTACAGAAGAAAAGAATCCTACGAAAACAGTCGAAACGTGAACGAACAAGAATACGGAATGACCAACTTCTTTTCGGCGGCATCGCAATACCATACTAGAAAGCGGTGAAGAATTTGGTTGTAATTTTGGATGGCCACCTCAAAAGTGCAGAAAATATTGTTGTTACGTGCAGGTAAACTTGATCTTGCCAATGTGTCTTTCAGAGATTTCGAAATATATTTCGACAGGATGCGAAACGCACACTTGCGCGTTCACTCGTTCCGCCGAACCTACACTACTGCGAGGTGCTCCAACACGGCAAGTGCGACTTGAACCGGGTGGTCGTGGGTAGATGGTGCCTGACAATGGAGCAGGCGCTATACCTCCACGTATGCTAACAGCGGTTAGCTGATGGTCTGAAGATGGTCTAAAACGGACCGAAACCTGTAACTTTACATTAAAAAAAGTTTATTGCGGTTGTGACAGATCATATTCATTTTTAAGTAATAAATAAACCGCTGTACTCCAGAGAGACATGTTATCAAAAATTAACAAAATATCTCTATCCAAGTTCTATGCTGACTGCTGTGTATGAAAATTCTTCAGTGTCTGATAATCAATTTCAGTTTTTATGTTTGCAGGTTCGGCATTCTACAGCGTGATAAGGAAAAGATTATAGCATCCGTAGAGCAGGAAGGACGACTGTGATAAGCTTAGGATCATATCAGAATCAGTCATTAGATGCTTTCTCTAAAGCGCTCGAGAGCGGCGCAGAACTTCTATACATCGTTAAAATAATAAATCAAACTCTTCTCTCTTAAAAGCACTCCGTCTTCAGGCCACGAGTGGCCTACCGGGACCATCCGACCGCCGTGTCATCCTCTGTGGAGGATGCGGATAGGAGGGGCGTGGGGTCAGCACACCGCTCTCCCGGTCGTTATGATGGTATTCTTGACCGAAGCCGCTACTATCCGGTCGAGTAGCTCCTCAATTGGCATCACGAGGCTGAGTGCACCCCGAAAAACGGCAACAGCGCATGGCGGCCTGGATGGTCACCAATCCAAGTGCCGACCACGCCAGACAGCGCTTAACGCCGGTGATGTCATGGGAACCGGTGTAACCACTGCAGCAAGGCCGTTGCCCTTCTCTCTCTTAAAGTTGTCTTCGAATGTCTAAGTAATTCACTTATATTTTGTCGTACGACCTGAAAACACCTCTTCAGGCTCTCGCATAAACTAAAAATTTGTAACATATTTTTCAGATAAAGTTAATATTAGTCTGTTCGCAAATCTAGCATTAACTCCCCAGCTTCAAATAATTTATTTTGTCTTGTAAGTTTTGCACATCTGAATGAGTAAGTCCATCTGATAAAAACTGCAGTCAGCTCAAAACCATATGTTACGTTAAAAAATAAACAATGTAAGATCTCATGGCGGTTGCTCCGAGAGACTATGGCCCTCGGCGCATTAAGGTTTGTGACCAAATATTCGACAGCGCGGTCTATCTTCAAAGGCGTCACACATTCTCCCCCTGATCAACAATTACACGAAAAGACAAATACACCATTTTTAACACTGAAAATAGCTTGTAAAACGGCTTGTAAGGTCATTGAGTAGGCGATCACAGGTAGCGAGATTCGCCGACAATTTAGTGACACTACAGCGTTTAGAATGTAGGACAAGAGGTACCGGTCGATTTGAAGCTGTGGGGGCGGGTCCTGGGGCGTGCTTCAGTAGCTCAGTCGGTAGAACACTTGTCGCCAAAAGACATCTCTCCCAGGCTCGAATTCCGGTCCACCAGACAGTTTTAATGACCCAAGAGAATCAGATGAGCACACTATGCGCTGGAGAAAAAAAACTCATTCTGAAAGTAAATAAAGTGCCTCCGTCTTCTCCAAGTTGTAGTTTTTTCTCTTTTTGAGTTCCAGCTAATTATATCACTTCCTTTTCCCAGACCTTCATTACTTGTTTCTTTTTATCACGTTCCTCTTTCTCTCTCTTCTCTTCAGTCAACTGCTACCACCACCCTCAGTTTAAATGTACCTGACTATAAATGTCGTTATTGTCATAACTTTCCTGAACTGATATAAACTGTGCCTGTAATCTATGCTTGTTGTCGTAGCATTCATGAACCAATATAAACTCTGCGGTTTTTCTACTATAATTACGACTGTTTCCCATTGTTTATGCGTAGTTCAAAAAATGGTTCAAATGGCTCTGAGCAGTATGGGACTTAACATCTGAGGCCATCAGTCCCCTGGATCTTAGAACTACTTAAACCTAGCTAACCTACGGACATCACACACATCCATGCCCGAGGCAGGATTCGAACCTGCAACCGTAGCGGTCGCGCGGTTCCAAACTGAAGCGCCTAGAACCACTCGGCCACACCGGCCGGCTATGCGTAGTTATTTCTGTGTTGTACCTATATTAAACGTAAAACCTTTTCTCATGTGTCATCATAAAAATAATATAAAATATTTGAAGTGTTTGCTTTTGTATAAGAGAAGGCCTGACAGAATTAATCTTGCCAGGACAAATATATCAATGAATCGTAATTGACGCCATGTCACGGAATTGTGATCTATTTTATCACGATAAGTAAACGATCACCGCCTGGATGTCCGCCCCGGTAGCTGAGTGGTCAGCGTGACAGACTGTCAATCCTAAGGGCCCGGGTTCTTTTCCCGGCTGGGTCGGAGATTTTCTCCGCTCAGGGACTGGGTGTTGTGTTGTCCTAATCATCATCATTTCATCCCCATCGACGCGCAGGTCGCCGAAGTGGCGTCAAATCGAAAGACCTGCACCTGGCGAACGGTCTACCCGACGGGAGGCCCTAGCCACACGACATTTCCATTTATTTACCGCCTGGATTGCATCTTTTATTGCCGACTACTGGTTTCAATCTGCGCTGCAGATAATCTTCAGGTCTGATGTCACAAAGAGCAAATTGTTAACTGACGTTGACGGTGATTCTTCATTCACTCAATCAATAAATAACAAAACTACAGAAATGAGTGGCGAAATCAGATGCCTACCTTTCTGAAAAGAGTGACAATGTTTTACTGCGATATAACAAACCACAATTGACTTCAGATAAAGCGTCAAATGAGAATTTAATGCGCAGAGGGAAGAGCAGAACATGGAACGATAACGATAGAAGGTAGACTATCTGATCAAAAGTACCAAGAGATCCTTATGTCATCAAGACACTTCTTCAGTTACAGGCCACATGTCCTGTGGATACACGTTACGTGTCTTTAACGCAGTGGTTTCCATTGCCTTCAGCATCCTCATGCCGTTGATCATTGCTGATTGTTCCGCCTTTAGGGGCAGTTTCCCATCCCTAGGACGAGAGAGTGCCCTAAATCTCTATCCGCTCCTCCGCTCTCTTTGACAAGGCCTTTGGCAGAACGAGGGGTAACTTCTTATGCTGGAATTCTTCGGCCGCCAATACTGATTATTAATCAAAATTTAAGCAGCAGTGGGATTCGAACCCGGGACCGAATACGTTTTTGATTATGAATCAAAGACGCTACCCCCCTTTTTTTCGATTTGGTTCGTTGCGTTTGGTCTGGGCGAATGTCACAAGACATCCGTTCAAGTTGATCGTTGAGTCTTTGACTCAGTTTTTTTATTACAGAGAGCACGCAGCCCTCTGACCGAGCACGCTGAACTACCGTGCCGGCTCCCTAGACCACGGATGCTTACAAACAAGGTAGAACGAATCAGGTTACCTTCCATTCGGAAAGCGGATGCACTCAGCGACTGTATGTGACTTATTTTAGAGAGTCCAGCAATCAGTCGTCCTTTTTAGATTTTATTATGCAAATCCAGATTTCGGCTAGTAGCTAGCCATTCTCAATGCGCTATTTTTTATTCTCAATGCATGTAGTCCCAGTTGTTCGGGCGTCAGTCACAGATCTTCGAATACAACAGCGCCTTACATGCATTGAGAATAAAAAATGGCGTATTGAGAATGGCTAGCTACTAGCCCAAATCTGGATTTGCATAATAAAATTTATAAAGGATGACTGATTGCTGCACTCTGTAATTTATAAGGTAGAACACATTTATTAATAAGCACTTAAAAGAAACTCATTTCTGGAGTAAGCTAATTACAAGAACTGTAGTAGTTCATGGTAATTATTGAATTTACGCAAGTTCGTAAATGGTCACGTGGCACTAATAACGGATAAAGTCAGTGTCGGAGTTGACTCTGTAGTAGGACAGTTACTGTTATAACATTCCTACAGTCTATTTGGTTTTTTAGTGGAGACAGAAGCGAGAAACAGATGCTGCTGATGAACCGGGAGCTTGATAGGTGTAATTGCAGCGTTAGTTGCTAACAGGAGATCTGAATGTAGAAATATGTACAGATAATGGAGATTAACAAATCAGTCAGTCTGCAATACAATAACTATTCAGCAGGTCACGAGCCCTGGCCACCAGCAAATATTCTGTTCACTAGCTATCAATGACTTTTTAAAAATTACAATACTGAATTGAAAAATAAAAATAAAATAAAAATCATAGCTTTTGGTATATCACTATAGATAAGAAAGTTCCTTATGTTAACCATGCAGAAAAATACTCCCCTCTTTGTGTGCTCTCATTTGCCAAAATCTCGTATCAATATCTCGAATTGTTTAGGAATATGAAGTATGTTTTAAGTATTTCATTCTCACGTATGTGCAGTCGGAAGTGCATGTGCTATACAAATTCCATTTTCTTGAAATTGGAAACGGTTGGAAACCTCTTCCCAACTCTAAGGAAAAAATCGGTATGTTACCTAACTTTCATTCGCAACAACAGTTGATGTAATATGCACCAAACGCAAAATCATAGCGATCCATATTTTTTACTGCAAACTTTTTCAAATTGCACGCGCAGCGTCTTACTTAAATCAAAGTTTCGCAATACGTATGCCCATTACCGAAATTTTGGGCATTTTACCATGAAGATGACATATTTGAACAGTTCTCGGGTATCCGACCGGGTAGCGTAGTAATTTCTCCACAATATTTCGGCAGACGTACACGCTGCCATCTTCAGGTGGTTCCTGACGAATGCTGTGCTGTTCTTCTCGGTGCCCTATATATACTAGCCGTTACCCCCACCACCGTTCCTCTCCTGGTATCTTCGGTGTGGTCGGCGCGGCGGCTACTGGAGGTGGTGGGGGAAGCGGCGCCTGGGTCTGAACTGGGGTCTGCAGTCTCCCTGCTGCCGCCGTCGGGGGTGGTTCTCGATCTCTGGGACCGCATCTTTCTCTCCAGGCTGAGTGCAGGGTTCCAAGCCTGACTAAGTTGAAGGCCGCTGTCTTTATTAATTAGATTGCCCTGTAGTAGGATTTCGTTGGCCTCTTTAGTAACGCAGTCCCAGAAGTAGGAGGACTGACAGAGTATTTTTGTTTTTTCATAGTCCATAGTATGGCCAGTCTTTATACAATGGTCAGTCATGGCTGATTTTGTGGCCTGGCGTAATTCGGTATGGCGCTTGTGTTCGCGGCACTAATTCAGCCGTGGCTGATCATAGTATAAAGACTGGCCCTACTGTGGACTATGAAAAAATAAAAATACTCTGTCAATCCTGCTACTTCTGGGACTGCGTTACTGAAGAGCCCATCGAAATCCGACTACAGGGCTAACGGCTAGTATATGTATATATGGCGCCGAGAGGAAGAGCACAGCATTAGTCAGGAACCACCTGAAGATGGCAACGTGTATGTCTGCTGAAATATTGTGGAGATATTACGACGCTACCCGATCGGATACCTCAGAACTGTTCAAATTGGAAATACGCCGGGAAAACTTCAGATCGCATATCAAGCTGACATATGAAACTATAAGTAAGGCCGGCCGCTGTGGCCGAGCGGTTCTAGGCGCTTTGGTCTGGAACCACGCAACCACTACGGTCGCAAGTTCGAATCCATGGATGTGTGTGATGTCCTTAGGTTAGTTAGATCTAAGTAGTACTAAGTTCTAGGGGACTGATGACCTCAGATGATAAGTCCCATAGTGCTCAGAGCCATTTGAATCATTTTTGAACTATAAGTGAAAATCTTTTTTTTTACGATTAGTACTGTAAAATCGTTTGGGAAAGATTGCAGGGTGTGCGCTTCGATTCTGTCCGTGCAGCACACAGTCAATCGGCCCGCCGAAGGCGGGCAATGAATGTCTTGCTCGTTCCAGCTCGCCAGCAGCCGCGAGACAGCGTCACTCAGCGGCGCCACCTGGCTGCCACTGTATGCTGACTCATTAGATAACAAGGGGTTATTTATCGCGGTGGGTCCAGCCGCCTCGGGCTGGCCCCCCTGCACGGGTAGCTCACTTTCTTTCTACGCGTCCTAAGGATCTACACTACTGGCCATTAAAATTGCTACACCACGAAGAAATGCAGATGATAAACGGGTATTCATTGGACAAATATATTATGCTAGAACTCACATATGATTACATTTTTACGCAGTTTGGGTGCATAGATCCTGAGAAATCAGTACCCAGAAAACCACCTCTTGCCCTAATAACGGCCTTGATACGCCTGGGCATCGAGTCAAACAGAGCCTGGATGGCGTGTACAGGTAAAGCTGACCATGCAGCTTCAACACGATACCACAGTTCATCAAGAGTAGTGACTGGCGTATTGTGACGAGCTAGTTGCTCGGCCACCATTGACCAGACGTTTTCAATTGGTGAGAGATCTGGAGAATGTGCTGGCCAGTGCAGCAGTCGAACATTTTCTGTATCCAGAAAGGCCCGTACAGGACCTGCAACATGCGGTCGTGCATTATCCTGCTGAAATGTAGGGTTTCGCAGGGATCGAATGAAGGGTAGAGCCACGGGTCGCAACACATCTGTAATGTAACGTCCACTGTTCAAAGTGCCGTCAATGCGAACAAGAGGTGACAGAGACGTGTAATCAATGGCACCCCATACCATCACGCCGGGTCATACGCCATCATGGCGATGACGAATACACGCTTCCAATTTGCGTTCACCGCGATGTCGCCAAACACGGATGCGACCATGGTGATGCTGTAAACAGAACCTGGATTCGTCCGGAAAATGACGTTTTGCCATTCGTGCACCCAGGTTCGTCGTTCAGTATACCATCGCAGGCGCTCATGTCTGTGATGCAGCGTCAAGGGTAACCGCAGCCATGATGTCCGAACTGATTGACCGTGCTGCTGCAAACGTCGTCGAACTGTTCGTGCAGATGGTTGTTGTCTTGCAAACGGCCCCATCTGTTGAATCAGGGATCTAGACGTGGCTGCACGATCCGTTACAGCCATGCGAATAAGATGCCTGTCATCTCGACTGCTAGTGATACGAGGCCCTTTGGATCCAGGACGGCGTTCCGTATTGCCCTCCTTAACCCACCGATTCCATATTCTGCTTACAGCCATTGTATCTCGAGCAACACGAGCAGCAATGTCGCGATACGATAAACCGACCTTTATCAAAGTCGGAAACGTGATGGTACGCGTTTCTCCTCCTTACACGAGGCATCACAACAACGTTTCACCAGGCAACGCCGGTCAACTGCTGTTTGTGTATGAGAAGTCGGTTGGAAACTTTCCTCGTGTCAGCACGTTGTAGGTGTCCCCACCGGCACCAACTTTGTGTGAATGCTCCGAAAAGCTAATCATTTGCATATCACAGCATCTTCTTCCTGTCGGTTAAATTTCGCGTCTGTAGCACGTCATCTTCGTGGTGTACCAATTTTAATGGCCAGTAGTGTACTTACGTCCCCGAACTGAGACTAGATGTTTTTTATTCCACATTGGTACAGTAAGAGTCTCTTGTGACAAAGAGCCCCTGTTGACTGTGTGTGCAGGCTTCATCGTGGTGGCGGCCTGCGTGATGACGTTCGAGGCGCGGGACAGCGCGGCCAAGGTGGTTCCGGCGCGGCTCAAGGTGACGGGGTCGGCGCGTGCGGGCGGGCAGTCGCCGCAGCCGGGCGCGCATGCGCACCAGGCGGCGCTGGCCGCCGGCAAGCAGGGCAGCTACCGGTCCGACGCGGGCAGCGCGCGCCGCAGCGCCAGCTGCCAGACCCGCTGGGACAACCACCTCGGCCTCTTCCGCGCCATGCAGCTCAGCAACGGCGCCGTCGACTCCGGCACGGCGGTGAGCCGCCCCACTCCTCTTGTACCGCTACCGTCCCTCAGCCTGACTACTGCTTAGGCCGGTATTACACTATCAAATTTCTTTGTCAAAGATTTGATCAAAGATGTGATCCAATATTCCGTCCAATATATTTGACAAAGATCTTTGACGTAGCGCTACAAGGGGTATTACACTGTCATCAAGTTTTTCGTCAAAGTTCAAGATGGCTGACAACAACTTGTTATTAACCGCAGCAGTTCTACGTACTCCAATTGCATTGTGTGCACATGCGGAAAAGAAGTGGGGGGAAAAAATGGAACCATACATACGAGGTTGACAGTCTTAAAAGTCCTGGGATTACAACTTGATAATAAAGTCAGTTGGGAGGAGCACACCACAGAACTGCAGAAACGCCTTAACAAATCTGTATTTGCAATTCGAGTGTTAGCAGACATAGGCAACATAAAAATGAAAAAGCTTGCATACTTTCATTCCATAATGTCATATGGGATAATATTTTGGGGTAAATCTTGAAGTCAAACAAAAGTTTTCAAGGTCCAAAAGCGTGTAATACGTATTATTTGTGGAGTAAATTCACGGACCTCCTGCAGAAACCCCTTCAAAGAACTGGGTATACTAACTACTGCCTCTCAGTATATTTACTTCTTAATAAAATTTGTCGTAAATAATATATCTCTTTTTCCAACAAACAACTCAGTTCATACATACAATACCAGGAACAAAAATGATCTGCACAAGGACTTAAAAGCACTTACTTTAGTTCAAAAAGAGGTCCACTACTCAGGAACACTCATCTTCAATAATTTGCCAGAAAACATAAAAAATTTAGTTAGGAATGAAGATCAGTTTATCAGTTTAAAAGGAGCCTGAAAGACTTACTACTGGCCAACTCCTTCTACTCCATTGGCAAAATTTTTAATAGAAACAAATGATGTATTGTATTTATTCATACTATTAGTATTTTTATTTCAGCTTAAAAAAATCGACATGTTCCACATCCACGAGGATCTCCTCAGCATGGATCTATGGAACGAAAAACTAATCTAATCTGGGTGAAGCCATGGGTTTTACGACGACACGATAAAAGCATTCAACAAAACTTGTTACGTGAGCTTACAGTGGAAGACGTCAAGTCGTACATCAATTACTTAAGAATGGATGAGCATACATGTCTGTATGTGCTCAATGAAGTGTATCCTCATATCACAAAGCACAATTTTCACTTAAGAACTGCTACATCTTCAGAAGACAGGCTCACTATAACACTCAGATTCCTTACTACAGGAGAGGGTTATGTTAGGTTAGGTTAGGTCAGGTTAGGTCTCCAATCTTCTTAATCTATTTTTGTATTCAGGGTGCCTCACGTTGTAAAGCGCCTCATCAGCTTCAGACATCTCTATTAATTCTGTAGTTGTCGGCACACACCAATTGTATTTACCGGCAATGGTTATAAAAACACTATAGACGACAGAACGCTGCAGCGATGCTAGCGTTCCGCGTGGCAACATATCGCATTGTAGTGAACAGAAGACAAGCGATTTCTTTGATCAAATATACGGCCTCGGCCTAGATTTGATCAAATATTGGACGACATTTGTCAAAGATCCCTATTACACTATCAAAAATCTTTGACAATGATATTGGACAAAGATATTGGACAAAGAAATTTGATAGTGTAATACCGGCCTTAGAGATGGGTCGAACTCGTTCATTCCCGTGAACTACTTCATTCGTTTCACTCTTTGCCGTGAAGCGTTCAAATGAAGTAGTTCATTCATGAAGTACGGAAGCCTGGCGATCTTGCCCAGTTCGCAGCTCAGCCGCGGCTACGCTCGCTTCGCCTCGCTCGTACAATAAAGCTTCGTAAGACTTCATAATTTTACCAACAGATGGCCGAGTTATGCAGTAACGTGCACGCAACGTTTTACGCTCTTACAGCGTCTGAGAGCATGGTCGAAGGGGACAAAGGAAAGATAAATACAGAAGCCTTTCACATATAAAGAAGGTGATACATTTAATCTTGCTCGACATTTTTTCATGAAGCGCCCAAAAAAGCCTTTATCTGCCAAGTGAAACATTATTTGTTGTATTCATAGACTGAAAACTAGGGCTACCAACGAAATGCAGTCCAATTTTATGTTCCTTCTGAAATTTAATGCAAAATAGAATGAGTATGTTTACCACTGTCACAAAGTCTATACACCTACGTTAAATAATTATTCAGAAGTTTTCCTGTAGATTTTATTGTTGTTGAGAACAATAACCCTCCACGTTCAAAACATAAACTGTCACCTGTAGTCATTGGTACGATTTCAAGTAAAATCCCTCTTTCAGTGTTATTAACAAACCTTTTATTTTCATGTTGGTAGCTCGTGCTCACACAGCCAGCCTCTTCGTTTGGATCTTTAATATTCATTTGTCTGCAAGCGCTGCCAACGGTAGGCTACTCGTAGACGTGAAGTATAACTGCACAAATGGTCACCGGTAATGATGCCAGCACTGCAGGAAGCAGCTGACGCTGCCTTCTCCTCGCCCCTCACCTTCACAACACCTCGTAAACCTATCGTTCCCCACAAACACCGCGCGATTCGTCGACAGGCAGTAGAGGGAGGACTGAAGAGTAGGGACGATGAGTGAAGTAGCGCTGATGTAGTGGGAGAGGGAGAGGGGAAGAGAGTGAGATAACTAGAAAAAAGTGTGGAGTATGCTATCTCTGAAGAGTTTGAAGTACCAGTTCATTGAAATTGAGTGGTTAGTTCACACTTCACTGGAGTGAAGCGTTCATTTGAACGACTCATTCACGAGCTCCCCATCACTACTACTGCTGTTCCCACCTTGTCTGAAGGAAACAGCCAACATCCTTGAAGTCGTCCTCAGACGGGACGTGTTTATCAGTAAACGCACCAACCGTGGTTTATATCGCGGTTGGTGCGCGCTCACAAGGGAGCCTCCCCATCGCACCCCCCTCAGATTTAGTTTAAGTTGGCGCAGTGGATAGGCCTTAAAAAACTGAACACAGATCAATCGAGAAAACAGGAAGAAGTTGTATGGAACTATGAAAAAAATAAGCAAAGTATACAAACTGAGTAGTCCATGCGCAAGATAGGCAACATCAAGGAGAGTCTGAGCTCAGGAACGCCGTGGTCACATGGTTAGCGTGAGCAGCTGCGGAACGAGAGATTCTGGGTTCAAGTCTTCTTTCGACGTAAAGTTTAATTTTTTTTCAGACAGTTATCAAAGTTCAGGCACTCACACATAATCAACTTCGCTCTCCAAAATTCCAGGACAGATTTGCTTGGACATATGCAGGATTTGACGGTCTACACACGGAAAAATTTGAAAACGTTAAAAACATATTTATTGACAGAAAACAGGGAAAACTGTGCGACTGTGAAACTGTTGCATTCATTTGTTGCAGTTTGTGTGACAATTCTTATGTTTTCATCACTTTTTTGGGAGTGATTAACACATCTACAAGAAAACCTAAATCGGGCAAGGTAGAAGAATATTTTTACCCATTCGCCAAGTGTACAAGTTAGGTGGGTCGACAACATATTCCTGTATGTGACCCACATGCCGTCACCAGTGTCGTATGGAATATATCAGACGTGTTTTCCTGTGGAGGAATCGGTTGACCTATGACCTTGCGATCAAATGTTTTCGGTTCCCATTAGAGAGGCACGTCCTTTCGTATACTTATCGCACGGTCTTGCGGTGCGGTCGCAAAACACAGTCACTAAACTTATTACAGTGAACAGAGACATCAACGAACGAACGGACAGATCATAACCATGCGAAAATAAAGAAAGTAAACTTTTCACTCGAGGGAAGACTTGAACCAAGGACTTCTCGCTCCGCAGCTGCTCACGCTAACCACGGCGCTCCTGGGCTCACACTGTCCTTGATATTCCATATCTTGTGCATGGACCACTCAGTTTGTATATTTTGCTTATTTTTTTCACAGTGCTACACAACTTCTTCTTGTTTTCTCGATTGATCTGTGTTCAGTTTTTCAAGGTCTATCCATTGTGCCAACTTATAATTAAATCTGAGGGGGGTGCGATTGGGAGGTTCCCTTGTCAGAATCGAGCCGGTGCATCACACGGAACGTGCTCCTCATCATGATTTGCGACACAGCGGCAACTGTCGGCTGCACCTGGCTCGCAAATCACACACTTTTTTCCTGCTACGTTACCTCTGTTCAAAGTCTCTTTCATTCCTTGTCCTGTTGTTCTGTCTTTTATATACATAAATAAAAAATTCAATGACCATGAACATGTTATGAGACAAAAAGACAAGTTCCATCTCCTGTCAATAAGGACATTAGGATTTAAAAGTTCCACTACACAAAAAGTGTGAAATATAAATTTACAGTCATCATCCACGTAAGATGAAAATTACTTCAGCGTTCCCACTTTGAGTAAAGTCCTAAGCTAATTGTTACTACGTTACTGCTTTGACTCAATAGCAACATTTTCAGAATATGTGAAATAGAAGACTTTAAACAACAAAGTGCAAAATAACCTGTTGCACCCATTGCAACTAGTGCAAGCTCTCTTACACATACAGCCGAAAATAACATATGTACTGCAATATCATTGTTACATTTTCTCTGTACTTCATTTAAGAGTGTGTGTGTGTGTGTGTGTGTGTGTGTGTGTGTGTGTGTGTGTGTGTGTGTGTGTGTGCATGTATACAGGGTGGTCCATTGATCGTGACCGGGCCAAATATCTCACGAAATAATTGTCAAACGAAAAAACTACGAAGAACGAAACGTCTCTAGCTTGAAGGTGGAAACCGGATGGCGCGCTAGATGGCGCTGCCACAGGTCAAACGGATATCAACTGCCTCTTTTAAAATACGAACCCCATTTTTATTACATATTCGTGTAGTGCGTAAAGAAATATGAATGTTTTAGTTGGACCACATTTTTCACTTTCTGACAGACGGCGCTGTAACAGTCACAAACATAAGGCTCACAATTTTAGACGAACAGTTGGTAACAGGTAGGTACCTTAAATTAAAATGCAGAACGTAGGTACGTCTGAACATTTTATTTCGGTTGTTCCAATGTGATACATGTACCTTTGTGAACTTATCATTTCTGAGAACGCATGCTGTTACAGCGTGATTACCTGTAAATACCACATTAATGCAATAAATGCTCAAAATGCATCCTGCCTCGGGTATGGATGTGTGTGATGTACTTAGGTTCTACATCTACATCTACATTGATACTCCGCAAGCCACCCAACGGTGTGTGGCGGAGGGCACTTTACGTGCCACTGTCATTACCTCCCTTTCCTGTTCCAGTCGCGTATGGTTCGCGGGAAGAACGACTGTCTGAAAGCCTCCGTGCGCGCTCTAATCTCTCTAATTTTACATTCGTGATCTCCTCGGGAGGTATAAGTAGGGGGAAGCAATATATTCGATACCTCATCCAGAAACGCACCCTCTCGAAACCTGGCGAGCAAGCTACACCGCGATGCAGAGCGCCTCTCTTGCAGAGTCTGCCACTTGAGTTTGTTAAACATCTCCGTAACGCTATCACGGTTACCAAATAACCCTGTGACGAAACGCGCCGCTCTTCTTTGGATCTTTTCTATCTCCTCCGTCAACCCGATCTGGTACGGATCCCACACTGATGAGCAATACTCAAGTATAGGCCGAACGAGTGCTTTGTAAGCCACCTCCTTTGTTGATGGACTACATTTTCTAAGGACTCTCCCAATGAATCTCAATCTGGTACCCGCCTTACCAACAATTAATTTTATATGATCATTCCACTTCAAATCGTTCCGCACGCATACTCCCAGATATTTTACAGAAGTAACTGCTACCAGTGTTTGTTCTGCTATCATATAATCATACAATAAAGGATCCTTCTTTCTATGTATTCGCAATACATTACATTTGTCTATGTTAAGGGTCAGTTGCCACTCCCTGCACCAAGTGCCTATCCGCTGCAGATCTTCCTGCATTTCGCTACAATTTTCTAATGCTGCAACTTCTCTGTATACTATAGCATCATCCGCGAAAAGCCGCATGGAACTTCCGACACTATCTACTAAGTCATTTATATATATTGTGAAAAGCAATGGTCCCATAACACTCCCCTGTGGCACGCCAGAGGTTACTTCAACGTCTGTAGACGTCTCTCCATTGATAACAACATGCTGTGTTCTGTTTGCTAAAAACTCTTCAATCCAGCCACACAGCTGGTCTGATATTCCGTAGGCTCTTACTTTGTTTATCAGGCGACAGTGCGGAACTGTATCGAACGCCTTCCGGAAGTCAAGAAAGATAGCATCTACCTGGGAGCCTGTATCTAATATTTTCTGGGTCTCATGAACAAATAAGGCGAGCTGGGTCTCACACGATCGCTGTTTCCGGAATCCATGTTGATTCCTACATAGTAGATTCTGGGTTTCCAGAAATGACATGATACGCGAGCAAAAAACATGTTCTAAAATTCTACAAGAAATCGACGTAAGAGATATAGGTCTATAGTTTTGCGCATCTGCTCGACGACCCTTCTTGAAGGCTGGGACTACCTGTGCTCTTTTCCAATCATTTGGAACCCTCCGTTCCTCTAGAGACTTGCGGTGCACGGCTGTTAGAAGGGGGGCAAGTTCTTTCGCGTACTCTGTGTAGAATCGAATTGGTATCCCGTCAGGTCCAGTGGACTTTCCTCTATTGAGTGATTCCAGTTGCTTTTCTATTCCTTGGACACTTATTTCGATGTCAGCCATTTTTTCGTTTGTGCGAGGATTTAGAGAAGGAACTGCAGTGCGGTCTTCCTCTGTGAAACAGCTTTGGAAAAAGGTGTTTAGTATTTCAGCTTTACGCGTGTCATCCTCTGTTTCAATGCCATCATCATCCCGTAGTGTCTGGATATGCTGTTTCGAGCCACTTACTGATTTAACGTAAGACCAGAACTTCCTAGGATTTTCTGTCAAGTCGGTACATAGAATTTCACTTTCGAATTCAATGAACGCTTCACGCATAGCCCTCCTTACGCTAACTTTGACATCGTTTAGCTTCTGTTTGTCTGAGAGGTTTTGGCTGCGTTTAAACTTGGAGTGGAGCTCTCTTTGCTTTCGCAGTAGTTTCCTAACTTTGTTGTTGTACCACGGTGGGTTTTTCCCGTCCCTCACAGTTTTAGTCGGCACGTACCTGTCTGAAACGCATTTTACGATTGCCTTGAACTTTTTCCATAAACACTCAACATTGTCAATGTCGGAACAGAAATTTTCGTTTTCATCTGTTAGGTAGTCTGAAATCTGCCTTCTATTACTCTTGCTAAACAGATAAACCTTCCTCCCTTTTTTTATATTCCTATTAACTTCCATATTCAGGGATGCTGCAACGGCCTTATGATCACTGATTCCCTGTTCTGTACATACAGAGTCGAAAAGTTCGGGGTCTGTTTGTTATCAGTAGGTCCAAGATGTTATCTCCACGAGTCGGTTCTCTGTTTAATTGCTCGAGGTAATTTTCGGATAGTGCACTCAGTATAATGTCACTCGATGCTCTGTCCCTACCACCCGTCCTAAACATCTGAGTGTCCCAGGTTTAAGTTTCTAAGTTCTAGGGGACTGATGACCACAGATGTTAAGTCCCATAGTGCTCAGAGCCATTTGAACCATTTGAGCTCAAAATGATTTCCGTCTACCTCAATGCATTTGGCAATACGTGTAACGACATTCCTCTCAACAGCGAGTAGTTCGCCTTCGTAATGTCCGCACACGCATTGACAATGCGCTGACGCATGTTGTCAGGCGTTGTCGGTGCATCACGATAGGAAATATCCTTCAACTTTCCCCACAGAAAGAAATCCGGGGACGTCAGATCCGGTGAACGTGCGGGCCATGGTACGGTGCTTCAACGACCAATCCACATGTCATGAAATATGCTATTCAATACCGCTTCAAACGCACCCTGAGCTATGTACCGGACATCGATCATGTTGGAAGTACATCACCATTCTGTCATGCAGTGAAACATCTTGTACTAACATCGGTATAACATTACGTAGGAAATCAGCATACACTGCACCATTTAGATTGCCATTGATAAAATGGGGGCCAATTATCATTCCTCCCATAATACCGCACCATACACTAACCCGCCAAGGTCGCTCATGTTCCACTTGTCGCAACCATCGTGGATTATCCGTTGCCCAATACTGCATATCATGCCGGTTTACGTTACCGCTGTTGGTGAATGACGCTTCGTCGCTAAATAGGACGCGTGCAAAAAAATCTGTCATCGTCCCGTAATTTCTCTTGTGCCTAGTGGCAGAACTGTACACGACGTTCAAAGTCGTCGCCATGCAATTCCTGGTGCATAGAAATACGGTACGAGTGCAATCGACGTTGATGTAGCATTCTCAACACCGACGTTTTTGAGATTCCCGATTCTCGCGGAATTTGTCTGCTACTGATGTGCGGATTAGCCGCGACAGCAGCTAAAATACCTACTTGGGCATCATCGTTTGTTGCAGGTCATGGTTGACGTTTCACATGTGGCTGAACACTTCCTGTTTCCTTAAATAACGTAACTATCCGGCGACCTGTCCGGACACTTGGGTGATGTCGTCCAGGATACCGAGCAGCATACATAGCACACGCCCGTTGGGCATTTTGATCACAATAGCCGTACAGCAACACGATATGGACCTTTTTCGCAATTGGTAAACGGTCCATGTTAAACACGGGTAATGTATCGCGAAGCAAATACCGTCCACACTGGCGGAATGTGATACCACGTACTTCTACGTTTGTGACAATTACAGCGCCATCTATCACAAAGCGAAAAAAGTGGTCCAACTAAAGCATTCATATTTCTTTACGTACTACACGAATACGTAATAAAAATGGGGGTCCTATTTAAAAAAAGCGCTGTTGATATCCGTTTGACCTGTGGCAGCACCATCTAGCGGGCCAACCATAGCGCCATCTGGTTTCCCCCTTCAAGCTAGACGAGTTTCGTTCTTTGTAGTTTTTTCGTTTGATGCTTATTTCGTGAGATATTTGGCCCGGTCACTATCAATGGACCACCCTGTTTTTGTTCACACAGTCATAATCAGTGTAATATTTATTATGTATGCCATAATCTAGAATGTTTTTTGGATGAATAAATAAATACTGAATTGCGATCAAATCAAGGGCTAAGGTAGAAACTACCCTCGCAATTCGTTGCTCTATATTCCCAGGCGTGTTCACAAAATCGAACGCACGCACCCCTGAGAATGAGCAGTATTATATTTACGTGACACCGAATACTAAAGAATATATTTGTATTAAACTGATACGAAAGTCCTAGATCGTTTTCTAAAACGCTAAAGAGAATACAAATATCTGTTGATATAGAGAACGCGATCGAACCACATCTGATTTCGTAACGCCACGCCCCACTGCACTAGATGAACATAATACCACAACCCTGTGTATTTCATGTCATTATTTCCTAAAGGCTTTAATTGCCAATATATTGTCCACGGATAATTATAACAATCTTATCAAGAACGATGCGCGGTTGACAAATCTTCAATGTGCCGTTGCCTTGAAACAGCGTACTTTCACAGCATGCAGATTTTACGACAGGGTCGCCACGAATTCGGCTGGCGAGCGGTGCCCTGGCCTAGGTGCCGTAGTGCTTAATAGAGATGGGGGATCCGCTCCTGAACTAATTCATAGAGTTGAATCTTTCAAAGGAGTGAACAATCAGTGATTCAGAAAAAAAGAACGGTAGCTCCAAACGTTTCCCACAGCAGAGAGAGAGAGAGAGAGAGAGAGAGAGAGAGAGAGAGACAGTCGGCGCAGACCAGTGGGGCCTCTGCTGGTCAGAGCACACTGCACGCCTCACAACACAGCCAGCGCCGGCCTCTACCCTGCTTCTGCCTTGGCTGCCTGCATTGTGCAGTGCCCCATTGGATTTTGTGTTTCACATATGCCGTGCCCTCTCTGTGCTTCCTCTGCCGCGTGCAGTGTCTGGCGCACCTTAACCTAGCATAGCACTCCGTCGGCGATCGTTTCAGTCGCACGTCCTGCCCTCTGGGCAGTTGATGCGAGCAACAGGACAGAGAGCCTCCTAGCGGAGAACATAAGAACTACTTGCAACAACCTGCTCGCAAGAGAACGGACGATTTGTCTCCGAGCGGGTGAGTGGTGGCAGTTCACCGCTTCCCCCACCCTCGGAACTCGCCCGCTCAACGCTCATCCCACCGTTCTCGACTCTAGCCAGAGCGTTGAGCAAAGCAACTCATGTGTCACTCTGGTCTCTGCGGTCTTAGCTCACGCAGTTATAGAGCTCGCGGCTCGACCTGCTTGACTCAGCGCCTCTGCATCAGAGTTCGTCTCTACTGGATATTGTTCTTCGTAGTAATACCGTTATGTATATTACATAATTATGTTATGTATACATCATTTGTTTTTATTTTATTTTTATTTGTTTAAACTGATCAGATTAGGTTCTTGACGGCTCCTCTTACTATAGGATTTTTTATTATGGTCACTCGAATTTTCACTTTAATTACGAGCGAACCGATAAACGTATAGCAAAAGTGATACACCAATATTTTCCTTGTTTTATTCTGCGGAAGGCTACATGCAGCACTTTGGTCTTACAGTCACATTTATATATTTTTTTCTTATTGTAGTACGGATTTTGCGATTTTAGGCGTCTTCGGAAGGAAATGTTCACTTTAAAAATATATGGCTTGCGATGTATTTGTACGAGGTTAATGAAATTTTAATACATTATAGCCAAATATATTGTTAATGTAAATCTCAAGTTACAACATTTTCCGATCACCCAAAAAACCACGATAGTGCAAAATAAATCAATAATCAAAAACTTTGTCATATTGTGGAAATTTCAATAAAAAATACAAAATTCTTACTCATTATCTGTGTTACTTCAAAATAGGATCAAATAAGATCAAAATACAGGTATAGTACTGGAATAAACCAAGTTTAAAGGGCAATGTGCCTTCCATTTATTTTCTGTTGTGAATGAGTGGTGAGTCATGAAAAAAAGCTGGTTCATTTCAGGGAGTGAACAGTTCTGATCCGATCTCTGAAAAGAACAGTTTTGCCCATCTATAGTGCTTAATCCAGGGCCGGCCAAACGCTGCACAGTGTGCAGACGTGCGGAAGTGCTGCACATGTGCGACAGGGAGCGACAGCGACATCTGTTATTAGACATGTGTCCTAAATGAACGGCGACGGCTCCCCTTCCCTGTTTATGTGGTACAAGCAAGAGGAAACTTGGTCATTAAACCGATTGTTTCAATGTATACTTACATTTAGGGTTTTTTTTTTAATGTGTGAAGGGCTACGCTCAGTTGAAGTCGATAAAACATAACATTCATCTAACTGTCGGTTATTATGCAGTTTTCAGACGGAACTGATGAAAGATATAGCAATAATGGTATTGAAATAACAGGTGATCATCGAGAGGTCTGCGGTTATCATTCTGTTCAGAGATCATTGAGACAGAAATTATGTGGGTGTAACTGAGAGCACCGAGAATTAGTTATAGAAAACCTTGAATTAGTTTAATGTTATTTGAAATCGTGAATAAGGTTCGTTGGAAGTCGCTAAGTGCTCTCTTTCTTAAATACTAGCTCAAAAACATTACGCGTATTTACGTGCCGTCAGTCAAGCTGCCTTAATAAAAACCCACGGTTGTTAACTGTATTACATGTCTTACTGGGTTAAACTGTTAACATCAAAGTAGTCGTCTCAATGAGCAGTGACAGTAATGTTTAATAGGCGAAATACCTTCCCATGGTTGGCTTGCAAGCTGTGGAAAGAGCACTATAATGCGCCGGTACAGAGTATCCCAGCAAGTGGATAAAGCGACATCTGTGCGTAGAAACATGCACTACATGAACGCTGACGGCTGCGGCGTGCACGCTATGACCCGGAAGTTGCACACGTGCAGGAGCACCGCATGCGTGCAGAATTTCTGGCCGGCCCTGGCTTAGTCGGAAAGTTACATTTCCCAACGGTCACGCCACGCTGTCTGAACATGAAGACGGGTAAAGGGCGATCGCGCTGCATTTAAATGGCAATGTACTCATACTGCGTACGACTTGGTTTCGTATTTCACATCTGTCAACAATATAGACCACAAACAAAACAAATTTATGGTATTAATTAATTTCTGAAGACATAACATAATTTTTACCTGGTACAAACTGTCGGCATACAGGCAGACGGAGACAGTTTCACAGATTTTCGCACTCAGGTTCTCATATAATAGTCACTTATTTCGTTTCGTAATTGAAAAAAAGACTATCACATACACACACACACACACACACACACACACACACAAATGATGATCGAAATATTTTATCACGTTGCAAACTCATTATCGAGACACAGAAACTGTCCCTGAGGACGGCGTCCTGGACAGTTTTAACGTACGGGGAATTGTCTTTAAAATGGAAATCATATCGCAGATCTGCCGGCCGGAGTGGCCGAGCGGTTCTAGGCGCTACGGTCTGGAACTGCGCGACCGCTACGGTCGCAGGTTCGAATCCTGCCTCGGGTGTGGATGTGTGTGATGTCCTTAGGTTAGTTAGGTTTAAGTACTAAGTTCTAGGGGACTGATGACCTCAAAACTTAAATCCCATAGTGCTCAGAGCCATTTGAACCATTTTTTGTTTTTTTATATCACAGATCAATCACGTACATCTGCACATGCAAAGCGGCGTTTTCAACTGAGACCGCAAACGGTCTCGAAGCAGGTGTAACATTGGCAGTATCCTTGTAACTAAATAAATAGATTAAGAAAACACGGAACCACAAAATCCAATTCTATACTAGGAATGAGCTCAGCCAGAATAGGTTAACTTCCGATTTTACCAGACGACGGCGCAGTACTCTCTGCGCATGCGCAGTGTGCAGCAAAGTCAGAAATTTAGAAGTCCACGCTCGGCAGAATCTGTAAGTAACTGATATTGCGCCACGGACTCGTTCGCGAAGTGGTGGGCTGCTGATTTACACACGGGCACGGTAGTCGCACGCTCTTCCGAGTAGTCGATTTCAGCCAGAAAGTCGCTCGTATAAAACGGGCTTTAGGTGCGGCAGCCCACGCAGGGTGTGGAGTATGAGGGTGCAGAACGTCGCTGCATCCCACACAGGAATGGAAATCGGACGGCGAAAGCCGCAGTGGTGTGAGCCTACGGTTGCCAGGTGTACGACTTTAGCCGGCTATGTTCGGCTTTTTGCAGTCGTGTCCGGCCAGATACAGTGATTTTTTCCACCGTGTACAAACTCTAGGGGTTGATCGATGAGAGGACTGTGTTGTTGTTGTCTTCAGTCCAGAGACTGGCTTGATGCAGCTCTCCGTGCTACTATATCCTGTGCAAGCCTCTTCATCTCCGAATAACTACTGCAACCTATATCCTTCTGAATCTGCTTACTGTATTCATCTCCTGGTCTCCCTGTATGATTTTTACCCTCCATGCTTCCCTCCAATACTGAATTGGTGATTACCTGATACCTCAGAACGTGTCTTACCAACCGATCTCTTCTTCTAGTCATGTTGTGCCACAAATTCCTCTTCTCCCCAACTCTATTCAGTACCTCTTCATTAGTTACGTGATCTGCCCATGATGAGAGGATACGGATCAAAAAAGGTCCAATGAACTTGTGTCCGGAAGTGCATGGTTTCCATGCTGGAGACCATTTATTCAATCATACATAGTCACAAAGTCCGCGGTCTAATACGAGCTGTACCATGTAGCCACAGTTGCACTATGCACTGATTCCTCCTAGAGGGTGGTACTGTCCCTCATACGTCATGCCCCTCATACTGCTGCCACAGTAATTGCTAATGTGTCCGATTCACTTCTCTTGCTGACTCACCTTGTAGTGGATGCGATACAGTGTTGTACAAAGCAGTTCCGTATTCCAATCGAGAGTTTGCCGACATGGTGTTTACTTACGGAAGGGCAAATGGCAATGGGCGGCGGGCAGCAAGGTTGTATCAGGATGCCTATCCCCGCCGACAAGAACTACAGCATTCAATGTTTGCAAGTGTTTCGCTGCCTCGCGGGGTAGCTGTGCGGTCTGGGGCGCCTTGTCACGGTCTGTGCGGTTCTCCCCGTCGGAGGTTCGAGTCCTCCCTCGGGTATGGGTGTGTGTGTTGTTCATAGCCTAAGTGAAAATGGTTCAGATGGCTCTGAGCACTATGGGACTTAACATCTGAGGTCATCAGTCCCCTAGAACTTAGAACTACTTAAACCTAACTAAGGACACCACACACATCTATGCCCGTGGCAGGTTCGAACCTGCGACCGTAGCAGCAGCGCGGTATCGAACTGAAGCGCCTAGAACTGCTCGGCCACAACGACTGGATTGCCTAAGTTAGTTGAAGTTAGATTAAATAGTGTGTAGGCTTAGGGACCGATAACCTCAGCAGTTTGGTCCCGTAAGACTTACCACAGATTTCCAATTCCCAAGTGTTTCGCCGTTTGTCTGAGATAGGGTCGTCTCAGGAATCATCACTTTTCTAGTTGTTCTTGTTGGTCCACTTTATATCAGATTTTGATCACCTTAATGTCACAAAATTGTCCTGTGATAGACGTAAGCATATTAAAATTCATCTTGCTAAGGAGCATGCTATTTTCAGTGTAATTTATACCAGTGTCAGAAACTAGATTGTCCAGGGATTCCAATAATTACCACACTCCAAAGTGTTCGTCTTCCTCCCTAACAACTGGGGATGTTAGGCACTTTGAGCGAAGCTATGTTGACACTTTCCGTTACTAGAGAAAAATGATCACATGCAGCTATCAAGGCTTCTTATATAGACAGAATGAAGGTCAATAGAACTTGTAAGTGTTATAATATTTCAGAGAGAAACAAATGAGAATCGAAAATAAACCCCTTGCGAAGCCTCACTGGAGAGGTCCATCCGGGTTGGTACTACCCTACCAGAAAGCACAAGAAAGTCTCTGCTTCGCTCGCCGGCTTATTTAAACTACAAACACCCATACACTCATTCTCGCAGAGATTATTTTTTCCGATAAGAAGTGGATAAGGAGAAGAAGCTGGTCGTTGCACAATGAAAATATAGTCACACCACGAGCATTTTCTTCTCAGTGGCCACAAAATCATAGAAACAAAACAACGTGTGCAGCAAGACGAAAGAAAGTGGCCGTAGACAGTGATCTTTCAACGTGATAGAAACAATGTGAGCCAGAAAATACAATGTAAACAAGTGTGCTGGAGTCTCCATAGCCATACTATTTTCGTCCAATATAAAATTTATCACGTAGGTGTAGCTTATCTTTATTTAAAAAAAAAGTTTTGACAATAATAGTCGCTGATTCTTTCTTGAATGAGACTGTTACTGCATACATGATAAATTAATGCATACAGCTATCTCTACCATTAGATCTGCAGTTGTCCAGCTCTTGTTTTAAAATAAAAATACAGCGATAAGCCAAAACATTATGATCACTACGCACCACGACTTTGGATGCCGCCTGGTGACGTTGCTAGCACATGACACGTTAACAAAAATATATAAGCAGAGCGGACACGGAAAGGGGATCACCCATTCGAAGATATGGGCTGAAAATGAGGAAATCCATTGAGATAAGCGTATTTGACAAAGGGCAGATTACTATTACAGAGCCTGTGAACGAGTTTCTCGAAAACCGCGAAGGTGGTCGAATGTTCACGTGCTACTGTCGTGAGCATATTCGGAAAGACGTAGGATAGTGAAATTACTACTAGGCGCTAAATGATTTCAAGTCCACGACTCTTCACACAACGTGACGGTTGGAGGCTTGTCTGCTCTGCAGAATAGGATAGATGGTGATCTGCGGCATTTCTGCCTAAAGAGCACAATGCTTGTGCACGCACAAGTGTTTCGGACACAGCGTTTATCGTACGTTGTTGAACATGTAGCTTCGCAGCAGACTACCCCTATGTGTTCACATGTTGACCCAACGACATTATCAATTACCCTTACAGTTGGCACGTTGTCATCGAGATTTCAGTACCATTAATTGAAACGTGTCGGCTCTTCGAGTGAATCACATTTTTGCTACACTAGCTCAATGGTTACAGGAGAATATGGGCTGGGTACAATGAATGAGAGAGGAGAAAGAGACTAATTGAGTTCTGTAATAAATTTTAGCCAGTAATAGCGAATACTCTGTTCAAGAATCATAAGAGGAAGTATACTTGCAAAAGGTTGGATGATACGGGAAGATTTCAGTTAGATTACATCACGGAAATCAGATACTGGATTGTAAGGTGTACCTAGGAGCAGTTATAGACTCAGATCGCAATGTGGTAGTGATGACGATTAGGCTGAAGTTTAAGAGGTCAGTCAGGAAGAATCAATACACAAAGAAGTGGGATACGGAAGTACTAAGGAACGCCGAGAGTCCGCAGCTCGTGGTGGTGCGGTAGCGTTCTCGCTTCCCACGCCCGGGTTCCCGGGTTCGATTCCCGGCGGGGTCAGGGATTTTCTCTGTCTCGTGATGACTGGGTGTTGTGTGATGTCCTTAGGTTAGTTAGGTTTAAGTAGTTCTAAGTTCTAGGGGACTGATGATCATAGATGTTAAGTCCCATGGTGCTCAGAGCCATTTGAACCATTTTTGAACGACGAGACACGATATAAGGAAAAAAAGCCAGCTAATTACTAGGCAGCCATTTCAGACTATAAGAAGCGAAAGAATCAGGTTTCTCTATTGAATAACTAGCGGCGAAACCCGGCGTTGCGCAGGTATCTATTCATAGCTGTACGTCCACGCCCGTGCCACTCATCCTTGTGCTTCTACATCTACATCTACATACATACTCCGCAATCCACCATACGGTGCGTGGCGGAGGGTACCTCGTTCCACAACTAGCATCTTCTCTCCCTGTTCCACTCCCAAACAGAACGAGGGAAAAATGACTGCCTATATGTTTAATGTTTACGACGCCATGTCTCCTGAACTATTTGTCCTACAATGATATAATTTTGAAGGAACACTCAGTGGTATATGTGGACACTGTTTGTGAAATTTATTGCGAAGCGACTTAGTAGCAAATAAGTAATAAATTTAAACGTCATGCATTACGCGGCAGTTTTTCATGCATCTCATTGTTTATGGCGTCATATCTCGTACAATGATATAATTTTACACTTACATTCAGTGGCGTACGTGTATACTGGCTGTAACATGTGCCACTAATACAATTAGAAGCAAAGAAATAATAAACTATTACGTCGTGCCTCATGGGGTACTTCTACTGCGTAATAAACCACAAAGTCGTGCCTCATGCGGTACTTTTACTGCATGAGCAGCGAGAAAGTAGTAAGTGATAAACATTTTTCCATAATTTTGTAGGGGTTGTTAGCGGAAAAAAAATTTCGTAAAGGATTGGAATTATGAGTAAAGTTTGTTGAAAGTCGCTAAGTGCTCTCATTCTCAATTAATGGATGAGCAAAGTCTGAGAATTCACGCGTCGCGCGCTGTGTTTTTCTTCACCCTCCTCCCACCCGCACCCCTCAGACAGGTAGGTGGTTTTTACCCCCACAGCGATTGTCCTCTGACACTAAGGTATGCGTGTGCGAAGTTAGGTTGAAATCGGTCCAGTGTTGTAGGAGGCGATATGGAAAACACACACACACACACATAGTGTTCATTTTAACTGAAGACATTGAAATATCTCGCAAACTACACATCGAATCAATAAAAGTTATAATTCCATAATTCCAATTTGTTTGTCTCAGTGTGCGGATGGCGGGGGAGAGGGGGGCAACATCGAAATCTTCAACTGACACCCCCGTTTTTTATTGCAGATTACTGTACTACAGCAAAATCTTCGTAGTTTTGTCTGAAGCATTTTCTTCGTTTCGCCAGGGATGGCGCTGTAATTGAGGGTTCAAATGGTTCTGAGCACTATGGGACGTAACATCTACATCTACGTCTACATCTACTACATCTACATTTATACTCCGCAAGCCACCCAACGGTGTGTGGCGGAGGGCACTTTACGTGCCACTGTCATTACCACCCTTTTCTGTTCCAGTCGCGTATGGTTCGCGGGAAGAACGACTGTCTGAAAGCCTCCGTGCGCGCTCGAATCTCTCTAATTTTACATTCGTGATCTCCTCGGGAGGTATAAGTAGGGGGAAGCAATATATTCGATACCTCAACCAGAAACGCACCCTCTCGCAACCTGGACAGCAAGCTACACCGCGATGCAGAGCGCCTCTCTTGCAGAGTCTGCCACTTGAGTTTGCTAAACATCTCCGTAACGCTATCACGGTTACCAAATAACCCTGTGACGAAACGCGCCGCTCTTCTTCGGATCTTCTCTATCTCCTCCGTCAACCCGATCTGGTACGGATCTCACACTGATGAGCAATATTCAAGTATAGGTCGAACGAGTGTTTTCTAAGCCACCTCCTTTGTTGGTGGACTACATTTTCTAAGGACTCTCCCAATGAATCTCAACCTGGTACCCGCTTTACCACCGAGTGAGGTGGCGCAGTGGTTACACACTGGACTCGCATTCGGGAGGACGACGGTTCAATCCCGCGTCCGGCCATCCTGATTTAGGTTTTCCGTGATTTCCCTAAATCGCTCCAGGCAAATGCCGGGATGGTTCCTTTCAAAGGGCACGGCCGACTTCCTTCCCCGTCCTTCCCTAATCAGATGAGACCGATGACCTCGCTGTCTGGTCTCCTTCCCCAAAAACAACCAACCAACCCGCCTTACCAACAATTAATTTTATATGATCATTCCACTTCAAATCGTTCCGCACGCATACACCCAGATATTTTACAGAAGTAACTGCTACCAGTGTTTGTTCTGCAATCATATAATCATACAATAAAGGATCCTTCTTTCTATGTATTCGCAATACATTAAATTTGTCTATGTTAAGGGTCAGTTGCCACTCCCTGCACCAAGTGCCTATCCGCTGCAGATCTTCCTGCATTTCGCTACAATTTTCTAATGCTGCAACTTCTCTGTATACTACAGCATCATCCGCGAAAAGCCGCATGGAACTTCCGACACTATCTACTAGGTCATTTATATATATTGTGTAAAGCAATGGTCCCATAACATCCCCTGTGGCACGCCAGAGGTTACTTTAACGCCTGTAGACGTCTCTCCATTGATAACAACATGCTTTGTTCTGTTTGCTAAAAACTCTTCGATCCAGCCACACAGCTGATCTGATATTCCGTACGCTCTTACTTTGTTTATCAGGCGACAGTGCGGAACTGTATCGAACGCCTTCCGGAAGTCAAGGAAAATAGCATCTACCTGGGAGCCTGTATCTAATATTTTCTGGGTCTCATGAACAAATAAAGCGAGTTGGGTCTCACACGATCGCTGTTTCCGGAATCCATGTTGATTCCTACAGAGTAGATTCTGGGTCTCCAAAAACGACATGATACGCGAGCAAAAAACATGTTCTAAAATTCTACAACAGATCGACGTCAGGTCTATAGTTTTGCGCATCTGCTCGACGACCCTTCTTGAACACTGGGACAACCTGTGCTCTTTTCCAGTCAGTTGGAACCTTCCGTTCCTCTAGAGACTTGCGGTACACGGCTGACATCTGAGGTCATCAGTCCCCTAGAACTTAGAACTACTTAAGCCTAACTAACCTAAAGACATCACACACATCCATGCCCGAGGCAGGTTTCGAACCTGCGACCGTAGTAGTCGCGCGGTTCCGGACTGAAGCGCCTAGAACCGCTCGGCCACCATGGCCGGCTGTAATTGGGAGAACAGAAATGGTACACACTACACAGTCGTAATTTACGATATGCTACTCAATGGCCTTGAATATCCAATGGCACGTGGGACTCCACCACCATGCTGCGAGAGTACGACAGGCCAATATTTCATAGCTCCTAATTGGAAACCCCATTCGCAACGTTGTATTCCTCCTATATATCGAACAGGGGACTACTCGAAGCGCCACTGCGGCTGTGACTCAAGGCGAACGCTGCTCTACTTTTCCAATTAGAGTTAGTGTTCAAACGTAGTAGCGCCAACTTCAGTACACTTACAGATCCGCTCTTCAAATGACCATACACAGGGCAGAAGCACATCTGCGAGAATGTCAGGACAGGTCGACCGTGTCTTCACGGCCTGTTGGCACACCTTCTCTTTTAAATATTCCCACAGAAAGAAATCCGGTGGCGGGAAATGCGACAAACCCATTAAAGAGACAGCCTACACTACGCTTGTCCGTCCACTGCTGGAATATTGCTGCGCGGTGTGGGATCCTTACCAGGTAGGATTGACGGAGGACATCGAAAAAGTGCAAAGAAGGGCAGCTCGTTTCGTGTTATCGCGCAGTAGGGGTGAGAGTGTCACTGATATGATATGCGACTTGGGGTGGCAGTCATTGAAACAAAGGCGGTTTTCTTTGCGGCGAGATCTATTTACGAAATTTCAATGCCCAACTTACTCTTCCAAATGCGAAAATATTTTGTTGACACCCACCTACGTAGGGAGAAATGATCACCATAATAAAATAAGGGAAATCAGAGCTCGAACGGAAAGATTTAAGTGTTCCTTTTTCCCACGCGCCATTCGAGAGCGGAATGGTAGAGAAGTAATATGAAAATGGTTCGATGAACCCTCTGCCAGGCACTTAAGTGTCAATTGCAGAGTAACCATGTAGATGTAGATGTAGAGGGCCACCTTTGACGATCCACCGACCAGTGTAATACCTCCCGCGCTTCAATTACGTAATGCCCTGGGCAACCGTCCTGCTGAAATCACATACTTTGGACGTCCAGGGGAACAGCCTGCAGTAGCACTTGTAGTTCCTGTTCCAAAAATGTTTGACATTTGCTTCCAATATTGACCAATGTGTTTGTTCCTCATGATACCACATCATACTTTAACCGACCAAGGACTTTGATACTTATATGAACATGGTGTCTGTTCTTTCGGACATGTCCAAAAGAACCAACACCATATCCATATATGTTATAGTTCCGGCAATATCGGCGATGACCTTCCTCTTCTGTGCGGACTACCCATACTCTTACGGGAGTGCAACGGGAATTCCACTATTAAATGCAGAGGAGAGAGCAGATAGGTGGAAAGCCTCTATGAGGGTGAAGACTTGTCTGATGTGATAGAAGAAGAAACAGGAGCCGATTTAGAAGAGATAGGGGATCCAGTATTAGAATCGGAATTTAAAAGAGCTTTGGAGGACTTACGGTCAAATAAGGCAGAAGGGATAGAAAACATTCCATCAGAATTTCTAAAATCATTGGGGGAAGTGGCAACAAAACGACTATTCACGTTGGTGTGTAGAATATATGAGTGTGACGATATACCATCTGACTTTCGGAAAAGCATCATCCACACAATTCCGAAGACGGCAAGAGCTGACAAGTGCGAGAATTATCGCACAATCAGCTTAACAGCTCATGCATCGAAGCTGCTTACAAGAATAATATACAGAAGAATGGAAAAGAAAATTGAGAATGCGCTAGGTGACGATCAGTTTGGCTTTAGGAAAAGTAAAGGGACGAGAGAGGCAATTCTGACGTTAAATCTAATAATGGAAGCAAGGCTAAAGAAAAATCAAGATACTTTCATAGGATTTGTCGACCTGGAAAAAGCGTTCGACAATATAAAATGGTGCAAGCTGTTAGAGATTCTGAAAAAGTAGGGGTAAGCTATAGGGAGAGACAGGTCATATACAATATGTACAACAACCAAGAGGGAATAATAAGAGTGGACGATCAAGAACGAAGTGCTCGTATTAAGAAGGGTGTAAGACAAGGACGTAGCCTTTCGCCCCTACTCTTCAATCTGTACATCGAGGAAGCAATGATGGAAATAAAAGAAAGGTTCAGGAGTGGAATTAAAATACAAGGTGAAAGGATATCAATGATACGATTCGCTGATGACATTGCTATCCTCAGTGAAAGTGAAGAAGAATTAAATGATCTGCTGAACGGAATGAACAGTCTAATGAGTACACAGTATGGTTTGAGAGTAAATCGGAGAAAGACGAAGGTAATGAGAAGTAGTAGAAATGATAACAGCGAGAAACTTAACATCAGGATTGATGGTCACGAAGTCAATGAAGTTAAGGAATTCTGCTACCTAGGCAGTAAAATAACCAATGACGGACGGAGCAAGGAGGACATCAAAAGCAGACTCGTTATGGCAAAAAAGGCATTTCTGGCCAAGAGAAGTCTACTACTATCAAATACCGGCCTTAATTTGAGGAAGAAATTTCTGAGGATGTACGTCTGGAGTACAGCATTGTATGGTAGTGAAACATGGACTGTGGGAAAACCGGAACAGAAGAGAATCGAAGCATTTGAGATGTGCTATAGACGAATGTTGAAAATTAGGTGGACTGATAAGGTAAGGAATGTGGAGGTTCTATGCAGAATCGGAGAGGAAAGGAATATGTGGAAAACACTGATAAGGAGAAGCGACAGGATGATAGGACATCTGCTAAGACATGAGGGAATGACTTCCATGGTACTAGAGGGAGCTGTAGAGGGCAAAAACTGTAGAGGAAGACAGAGGTTGGAATACATCAAGCAAATAATTGAGGACGTAGGTTGCAAGTGATACTCTGAGATGAAGAGGTTAGCACAGGAAAGGAATTCGTGGCGGGCCGCATCAAACCAGTCAGTAGACTGATGACCAAAAACAAACGGGACGTGGTAAGAATGTCTTCCGCAAGTTTAGTGTGTTGGGTAGGGACACGACGAATGTAGTGTGTGGACATATGTGAGAATGTGGGTCTCGCGGGAGGCGTGCGCGAGATAGACCCTGCAGTCGCACTATCCTCGGTGGCTCAGATGGATAGAGCGTCTGCCATGTAAATAGGAGATCCTGGCTTCGAGTCCCGGTCGGGGCACACATTTTCACCTGTCCCCGTTGATGTATATCAACGTCCGTCAGCAGCTGAAGGTATTAATATATAATTCTAAGGACTTTGATGGTCAACTTGCCGTAACTAGTGAGGATTGTCTACACTCCATAATGCGTGTTATGCCGATTAACACTATCATGGTTTGTGAATGAAGACTCGTCGGAAAATTGTACCTCGGCAAAGAACGTGCTTGTCGTTTGCATTTGTTGACGCGCCCATTCACAAAACACTAACCTGTTATGGAAATCGGTGATGCAGTGACACGTAGTATGAATGATACTTACGACGATGCGGTATCGTGACAGTCTACTTATGAAAATACCGGAATCGCCGTGTAATTGCCGGGCGTTTATCCGTGGGTTGTGATGTGCTGCCGCTAGTACAGCTATTTCGTTAGCTTGTGCTGTAACACGTTTCCTTCGTTTCCTTTTGCCTGTCTGTACGCTGTCGTCAGACAAAAGGTTTTCAGAACTTTGGGAAAACACTCGGCGTAAAAGACAACCGCAGCCTCAACATTTGTCTACATTCTCCGAAAATCAGGATCATTTCAGCTTTTTCTTCTGTTCTCCAATGATAGGTAGGCGTTCAGGCAATAAACACTGCGCAAGTATTGTAATGTTAGAGCCGCTATCTGTCCTACGTCTGGACGATACAAAAATGGTTCAAATGGCTCTGAGCACTATGCGACTTAACTTCTGAGGTCATCAGTCGCCTAGAACTTAGAACTAATTAAACCTAACTAACCTAAGGACATCACACACGTCCATGCCCGAGGCAGGATTCGAACCTGCGACCGTAGCGGACGCTCGGTTCCAGACTGTAGCGCCTAGAACCGCACGGCCACTCCGGCCGGCCTGGACGATACGTGAGCTCCGGTAGCAGTGAAGTGCACCCACCTTACTCATCTGATCTTACGCTGCCTCGGGCATGGATGTGTGCGATGTCCTTAGGTTAGTTAGGTTTAAGTAGTTCTAAGATCTAGGGGACTTATGACCTCAGCAGTTGAGTCCCATAGTGCTCAGAGCCATTTGAACCATTGATCTTACGCCCGCAGATTTTCACCTTTGCCGCTCTCTATCGAACAACCTTCAAGGAAATTCCTTTCCGGACGAAAATGCGTTCCGTACATGGCTTGACGAGGTCTTCGCCATAAAACCACGTGATTTCTTCAGTCTCGAAATCGAAAACATACCCCATCGTTGTAATATATGAGTAAAGCGTCTGTTGTGTTTGTTAAACATATGGGAAAACGCTACGAACTTATACACCAACCCAATGCTTTCCTTACTGCATCATGCGCCCACAACTCTACCAGGTAGCATTCAAACAAGCGATGCCAGTGGTCGTAACGATTAAACTCAACCTCGTATATCGCCTATTATTTGGCGTTTAGAAAGAGGTATGGGGCTACATCAGGTTTTAAAAATAATTTAGATATGTTGGCTGCACTTCATACATAGAAAAGTAGTACCCAAAATGCAGCAAACCTAATCTGACCAGCGAGTACATTTATCACAGTAAAATTTTCGAAATGTATGTAGTGGGTTACTTAATTTCGAACTATGTAATAACTAGGAGCAATGGCGAAAAGAGAGACATTTAATTATCAGACTTGGATGTGAGACTATGAAACAAGAAAGAATAATGTTTGTTTATCGAATAGATTCCTCAAAATCGAATGACGCGGAAAGTAGAAACTAACTACAGAGATGGATATTCTTTGATCCGCATCAAACAATTTTTTTAAAGGTACATTAGAAGATTCGGAATTCGGTCCCTAGGAGCCCCCCTTCCGACCCCTGACAGTAACTACGCTCGCTTGTAATAACTCAAAACAGCACATGAGACGCAACTTCCAGAAGATGAAAACCGCATTTCGGAAATTGTTTTCCGGTATCGTGTTTACAAGTTAAGGACTGAAGGGTTTGCAAGTTCGGTCAAATATCAGTCTTCCGGTAGTCAGTTATTTTACACAAATGACGTCTGGTAACCGGGTGATCCGGTTTCTGATTAAGTGAGCACAGTGGCTGTTTCTCTTAAATTAAATACCGAAGGTAGACAACTTCATGCTCATTCTAACACACTGACGTGACAGAAAATGGCTCTGAGCACTATGGGACTTAACTTCTGAGGGCATCAGTCCCCTAGAACTTAGAACTAATTAAACCTAACTAACCTAAGGACATCACACACCTCCATGCCCGAGGCAGGATTCGAACCTGCGACAGTAGCGGTCGCGCGGTTTCAGACTGTAGCGCCTAGAACCGCTCGGCCACACTGGCCGGCTGACGTGACACAAGTAAAGAGATATCTTCTAATACCGGGACGGACGTTCTTTTGCCGGGAGTAGTGCATCAGCTTGACGCGGCATTGACGCAACAAGTCGCTGGATGTCCCCTGCAAAGATACTGAGCAATGCTGCCTCTGCAGCTTCCATAATTGCGAAAGTGTTACCAGTGCAGAATTTTGTGCACGTACTGACTTCCCAGCTATGTCCCACAAACGTTCGATGGGATTCATGTCGGGCGATCTGGGTGGCCAAATCATTCGCTCGAACTGTCCAGAATGTTCTTCAGACCAATCACCAACAATTGTGGCCCGGTGACATCGCACAATGTTATCTGTAAAATTTGCTTCATTGTTTGGGGATATCAATTCAATGAATGGCTGCTAATGGTCTAAAAGTACCCGAACATAACCATTTCCGCCGGCCGTGGTGGTCTAGCGGTTCTAGGCGCGCAGTCCGGAACCGCGCGACTGCTACGGTCGCAGGTTCGAATCCTGCCTCGGGCATGGATTTGTGTGATGTCCTTAGGTTAGTTAGGTTTAAGTAGTTCTAAGTCCTAGGGGACTGATGACCACAGATGTTAAGTCCCATAGTGCTCAGAGCCATTTGAACCATAACCATTTCCTGTCGAGGATCCACTGAACTGGACCAGAGGACTCCGTCTATTCCATGTAAACATAGCCCACGCCATTATGGAGGCAGCACCAGTTTGCACAGTGCCTTGTTGACAACCTGGGGTCTCCGCCACTCTCGAACCCTACCATTAGCTCTTGCCAACTGCAGTCGGATGTCATCTGACCAGGCCACGGTTTTCTAGTCTTCTAGGGTACCAACCGATATGGTTAAGAGTCCTGGAGAGGCGCAGCAGGCGATATCCTGCTGTTACAAAAGGCACTTGCGTCGTTCGTCTGCTGCCCTATCCCGTTATCGCCAAATTTCGCCATACTGCCCTTTCGGATACGATCGTCGTACGTCCCACATCGTTTTGTGCAGTTATTTCACGCGGTGTTGCTTGTCTATTACCATGACAACTCTACGCGAGTGCCGCTGCTCTCGGTCTTTAAGTGAAGGCCCTCAGCCAGCCGACCGCTGTGACCGAGCGGTTCTAGGCGCTTCAGTTCGGAACAGCGCTGCTGCTACGGTCGCAGGTTCGAATCCTGCCTCGGACATGGATGTGTGTAATGTCCTTAGTTAAGTTTTAGTTGTTCTAAGTTCTAGGGGACTGATGACCTCAGATGTTAAGTCCCATAGTGCTCAGAGCCATTTGACCCATTTTTGAGCCCTCAGCCATTGCGTTGTCAGTGGTGTGAGGCAACGTCTGAAATCTGATATTCTCAGCACACTTTAACACTGTAGATCTCTGAGTAGTGAATTCCCTAACGATTTCCGAAATGGAATGTCCCATGGGTCTAGCCCCAACTGCCGTTCCGCGTTCAAAGTCTGTTAATTCCCGGCGTGCAATCATAATCGTGTCGTAAACGTTTTCACACGAAACACCTGAGTATACATGACAGCCCCACCTACGCACTGCCCTTTTCTACTTTGTGTATGCGATAATATCGCCATCTGAACTTATGCATATCGTTAACCCGTGATTTTTGTCATATCAGTGTATTTCTGTTCCCCTTCATTCTTCAAAACCCGGCAGCTAGAACCACATTTCCAGAATCGATATCGGAGTGCTTAGATGACCATCCAGATGCGATATTGGGACATAGCTTAAGGAAACCTGCCCTCTTTTGCACGTCGCCTCTCATTTTCATCAATTTTATTAATGTTCTGTTTCACTGCATGGTGGTAACAGACCGAATAAGATTACTGTAATGAGAGTATTTGTACTGAGAACTCAAAAATACTTTTCACTTGACTCCTATACATGTTGGGTTAGTTCCCTGTGTGGCCTGTGCGAGGCGACCATCGGAGGACGCGGCACACTGCATTTGCGGTTGGGGACTGCACTGCCCCGAATTCTGAGGGGTTCGTACAGTGGGCTTAAGCGCCTGGCGGAACGGCTGACGTCGGTCGAGTTTCGCCAATTGTACGAGGTGCATTCAAGTTCTAAGGCCTCCGATTTTTTTTCTCCGGACTGGAAAGAGATAGAAACATGCACACTGTTTTAAAATGAGGCCGCGTTCATTGTCAATACGGAAAATGCCGCGCCGTACGGCAGAGATGGCAGCACCGTACGGCAGATGGAATTTTACCGCCAGTGGCGAGAATGAGAACTGTTTTAAATACACTCCTGGAAATTGAAATAAGAACACCGTGAATTCATTGTCCCAGGAAGGGGAAACTTTATTGACACATTCCTGGGGTCAGATACATCACATGATCACACTGACAGAACCACAGGCACATAGACACAGGCAACAGAGCATGCACAATGTCGGCACTAGTACAGTGTATATCCACCTTTCGCAGCAATGCAGGCTGCTATTCTCCCATGGAGACGATCGTAGAGATGCTGGATGTAGTCCAGTGGAACGGCTTGCCATGCCATTTCCACCTGGCGCCTCAGTTGGACCAGCGTTCGTGCTGGACGTGCAGACCGCGTGAGAAGACGCTTCATCCAGTCCCAAACATGCTCAATGGGGGACAGATCCGGAGATCTTGCTGGCCAGGGTAGTTGACTTACACCTTCTAGAGCACGTTGGGTGGCACGGGATACATGCGGACGTGCATTGTCCTGTTGGAACAGCAAGTTCCCTTGCCGCTCTAGGAATGGTAGAACGATGGGTTCGATGACGGTTTGGATGTACCGTGCACTATTCAGTGTCCCCTCGACGATCACCAGTGGTGTACGGCCAGTGTAGGAGATCGCTCCCCACACCATGATGCCGGGTGTTGGCCCTGTGTGCCTCGGTCGTATGCAGTCCTGATTGTGGCGCTCACCTGCACGGCGCCAAACACGCATACGACCATCATTGGCACCAAGGCAGAAGCGACTCTCATCGCTGAAGACGACACGTCTCCATTCGTCCCTCCATTCACGCCTGTCGCGACACCACTGGAGGCGGGCTGCACGATGTTGGGGCGTGAGCGGAAGACGGCCTAACGGTGTGCGGGACCGTAGCCCAGCTTCATGGAGACGGTTGCAAATGGTCCTCGCCGATACCCCAGGAGCAACAGTGTCCCTAATTTGCTGGGAAGTGGCGGTGCGGTCCCCTACGGCACTGCGTAGGATCCTACGGTCTTGGCGTGCATCCGTGCGTCGCTGCGGTCCGGTCCCAGGTCGACGGGCACGTGCACCTTCCGCCGACCACTGGCGACAACATCGATGTACTGTGGAGACCTCACGCCCCAGAGTTGAGCAATTCGGCGGTACGTCCACCCGGCCTCCCGCATGCCCACTGTACGCCCTCGCTCAAAGTCCGTCAACTGTACATACGGTTCACGTCCACGCTGTCGCGGCATGCTACCAGTGTTAAAGACTGCGATGGAGCTCCGTATGCCACGGCAAACTGTCTGACACTGACGGTGGCGGTGCACAAATGCTGCGCAGCTAGCGCCATTCGACGGCCAACACCGCGGTTCCTGGTGTGTCCGCTGTGCCGTGCGTGTGATCATTGCTTGTACAGCCCTCTCGCAGTGTCCGGAGCAAGTATGGTGGGTCTGACACACCGGTGTCAATGTGTTCTTTTTTCCATTTCCAGGAGTGTATTTCGTTAGCTTGTCCTGTAACACGTTTCCTTCGTTTCCTTTTGCCTGTCTGTACGCTGTCGTCAGACAAAAGGTTTTCAGAACTTTGGGAAAACACTCGGCGTAAAAGACAACCGCAGCCTCAACATTTGTCTACATTCTTCGAAAATCAGGATCATTTCAGTTTTTTCTTCTGTTCTCCAATGATAGGTAGGCGTTCAGGCAATAAACACTGCGCAAGTATTGTAATGTTTAGAGCCGCTATCTGTCCTACGTCTGGACAATACAAAAATGTTTCAAATGGCTCTGAGCACTATGCGACTTAACTTCTGAGGTCATCAGTCGCCTAGAACTTAGAACTAATTAAACCTAACTAACCTAAGGACATCACACACGTCCATGCCCGAGGCAGGATTCGAACCTGCGACCGTAGCGGACGCTCGGTTCCAGACTGTAGCGCCTAGAACCGCACGGCCACTCCGGCCGGCCTGGACGATACGTGAGCTCCGGTAGCAGTGAAGTGCACCCACCTTACTCATTTGATCTTACGCTGCCACGGGCATGGATGTGTGTGTTGTCCCTAGGTTAGTTAGGTTTAAGTAGTTCTAAGTTCTAGGGGACTTATGACCTCAGCAGTTGAGTCCCATAGTGCTCAGAGCCATTTGAACCATTGATCTTACGCCCGCAGATTTTCACCTTTGCCGCTCTCTATCGAACAACCTTCAAGGAAATTCCTTTCCGGACGAAAATGCGTTCCGTACATGGCTTGACGAGGTCTTCGCCATAAAACCACGTGATTTCTTCAGTCTCGAAATGGAAAACATACCCCATCGTTGTAATATATGAGTAAAGCAACTGTTGTGTTTGTTAAACATATGGGAAAACGCTACGAACTTATACACCAACCCAATGCTTTCCTTACTGCATCATGTGCCCACAACTCTACCAGGAAGCATTCAAACTAGCGATGCCAGTGGTCACAACGATTAAACTCAACCTCGTATATCGCCTATTATTTGGCGTTTAGAAAGAGGTATGGGGCTACATCAGGTTTTAAAAATAATTTAGATATGTTGGTTGCACTTCATACATAGAAAAGTAGTACCCAAAATGCAGCAAACCTAATCTCACCAGCGAGTACATTTATCACAGTAAAATTTTCAAAATGTATGCAGTGGGTTACTTAATTTCGAACTATGTAATAACTAGGAGCAATGGCGAAAAGAGAGACATTTAATTATCAGACTTGGATGTGAGACTATGAAACAAGAAAGAATAATGTTTGTTTATCGAATAGATTCCTCAAAATCGAATGACGCGGAAAGTAGAAACTAACTACAGAGATGGATATTCTTTGATTCTTCCGCATCAAACAATTTTTTTAAAGGTACATTAGAAGATTCGGAATTCGGTCCCTAGGAGCCCCCCTTCCGACCCCTGACAGTAACTACGCTCGCTTGTAATAACTCAAAACAGCACATGAGACGCAACTTCCAGAAGATGAAAACCGCATTTCGGAAATTGTTTTCCGGTATCGTGTTTACATGTTAAGGACTGAAGGGTTTGCAAGATCGGTCAAATATCAGTCTTCCGGTAGTCAGCTTTTTTATGACGTCTGGTAATCGGGTGATCCGGTTTCTTATTAAGTGAGCGCAGTCGCTGTCTCTCTTAAATTAAATACCGAAGGTAGACAACTTCATGCTCATTCTAACACACTGACGTGACAGAAAATGGCTCTGAGCACTATGGGACTTAACTTCTGAGGTCATCAGTCCCCTAGAACTTAGAACTACTTAAATCTAACTAACCTAAGGACATCACACACCTCCATGCCCGAGGCAGGATTCGAACCTGCGACAGTAGCGGTCGCGCGGTTTCAGACTGTAGCGCCTAGAACCGCTCGGCCACACTGGCCGGCTGACGTGACATAAGTAAAGAGATATCTTCTAATACCGGGACGGACGTTCTTTTCCCGGGAGTAGTGCATCAGCTTGACGCGGCATTGACGCAACAAGTCGCTGGATGTCCCCTGCAAAGATACTGAGCAATGCTGCCTCTGCAGCTTCCATAATTGCGAAAGTGTTACCAGTGCACAATTTTGTGCACGTACTGACTTCCCAGCTATGTCCCACAAACGTTCGATGGGATTCATGTCGGGCGATCTGGGTGGCCAAATTATTCGCTCGAACTGTCCAGAATGTTCTTCAAACCAATCGCCAACAATTGTGGCCTGGTGACATCGCACATTGTTATCTGTAAAATTTGCTTCATTGTTTGGGGATATCAATTCAATGAATGGCTACTAATGGTCTAAAAGTACCCGAACATAACCATTTCCAGTCGAGGATCCATTGAACTGGACCAGAAGACGCCGTCTATTCCATGTAAACGTAGCCCACGCCATTATGGAGGCAGCACCAGTTTGCACAGTGCCTTGTTGACAACCTGGGGTCTCCGCCACTCTCGAACCCTACCATTAGCTCTTGCCAACTGCAGTCGGATGTCATCTGACCAGGCCACGGTTTTCTAGTCTTCTAGGGTACCAACCGATATGGTTAAGAGTCCTGGAGAGGCGCAGCAGGCGATATCCTGCTGTTACAAAAGGCACTTGCGTCGTTCGTCTGCTGCCCTATCCCGTTATCGCCAAATTTCGCCATACTGCCCTTTCGGATACGATCGTCGTACGTCCCACATCGTTTTGTGCAGTTATTTCACGCGGTGTTGCTTGTCTATTACCATGACAACTCTACGCGAATGCCGCTGCTCTCGGTCTTTAAGTTAAGGCCCTCAGCCAGCCGAGCGGTTCTAGGCACTTCAGTCCGGTACAGCGCTGCTGCTACGGTCGCAGGTTCGAATCCTGCCTCGGACATGGATGTGTGTAATGTCCTTAGTTAAGTTTTAGTTGTTCTAAGTTCCAGGGGACTATGACCTCAGATGTTAAGTCCCATAGTGCTCAGAGCCATTTGACCCATTTTTGAGCCCTCAGCCATTGCGTTGTCAGTGGTGTGAGGCAACGTCTGAAATCTGATATTCTCAGCACACTTTAACACTGTAGATCTCTGAGTAGTGAATTCCCTAACGATTTCCGAAATGGAATGTCCCATGGGTCTAGCCCCAACTGCCGTTCCGCGTTCAAAGTCTGTTAATTCCCGGCGTGCAATCATAATCGTGTCGTAAACGTTTTCACACGAAACACCTGAGTATACATGACAGCCCCACCTACGCACTGCCCTTTTCTACTTTGTGTATGCGATAATATCGCCATCTGAACTTATGCATATCGTTAACCCGTGATTTTTGTCATATCAGTGTATTTCTGTTCCCCTTCATTCTTCAAAACCCGGCAGCTAGAACCACATTTCCAGAATCGATATCGGAGTGCTTAGATGACCATCCAGATGCGATATTGGGACATAGCTTAAGGAAACCTGCCCTCTTTTGCACGTCGCCTCTCATTTTCATCAATTTTATTAATGTTCTGTTTCACTGCATGGTGGTAACAGACCGAATAAGGTTACTGTAATGAGAGTATTTGTACTGAGAACTCAAAAATACTTTTCACTTGACTCCTATACATGTTGGGTTAGTTCCCTGTGTGGCCTGTGCGAGGCGACCATCGGAGGACGCGGCACACTGCATTTGCGGTTGGGGACTGCACTGCCCCGAATTCTGAGGGGTTCGTACAGTGGGCTTAAGCGCCTGGCGGAACGGCTGACGTCGGTCGAGTTTCGCCAATTGTACGAGGTGCATTCAAGTTCTAAGGCCTCCGATTTTTTTTCTCCGGACTGGAAAGAGATAGAAACATGCACACTGTTTTAAAATGAGGCCGCGTTCATTGTCAATACGGAAAATGCCGCGCCGTACGGCAGAGATGGCAGCACCGTACGGCAGATGGAATTTTACCGCCAGTGGCGAGAATGAGAACTGTTTTAAATACACTCCTGGAAATTGAAATAAGAACACCGTGAATTCATTGTCCCAGGAAGGGGAAACTTTATTGACACATTCCTGGGGTCAGATACATCACATGATCACACTGACAGAACCACAGGCACATAGACACAGGCAACAGAGCATGCACAATGTCGGCACTAGTACAGTGTATATCCACCTTTCGCAGCAATGCAGGCTGCTATTCTCCCATGGAGACGATCGTAGAGATGCTGGATGTAGTCCTGTGGAACGGCTTGCCATGCCATTTCCACCTGGCGCCTCAGTTGGACCAGCGTTCGTGCTGGACGTGCAGACCGCGTGAGAAGACGCTTCATCCAGTCCCAAACATGCTCAATGGGGGACAGATCCGGAGATCTTGCTGGCCAGGGTAGTTGACTTACACCTTCTAGAGCACGTTGGGTGGCACGGGATACATGCGGACGTGCATTGTCCTGTTGGAACAGCAAGTTCCCTTGCCGGTCTAGGAATGGTAGAACGATGGGTTCGATGACGGTTTGGATGTACCGTGCACTATTCAGTGTCCCCTCGACGATCACCAGTGGTGTACGGCCAGTGTAGGAGATCGCTCCCCACACCATGATGCCGGGTGTTGGCCCTGTGTGCCTCGGTCGTATGCAGTCCTGATTGTGGCGCTCACCTGCACGGCGCCAAATACGCATACGACCATCATTGGCACCAAGGCAGAAGCGACTCTCATCGCTGAAGACGACACGTCTCCATTCGTCCCTCCATTCACGCCTGTCGCGACACCACTGGAGGCGGGCTGCACGATGTTGGGGCGTGAGCGGAAGACGGCCTAACGGTGTGCGGGACCGTAGCCCAGCTTCATGGAGACGGTTGCAAATGGTCCTCGCCGATACCCCAGGAGCAACAGTGTCCCTAATTTGCTGGGAAGTGGCGGTGCGGTCCCCTACGGCACTGCGTAGGATCCTACGGTCTTGGCGTGCATCCGTGCGTCGCTGCGGTCCGGTCCCAGGTCGACGGGCACGTGCACCTTCCGCCGACCACTGGCGACAACATCGATGTACTGTGGAGACCTCACGCCCCAGAGTTGAGCAATTCGGCGGTACGTCCACCCGGCCTCCCGCATGCCCACTATACGCCCTCGCTCAAAGTCCGTCAACTGCACATACGGTTCACGTCCACGCTGTCGCGGCATGCTACCAGTGTTAAAGACTGCGATGGAGCTCCGTATGCCACGGCAAACTGGCTGACACTGACGGCGGCGGTGCACAAATGCTGCGCAGCTAGCGCCATTCGACGGCCAACACCGCGGTTCCTGGTGTGTCCGCTGTGCCGTGCGTGTGATCATTGCTTGTACAGCCCTCTCGCAGTGTCCGGAGCAAGTATGGTGGGTCTGACACACCGGTGTCAATGTGTTCATTTTTCCATTTCCAGGAGTGTACTTAAAATGGCGACCTTTTCCTTACTTGAACAGCGTGCAATCATTCGTTTTCTGAATTTGCGTGGTGTGAAACCAATTGAAATTCATCGACAGTTGAAGGAGACATGTGGTGATGGAGTTATGGATGTGTCGAAAGTGCGTTCGTGGGTGCGACAGTTTAATGAAGGCAGAACATCATGTGAAAACAAACCGAAACAACCTCGGGCTCGCACAAGCCGGCCTGACGACATGATCGAGAAAGTGGAGAGAATTGTATTGGGGGATCGCCGAATGACTGTTGAACAGATCGCCTCCAGAGTTGGCATTTCTGTGGGTTCTGTGCACACAATCCTGCATGACGACCTGAAAATGCGAAAAGTGTCATCCAGGTGGGTGCCACGAATGCTGACGGACGACCACATGGCTGCCCGTGTGGCATGTTGCCAAGCAATGTTGACGCACAACGACAGCAGGAATGGGACTTTCTTTTCGTCAGTTGTGACAATGGATGAGACGTGGATGCCATTTTTCAATCCAGAAACAAAGCGCCAGTCAGCTCAATGGAAACACACAGATTCATCGCTACCAAAAATATTTCGGGTAACCGCCAGTGCTGAAAAAATGATGGTGTCCATGTTCTGGGACAGCGAGGCCGTAATCCTTACCCATTGCGTTCCAAAGGGCACTACGGTAACAGGTGCATCCTACGAAAATGTTTTGAAGAACAAATTCCTTCCTGCACTGCAACAAAAACGTCCGGGAAGCGCTGCGCGTGTGCTGTTTCACCAAGACAACGCACCCGCACATCGAGCTAACGTTACGCAACAGTTTCTTCGTGATAACAACTTTGAAGTGATTCCTCACGCTCCCTACTTACCTGACCTGGCTCCTAGTGACTTTTGGCTTTTGCCAACAATGAAAGACACTCTCCGTGGCCGCACATTCACCAGCCGTGATGCTATTGCCTCAGCGATCCACGTCTCACCCATTGTCACAACTGACGAAAAGAAAGTCCCATTCCTGCTGTCGTTGTGCGTCAACATTGCTTGGCAACATGCCACACTGGCAGCCATGTGGTCGTCCGTCAGCATTCGCGGCACCCACCTGGATGACACTTTTCGCATTTTCAGGTCGTCATGCAGGATTGTGTGCACAGAACCCACAGAAATGCCAACTCTGGAGGCGATCTGTTCAACAGTCATTCGGCGATCCCCCAATACAAAACAGACTCCTAAAGAAGCCTTCGCCGCTGCCATGGAATCATGGCGTCAGCGTTGTGAAAAATGTGTACGTCTGCAGGGCGATTACGTCGAGAAGTAACGCCAGTTTCATCGATTTCGGGTGAGTAGTTAATTAGACAAAAAATCGGAGGCCTTAGAACCTGAATGCACCTCGTATGCAGGGCGAAACTACGTGCAAGACGTGTGAGTGTCGCCGCAGTTTATGTGTTTACTGTTCCAGCGCGTCCAGAACGAAGATTCCTGGCACCGACTGACTGAATTGCCCTCTTGATTCTGAGAGTACTTGTGGACCTTGCCCTGCTGGGTGGAGCTGTCTGGCGCCAGATTGCCGGCAGTGTAGCCAAGTTGTTTTCGTAGCCAGTCGAACGGCAAGTTCAGTGCCCTGAGATGAATAGCGCAGGCATGATTGGTCAACTTAAACTGAGGCTAGTTGAGGTCATAAAGCTCTGCTCGAAATTGGAACGGTCGCTATTGGCGCGAATGATGCTCTGAGACAGTGTGGAGGAATTTTGGAATCAGAACCGAATGCTGATTCGCGGTTTTCGAGGAGAATAGGGAGTAGAGCAATGTTGGCTTCGCTCTTGCGTTGCGCTGGGAGCGGGAATTCGGGATCTGATTTTCGTCGGAGTCGGACGGTCTTGCGACTTAGTCGCACATTTTTTCGGCAGAACTTAGAATTCTTGGACAACCTTCGAGGCCAGGGACTGAAACAGAGTTGCTACACACCAGATGTCGACGCCTACATCATCGGAAAGCCGCCTACCGACGACCTGCTACAAATTTCAGGATTGGTAAAGTATTTTGCAGCTCTGTTATTGTAAGACCTATCAATTTTATACTGAAGTCCTCAGCAGCACGCGCGCTCGCTTTGCCACAAGTCCACTTTTCTTGTTTCTCCATGTGATCCCATGTGAGCTCTCACTACTAATTGCGATACTGCAATATAGTCGAGAGAGTAATATTTGGTTGATTAGGACCTCCAGTCATTGTCGTCAAGGTATTGCATCACAGAGAGTAGGAGCCCTTGTTCTCGAGCCAACTCTTATTCTCATAATAGTTCAGTATACCCTATCCTTTAAACTACTGTTTGTGTCGATAATCATGTCCCTTTATGTTCTGATGAATAATAAATCTCGTTGTAATATTTAATCCTCATATCATTTCGTAGATACCGGTGATCAAAAAGTCAGTATAACTTTGAAAACTTAATAAACCACGGAATAATGTAGATAGAGAGGTAAAAATTGACACACGTGCTTGGAATGACACGGGGGTTTTATTAGAACCAAAAAAAAAACACCCCATATTGCTAGACGCGTGAAAGATCTCTTGCGCGCTTCGTTTGGTGATGATCGTGTGCTCGCCGCCACTTTTCGTCATGCTTGGCCTCCCAGGTCCCCAGACCTCAGTCCGTGCGATTATTGGCTTTGGGGTTACCTGAAGTCGCAAGTGTGTCGTGATCGACCGACATTTATAGGGATGCTGAAAGACAACATCCGACGCCAATGCCTCACTATAACTACGGAGATGCTTTACAGTGCTGTTCACAACATTATTCCTCGACTACAGCTGTTGTTGAGGAATGATGGTGGACATATTGAGCATTTCCTGTAAAGAACATCATCTTTGCTTTGTCTTACTTCGTTATGCTAATTATTGCTATTCTGATCAGATGAAGCGCCATCTGTCGAACATTTTTTTAACGTTTGTATTTTTTTGGTTCTAATAAAACCCCATGTCATTCCAAGTATGTGTGTCAATTTGTACGTCTCTATCTACATTATGCCGTGATTTATTCAGTTTTCATATTTATACTGACTTTTTGATCACCCGGTATATGCAGAATCCCATTTCCTGTTGTTTGTTGTGATAAAGTTCTCTTTTTTTATCTGAGTAGATTACAATTTTTATTAAATTACTGTGAGTGTGCACTTCTTACTTTAGCACCTAGGAGGGTCCACCATCGTTTCCTTCCGTTACCGTTGTGCGCTTAGTTAATTAGGTGGTAGATAAGGAGGGGGTCGAGTGCGTGTCTCGTTCTCATGCAAAATTCGTCAGAATTAAAGAGGTACAAACTCTTCTCCACCCCAGCACCTCGCAAACCCGCATTTGGGAGCCTCGTGTAATCACTGTGAGTGAAAGCATAGCGCTTACACAGCATTAGCTCGCCCAAAACATGCGCCGCAGCGCAACCAGGAGGCGACAAGCAATTTGGCTGTCCGTGTTGGCGGACGGGCCGGCGCTGGTCACCGTTGTCTGTGGCGGGCAGCGCAGTGGCCACTCGCTGGTTACCTCGGGCCACGCGGCCGTGTTGACAGCCCGTGCCGCCTCATTAATCACCCCGCCCGGCAGGCACACTCACTGTGTGCGCCGTCCATTAAACGCCACTCCGCAACATCTCGATCGAGACTCGTTTCCTGCTTAATACACTGTCCACACAAAGTCATTAAGTGCGGACGTTTAAATACACTGTTGTTCCAGCGTGTTTACGTGTTGTCACAGGCCGGCAGGAGTGGCCGTGCGGTTCTAGGCGCTACAGTCTGGAGCCGAGCGACCGCTCCGGTCGCAGGTTCGAATCCTGCCTCGGGCATGGATGTGTGTGATGTCCTTAGGTTAGTTAGGTTTAATTAGTTCTAAGTTCTAGGCGACTGATGACCTCAGAAGTTAAGTCGCATAGTGCTCAGAGCCATTTGTTGTCACAGAAGAGATACTGAATTTAATTGATGAAAGGAGAAAATACAAAAATGCAGTAAATGAAGCAGGCAAAAAGGAATACAAACATCTCAAAAATGAGATCGACAGGATGTGCAAAATGCCTAAGCAAGGACGTATGTGAGGATGTAGAGGCTTATCTCACTAGGGGTAAGATAGATACTGCCTACAGGAAAATTAAAGAGACCTTTTGAGAAAAGAGAACCACTTGTATGAATATCAAGAGCTCAGATGGAAACCCAGTTCTAAGCAAAGAAGGGAAAGTAGAGAGGTGGAAGGAGTATATAGAGGGTCTATAGAAGGGCGATGTACTTGAGGACAATATTATAGAAATGGAAGAGAATGTAGATGAAGATCAAATAGGAGATATGATACTGCGTGAAGAGTTTGACAGAGCAGTGAAAGACCTGGGTCGAAACAAAGCCCCGGGAGTAGACAACATCTCATTAGAACTACTGGTAGCCTTGGGAGAGCCAGTCCTGACAAAACTCTACCGTCTGGTGTGCAAGACGTATGGGACAGGCGAAATACCCTCAGACTTCAAGAAGAATATACTAATTCCAATCTCAAAGAAAGCAGGTGTTGACAGATGTGAAAATTACCGAACTATCAGTTTAATAATCCACTGCTGCGAAATACTAACACGAATTCTTTACAGACGAATGGAAAAACTGGTAGAAGCTGTCCTCGGGGAAGATCAGTTGGGATTCCGTAGAAGTGTTGGAACACGTGAGGCAATACTGACCCTACGCCTTATCTTAGAAAATAGATTAAGGAAAGGCAAACCTACGTATCTAGCATTTGTAGACTTAAAGAAAGCTTTTGACAATGTTGACTGGAATACTCTCTTTCAAATACTGAAGGTCTCAGGGGCAAAATACAGGGAGCGAAAGGCTGTTTACAATTTGTACAGAAACCAGATGGCACGAAAGGGAAGCAGTGGTTGGGAAGGGAGTGAGACAGGGTTGTAGCCTCTCCCCGATGTTATTCGATCTGTATATTCAGCAAGCAGTAAAGCTTGTACGAATAATTCGGAGTAGCAATTAAAATCCATGCAGAAGAAATTAAAACTTCGAGGTTCGCGATGACATCGTAATTCTGTCAGACACAGCAAACGACCTGGAAGAACAGCTGAACGGAAAGGACAGTGTTCTGAAAGGAGGATATAAGATGAACATCGCCGGTCGGAGTGGCCGTGCGGTTCTACGCGCTACAGTCTGGAGCCGAGCGACCGCTCCGGTCGCGGGTTCGAATCCTGCCTCGGGCATGGATGTGTGTGATGCCCTTAGGTTAGTTAGGTTTAATTAGTTCTAAGTTCTAGGCGACTAATGACCTCAGAAGTTAAGTCGCATAGTGCTCAGAGCCATTTGAGCAATTTAAGATGAACATCAGCAAAAGCAAAACGAGGTTCAAAATGGTTCAGATGGCTCTGAGCACTATGGGACTTAACATCTGTGGTCATCAGTCCCTTAGAACTTAGAACTATTAAACCTAACTAACCTAAGGACGTCACACACATTCATGCCCGAGGCAGGATTCGAACCTGAGACCGTAGCGGTCACGCGGTTCCAGACTGTAGCGCCTAGAACCGCACGGCCTCACTGGCCGGCTGCAAAACGAGGATAATGGAATGTAGTCGAATTAAATGGGGTGACGCTGAGGGTATTAGATTAGGAAATGAAACGCATAAAGTAGTAAAGGAGTTTTGCTATTTGGGAAGCAAAATAACTGATGCTGGTCGAAGTAGAGAGGATATAGAATGTAGACTGGCAATGGAAAGGAAAGCGTTTCTGAAGAAGAGTAATTGGTTAACATCGAGTATAGATTTAAGTGTACTTTCTGAAAGTATTTGTATGGAGTGTAGCCATGTATGTAATTGAAACGTGGACGATAAATAGTTTAGACAGAAGGAGAATAGAAGGTTTCGAAATGTGGTGCTACAGAAGAATGCTGAAGATTAGATGGGTAGATCACATAACTAATGAGGAGGTATTGAATAGAATTGGGGAGAAGAGAAATTTGAGGCACAACTTGACTAGAAGAAGCGATCTTTCGGTAGGACATATTCTGAGTCATCAACGGATCACCAATTTAGTATTGGAGGGCAGCGCGGAGGGTAAAAATCAAAGAGGGAGACCAAGAGATGAATACACTAAACAGATTAAAAAGGATGTAGGTTGCAGTAGGTACTGGGAGATGAAGAGTAGCATGGAGGATAAGAGTAGCATGGAGAGCTGCATCAAACCAGTCTCTGGACTGAAGACCACAAGAACAACAACAACAACAACAACAACAACGGTAGCTTTATCCTCGGAGAGAGAAATTACAGCACATGTGTGATTTCCGAGCTTATGTTTGAAATGCCACACAAGCGGTCAACTTTTTGAGAGTTTTAGCAATTTTTGTTATGCAGAGGGTCCCAGAAATCTTTCCCTGATTAAAAATATGCATAACGCAGAGAATATGAATCACAGACTCATCTCTTTTTATCTTGAAGTGCAGGTAAAATACACACATACACAATTAATAAATTTCGACGTGTGCTAGCTTCATTGCCCGAATGATATCCAGACGATATTCCATCCATATGCTTCGTCAACATTTCGTGAGGGATACAATATATGACCAGTAATTCTGTGCCGTTATGCGACGATATCGTCCATTGATTTTGCGTAAACCCGGTCCTTGACATCACCCCAAAGGAAGAAATCCAGTGGTGTTACGTCCAGTGATCGCGGAGGCCAGGTGATGGGACAAACAACGTCCGATCCATTTTCCCGGAAATGTTGTCTCCAAATAGGCACGTACATCTAGCCCCCAATGAGGTGGCGCACTACCTAGTTGGAAAATTAAGTCCCAGATGTCATGAATCTGCGGCACAACAAAAGCTGCAACAAATGAAGATACGTAGTGGCTGTGATTGTCATTTCAATGAAGAAAAAAGATCGTATGATTTTATTGTGCATAAGACCGCACTACGCGCTCAGCTTAGGGCTGTCTCTGACGGTCTCAAATACAGAGTGGGGTTTTCCAATCCCAATCCTAGTACTTTGTCGATTGACAACACCGTTCAAATTAAATGTACCCTTATCTGAGAAAAGGACACGTTTCAGATAGTGATCATCTTCCTCAATCTTAGCCAGCATGGCAACAGCAAAGTGTTCCGTTGGTTGGAGGAACTGCATGATATGGACTTTGCACGCACGGCAAGAAGTTCAACTCACGTGAGGACCTGTGGACTGACATTTTGGGACTTCTCACGAGAGCGTCTCTCATTGTCTGAATTGTATAAGCATTCGGTCGAGGCCTGCCTGTTCTAGGGCGATCACAGACGCCAGCTGTTTCCTAAGTCCACGTACCACATCTTGATGCTTTTCAGATCTGGTGGCTGCCTACGGTACGCCGTCTGGAATTTACATTTCCTTAAGCTGTTGGTCGTCTAGACACTCCAAAACCGATTCTGGAAATGTGGTTCTAGCTGCCGGATTTTGAAGGTGAAGGGGAAGAAGAAATCACTGGGATGACAAAAGTCACGGGTTAGCGATATGCATATGTACAGATGGCGGTATTATCGCGTACACAAAGTATAAAAGGACAGTACATAGGTGGGGCTGTCATTTGTACGCAGGTGTTTCATGTGAAAACGTTTACGACACGATTATGACCACGCGACAGGAATTAACAAACTTTGAATGTGGAATGGTAGTTGGTGCTAGACCCATGGGACATTCCATTTCAGAAATAGTTAGGGAATTCAATATTCAGAGATCCACAGTGTCAAAGGGTGCCGACAATATGAGATTTCAGACGTATCCTCACACCACTGACAACGCAATGGCTGAGTGCCTTCACTTAACGACCGAGAGCAGCGGCACTTGCGTAGAGTTGTCATGGTAACTGTTTTTGATGTCTGTGTCTCGTGATACCAGGCGACACACTGGGCTTTCTCCTGGTTTGACTTCATCTTGTTTGCAAATGGTGTCCGATTCCGCTGTTGTTGCGTCGCTGAACCGTGTAACAAACAAAAAAAAAAATTATGTATTTATGTATGTACACAAAATCTCAAATGCACTTCAAGATAAAAGATATGTGTTTATAAGTTTCATATTTCATGCCTTATTAATGTTTGTAATTAGGAAATATTTATGAGACACCTGCCATAATCCTTATCAAAATATGTTCTCATACGTTCAATATCCACGTATATGGAATTTTATAACCTTTATCCGTTAATTTGGACAGCAATAAAGGTTTTCTGTGCAGTGAACTATTCGGAAAATGGAATATTAATCGTCACGAAGTTAGTCCCTAACTCAGGACAACATTGCGGCAGAAAGTCTGAGACAGGTAAAATGAAGTTAAATTAATCTTTCACAAAGTTGAGCTAACAGTCACAGCTTTGTTACAAATTTTCCTAGTTTTATGAGTTTTATCTATACGCAGAAAAGCATTTGTCGCGAAGTTAGCCAAACTGGTGACATCTCTTTCGCGAATCATCCTAAAATCCAAATAATTATGAGCTAAAACTAAATAAGAATGAAGAAAATAACTGGCCTGAATTTAGCAAGGCACTAGTTAAACAAAACTGTAACATCGATATTTATGTATCTCTTCAGTGGGAGTGCATGAGTAAAAAAGCTTGTGTCGACACATTTAACTTAACGTTCTCTAAGGATAATAAATTACATCAAACTGTTGGACACTTACTTGCAAACAAAAATCAACACATTTAATAGAATATTCTCAATAGCTATATGCTATTTAGAAACAAAACTATAGTGGGAAATAAATTATTGTCTTTTTGAATAAACCATTCACAAATGACCCTAATTTTATTAATGAGGCTTGGTTTCTACACCTTCACTGTTACACTTCTTTCTACAGATAGGTGTGCTGTCACGAAGTTACCTCTTTACTCTACTAAAATAATTTTCTTCGCTTTCCAGTGTCCACAGACAATGTTTGTAACATTTAACTCTTTTACGGAATGGTCAGCGGATGTATCGGTACTGAGGATGTTACACCACCACTTGGCAAATGCGTGATATTTTTACCGCAACATGTTTCAGGATAATATTATCCCATGTCCTGTACAACAATGAAACCAATAAATAAACTGCAGTACTACACGTCCTCATCATCATCATTCATCCCCATTACGGTCGGAGGAAGGCAATGGCAAACCACCTCCACTAGGACCTTGCCTAGTAAGGCGGCGCTGGTCTCCCGCGTCGCTCCCCTACGCTCTGTAAAGAAGTATGGGACTCATCATCATCATCACTACACGTACTGACCAAATATAAATATTTACTCGTCACTGATGAGTGGTACTGAAATTCCGGCTCGCTCCTTAATTCCCTGCTTATGGAGCTCCCTAAGTGTTGTTTTGCTGTTGACAGGGTTCGTGTATTCGACATTCAGTACTACAGTGCATTTTGCAGTTTTCGTCGTCTTATTTTTCATCACAATCCTCTTCCATGACCGTCCGCGTTGTGACTTAGTGTATGATGTCTTTTGCTTTCCCTGTTGTTGTTGTTGTGGTCTTCAGTCCAGAGACTGGTTTCATGCAGCTCTTCATGCTACTCTTATCCTCCATGCTACTCTTCATATCCCAGTACCTACTGCAACCTACATCCTTCTGAATCTGCTTAGTCTATTCGTGTCTCTCCTTCTACGATTTTTACCCTCCACGCCGCCGTCCAATACTAAATCGGTGATCCCTTGATGCCTCAGAACGTGTCCCACCAACCGCCTTCTTCCAGTCAACCTGTGCCACAAATTTCTCTTCTCCCCAATTCTGTTCAATACCTCCTCATTAGTTATGTGATCTACCCATCTAATCTTCAGCATTCTTCTGTAGCACCACATTTCGAGAGCTTGTATTCTCTTCTTGCCTGCACTATTTATCGTCGACGTTTCTCTTCCATACATGGCTACACTCCACACAAATACTTTGAGAAACGACTTCCTGACACTTAAATCTGTACTTGATGTTAACAAATTTCTCTTCTTCACAAACGCTTTCCTTACAATTGCCAGTCTACATTTTATATCCTCTCTACTTCGACCACCATCAGTTATTTTGCTCCCCAAATAGCAAACCTCATTTACTTCTTTAAGTGTCTCATTTCCTAATCTAATTCCATCAGCATCACCCTTCTACTGCATTCCGTTATCCTCGTTTTGCTTTTGTTGATGTTCATCTTATATCCTCCTTTCAAGACACTGTCCATTCCGTTCAACAGAATTACAATATCATCGGCGAACCTCAAAGTTTTCATTTCTTCCCTATGGATTTTAATTTCTACTTTGAATTTTTCTTTTGTTTCCTTTACTGCTTGATCAATATACAGGTTGAATAACATCTGGGCTAGGCTATAACCCTGTCTCAATTCCTTCCCAACCACTACACGATCTCCAACAATTTGCCCACGTTCGAATTCCCATATCTCCGACATAACGCACTCACTACACACAACACTGTTCTGACCACGATTCACATTTGCAACGTACGGAGGGCACTGCACAGGTGCCGTTGGTGGTCAAATGGGACAGCTCTACCTGCAGGCTTGGCTACCATTGGCTACCATCTGCATTTATGTTCAAGCACGCATTATAGCGGTGTTTCCATACTTCTGTCCAACCCCTGTAGTTTCAGCAAAAGCGAGTAAACTTAGAAAAAAATGACGGTCTATTGATTCCAAATCTACACGATCTATCTGGTAAGGCAGGTGTTTCACGGGGTCCCAGTTTACTGATTCACGTAATTCATTTAGTTTATGAAATATATTCGCAAACCGCAATTACGATATTACGTCATGCGTATAGTTTACTACAGCCACACGAAATTTTGTGCCAGACCGGGACTCGAAACCGGTTTTGTCGCTAATTGGTAGCGGCTGCGATAACCGCGTAGGTAATTCGTGCACGCTTCCTGCACAGATCCAAACTTCTACATGTCATCATATCTACGTCCCATACTGCTCGTACACTGTTCGTGTGGTTCCCGCACATGGTGAGACAATGCTTTTCTCATCTGTTTCCCTTCCTTTGATATGTACAGTGTCTGACAATGTCTATGTAGTTCGATGCACAGGAACAGATACTGCTGACGATCTACAGCCAGATACGCCAATACATCAGCTGTATGGTTGAACACGATATTACGTCAGCTACAAGGGTAGAGAGTGACTTACAGTGAATAGTTCAGTGGTAGGGCTATTCTTATCAAAATCAAAAGCAAACCAACACCGACAACGACAGTTACATATGCCGATGTCGCAAGGCAAAGATGAAGAGATAGAGAAAGTGTATGAGGACGTTGAAGAGGTAATTCAGTACGTAAAGTGAGATGAAAGTCTCTTAGTCATGAGGGATTGGAGTGCGGTTGTAGACGAAGAATCAGAGAAGGGTTTACGGGAGAATATGGGCTTGGTACTAGTAACAAGAGAGGAGAAAGACTAACTGAGTTCTGAAATAAATTTCGGCTAGTGATACCGAATACTCTGTTCAATAATCACGAGAGGAGGAGGTATAATTGGAAAAGGCCAGATTTAGTGGTAAGACGACCCACTGTATAGCCCGTGAAAGCCTGAAAGTGGGAAGAAGGTGTACTGAACTGTGAAAAAAGAAGCAAAGTAGAAATTGCATAAGGTTCCAGCGCAAGATGTGCGTTATCGAGCGAGTTGGAAGAGCCATCGCGTCGTGGTTAAGTGGTCCTGGAGTTGGACTACAAAGGAAGAGATCCGTGTTCAAATCTAACTCTTCTCCCATTTTTTTACAAAATTATAAACTTTCCGTCCGGTTATTGACGTGTCTGTACGCTTTATTCAAATTCGTATCTGTGCCGTAGTGTAACGTCCGTTTGCAACAACGAAATCTATGGAAGGGACCCATAATGAAAGCTGATTCCGCACAACTACTCTATTAGCAGCCGAAAGGAATTGGCTCTCGAATGGGAACCGAAAACGTTTGATGACAAGGCGACAAGTCAACCGAATCCTCCACCGGAAAATACGTTTGCTGTGTCATATACGACATTGGTGACGTGTGTGTGTGTCATATGACAGGAATCCCTTCTCGACGCAGACGACTTGTACGCCTGTGAGTAAGTGTGATATTCCCTCTTGCCGATTTACACTGAAGAGCCAAATAAACTGGTACACCTGTCGTGTAGGGACTCCGCGAGCACGCAGAAGTGCTGCGACACGACGTGGCATGGTCTCGACTAATGTCTGAAGTAGTGCTGGAGGTAACTGACACCAGGAATCCTGCAGGGCTCTCCTTAAATTCGTAAGAGTACGAAGGGTGTGAAGGTCTCTTCTGAACAGCATGATGCAAGGCATTCCAGATATCCTCAATAATGTTCACGTCTGAGGCGTTTGGTGGTCAGCGGAAGTGTTTTAACTCACTAGAGTGTTCCTGGAACCACTCTGTAGCAATTCTGGACGTGTGGGACGTCCAATTGTCCTGCTGGAATTGCCCAAGTCCTTCGCAATGCACAGTGGACATGAATTGATGCAGGTGATCAGACAAGATGCTTACGTACCTGTCACTTGTCAGAGCTGTATTTAAACGCAGCAGGGGTCCCATATCATTCCAACTGCACACGGCCCACACCATTACTGAGCCTCCACCAGCTTGAACAGTCCCCTGCTGACATGCAGGGTCCATGGATCCATGAGGTTGTCTCCATACCCGTACACGTCCATCCCCTCGATTCATTTTGAAAAGAGACTCGTTCGACCAGGCAACAAGTTTCCAGTCATCAACAGTCCAATGTCGGTGTTGACGGGCCCAGGCGAGGTGTAAAGGTTTGTGTTGTGCAATCATTAAGGGTATACGAGTGGGCCTTCGGCTGCGAAAGCCTATATCGATCACGTTTCGTTGAATGGTTCGCACGCTGACCCTTGTTGATGGCCCAGGACTGAAGCCTGCAGCAATTTGCAGTAGGGTTGCACTTCTGTCACGTTCAATTAATCTCTTCAGTCGTCGTTGAACCGTTCTTGCAGGATCTTTTTCCAACCGCAGCGATGTCGGAGATTTGATGTTTTACCAGCCGGCCGTTGTGGCTGAGCGGTTCTAGGCGCTTCAGTCTGGAACCGCGCTGCTGCTACGGTCGCAGGTTCGAATCCTGCCTCGGGCATGGATGTGTGTGATGTCCTTAGGTTAAAGCAGTTCTAACTCTAGGGGACTGATGACCTCAGATGTTAAGTCCCATAGTGCTCAGAGCCATTTGAACCATTTGATGTTTTACCATATTCCCGATATTCACAGTACACTCGTGAAATTGTCGTGCCGACTACAAAACCACGTTCAAACTCACTGAAATCTTGATAACCTGTCATTGTAGCAGCAGTAACCGATCTAACAACTGCGCCAAACACTTTTTGTCTTATATAGGTGTTGCCACAGCAGCGGCGTATTCTGCCTCTTTACATAGCTCTGTATTTGAATACGCATGCCTATACCAGTTTCTTTGGCGCTTCACTGTAGGTACTCGTATGAATGTGGATGTTATCACTCCAAAAAAATGATGGAAACATAAAGCATACAGTTTGTGCTTTATCAAAACATAGGTTTTTCACGTTTTTGAGGTTTTCCACGTGTATTCTATCAAATCATGCATATGTTCAAGCAAACATGAACATGTCCTGGAATTTCGGGGGGCGAAGCTGATTATGCGTCAGTGCTTGGACTTCGATAATAGACACACGACGACGCAAACAATTCTGCTCTGTGTATCTGTACAGATTTGCTAAATCGTAGTAGAGTCTCTTCGCAAAGTATTTCCCTTTTCTAAAGCCAGACACAGGAGGTGCACAACCCTAATGGTAATGTCTACTTCCACACCAAAATTTTACAATTCCTGATCCTTGCAGTCAAGGAGTAAACCAAAAACTTTGTTCGCATGAGGAGCAATCACACGACCATTATAATCTTTCATTAGTCTTTTCTCCATTTTTCCTGACGCACTACAATTCACAGTGACATTGGGCTTTTGCGTAAGGACTATATTCATCTGTTGCTGAGCTTGCGGTCAAAATGCACTATTTTTTCCTGCAATCTTAAGTTAAACGTAGGTAAAAGAAATCCTGCTTTGTTAAGGGAATACTGTATAATGTAACTGTGGGAAGTGGCATGCAGTTGGCCTACACTACATTTAGTGTCGTCTTCTCCAACCAACGACAGCGTGCGGGTTGACTTCATTTCATAGTTAAAACCTGTTTCATCTGTGTTGATGACAATGCGTCTTCATACTATCCGAATTTGACATTAGTAGCTGTAACAAATTTCTTGGAACAGTCTGCAAGTTCTTCCAATTTATTGGCATAATTTTTGTTTACATATTTGGTCATTTTTCAGCCCGTGATTTTGAATTTCCTCTTGAAAGTGAATAAAAAAAAGGGACATGAGGGAGAGTTAAACATTGATCTCCCGCTTTAAGTCCAGTACCTTGACCATATAACTACAACGACGTGACTTATCCATTTCACTCGATGCCGCAGATCTTAAGCTTGGACCGTTCACTGTTACTATTTTGCTTCCTTTTTCACAGTTCAGTACACCTTCTTCCTCTTTTCACGCTTGATTCAGTTTTTGACAGTCTATCCACTGGGTCATCCTACCTTGTTAGTAACATGTACAAATATAGGTGTCATACTGAACTGACTTTCAACTGAGGACTGCGAAACGAGGGAGATGGAAAATTGGAGAGAAAGGGGATGTTACAAGAGTCAGATGAGGACAAGTGTATGGAAGCGAGGGCTACTGTGATAGAAGGTGTGGAATTTAAAAGGAATTTCATTTTTCTGATATTCTGAGCGGGAGCATTCCAATGTCGTGTTCCTGATACAGAAAATGATTTTGAAGAGATGGTTGTGTTATGAATTGGTACAGAGACGATTTTACTTTGTTGAGAACGAGTTCTTCTACTGTGCTGTTCAGGCAATAACGTGTGAGTTAAAGATAAACAAGAGGGAATCCAATGACTGAGAAGACAATGTAGAGAACGAAGGGTATGGCAGTCTGCACCAGACTCCTCGGCACGCAGCCATAATAATTCTTTTTAGGCAGGAGTGACGTGGTCTGAATATCGTACATTACAAATGACTCGCACACAAGTATTCAACGCCAGTTTCAGTTTGAGTGAGTTGTCATACGAAAGTATTTGAAGATCATTCTCCATAATGAAGTAGGAGGCGTATTACTGATTCTACGAGTTTGTTTGTGAGCTAAAGAATTTTATATTTCTGTAGTGAATGTAGTGATACTGATAGCTGACTCAAAGCTCTTCTCAGTAGTGTGAAACTTATTTCTGGGCCGTTTGTTACTAAGAGTGGAAGAGATTTTCTAAACTGTGGCGTAATACGTCTTTTATGAGCAACTAAGACTACTTGCGTTTTAGACGAGTTAAGTTTCAAATCCATATTCTGCGGCCACACTGAGAAGGTAAAGTAAGTCAGCAGTTACACAGTACACAGTTTTTTGTGGACTTGCACTTAGATGTAACAGAATGTCGTCAACGTATAAGCTATGTTTCCAGAGGTGGAGAATAGTCGACAGATCATGAACATAAATGTGAAACGTAATGGACCCAATACTGATCCTTATGGGAAGCAGGATACTACATCTTTCCATTCTCTTTTTTTTCGGTCATCACACACGTAGTGACACTGCCCTTTATCTTTTCACCACAAAATGAGTACTGTGATACACCCGCGGCTATCCACATCTACGCAGACCTCTGCCTATAAGGAATCACGTAATGTCCCTTTTTCACTGACTTTTACCAATAGTGTAGACTCAACACGACGACCTCCCGTGACAATGAGTAGGTATACCGTTGGCTATGCCAGTGTTAATTTCGCTAGTCACCGAGGCTCAGTTCGAAGTGAGACTCATCAATAAAGACAGTTCTATCCAGTGAACGAGGTTCGACGCCAGCGTGCCTGGAGACGCCCCGGATAGCGGTGGGATACCAATCCGACTGACACCCGCCATAAGGCCCGAAAACCTGGAGTAACGGCCTAGGGTACCATTTCGTTTCATAGTAGGATTCCTTTGGTTGTCATACGCGGCACCCTTACATCAAAGCGGTACATCGACGATATTCTACGCCCTGTTTGTTGCCCATCATGGCGATCCATCCTCGGCTTAAATTTCAGCAAGATAATGCCCGCCTCCTCGCGGCGAGGGTTTCTGCTGCTTGTCTTCGTGCTTGCTAGAGATAGGTCGTTCGCGAACTAACAGGTCCACAGGAACGGTTCACTAAGATGAACGGCACGAGCGAGGAACGAATTCTAAGTAACGGTCTTTCATAGTTCACTTCGGTCGCGGGTTTCTGCTTACAGTTCCCGGGAACTGGAAACGGTCGGTCTCGTTCCAGAACGGCACATGGGCCGGTCTCGTTCCAGCCTCGGTCCCGTTCCCGTCTGTCTCGGTCTCGGTCTCGCTCGGCCGGACTCGTCCTTCTTCGTGTGGCCACTCGTCGCAGTTCCACTGCCGACTGCTCGTAGTTACTTCAGTACAGAGTTGTTCGTTTCGTTCGCTTCGCACGCCCATTCTAGATCTGTTTCAAACCTTTTTCGAACCATGAACTTCTGGTTCTTTTCGTATTCTATTCAGCGTCCACGACTTGTAATTAAAATGTATTTTATAATTATGTAAACTACATAAAAATTACGTGGTATGTAATACATACATCTTTCCAGGTAACAAAACGGCGTATCAGCTTATCACTATTCCGATAAACAGCATGTTCATTCTTATGGAAGGCAGACCAACTTACAACCGAATGAAGCCCGCGCTTCGTAGTCGAGTGTATGGTGTCACATTTTGTAAAGAGAATATGATAACTGTTTTTAAAGCCTTTTCGGGTTTGCTGCCGGATCCTAAAATCAACTTGACTCGATATTTCGGCGATCCAACTGTTCGCCATCTTCAGGGAATGCTGCTTCTGCTGATGAGTCCCGCTGAGAACTGACGCAAGATTGATAATTTAATCAACAGGGACAATGGGTTTCCTCTTAGTAAAACGTGGAATCCTGTATTATCTCGCATTAAAACAGAACGTTCTTCGGTGCGGCCTTGATTGCGATATATCGTTGCCAGCAGTGCTCCACTAAGGGCGGCGCCACCTCCCTGTTTTGGAAGTCAGAAACCATGATGGGCGGCGCATGCGCCGTGTACTGAACGGTGGCCTATATAGGACGTCGAATTGCAATCTTGCGTCAGTTCTCAGCGGGACTCATCAGCAGAAGCAGCATTCCCTGAAGATGGCGAACAGTTGGATCGCCGAAATATCGAGTCAAGTTGATTTTAGGATCCGGCAGCAAACCCGAAAAGACTTTCAAGACTTATTACGCCGGGAAAGCCTACGTAGTTACAATATGATAACTCCTACAATATTATTTCATTGGTACAGGGTGGTGCACGAAAAATCGGCCCCGACTACTAGACTGCTCATTGTCGCTTACTAATCGTCACCTATTGTTTCGAAGTTGTTTGCATTAGCTTATTTCTTATTTCTTCACTGCCTACATATTACATGCTTATCTATTCTGCTCGTAGCGGTCAACAAATCGTGCGTAATTGGCGAGTAGTTCAACAAATCGTGCGTAATTGGCGAGCAGTCTATACTCGGGGCCGGTTTTTCGTGCACTGCGATCAGCCACATAATGCTACAGTGACTAAACGAGATGTTTTGCAGAATCACGAAAATTACAAGTGTGCGAGAATTCTGTTATGAATAAAAGCTCTGTACTCCAGGGGGGAGGCAAGTCCCTCTCTTGGCGCCTTCCACCTTCAGTCACCTATGATACTAATTTACAATTTTTCATAGGAACCATGTACCAAACACGATGAACGGCCCGCAGCTCGTGGTCGTGCGGTAGCGTTCTCGCTTCCCACGCCCGGGTTCCCGGGTTTGATTCCTGGTGGGGTCAGGGATTTTCTCTGCCTCGTGATGGCTGGGTGTTGTGTGATGTCCTTAGGTTAGTTAGGTTTAAGTAGTTCTAAGTTCTAGGGGACTGATGACCATTGATATTAAGTCCCATGGTGCTCAGAGCCATTTGAACCATTTGAACCACAATGAACGGCGAAGGAGTAAAAATGAACTGTTCCCAAAATAGAGCGATCACCAATGAACTAGTTCCCAAGGATGAGCGACTTTGCCCATCTTTAGTGCTCGCCAAACCCTACCCTGGCCAGCAAAGTCGCCAGATCTCTCCCAACTGAGAACATTTGGAGCATTGTGGGCAGAGCCCTCCAACCAGATCGAGATTTTGCCGTCCTAACGCGCCATTGGACAGAATTTGGCACGATATCCCCCAGGAAGATATCCAAAAACTCTGCCAATCAATGCCAAGACTAATAACTCTTGCACAAGGGCCAGAATTGGACGACCGTGTTATTGACTTAATTTGTGAAGCTCTTTCTCTTGAATAAACCATCCAATTTTTCTGAAATTATAATCATTTGTTTGTCCGTACATATAGATCACATCTACCGATTTCCGTCCTATTTAGGTAATGCCTTCATTGGGTGCTTTTTTCTGAGTATAGAATAAATTTATTGAAATGATGATTTAATTGGACACCCTAGCTGCAAACAGGCGTTGATATACTTCATTGGGGACATGTTGAAAATGTGTGCCCCGACCGGGACTCGATCCCGGGATTTCCTGCTTGCATGGCAGACGCTCTATCTATCTGAGCCACTGACGGCACAGAGGATAGTGCGCCTGCAGGGACTAATCCCTTGCACGCTCCCCGTGAGACCCACATTCCCAACACGTCCACTCCACTACATTCCCGATTCCGGGTTCGAGTCCTGGTCAGGGCACACGTTTTCAACATGTCCCCAATGAAGTATATCAACGCCTGTTTGCAGCTAGGGTGTCCATTTAATTATCATTTCATTTCTAGCAAAGCTGCATGGTCATCAACGGTAACTGTTCTTTCGGGGACAGATACTACAGTCATATATAATAAATTTGTTGTTATAATCACCTGCCAGCGTATTAAAGGACGCCATTGCTGGTCTCCATGTGGCCTGGCTGGTCGAATTGTGCAATATACTGATTTGTGGGGCATTCAGATGTGACGGTGGCCTGATGTTGGGCTGCATAGAAATATGAAGGCAGGGTATACCACCAGTTAAGATTCTGCTCGATCACATCTGACGACCACAAGGTAGGATCGCCAAATTGTGCACCATGAACAACGTAAGCCTTTCATATCTTCACCTACCAACCAAAAACAAGTGTGGGACTCGCTGAAACATTCTCACACCACTGGTCAGAGGCCAGCAGCAGACCGACTAGGGAATTCCTGTCTCCTGCGAAGGCTGCTGTTAACATCACGACACAAATGGCGGCGTATGGAGTGGTGTTGTGAACGGGAAGCGTGAACTGCTGACGAATGGCGTGACATTGTATTCAGCAACGAATTGCGGTTCTATACTACCCCTGATAAGCCTCGGAGGCAAGTATGGCAGCGACTGGGGAGAGGACCCTTCTTCCTATATTTTGGAGAGGTATAGCTGTGTCAGTCCTGGCGTCTTTGCGTAAGGAGCCATCGGATATGTCTTCAGGTCACTGCTGATTGCAATTGAGGGAACTCTGACAGCATAATAAACGTCACGGAAATCCTGCTCCCTCACGTGTTACCTCTCATGCGACAGTATCATTTTGCAACGAGCAATCCTCATCCACACCTGGAATGCCTGTCTATGAACTGTCTGCATGCTGTTCAGGTACTTCCATGGCTACCAAGGCACCCAGATCTGAACCTGATAGCTCATGTACGAGCGCAGGACGTCACCTCCATGCCAGACGAAGTGTCAAGGATATGAACGACCAGTTACAACAGCTGTGGGCCAGCTTTACTCGACAGAGGATGCAATGTGTTTATTACGCCCTCCCAACCGACTCAGTGCATGCATCTAGCCCAGAGGAGTGCAACTACTCACTAGAGGGCTTATATATGTCCTGTCAGCCTATAAAGTTTCATTTCGTTCCATCTTCCCCTTCTGGGTGCTTCACCATTTTGTCAGGCAGTATAGACTGTCGAAGTCAGTGTTTTGATTTCTAAATGGTTACCATACTGAGAAGGCTGTATACAGATAAAGCGAGAGTTCACTTAATTCCTGAGACAAAAAGTACCGGCTACTGGCACTTCTGTGTTCTGTCAAAGACATTTGACTGTGCAAATTCTAATGTCCTTCTAAGTAAGTTAAAATATTGCGGTGTAACAAAATATGCCGAAAGTTGGTTCAGATCCACACAGGAAACAATGAATGTTGATATGAAAGACTCCACGTATTAAGATAACGGTAAACATTTAACTGGGAAGTAGTTACATGTGGTGCCCCATAAAGTTCCATCTTAGAACCCTTATTTTTCCTTATGTATATCAATGGTCTTTCATCAGTAACATTACCAGAGGCCAAGTTTTATTTTAAATATGAATCAAATATTGAAATAAATATAATTTTAGAATGATCGGTTGATCAAATTTTCATGGCTGTTAATAAATGTTTCCTAGCCATTTCTTTGTCACAAAACTTTGGAAAGACACGCTATATGCAATTCAGAACTTGTAAGAGGTTTCCCTTCAATTGTGCCTAAAATATGAAGACTACCACTTAGAAGAACTTGCCAGTATTAAATTCTTTGAATTATAACGTGGACATAAATTCAAAACGATCAGGAGCAGGTTGTACACGACAACAGTTTCCCGTATAACACGGTGGTGTAGAGGAAGAGGGGAAGTTGAGACGAACGGTTTGATACGGGACAGTTGTTGTCTATCAAGCCAGGAAAGTGGCCTACAACAGGTAGTACCCAAAGCTCAGCGCATGTGCGCCGTAGGAGGTTTTGAGTATGCCGTGACTTTTTTACGCCGCCAGATTAGCCCATCATAACCGTTTGGAGCTAGTGTTTTTTTTTCGCTAAAATTATCCTTGAATATTAAACATGCCTTGTTCTTGGACTTAAAAATTGTTAGACGGAGATGTTCATAAATTTTAAATCAATATTTTAAAAATTGTAACAGCATAAAATTAACAACTAAATCATTTTGTTTCTATGGCCTTCTTACTACGAGAATGCTGTGCTTGTAAGGGTTAAATTTAGATCGAAATGTAAACGTAATTAGATTTTTGCACAACCTTCATAAAAGACTTTTTTCTTTCGTTATGTCATGAGGAAATTTAAATTACTACTGTTCATGAAATAAAAATATCGAATGGCCAATTTGAATGTGTTTCCCGACCTGATAGAGCACAAGTGTGTCATATCAAATTGTTCGTCTCAGCCTCCTCTACAGCTCTGTGGTATGTTGTAAACTGAATGAGATTTTCACTCTGCAGCGGAGTGTGCGCTGATATGGAACTTCCTGGCAGATTAAAACTGTGTGCCGGACCGAGACTCGGACTCGGGACCTTTGCCTTTCACGGGCAAGTGCTCTACCATCTGAGTTACCCAAGCACGACTCACGCCCCGTCCACACAGCTTCACTTCTGCCAGTACCTCGTCTCCTACCTTCCAAACTTCGCAGAAGCTCTCCTGCGAACCTTGCAGAACTAGCACTCCTGGAAGAAAGGATATTGCGGAGACATGGCTTAGCCACAGCCTGGGGGATGTTTCCAGAATGAGATTTTCACTCTGCAGCGGAGTGTGCGCTGATATGAAGCTTCTTGACAGATTAAGGACTTTCGCCTTTCGCGGGCAAGTGCTCTACCAAGGCTGTGGCTAAGCCATGTTTCCGCAATATCCTTTCTTCCAGGAGTGCTAGTTCAGCAAGGTTCGCAGGAGAGCTTCTGTGAAGTTTGGAAAGTAGGAGAGGAGATGCTGGCGGAAGTAAGGCTGTGAGGACGGGGCGTGAGTCGTGCTTGGGTAGCTCAGGTGGTAGAGCACATGCCCGCGAAAGGCAAAGGTCCTGAGTTCGAGTCTCGGTCCGGCACACAGTTTTCTGCCAGAAACTTTCATGTTGTAAACAGTTGTCGTTGCTTATGTACGACACGGATTGCAATGTTGAATTATTATGGATGTGTGGTTAGATGTAAGAGAGGAAGCTAAAGACCCTAAACTTGCATTAATCAATAAAGAGTTTGAGATTATAATCGTTCTTCAATTGGAAACAAAAGAAGCACAATGTGTGTTTGAAGTTACCGACAGTAGTGGCTGGTCTAGGCGACGTCCCGCTGCTGCTGAGACGCCAGCGCGTTGCAGGGCGAGTGGTGACGACGGTGCCCGGTTGCGCAGATGGGGGCGGTGGCGGGGGCGGGCGGGGGCGTCTGCGGGCCGTCGCCCAGCTGCACCGACGTGCTGAGCCGGCGCGCGCTCACCGCCGCCTTCGTGCAGTTCTCCCGCGCGCTCCACCAGCGGCAGATCTCCGTAGAGTCTTCCTCCTCCTCTCACAGGTAAGCTGCATGCACGGCACCACACCATGCACCTTTAACACGAGCAATTAAATCGACTGCTCGTGGCAAGTGAGTCTACTGTAGCGCCCCTGGCGTCTTGTTCCTGTACTAAGTCTCGCCTAACAAGACTGGTGGTTGTTTTTTATTTACATGTTGTTGTTGTTGTTGTTGTTGTGCTCTTCAGTCCTGAGACTAGTTTGATGCAGCTCTCCATGCTACTCTATCCTGTGCAAGCTTCTTCATCTCCCAGTACTTCCTGCAACCTACATCCTTCTGAATCTGCTTAATGTATTCATCTCTTGGTCTCCCTATACGGTTTTTACTCTCCACGCTGCCCTCCAATGCTAAATTTGTGATCCCTTGATGCCTCAGAACATGCCCTACCAATCGGTCCCTTCTTCTTGTCAAGTTGTGCCACAAACTCTTCTTCTCCCCTATTCTATTCAATACCTCCTCATTAGTTACCTGATCTACCCGTCTAATCTTCAGAATTCTTCTGTAGCACCAGATGGAAGTTATAAGAGTCGAGGGGCATGAAAGGGAAGCAGTGGTTGGGAAGGGAGTGAGACAGGCTTGTAGCCTCTCCCCGATGTTATTCAATCCGTATGTTGAGCAAACAGTAAAGGAAACAAAAGAAAAATTCGGAGTCGGTATTAAAATCCATGGAGAAGAAATAAAAACTTTGAGGTTCACCGATGACATTGTAATTCTGTCAGAGACAGCAAAGGACTTGGAAAAGCAGTTGAGGAGGGCGTCTTGAAAGGAGGATATAAGATGAACATCAACAAAAGAAAAACGAGGACAATGGAATGTAGTCGAATTAAGTCGGGTGAGGCTGAGGGAATTAGATTAGGAAATGAGACGCTTAAAGTAGTAAAGGAGTTTTGCTATTTGGGGAGCCAAATAACTGATGATGGTCGAAGTAGAGAGGATATAAAATGTAGACTGGCAATGGCAAGGAAAGCGTTTCTGAAGAAGAGGAATTTGTTAACATCGAGTATAGATTTAGGTGCGAGGAAGTCGTTTCTGAAAGTATTTGTATGGAGTGTAGCCATGTATGGAAGTGAAACATGGACGATAAATAGTTTGGACAGGAAGAGAATAGAAGCTTTCGAAATGTGGCTACAAAATTGCTTGTGTCGTGAGAGCTGTCTATAGTGCAGTTCGGCACTCCAATGGTGAAAGCGACTTTATGACGAGCCATCCTTCTAAGGAAAGCCGAAATATAGTAGTACATTTAGGGAACTATCAATGACAATAGATAATTTGTGTTGATTTCAGTGTGAGTACTTAGTAAAACATTGTAGTCTGCGAAAAACACATTTTCCATCAGTTTCACTGTTTATTAATTTTTGCGATCTAGGTTTTGGGTTTTAGCCCGTTTTCCAGACTCACTGACAAAGATATAGTTGTGTCTAATGTTTTTTAAATTTATTAATCGTTTTGGAAATTACTCATACACACAACCTCAGAATGTTTTTAACATTTAAGTGGGTAACAGTTTGAAAGCATTAAAAACAACAATTAACAGTTACATTCATTTAACCTGGAATTAAGTTGTCTGGGCTAAGAGCTGACACCGACAGCAGAGGAGGAACCGGCCATTCGTAGATCAGGAAATGGTGGCATATCCTTGCCTACACATGTTTTGTATTGAGGGTGGTGACTGATGGAGAAATCCCTTAGTCATTTTGGTACAGAGACGAAGTTGCAGCATGTGGAATGCTATTTCCTCTTGTAGTTCGCTGCTGACAAACCACGCGCCAATGTCAACGACTACTGGTGGAGGGCAACATGCGCTAAAAGCGATGGGTGCTGGCGTTTGTGTGGCTGCCATGTGCCATCTTTAATGTGTGACAGACACAGCTCGCAGCAGCCTGACTGCTTCGTGGCAGCAGCGTGCCACAGTGGGGAGGACGGTATTTAGACCATAAAACCCAGCACGGGCAAAGTAAAAGGCATATTCCTGCACTGGGTGGTGACCAGTAACGATCAGGGTCCACAGCAGAAAGGTGCACACTAGCACCGAGGCCGGGAGGCCCCTAGCTGAGCCTTACATACGTGACCCACCAGGGAGCAGGTGATGCAGCGGTGCAAATGCACCGAGATGTCTTCATACAGTTCCCAGCTCAGGCAGACACCTGCAGCTACTGGAGACAAAGCCCTTGAAAGGTAACTGGATGCTTCATCAGGCACTGCAGTGCTCATCACCTCGAAGTTAACAGCCAGTGAATGTGGCAGCATTCGTATCACAGACACACCCCAATACACTCGTGTACAGAGAACATGAGTATGTGAGAACATCTGAGAACGAAGGTCTGATTTGGGGGGGAAGGTTATTTATGAGAGTCTGCTGGTCAGCACTTCTCCTACCACTACCCCAGAAGGCAAACCAGACCCTAACGGCCAGGTGTCACCATTGGGTGGGGATGACTTCATGTATTTTGATTCTCTTGTTTTGTCTGTTCCTGCAGGAGTGTAGCCAGAGTTGTAATATTGCCCACGTTCCCCCTTCATTGGCACTGGCTATCTTTTCTCTCTATGTCAGCATTCTCCATAAGCGCTATTTCGCACTGAATACACCTTCTTGTGAAACGGTGTCTGGATTTCAAGTTGATGCTCATCTCCATCTGCAAGGCGTCGTTTTGCTGAGCATTGCAGAAACAGTTCATTGTGCCCAAAAGAGTGTTGGTGCAAGGTTCCTCAACCCCCCTCCCCCCCCCCCCTTTGAAGAAATCCAGTCTCTGGATTGTGCCCTATTTACATTTTTGTACAACAAATATCTAACCGCTAACGTGTGTTTTCTGAACTGACACAAAAATACAAGATTTTACTCTAATTCTTAGCATAAACCACCTGGTTCGTTGGTTTTCTGTGCTTGGCCCAGCCTGTTGGCAACTGGTGCACTGGAATCTTAATAGCTCAAGGAGTTTTCCACTCGAAGCAGACACAGGTTGCACAAAGCTGCATCGGAACTACAACGGAGACACTCATATTCAAAATCTTATTGCATTGCTCATTGTGGTACTGTTGCATATTGGAACATTCGTTAAGTGATAGTAAGACAGTGTCCCAGCAAGGCCCTCGCTCCAGAGCTGCCAACTGCCAGCATAGGCAATGGCAGGAACATGTGGCGTGGAACAAAGACAGAAGTACGCTGGCGATGGTAAGGTATTCTCCATCTGTCTGTCTGCACACTCCAATAAGTCCTAGCGTCCGGTTTCTGTGCCCTTTCGTCAACCTGAGGAGCGTGTGTGTGTGTGTGTTTGCGCAGCAGGCACGGGCGCGGCGGGGGCTCTCCCGGCGCGCCGCCGCTGCCCAAGAGCCCTTCGGCGCCGAACCTGCAGCTGGACACGTCTCCGCTGCTGCTGCTGCGCAACGCGGTGGCGGCGGGCGCGGGCCGCCAGCCGGCGCTGGCCAAGCCGGCGCGCCTCACGCAGTCGGCGCGCGCGCACCGCCTGCACCCCGCCAGCGCCCTGCTCAGCCCCTACCTGCTGCAGCGCCAGGCGCTCTCCATGGACAACCCGCACTGCTACTCGCCGCCGCCCTCCATGCTGCCCGGCCGCGACAACGCCGGCAGCCGCGACAGCCTCGAGCTGGGCGCCAGCGCCGGCGTCGGCGGCTCGCAGGTGCGTCCCCACCACCTGACGCCGTATCGATATCCCACTACTGTCGTGTCACAAATATCGATACTACCAGTACTGAAGCTTCCTGCCAGATTAAAATTGTGTGCCCGTCCGAGACTCGAACTCGGGACCTTTATCTTTCGCGGACAGGTGCCCTGCCAACTGAGCTGCCCAAGCACGACTCACGACCCATCCTCACAGCTGTACTTCCATGTCCACTATAATTATCCGGGCTGTTACGCCGTGGTCGGTTGATGAATTCTGTGTCAATTCCCAACGTTTCGTCCCCGTCTGCGGAGGACATCTTCAAGGGGGTCTATAGCTCGATGGAAGGTCCTACATACCCACTGGATTCTAGGCGATCCAGTGGGTTTGTTGGACCTTCCATCGAGTTATAGACCCCTTTGAAGATGTCCTCCGCAGACGGGGACGAAACGTTGGGAATTGACACAGAATTCATCAACCGACCACGGCGTAACAGCGCGTATAATTATAATGGACATGACATTTCCGGCCGTGAAAATCTACATTTTAGTATCAACTGTACTTCCGCCAGTACCTCATCTCTTACCTTTCAAACTTTGCAGAAACTCTCCTACAAATCTTGCAAGACTAGTTTCTCCTGGAAGAAAGGATACCGCGGAGATGTGACTTAGCCACAGGCTGGGGACTTGTTTCCAGTCTGAAACAAGTTTCATGTCAGCGCACACTCTGCTGCACAGTGGAAATTTAATTCTGGAAACAATGGCCCAGGCTGTGGCTAAGCCATGTTTCCGCAATCTCCTTTCTTTCAGGAGTGATACTCGTGCAAGGTTCGCAGACCCGACAAGATAGCCGAGAGCGCTAATGCGCTGTTTCCTGGATTCGGGTAGGCGCGCTGGCCCCGGATCGAATCCGCCCGGCGGATTAACGACGACGGCCGGTGTGCCGGCCAGCCTGGAAGTAGTTTTAGGCAGTTTTCCACATCCTCCTAGGTCAATACCGGGCTGGTCTCCACGTCCCGCCTCAGATACACGACTCGCAGACATTTGAAACACATTCACACTATTTCACGATTTACACTAGACGCAGATAGCTGCCAAGTTAACCCTGCCGACCCTGCGCAGTAGCGAAAGAAAGAAAGAAGAAAGTCTTGCAAGGTTCGCAGGAGAGCTTCTGTGAAGTTTGAAAGGTAGGAGACGAGGTACTGGCGGAAGCAAAGCTGCGAAGACGAGTCGTGGTTGAGTAGCTTAGTTCTTAGAGCATTTGCCCGTGAAGGACAAAGGTCCCGAGTTTGAGTCTCGGTCCGGCGCAGGCTTTTAAATTGGAAATTTGTAGGTAGGTCTTACAGGACCGAACTGCAGAGGTCATCGGTCCCTAAGCCTACACACTAATTAATCTAACTTAAATTAACTTACGCTATGGACAACACACACACACCCGTGCCTGAGGGAGAAATCGAACCTCCGACGGGGCGAGCCGCACGGACCGTGACAATGCGCCCCTGACCGCGCGGTCGCACGCTTTTTATTTGCTAAGAAGTTTCATATCAGCGCACACTCCGCTGCAGAGTGAAAATTCATTCTGGACTGCCAGTATTGCTAGATATCCATTGTCTTTTATATACAATGTGTCTCAGGAGGAACATTCAGTATTCATGGATATGACAGGGACGATCATCTGAAGGAAACACCTTAATACGGACATGCGCCATATTCAGAATGGTTTTGCGGGATAGAACACATCCAATGAACATTTTTATTAATTTTCTGTATTATGCAATACAATGTTGGTTTACACATGTACAACAGTCAGTAAACATTATAAAACGCGTTCTACAAAGTATCAACTGAAAAATACGTGCCTTCATTCAACTCTAACATGTCGGCCACGATAGCTGAGTGGTGCCGGCACGGTAGCTCAGGGTGTTCGGTCAGAGGGTTAGCTGCCCTCTGCAATAAAAAAACTGACTTAATGGATCAACGACGAACTGAAACGGGTGTCTTGCGACGTGCGCCCCGAGCAGATACAACATACGAAAACGAACAAAATTAGATTAAAAAAAAAAAGTGGTCAGCGCGACAGATTGCCGTCCTACGACCCGGGTTCGATTCCCGTCTGTGTCGGGGATTTTCTCCGCAGAGGGACTGAGTGTTGTGTTGTCTTCATCATCATTTTATCCCCATTAGGCGCGCAGGTCGCCGAATGTGGCGTCAAATGTAGTAAGACCTGCACCAACACGGCCGGACCTGCCACGCAAGGAGCCTCCCGGCCAATGACGCCAAACGCTCACTTCCATTTTTACCTCTACGTATTATCGTACACGAGCCGATTTACGCTCTACTGAAACTGCAGTTCGATAATTCTAGTACACTACATAAATGACGTATTAAATGGTATACCTCAGATGTATTTTCAATTGCGAATACGGACAACAATCAGCTGTAGCGTGGAATGACGACAATGAAAATTCGTGCCTGAGCGAGACTCGAACCCTTATTTTCCACTTATTGCGAGCAGTCGCCTTACCAATTGCCTACCAATGGAGCACTGCCAGTTAGACCTAAACTTCCATATGTCGTCAACCATGCGTCTACAACCTGTACTCGTACACCCATCATCGCGTACTCCTGTACAGGTGAGATATTTTACTTGAATGTCGTTTGCCCGGTGTCGGCGGATAAATACGACAGTATTGCGCCTTTGTTATTTCGAATTACGACGCACAGTTCGTTTGGAATGAATGGATGTCCAATGGAATTTTTCATAGTAATTCGGAGTAACACAGGCACTGCATTATCGTAGAAAATGGTAGGATAATTGCCAGAAGTATTGGGGAAAGCAACATAACTGAATTTGTAAGAGAGAAAATGGGAGCAGACGACTTACCTTTTGTTTTTCTGTTCTTTGTTTGGTTACTTGTTTTGCACATAATTAGAACTGCACATCATTCAGTGTCAGTCGATTGTGTATTTTACATCCTTACACAATTAACTTGCATTTTATAAGCAATAAAAATTAGTCGAGAACTCCCTGTTATTATTGATAAATGCGAAAGTTATTTATGAATAAAAGAAACATGTTTTATGTAACTTCTACAAAGTGTTGAAGTGATGTTTGATATATTTTTGTATTGCTTTCTTTACCTGTTTCTTGACCGAGTTGCGTTTTTAGCGCTATATAATACATCTGTAGTGTCTTCTTTAGTTTTTCTGCAACGTCCCTCTGTTTCACGTTACAGATCAATAAAGTATACCACAACTGTCTTAATATCATTCACAGTGCGATGAACGTTTCTTTGTCACCGCTGTGCTAATTTATTGTAATTCCACCGCTTGTTTTCAATATCGCGGTCAGGTAGTAGCTCTGTCTGATCACCTGCGATATCACACGCATGAACACCGTTACATCACGGGTCAAAATCGACGTAGGTTTATCACTGTGCTACTGACAAGGGAACCTCCCCATCGCATCCCCCTCAGATTTAGTTATAAGTTGGCACAGGGATAGGCCTTGAAAAACTGAACACAGATCAATCGAGAAAACAGGAAGCAGTTGTGTGGAACTATGAAAAAATAAGCAAAATATACAAACTGAGTAGTCTATGTTTAACATCTGCAACATCAAGGACCATTCCAACTAGTGAGCGCCGTGGTTCCGTGGATAGAGTGAGCAGCTGCGGAGCGAGAGGTCCTTGGTTCAAGTCTTCCCTCGAGTGAAAATTTTACTTTCTTTATTTTCGCAAAGTTACGACCTGTCCGTTCATTCATTTACGTCTCTGTTCACTGTAATAAGTTTAGTGTCTGTGTTTTGCGACCGCACCGCAAAACCGTGCGATTAGTAGACGAAAGGACGTGCCTCTCCAATATGAACTGAAAACATTTGATCGCAAGGTCATAGGTCAACCGATTCCTCCACAGGAAAACACGTCTGATATATTCTATACGACACTGGTGACGGCATGTGCGTCACATGACAGGAATATGTTGTCGACCCACCTCACTTGCACACTTGGCGAATGGGTAAAAAGATTCCTCTACCTTTCCCGATTTAGGTTTTCTTGTGGATGTGATAATCACTCCCAAAAAAGTGATGAAAACATAAGAGTTTGTCACATAAACTGCAACAAATGAATGCAACAGTTTCACAGTCGCACAGTTTTCTTTGTGCTCTGTCAAAACATATGTTTTTTACGTTTTCAAATGTTTCCGTGTGTAGACCGTCAAATCCTGCATATGTCCAAGCAAATCTGAACATGTCCTGGAATTTTGGAGAGCGAAGTTGATTATGTGTGAGTGTCTGAACTTTGATAATTGTCTGAAAATAAAAAATTAAATTTTTCACTCGAGAGAAGGCTTGAACCAAGGACCTCTCGTTCCACAGCTGCTCACGCTAACCACGGGACCACGGCACTTATAACCCGGTACTCGCCTTGATGTTGCTTACGTTGCGCATGGACTACTCAGTTTGTATATTTTGCTTATTTTTTTCATAGTTCCACACAACTTCTTCCTGTTTTCTCGATTGATCTGTGTTCAGTTTTTCAAGGCCTATCCCGGTGCCAACTTATAACTAAATCTGAGGGGGGTGCGATGGGAAGGTTCCCTTGTGAGCGATTTCCTCTGGTCGCAGCATAGTATGTTTCCAGAGAGAAGACGTGTGAATGTGTGTGGCAGGCGTCGATGGCGATGGACCTGCACCTGGACTGCCCGGTGACGCTGCGCGTGCGCGACCGCTCGGAGACGGCGCGCCGCCACCTGTTCGTGCGACAGCGGCCCGTCGAGGCGGACGACGGCCGGGAGTCCCGCTCGTGCAGCCCGCGGGCCTCCACGCTGCACCTGCCCTCGCACCGCCGGCAGTCCGCCACCTTCTCCAGGGGCTCCAGCGGTAACTATCTGCGTTACATTCACACTCAAAGCGCCTTCCCAACCTTTCGAATCATCCAAAAAATAAAATACACGGTATTAACGTTCCACACTAATACACTACTGGCCATTAAAATTGCTACACCACGAAGCTGACGTGCTATAGACGCGAAATTTAACCGACAGGAAGCAGATGCTGTGATATGCAAATCATTGCTTTTCAGAGCATTCACACAAGGTTGGTGCCAGTGGCGACACCTACAATATTCTGACATGAGGAAAGTTTCCAACCGATTTCTCATACACAAACAGCAGTTGACCGGCGTTGCCTGGTGAAACGTTGTTGTGATGCCTCGTGTAAGCAGGAGAAATGCGTACCATCACGTTTACGACTTTGATAAAGGTCGGATTGTAGCCTTTCGCGAATGCGGTTTATCGTACCGCGACATTGCTGCTCGCCTTGGTCGAGATCCAATGACTGTTAGCAGAATATGGAATCAGTGGGTTCAGGAGCGTAATACGGAACGCCGTGCTGGATCCCAGCGGCCTCGTATCACTAGCAGTCGAGATGACAGGCATCTTATCCGCATGGCCGTAACGGATCGTGCAGCCACGTCTCGATCCTGAGTCAACAGATGGGGACGTTTGCAAGATAACAACCATCTGCAGGAACAGTTCGACGACGTTTGCAGCAGCATGGACTATCAGCTCGGAGACCATGGCTGCGGTTACCCTTGACGCTGCATCACAGACAGGAGCGCCTGCGATGCTGTACTCAACGACGAACTTGGGTGTACAAATGGCAAAACGTCATTTTTTCGGATGAATCCAGGTTTCGTTTACAGCATCATGATGGTCGCATCCGTGTTTGGCGACATCGCGGTCAACGCACATTGGAAGCGTGTATTCGTCATAGCCATACTGGCGTATCACCCAGCGTGATGGTATGGGGTGTCATTGGTTACACGTATCGGTCACCTCTTGTTCGCATTGACGGCACTTTGAACAGTGGACGTTACATTTCAGATGTGTTACGACCCGTGGCTCTACCCTTCATTCGGTCCCCGCGAAACCCTACATTTCAGTAGGTAAATCCACGACCGCATGTTGCAGGTCCTGTACGGGCCTTTCTGGATACAGAAAATGTTCTACTGCTGCCCTGGCCAGCACATTCTCCAGATCTCTCACCAATTGAAAACGTCTGGTCAATCGTGGCCGAGCAACTGGCTCGTCAAAATACGCCACTCACTACTCTTGATGAACTGTGGTATCGTGTTGAAGCTGCATGGGCAGCTGTACCTGTACACGCCATCCAAAATCTGTTTGACTCAATGCCCAGACGTATCAAGGCCGTTATTACGTCCGGAGGTGGTTGTTCCGGGTACTGATTTCTCAGGATCTGTGCACCCAAACTGCGTGAAAATGTATTCACATGTCAGTTCTAGTATAATATATTTGTCCAATGAATACCCTTTCATCATCATTTCTTCTTGGTGCAGCAATTTTAATAGCCAGTAGTGTATTTACTTTATTGTTAGTTGTGAAGCGGCTTTCGGCTTTTTAGGCCATTCGTAGCATCAAACAGACAGTCCCCACAACATCAGCAACCATTAAGAGCTGTACAAAGATAATTTTCCTAAGATGTATAACCTTTTATGACTATAGAGTGTGTCTCGAGGTATCGTCAGCTTTTAGAGATATGACAGAAGCGATCATCCGACGCAAAAAAACTTCATATAGACACAAGCCCTACCAGGGCAGATTCGCAAATATTTTTTCAGACACGCGACTTATAATTTGGCGTCCCCCTCCCTCCACTCATTTGCCTCGTGCACTTCAACACGTGGCGAAACCAAGGTGGAACCACGTGCAGACGTCGTGGGACGGCCAGCCTTCACTACAGGAGTTGAACTTTTGGCTGGACAGATTGGTGAAACAGCACAGGTGGAACTAACATCACAGTTTAATGCTGGGCAGAGTACAAGTGTGACAAATAAATAAAAACACCTACAGCCGTCCTTATGATTTTATTTTGTTGATGGTTGATGTCCTGACACATTACCTGCGTATCCAGTAATGCTGGCAACTGATGTGTTATGCCTGGGGATCATATCAACATGTATGGCATCAAAAACAGCCTGAAGCGTTGAAACTGGTAGCGACAAAATAAAATAAAATCGTAAGGACGGCTGTAGGTGTTTTTATTTATTTCTCATGATAGTAAACGGCTGTCGTCCCAGAGACCTCCAACTAAAAGCATGGGCATACAAAAGCTTGAGTACAAGTGTGTCTGAACACGCAGCGCAGCGAACACTGCTAGCGATGGGTCTCCGCAGTGGACGATCCATACTCGTGCTAATGTTAACGAGACGATATCGGCAACTACGACTGAAATGGACACGTGACAGTCGACACTGAACGTTGTCGCAGTGGGAGAGCGTTTCACGGTATGATGAATTCCGATACCTTCCTCATCATGTCGGTGGGACGGCGCGAATCCGTCGTCTTCCAGGGGAACAGCTCCTTGACAGCTGTACGGCTGGCGGCGGCTCCATTGTGCTCCGGGGAACATTCATGTTGCTCCAGTGGAGCTCGTGCAAGGCGTATCGTGACGATCATGTTTCCCGACGACAGCGGCATTTTTCAACGAGATAATACGCCACGTCACTTGCCAGGAGTGTGAGAAGTTGTTCGAGGAACACAGTGGCGAGTTCCAGTTGATGTACTGGTCACCCAACTCGCGAGATCTGGTATGCGATTTAACATGGCGCCAGAGCTCATCGCCCTCCTCCTCGCAGTTAACGGGAATTACGTGACTTGTGTGTGCGGATGTGGTGACAACTCACTCCAGCGAACTACCGCGACCTCATAGCTTCCATACCACGACGCATCCCCGCTGTTATCCGTGCCCAATGTGGACGTTAGGCAGGGGGCCATAACATTCTGGCTGATCAGTGTATACTGAATGTAATTATTAGACCATGGATTCTTAGGTCGTAAAAAAGTGTGTTTTAGGCACCTAAGATAGGCTCCTTCAGTAGTTCATTTAGGCTATATAAAACCTAAAATAGGCTCTAATAAAAATGATGCAGAGAAAATAGAAATAAATTAAAATACACAGTGTTGACAGTATGAACATCTTATCAGTCATTAAAACAAGGAGATTGAATATTTACACAGTTACAGAGCACAGCAATCTACAACATTAATGTTGAACATAACTCCAAATATTTTTGAGTTCCTGCAAGATAAAGATCTCCGTAAAAAAGATGTGGCAATGGTTTAAAAATTAATACATTCGTAGTTTCACATATTCTGACCATAGTTGGCTTCACAATAAATAACCAAAATCTTTTCTAGGTTTTCTAGTGAAAAATTGTGGCGCTTGTCTGTCAGAATCAATTTATACGCTGAAAGAGAACGTTATACATCAACAGATGTGACAGGGGCGTACTTCATTTTCGGCACATGTTGGACAGGAATGCTGCAGTCAGCAGTGCTGGATTTTCCACAAAGTATGTCGGCAGCTGCACACAACTCCTTCAGGCCAGTATTCTTCTGCAAAACCGTTTGCGTTTTTGCCCGTACTTTTTCCCCTACTTCACCTGGCGCTTCATTGATTTTCATTTTGACTTCTTCAAGCAAAGAAATATTGTCGTAGATAGGTATCCCTGAGCCTTCTAATTGTGAAATTATTCTTGCCATAAATGTGTAGTGGGCCCTAATGTAAGATAAGTCCCGTTTTAAAGAAGAATCTTTGAGTAACTCCATTGCTGCAGTTACGGATGCAGAATCCTCCGGTATATTTTCAACCACCTTCTGGGTAGCTGAGAGATATTCTGCTGCTATCAGCCACGTGCCCCAGCGGGTGACAACAGGCTCTGACGGCAATGGGACATCTGGAAGCTGTTCTTTGAATGCCTGTATTCTTGGTGGTGCCTTAACAAAAATTTTCTTCACCATAGCTATTACTTTATTTACTTTAGGAAATTATAGCCTTACTTGCTCTGCTATGCGGTTGATCCCATGCACTATACAAGTTACGTGCAGCATCAATGGGTAGAGTACTTTTAATAGTTGAAACGCTGCTATCGTATATGCAGCAGCATCAGTGACGGCCAGAAACACCTTATTCTCATCCATTCCGTTTGGGTATAGCACCATAAGCCCATTGTTCACAAACTGTGCTATTGTTTGTTGGTTAGTTTTTGCAAGCTGTTTTGAGTAAATCAAATGAGCCCTGGATGGAGCATCTGGGTCTAGCTTGCCAATAATCATGTTTGCAATGTAACGGCCAAGACTGTCAGTAGTTTCCTCCACAGAAATCCATATACAAGATTCTCCAACACCTTCTCGGATCCTGTGCAATGCAGCATTGTAAGCTGAATCCACATAATTCTTAGTAAAGTTGACTCTGCAGGAATAGACTGATGGCAGTACTTCTCAAGAAAACCTCTGAAAATAGGGTTTTCTAGTTTCCTAAAGGGGATGTTTGCTGCGACAAGTGCATGACACAAATCACTGCAGAACTTGTTTTTTTCGGAGGATTCATCAGATTTGTTGGTTAAAAGAGTTTGCTTCAATTTTTACTTTCGTTCAACATAAGCTTTATGTGCGATTCCATCTGCATGCTGAGTTAAGTGAGATTTCTTAACACTCGAAACCTAATACGAGAGAAAAGGGAAATGCAGTTTAGAATCGCACATAAAGAGTATTTCGTATTACTAAAGGATAGCGATAAAAAAGAATCCTAAGTGACAGGAAAATAAGAAGTCTAAGAAAAACATCAACTAGCCTCCTTGTTGCATGCTTGGCAGAAAATAATTTTCCCCTCTGTTGTATAATGCGGAAAATCTTGCAGCCACTGCCTTATATGAGTTGACTTTGAACTAGCTGTTTTCGGCATGACGTAGTATTCTCACACAGAAACTAGAATTTATTTTGCACTTAGAACGTCAGTAACACTTAACACGTCGGTCACTACACAATGTACTGATTTGTTTTCGCTGGAAAAAAGTGAACGATGACCTGTTTTTTTTTCCTTTTACTTCGGTGCATGGGAGCGGTAGGGGAAGTACCGTACTCGTTGCTGGACATATGGCACCTGACAGATGGCCGCCCCTTCTGAACAAGCGAATGGAATCTATCGGTGCTTCAGATGAAAACATCTCACTACTGGCAAATTATTTTTCGATCCGGAAAATTCACGTATAATACCTTTCACGAAACAGAGTAGTTTGATAGGACTGCCTGTAGACAGCAGCGAGAAAATGCGCGAAGGGCAGTAATTTAGCTATAGAGGGCGTCTACGATTAACATTGTGATTTTTTAATCCGAGCTCAGCTTAAGGCCTATGAAACCGTTTCCTTGCGAAAATAAACAGCTGGCCAGAATCCTTCGAACGAAATATTTTCAAATATAACATTTAGTACTCCCACGTTCGATTCTAATGTGTAAGTCAAATCTTTGACCGGTTCCCATTCGCTCACCGAAGTTAAGCACTGTCGCACTCGGAGCGTACTTGGATGGATGACCATTCAACCGTGGCGAGTGCTGTCGGTAATAAGACAAGCGAAGGAATTGTAAACAGTCTCTAACGACCTTCGCCTTCGACGAGACGTAAAGCCCTAAGTTTACTTCCTTTTTCTAATCTTCGAAAACACAAGAACTCTATGTCAGATTAACGAAATAGGTACTTTTTAGGATTTTGATGTCGAAATAAGCAAAATTAGGCGTCAACGTCGAAATACGCAATTGTAGGTCCTATAGAACTAACGGTATTCAGTTTAGTTAGTCATGAAACGCATAAGTACCAACTTATATCCAAATTGGAGCTTTGGAAAAAAATTGGTTTTAATCTAAAGATCCGTGATCTATTTTTTACACATCAATAATAAAACATCTATAAAAAGTATTTGGTATTAATAGGGAAAGCGATATAAAAAAATTAAAAAAGACCGAAGTGTTAAGCAAATACGAAGCATGAGTGCATATCAACTAGCCACCTTGCTGCACGCTGTGCAGAAACTATTTTTTTCCATCTGTCGTATAGTGTGGAAAAACTTGGAGCCACTGTCTTATATGATGAAATAGGCACTTTTTAGGATATTAAAGCCGAAATAGGCAAAAATAGGCACTAACGTCGAAATAAGCTTTTTTAGGTCCTATAGAATTAACGCTATTAAGTGTAAATAGTCATGAAATGCATAAGTACAAATTTTTATGCAAATAGGAACTCAGGAACAAAATAGGTGTTTACCTAAAATCCGCGGTCTAGTAATTATTATTGCTTGCAGACGAGATCAGAAGATGAATGTTAACAAAAGCAAAACACTAGTCATTGAATGTAGTCGAATATACACATATAAAAATTTTTGCGGAATAATCACAACATGAGCGTTTCATGATGTCACAACCGATTTCGACTACCCAGTGGTCATTTTCGGACTGAAGGCACATGCTGCAAGCGGTTCCCATTGCGCCATCAATAATACTCTAAGCAATTTATTCAATTTTAATCTGCTGTTCATAACCAATAAACTATAGTAAGAGTCCTGACCTATCCCTGAGAAATCTTTTTCATTTTAAAGTCTGATTCGAGATCTACATCTTACCATTATGCAATCTATATGAATTCTTATGGCGTCGCTATGTCTCTTCCACATACACAATCTTCTTTCATGATTCATAAATTAATTGTAAGGAATTATTTGATTTTGCTCTGTGCGAAATTCTATATGGTGACTTCTCTCTCATTTTCCACCGGTGCACACTGTCCTATTTTCCTTTCTCTTGCTTTTCCTACTACCAAATTCCAGTCTCAAAACATAAAATAAACTTTCATTCCCTTAACGCCCTTGCATATCTCCTTTTTCCCATCTATCAATTTCCTTATCGTCAGGTGAGCTAGTTGGCATATGAGCTTGCATTATTGTGATGGGGATTGGTTTTGTGTCTATCTTAGCTATGCTGTTCATAGTAGTTTAACTGTAATAATATTTTCTTATTCATTATTAGGTCTACTCCTGCATAACCACTACCTGATTTTGTATGTATGACCCAGTATGTAACTGAATAGTAGTCCTGTGCTTCCCACCACTGCGCTTCACGAATTCCCACTACACCTAACTTCAGCCTGTCCATTTCCCTTTTAAAATTCTCTGACCCACGTAAGCAGTTAAGGAATATAACATTCTACGCTATGACTTGTAGAACCACAGAATTGGTTTCCCTGACGACATTCTGAGTACTTCCACCCGGATATTTTATCGGGGGACTGTTCTACTCGTGCGGTTCGAGGCGCTACAGTCTGGAACCGACCGATCACAACGGTCGCAGGTTCGAATCCCGCCTCGAGCATGGATGTGTGTGATGTCCTTAGGTTGGTTAGGTTTAATTAGTTCTAAGTTCTAGGCGACTGATGACCTCAGAAGTTAAGTCGCGTAGTGCTCAGAGCCATTTGAACTATTTTTGAACTGTTCTACTTATGGAACATTTTACCCAAGATGATCCATCATCGCTAAATTATATAGTACAGCTGCTGACCCTTGGTAAATACAAAGGCTGTAGTTCCCCTAGATTCCAGCTTTTTGCAGTGCCGATATAGCAAGGATATATTACTGCTGCTGCGGCTGCGGATGCAGCTGCTGGTATAGACTTTGAGAGATCGCTGATCCATTACGACCGTCATTTGTGTAGGCTTCTTTCCGTTGTTTTTTTTTTTCTTGAAGGACGTTACCCGGGGTACGCCATCTTTGGAGGTTGTATACATGTAGCATTCCCTTTATACGTTACACATTAAACAAACTAAAGACATGAAATCATATTATTAGGAAATTGGGATTAAGTCACGGGGTGCAGATGCATCCACACAACAAACAGCGGCAACGTCAATAGACTTAGCCACTGCAGAATACTTTGTCTCGTTTTGGCAAGAAATCCACCAGACCAACAAGATAGACGTGCAGCACCACGAAATTATGGGTACAATCACAGATACTCCGCTACCGTGGCTCTCCGACATCAGTAACATAGTTCCACCAAAATTAAGAGGACAAAAAACAACTATTAAAGAATACGAAAAAATACTACACAAAAAATTACCTATTGGAGATGTAGTAATGAATTTGCCAAATACACGACTGGAATCACGAAAGCTAATATGTAAGCAAGAGGGCAGAACGTTTTTAACCTAGCAGACACGTGGAAAAATGTCTGGGTGACTCAGTAATCGTCATCTCATAGCTGATCTCTCAGAAGTGCTGCAAGGGTTCAACTACCCAAGTAAGACTCAATCGTATCCAAAGCGGTCACACAAGACGCAAGGTCATGATTTATTGTGCGACCTTGTGGACAGCCCAAGATGTGACTGTAGTGCGCCTGAGCAAACCTTGGACCACGTCATAAAGTTGTGCCCTGTTGGAAAATTTGGTGTATCGGGTGCTATGAAGTGGATACAAGACGTGAGCATAAGTGTCTAGTTGCCGACTACTCTCGCATGCTACATAGCGTAATTCTGCGTGTTCGTTACAGGGGTTGGACGAAAACATAGAAACACCCTGAGAAATGCATGCTTGAACACAAATGCAAACGGTAGCCGTGCCTGCAGGTTGTGCTGTTGCATTTGACCACGTACAGCACCTGTGCAATGCCCTCAGTGCCTTGAAAGTGTCAGTCGTGGTCAGAACAGTGCTCTGTGGAGATGTTAGTGTATTATGTTGGAGCTAAGTGAATTCGAAAGTGGGTATGTTGTGGGTGATCTTAGGGTGGATGCTTCCGTAACCAAGGTAGCCAAAGTGTTTCAAGAGGCACCGTATACAATAATTACACTGCTTACAGGGAAAGTGGAAAAACATTATCCTTCGAGTCACAACGTGAACGGAAGTGCGTGCTGAATGGTCGTGAGGCGAACCGTCACTGAAGAGGATTGTGAAGAAAAATAAGAGGACATCGGCTGTAAAAGTCACTGGAGAACTGAATGTCGCACCCACGAACTCTCCCAGTATCAAAACAGCACGAAGGGAGCTCCATGAGCTGGAAATTGCAGGGTGAGTTGGTAATCCAAAACCACACATCAGTGACGCGAATGCCTGAAACAGAAAATCTTGGTGCCGAAGCCATAAAATGTGGGATATGTAGCAATGGAAGGAAATCATTTGGTGATACGCCTCTTGTTTCACCCTATTTCCAACTTCTGGCCTAGTTTAAGTCCTAAGAGTGAAACATGTCGGGCTTTCGGTGATGCTTTGAATAGCCACAGCGGTGTATTAGATGGACCGCATGGGCATTCTGCAAGGTCGCAGTACTGCAAAGGATTATGTGAACATTTCGGCTGATTAGGTCCAACACATGTTTTTTTTCCCCAGCGGTGATGCTCTGTTCCAAGGCGACATGTCCCTTTTCACACAGCACACGTCATCCAGGACTGGTTTTGTGAACAGAAGGATGATTTGACAAACATTCCGCCCCCCCTCCCGAGATCACCACAGTCGCAAGATTTCAGTACTATTGAGATTTTGTGTCTATTTTGGAGAGACGAGTCCATGATCGCAATCCATCATATTGTTTTCTAAACGTGCCTCAATTTTCTAGAAAGAACAGTATAAGATTTGCTTGAAAACCAATACAGGACTTGTCTATTCCGAGATGATTGGAAGCTGTTTTGAGTGCTAGCGGGTAAGCTATGCCGTATTGGACACGGTTCTGTGTTGTGTTTTTAGAGTTTCTACATTTTTGCCGATCCCCTGAATGTCTTTTACGTTCTCTTTTACATGGTGTTCGGAAATTCTCGTTACAAACTTCTAGGATTTGCAGAGGGTAGTGAGTAAATAATGTTTTGTCCGGAAGAATAGTGCTTCCGTGCTACATCCGTCTGAAGACGTTTGCTAGCTAGGTATGCAATAGGGACGTCGGATCTGCTGATGTCATTTGGCGTCTATCGTGTCTCTCTGACCTTGTTAGAGCCCCATTCACGTGTATGTGAGCGTTATAGCAGCATGGTTGAATAAACGTTTGTAGAATACAGCGACTTTGTCCTTCTGTATGCCGAAGTTCACGGTAATGGAAGAGTTGCTCGTCGCTTTTATCAATATCTGTGTCTACAACGTGCGACTCCATAGCATACAGTTTTCGACACAATCACGCAACGACTTCAAGGAAGGGGTACCTTCACCATCTGCAGGCGTGACGATGGTCCTCCACAAGGAGACGCCGCACACTCAGAACTGGAAGAGGTCGTACTGCGCCACGTTTAGGAGAACCCGTCAAAGAGTACACGAGGAACTGCACGTGTTCTTCGGTTATTAGTGAGTGGTATTACAAAACAAGTGATGCACTGGCTCACGCCCACTCAATTACCTGTATAAATGGCCGCGTTACCTACATGTTTTAAAACGGCTGTAGCACGAAAACGGCATGTTTCCGGACATGGGTTCCAACTCAAAATATTACGTACTCACTCCCCTCAGCAACTCCTAGATGTTTAACACCCTGTGTGTACACTGATAAGCCAAACAATTATGACCCATTTTCCACCGCGACGCTGGATGCCGCGTGGAGGAGCGGCTCGTACGTGAGGCGATAACAAATGTATGTATGTAAGCAGAGCACACACGGACGGTGCATCGCCCTATAAATGATATGGGCTGCAAATGAGGAAATCCATTGAGATAAGCTACTTTGACAAAGGGCAGATTATTATTACACAGGGCATGTGAACGAGTATCTCGAAAAGGGCGAAGCTGGCCGGATGTTCACGCCCTACAGTCGTGAGCATCTACGGAAAGAAGTAAATGGTTGGACGCCCACGATTCTTCACAGGACGTGGGGTTCGGAGGTTTGTCTGCTCTGTAAAGTAGGGTAGATGGTGGTCTGTAGCATTTCTGCCGAAAGAGCACAATGCTGGTGCACGCACAAGTGCCTCGGAGCACACCGTTCATCGTACATTGTTGAACAAGCAACTCCACAGCAGACCACCCTACGTGTTCACACGTTGACGCAGCGACGTCGCTAACTACGATATCAGTGGGCACGGGACCATCGGGAATGAAAATGGAAATGAGCGTATGGCATCGTTGGCTGGGAGGCCCCATCCAGGGAAGTTCGGCCGCCAAGAACAAGTCTTATTTCAGTCAACGCCACATTGGGCGACTTGCGCGCCGGTGATGAGGACGAAATGATGATGAGGACAACACAACACCCATTCCCAGTGCGGAGAAAATCTCCAACCCGATCGGGAATCGAACCCGGGCCCGCTTCAGTGGGGTGGAGGGGAGTGGGTGGGGGGGGGGGGGGGGCGAACACACGTTACCACCCAGCTAAGCAGGCGGACGGGACCATCGGGATTCGACTGTGGATCAATGCGAATGTGTCGGTTTTTCGGGTGAATCACATTTTTGCTACACTAGGTCGATGGTCGTCATAACAAACGCCTTTACCGAGATGAACGACAGCTCGAAACGTGCAGCGCGCCACTCACGCGGGCTGGTTGGAGCAGTGTTATGCTATGGGAGACATTCCCCTGCACTTGCATGGGACCTCTGGTGGTAATCGAGCACACGCTGGCAGCTGCGAAATATCTGCATCTCTTCATGCTTGATGCCGTCCCCGACACCAATGTCATCAAAAAATGGCTCTGAGCACTATGGGACTTAACATCTGAGGTCATCAGTCCCCTACAACTTAGAACTACTTAAACCTAACTAACCTAAGGACATCACACACATCCATGCCCGAGGCAGGATTCGAACCTGCGACCGTAGCGGTCGCGCGGTTCCAGATTGAAGCGCCTAGAACCGCTCGGCCACAGCAGCCGGCCCCCAGTGTCATCTTTCAGCAGTATAAGTGTTCGTCCCTCGGAGCCAGACCCGTGCTCCAATAGTTTGAGGAACATTATAGTGAACTCACGTTGATGTCTCAGCGACCAAACTCGCCTCAAGTAAATCCTGTGGCATCTACTTGGGATGCTATCGGGCGTCGCCACCGCGACCGAAAATCAGCAGCCCGTTATTTACGCGAATTACATTGACCCGTGCGTAGACATCTAATGTCAAATACCTCCACAAACCTACTAAGAAACTGTCGGATCCCTGATACGCATGATCGGTGATGTATTTCGTTGCAAAGACGGACAAACAAGTTATTAAGCAGGTGGTCATAATGTTCTGGCTCATCAGTGTATTACAAGTTCGTAGTGGAGTTTATTAATGTATTTATACGAGGATAAGTCAAATGAAAACCTTAAATTCGTAATAACAAATCGAAATTTCACGCCGTTATCCTGTAAGTTGGTAAGCGTGCTACAAACGGCGTGCATAATGGCCTGTAGGTGGCAGCATTTGCAGATGCACACATACCGTCGCAGTATCAGTATAAAGATGGCCGACACACTTGGGATTTGCACTAGGGAAGAACAGCATTCTTTTATTCGGTTTTTGCGTAGTGAAGGTGTGAAACCTATTGAAATTCATCGACAAATGAAGGTTCAGTACGGTGATGCATGTTTGTCACAGCAGCATGTCTACGAATGGAGTCGGAAGTTAGCAAATGGTGTGACTTCAGTGGAAGATGCTCCTTGTCCAAGTCAGGCACAACGAATTGTGACTCAACAGAACACTGCAGCAATTCAAGCCATAGTGAAGGAAAACCGCCGACTAACACTGAAAGACATTGCAGCATGTTTATACAGATTAGTCATGGGCCAGCACACCACATTGTGCTCCAGTTTCATAAAGTGTCTGCAAGATGGGTGCCACAGCAGCTGACTCCTGAAGTGAGAGAACGACGTGTTGATGCTTGTGAAGAACTTCTTCGGCACTTTGAACGAGAAGGTGATGGCTTCCTTGCAAGAATCGTTACTGGGGACGAAACATGGGTTCACTTCCACCAACCGGAGACGAAGAGAGCGAGCAAGGAATGGCGCCATTCCTCATCACCAAAACCAAAGAAGTTTCGAACAGAACCATCAGCAGGGAAGTTTATGCTGACTCTCTTTTCGGACGAAAAAGGCGTCATTTTGGATCATTACATGCGTAGAGGGACTACTGTCACCAGTGCATCATACACAGATCTCCTAAAAACTCATCTGCGGCCTGCAATCAAATCAAAGCGACGTGGATTGCTGTCAGCAGGTGTCCTTTTGCAACACGACAATGCAAGGCCCCACACTGCCCGTACAACAGTTGCAACAATCACAGACCTGCATTTCGAGTGTCTTCCTCATCCACCATACTCATCAGACCTGGCCCCAAGTGATTTCCATATGCTTGAACCACTCAAAGACGGAATGGGAGGAAAGAAGTTCCGTTCTGATGAAGAGGTACGGCACGCGGTGCATGGAGTGGTTCTACATCTAGATCTACATTTATACTCCGCAAGTGACCCAACGGTGTGTGGCAGAGGGCACTTTACGTGCCACTATCATTACCTCCCTTTCCTGTTCCAGTCGCCTATGGTTCGCGGGAAGAACGACTGCCGGAAAGCCTCCGTGCGCGCTCGAATCCCTCTAATTTTACATTCGTGATCTCCTCGAGAGGTATAAGTAGGGGGAAGCAATATATTCGATGCCTCATCCAGAAACGCACCCTCTCTAAACCTGGACAGCAAGCTACACCGCGACGCAGAGCGCCTCTCTTGCAGGGTCTGCCACTTGAGTTTCCTAAACATCTCTGTAACGCTATCAAGCATACTAAATAACCCTGTGACGAAACGCGCCGCTCTTCTTTGGGTCTTCTCTATCTCCTCCGTCAACCCGACCTGGTACGGATCTCACAGTGATGAGCAATACTCAAGTATAGGTCGAACGAGTGTCTTGTAAGCCACCTCGTTCGTTGACGGACTACATTTCCTAAGGACTTTCCCATAGAATCTCAACCTGGCACCCGCCTTACCAACAACTCATTTCATATGATCATTCCACTACAAATCGTTCCGTACGCATACTCCCAGATATTTTACAGAAGTAACTGCTACCAGTGTTTGTTCCGCTATCATATGATCATTCAATGAAGGATCCTTCTTTCTATGTATTCGCAATACATTACGTTTGTCTATGTTAAGGGTCAGTTGCCACTCCCTGCACCAGGCGCCTATCCGCTGCAGATCTTCCTGCAATTCGCTACAATTTTCTAATGCTGCAACTTTTCCGTATACTACAGTATCATCCGCGAAAAGCCGCATGGAACTTATGACACTATCTACTGGGTCATTTATATATATTGTGAAAAGCAATGGTCCCATAACACTCCCCTGTGGCACGCCAGAGGTTACTTTAACGTCTGTTGCGCGGACTACCAAAAAGAATTTTTTTCTAAGGGAATTTATGCACTTTGTAAGCGCTGGAGGACTTGCATTGAGCGTGGGGGAGATTATGTTGGGAAGTGATACAGCTTTGTACCACCTCGGCACAATAAATAATATTTTAAAAGAGTATTTAAGGTTTTCATTTTACTCACCGTCGTACTTGAATACAGGGTGTTACAAAAAGGTACGGTAAAACTTTCAGGAAACATTCCTCACACACAAAGAAAGAAAAGATGTTATGTGGACATGTGTCCGGAAACGCTTAATTTCGATGTTAGAGCTCATTTTAGTTTCGTCAGTGTGTACTGTACTTCCTCGATTCACCGCTAGTTGGCCCAATTGAAGGAAGGTAATGTTGACTTCGGTGCTTGTGTTGGCATGCGACTCATTGCTCTACAGTACTAGCATCAAGCACATCAGTACGTAGCATCAACAGGTTAGTGTTCATCACGAACGTGGTTTTGCAGTCAGTGCAATGTTTACAAATGCGGACTTGGCAGATGCCCATTTGATGTATGGATTAGCACGGGGCAGATTTCCAGAATGAAGGTGTCCCGACAGGAAGACGTTCGAAGCAATTGATCGGCGTCTTAGGGAGCACGGAACATTCCAGCCTATGACTCGCGACTGGGGAAGACCTAGAACGACGAGGACACCTGCAATGGACGAGGCAATTCTTCGTGCAGTTGACGATAACCCTAATGTCAGCGTCAGAGAAGTTGCTGCTGTACAAGGTAACGTTGACCACGTCACTGTATGGAGAGTGCTACGGGAGAACCAGTTGTTTCCGTACCATGTACAGCGTGTGAAGGCACTATGAGCAGCTAATTGGCCTCCACGGGTACACTTATGCGAATAGTTCATCCAACAATGTGTCAATCCTCATTTCAGTGCAAATGTTCTCTTTACGGATGAGGCTTCATTCCAACGTGATCAAATTTTCACAATCAACATGTGTGGGCTGACGAGGATCCGCACGCAATTGTGCAATCACGTCATCAACACAGATTTTCTGTGAACGTTTGGGCAGGCATTGTTGGTGATGTCTCGATTGGGCCCCATGTTCTTCCACTTACGCTCCTTGGAGCATGTTATCATGATTTCATACGGGATACTCTACCTGTGCTGCTAGAACATGTGCCTTTACAAGTATGACACAACGTGTGGTTCATGCACGATGGAGTTCCTGCACATTTCAGTCGAAGTGTTCGTACGCTTCTCAACAACAGGTTCGATGACCGATGGATTGGTAGAGGCGGAACAATTCCGTGGCCTCCACGCTCTCCTGACCTCAACCCTCTTGACTTTCATTTGTGGGGGCACTTGAAAGCTCTTGCCTACGCAACCCCGGTACCAAATGTAGAGACTCTTCGTGCTCGTATTGTGGACGGCTGTGATACAATACGCCATTCTCCAGGGCTGCATCAGCGCATCAGGGATTCCACGCGACGGAGGGTGGATGCATGTATCCTCGCTAACGGAGGACATTTTGAACATTTCCTGTAACAAAGTGTTTGAAGTCACGCTGGTACGTTCTGTTGCTGTGTGTTTCCATTCCATGATTAATGTGAGTTGAAGAGAAGTAATAAAATGAGCTCTAACATGGAAAGTAAGCGTTTCCGGACACATGTCCACGTAACATATTTTCTTTCTTTGTGTGTGAGGAATGTTTCTTGAAAGTTTGGCCGTACCATTTTGTAACACCCTGTATGTGCTGCTGCTGTGTGCGTCACAATGAATAAATAATATTAACCAGATCAGTCAATCATCCAGTTTTGTTGCCCCTGCTGCTAACACTCATTTCACTATGGCGAATAACAACGAAACGTTAGTAGGCCTACGAAGTAGTTGCGTCGACGTCGTACACTGGAGACGGGGCAGTAACGGCGGCCGCTCCCGCGACAGGCACGGACGATCTGTCGCTGTCGCGGCTGCGCGCCAACACGGGCGACTTCCAACGCTACCAGTACCGGCGCGAGTCGCTGCCGCGCGGCAGCTGCGGGCCCGCCCAGCCGGCCGTGGCACGCCTCCACCACTCGCGCTCCGTCGCCGGCGCCTCGCCCGCCCCGGAGGAGCTGGCCGTCGCCGTGGGCGGCTGCGCCGGCCGCCAGCTCTACCGCCGCGGCTCCGACTACCGCAAGCTGGCCTCCGGCCCCGCGCAGCAGCGGCCGGGCTCCGCCTCGCCCTACTCCATCACCAGGTGGGGCACCTAGTAAAGTAGCAGGCAGCGATATTTTTTTCCCTTTATTGTTATTTTCACACTTGATACAGGTAGGCCAGCAGCGGCATACTACGCCGCTCTTCGGCCACAGACATGACTAATGATACAAAAGGAGACAATTGCAGAACAGACATGGTGGATATATAAACGCAGACATACAAAATTAAAACACACGGAGCCGTTCACGGGCGCAGTGTCCACTAGGCCACTAACAGAGATGACAGAAACGGCACACGTGAACGAAGGAGCGCAAATGACGAAACACTGAAACACTAACACGATGGCACACGCAAAACACTGGCGACGAACTCCGGCGCGCGAATGTTCACTGAATGTGTACGATTCCAGGGACCTGCCAAAAGGGGAAAAGGTGGGGGAGGAAGGAGAGGGGAGGGGGTAGACGCCAGTGGCAGAGGAGATGGGTGGGGGAGGAAAGAAGGTAGGGGAAGCCCGGGGGGAGGAGGGGGGAGGAAGGGAGGAGGGAGAGAAGGGAGGGAGGGAGGGTGCTGTAAGGAAAAAACACAGGGTGTGGAAGGGGAGGATCAAAGTTGGTAGGAGGGGTAGATGGAGGGGATGAGGGCATCATCAGGGAGGGGGAGTTGGTGGAAGCCACCTTGGGCGAGGGTATGGAGAGAGATGGAGAGCAGGTGGGACGTGGGAATACAGGCGCGGCAGCAGACAGGGTTTGGGAAAGGATGGGAGAGACAAGTGGGTGAGAGGGATCATGTTTAAGGGAGGTGTAGAGGATCCATATCCACAGTCAGTGATTTTTTTTTTTCTTTGTTGAGTTTCGATTCCCCCCAAAGGGGGTGGGCTGGCAGCAGCTTAGTACGCTGCTCTTCAGCCTACAGAATTTGTTTTCATAAGATGAAGACAATAAATAACAAAAACAGGCGATAAAATCGGAGACTTAATGGTAACATGGAGGAAAATCGCGGAACTTAAAACATAGAACAAAGGGATGATGATGCTAATAAAATACATATAAAGAAGACAGGTAAAAGAATAGACAGACAATTAAAAAACACGGTGACCATCTGGCTTTTGTTCGCAAGAGACATAAAATTCACACCCAGTGACAGCATGATTTCTGTTCGCAACACTTTGGAAACACGAACAACACTGAACATTCACTTGAACACTGCACTAAAAAGTTGGCAAATATGACATACCACAGCCGAGGGCAGACGGGGGAACCTGGAGAGATGATGGGAAAGAAAAGGGGGGGAAGGAGAGGAAAAACGAAGGGGGAGGGGGGAAAGGAGCCGATGGAGGTCGAGGAGCCATAAGAGGGGGGGGGGGGGTGCTGGGCAGACGCAACAGGGAGTGGGGAAAGGCAGAGGAGGGGAATACAAAAGGACTGGGCGCAGCGACAGGTTAGGTGGGGAGAAAACAGGATGGAAGGGGGGGAGAGGGAGCCCAGGGAAAGGATGGAGGAAAGGAGGGGGGTGAGGATCAGAGTTGATATGAGGCATAAATGGAGGGAGAGAGGGCATCATCCAGGAGGGGGACAGAAGCCACCTTGGGAAAGGAGGTGAAGGGTGTAGAGATGGAGGGTAGAGGGGACACAACAGTGAAGGTGTGGCAGAGGGTGGGGATGGGAGAGGAGTAACCAGGTAGGATCAAGGTGGCGGGAGGTGTAGAGTACGCAGATATGTTCGAGGAATAGGAGCAGATGGGGGAAAGGAATGAGGTCATAGAGGATCCGTGTGGGCGACGGGAGGCGTATACAGAAGGTGAGGCGGAGTGCATGGCACTCGAGGATCTGGAGGGACTTATAGAATTTGGGGGAGGGGGGCGGATATCCAGGTGGGACGGGCATAACAGAGAATGGGATGGATTAAGGATTTGTAGATGTGGACGATGGTAGAGGGGTGTAACCCACATGTCCAGCCAGAGAGGAGTTTGAGGAGTCGGAGGCGGTTGTGGGCTTTGGATTGCATGGAGCGGAGATGAGGGATCCAAGTGAGGTGATGGTCAATGGTGAAGCCAAGGCAGGTGAGGGTGGGGGAGAGGTGGACAGGACGGGCGTTGATGGTAAGGGAGAAATCAAAGAGCCAGAAGGAGCAAGTGGTACGAACTACAATGATTGCCTGGGCCTTGGAAGGATTGATTTTCAGGAGCCACTGGTTACACCATGAGGCAAAAAGGTCAAGGTGATTCTGGAGAAGGCGTTGGGACCGTTGGAGGGTAGGAGCGAGGGCAAGGAATGCAGTGTCATCGGCATACTGCAAGAGGTGTACTGGAGGGGGAGGGGGGGTTGATGCATATCTGCGGTGTACAGGAGGTAGAGAAGAGGGGAGAGGACAGGGCCCTGGGGCACACCTGCAGAGGGGTAGAAGGTGTGGGAATTGGCGTTATGGATGGTAACGTAAGAGGGGCAGTGGGAGAGGAAGGAGGCCATCAGAAGGATGTAGTTGACAAGAAGGGCGTAGGTTTGGAGTTTGTCAGCGATACACTGTTGGCCTTTAAAATTGCTACATCGCAGAGAATAGCAAATAAGCACTTTCTGCTTACTCTAGCGATACATTATACTGGGTGTACATAAAATCCGCGAATATTCTCAATTATCTATTGCACAAGAATCAAACATTGTACAGATATCACACATATGTCATTTTGAAGAAAAACCCTGAAAGTTTTTTTCCATTTATACTGCCACAGCGTAGTTTAGTAATTTGTCAATAGTCTGCGCTAGTCGCAAACATGGCGACTTCAGGTGCGGAGCGATCTTTCTGTGTGTTGGAGTTTGACAAAAACAAGTGTGCTACAGCTGTGCAGTTTATTACCTCTATTACCAATTCTATATCATTCACCAGCCACAGCTGGACAGACAGCGTCAAGATACAACGTTATCCAAATGCATAAATATAACTCTACTGTGATAGTAATTTAATACTGCAAGACATATTTAAGCTATAAATTAGTTTACAATAATATCACAACAATAAAATAGATACAAGTATATAATGAAATTAAATATAACGGTTGCTGTTGGAGTCATGGAACTGAGCTACAGTTCAGGTAAACACTATGCTATTACTAGAGAAGAATTCTTCAACATTGTAGAGGGGTTGCTCTTTTAGCTTACACAAAGTAGTAGTTATAAACTGCTCCCATGGTACAGACTGAATGTCGTCAGGGAGAGCATTAAACAATTTTAGGGCCACCATTGGGAAGCTGTTTCGTGTTTTTGCTGATCGACACTTTGGCATGTCGATACTATCTTTGTTGCGAGTGCTGTATTTGTGAACTTCATTTCTCTTTCTGTATATATCATGGTTTCTCTTTATGTGGAAGAGGCAGTTCAATATATACTGGCTGTAAACATTCAGAACTCCTAACGTGGTGAAAATTGGTTTACAGTGGTCCGTTTTTTTGCTTGAAGTAATGATCCTCATTGCTTTCTTTTGCAGTAAAGGCACATTCTTGCAGCCTGCAGAATGGCCCCAAAACAACAGCCCATAACTGATGTGGCTGTGGAACGTTGCATAGTACACATTTAGCAGGTACTGTTCTGGTATTACATTTTTCAGTTTCCTCAAGAGGTACAGGACCCGTGAAAGTTTGGAACATACATGTTTGGTGTGCTGTTGCCAGGTTAATTTGGTATAAATGAGAAAGCCCAGAAGTTTAACATCTGCTGCGTTACCCAGTGCTCCAGTATTGCTAGGGCTGTATATCATCCTCTGAGTTTTTCCTTCATTAGTTTTCATTTTGTTCATGATAAACCAGCCTTAGCTTCACTGAACAAGACTTCTGCTTGTTTTACTGCCTGTACAACATTCTCGCCTTTTGAGAACAAGGTTGTATCATCTGCAAACTGAAAGGTATGCCCATTGGAGCCTATGTCATTTACGAAGATAAGGAACAGCAGGGGCACTATTACCGACCCCTGTGGCAGACCATGCTGTAGCTTCTTCTCACCTGAATCAGCTCCTTGCACGGAGACAATCTGTCATCTGTTTCTCAGGTAGGATTCAAGAGTTTGCAGGACAGGTCCCCCTATGCCATATCTTTTTAACTTTCTGGGCAGGGCTTTATGTTGGATGCAGTCAAATGACTTACTAAGGTTGCAGAGTACTATTGCTATAGACTCTTTGTCTTTAAAACCCTAACTTATGTTTGTAACTAAGCATAGCAGTTGCTATTGACATGCCCTTCCAAAATCCATGTTGCGCATCATAAAAGAGACTATTTCCTTCGAAGTAACTGAATAGTTGTTCTTTCATTATCGACTCCATCACCTTCGCTAGTACTGTTATTGTAGATATGGGCCTGTAGCTTGACATCTTTCAGCAAGATGGGGCTCCACCCCATTTCTATCGTGAAGTTCATGGGTACCAGAGCTGTCACATTGATCGATCGGCCGTGCTACTGAAGAGGACAGCTGTTTCATGAAATGGCCTCCCCAATTACCAGATCTCACTCCGTGTGACTTTTTCTGTGGGGACACATTAAAGATCTGGTATACGTACCGTCTCTACCAAGTGATGTAGCAGAGCTCCGGGAGAGAATACAGGGAAGCGACTGCCACAGTCGATGATGCCACGCTGGGGCGGGTATGGCAAGAATTCGATTACCGTATTGACGTCTGCCATGTCACTCATGGTTCGCATATCGAATTTTTGTAAAAAAAAAAACTGTCAGAGTTTCTCTTCAGAATGCAATATGTATAATATCTGTACAATATTTAGTTCTTGTGCAATAAATAATTGAAAGTGTTCCCGAACTTTATGTACACCCTGTACTACGTAGAGTAACTGATGTCCTGAGAGTCGTAAGGGACCAAAGCACAAACATCAAGTTTTGAGAAAAAAAAATGTTTGTGAGAACTGAATTTGTATGCAAAGCACCACTCACATAAGTTTGACTTGCTTTTTAACCAACTCTCAACATCCCATATTTCCTATGAAAAAAAATAATGTACCCACTTTGTGGTACAAAAGTTTAATTAACATTTATGATCCAAACTTCACAGAAGCTCTCCTGCGAAGCTTGCAGAAATAATATTTCTAATTATTAATACTAATGAAAATTCCTGGCAGATTAAAACTGTGTGCCTGACCGAGACTCGAACTCGGACCTTTGCCTTCGAGCTACCGAAGCACGACTCACGCCCGGTACCCACAGCTTTACTTCTGCGAGCATCTCGTCTCCTACCTTCCAAACTTTACAGAAGCCGTGGGTAACGGGCGTGAGTCGTGCTTCGGTAGCTCAGTTGGTAGAGCGCTTGCCCGCGAAAGGCAAAGGTCCCGAGTTCGAGTCTCGGTCGGGCACACAGTTTTAATCTGCCAGGAAGTTTCATATCAGCGCACACTCCGCTGCAGAGTGAAAATCTCATTCTGGATCATTACTAATGTTAATTCACAAAATTTTCATATACACATATAACCTATTGACAGTACACTAAGGTGGCAAAAGTCGTGGGATACCTCATAATATCGTGTCGGACCGCCTTTCGCCTGGCGTTGTGCAGCAATTCGACGTGGCATATTCAACAAGTCGTTAAAACGGCCCTACAGAAATATTGTGCCATGCAGCCTCTACAGCCGTCCACAATTACAATAGTATTGCCGGTTCAGGATTTTGCGCACGAACTGACCTCTCGATTATGTGCCACAAAGTTCGATGGGACTCATGTCGTGCGATATGGGTGGCCTAATCATTCGTTCGAAGTGTCCCGAATGTTCTTCAAACCAATAGCTAACAACGGTCGCCTGGTAAGAAGGCGCACTGTCGTCCATAAAAATTCCATCATTGTTGGAAAACATGAAGTCCATGAACGCCTGCAAACGCTCTCGGAGTAGGCGAACACAACTATTTCCAGTCAATGATCCATACAATCACAGCACACGCAATTATGGAGCCACTACCAGTTTGCACAGTGCCTTGTTGACAACTTGGGTTCAAAATGGTTCAAATGGCTCTGAGCACTATGGAACTTAACTTCTGAGGTCATCAGTCCCCTACAACTTAGAACTACTTAAACCTAACTAACCTAAGGACATCACACACATCCATGCCCGAGGCAGGATTCGAACCTGCGACCGTAGCGGTCGCGCGGCTCCAGACTGAAACGCCTAGAACCGCTCGGCCGGTCAACTTGGATCCATGGCTTCGTAGGGTCTGCGCCACTCTCGAAGACTTCCATCTGAAATCAGGACTCATATGACCAGGTTACGCTTTTCTGGTCGTCTGGGTCCAGTCGATATGGTCACGAACCCAAGAGAGGCGTTGCAGGCGACGTCGTGCAGTTAGCAAAGGCACTCGCGTCGATCATGTGCTGCCACAGCCCATTAACGCCAAGTTTCACCTCACTGCCCTAACGGATACGTTCGTCGCACATCCAACATTGATTTATGCGGTTATTTGATGCAGTGTTGCTTGTTTGTTAGCACTGACAACTCTACGGAAACGCCGCTACTCCCGGTTATTAAGTGAAGGCCGTCGGCCGTGCGTTGTGCATGGCGAGAGATAATGCCTGAGATTTGATGTTCTCTCGGCACGCTCTTGACACTGTGGGTCTCGCAATATTGAATTCCCTAACTGTTCCCGAAACAGAATGTCTCAAGCGTCTAGTTCCAATTACCATTCCTTGTTCAAAGTTTGTTAATTCCCATTGTGCTTCCATAATCATGCCGGAAACCTGTTCACATGAATCACATGAGTACAGATGACAGTTCTGACAATGCACTGCCCTTTTATAGCTTGTGTAAGCGATACTTCCGCCATCTGTATATGAGCATATCGCTGTCCTATGGCTTTTGACACCTCAATGTAGCGTCTTTTTGACAGTTGCAAACTTTGTAATAAGTATGCAACCAGAATCAGAACATAAAGAACAGATACTAAATGCACCATTGCACACAATCATGGTCCTGATTACCATCATTTTCATGAAGCACATTCTGTGACCTTTTTTTTTTGGGTTGTTGTGCGTTGGCTAGGGCACTACCTCCGGAGGAGGTTGGTCCCTCAGGTGTGCGGGGTAGGTTTTTTTACTGGGGACACCATTTATTTGAAAAAATATGGGACACCTTGTATTTATTTGAGAGCCTTTGGGCACGGTTTATTGGTCCTTGAGGCCCACAGTCTTGGTATTTTTATATATACTTTTGTTGCTTCGTTGTTTTTGTTGTGATCTTTCCGATTTGATTTGCATCTTGGTTCTTAATTGTACTGTAATATGGATAGCGGAACTCTTATTTTGTGTCAAGGGGCTGGTTCCACAGTTGCCAATTCTTGTAGTTTCTGTCTAGTAGGTCTGAGCCTTTCTACTTTTTCGAAGAGTCTTCTTGTAGAGGTGTTGATTTGGTTGTCCACTGTCGGCATGTTGAGTTCTTCGTGTATTTGATTAGTACTCGTCCACCATGGGGCGTTAAGAATGAGCTTTAAGCATCTGTTTTGTAGTGTTTGAAGTGGTTTACTGTTGGTTTTACTGGTTATGCCCCACGCCGAGCAGCCGTAGAGCATCATTGGTTGGACTATAGCTTTGTATATGTTTAGTTTTGCTTTTTTGCAACATTTCTTTGCTGGCCAGAAGAGGGTAAATTGCGTGGATGGTTTTTGATATGCGTTGTCGTTTTTGTTCTATGTGTTGCTTGAATAACATTTTATTGTCTATTATTACGCCAAGGTACTTTACTGATGTGGTCCATGTAAGTTGTGTACCGTTTAACTCGATTTGGTCATGAATTTGTGGCCGGCGGCGTGTAAATATGATGACGACTGTCTTCTCTGGGTTTGTTTTTATCTTGTTTAGTTTGGCCCATTTTTCTGTGTAGTCAACTTGTTTTTGTAGTCTACACTCCTGGAAATGGAAAAAAGAACACATTGACACCGGTGTGTCAGACCCACCATACTTGCTCCGGACACTGCGAGAGGGCTGTACAAGCAATGATCACACGCACGGCACAGCGGACACACCAGGAACCGCGGTGTTGGCCGTCGAATGGCGCTAGCTGCGCAGCATTTGTGCACCGCCGCCGTCAGTGTCAGCCAGTTTCCCGTGGCATACGGAGCTCCATCGCAGTCTTTAACACTGGTAGCATGCCGCGACAGCGTGGACGTGAACCGTATGTGCAGTTGACGGACTTTGAGCGAGGGCGTATAGTGGGCATGCGGGAGGCCGGGTGGACGTACCGCCGAATTGCTCAACACGTGGGGCGTGAGGTCTCCACAGTACATCGATGTTGTCGCCAGTGGTCGGTGGAAGGTGCACGTGCCCGTCGACCTGGGACCGGACCGCAGCGACGCACGGATGCACGCCAAGACCGTAGGATCCTACGCAGTGCCGTAGGGGACCGCACCGCCACTTCCCAGCAAATTAGGGACACTGTTGCTCCTGGGGTATCGGCGAGGACCATTCGCAACCGTCTCCATGAAGCTGGGCTACGGTCCCGCACACCGTTAGGCCGTCTTCCGCTCACGCCCCAACATCGTGCAGCCCGCCTCCAGTGGTGTCGCGACAGGCGTGAATGGAGGGACGAATGGAGACGTGTCGTCTTCAGCGATGAGAGTCGCTTCTGCCTTGGTGCCAATGATGGTCGTATGTGTGTTTGGCGCCGTGCAGGTGAGCGCCACATTCAGGACTGCATACGACCGAGGCACACAGGGCCAACACCCGGCACCATGGTGTGGGGAGCGATCTCCTACACTGGCCGTACACCACTGGTGATCGTCGAGGGGACACTGAATAGTGCACGGTACATCCAAACCGTCATCGAACCCATCGTTCTACCATTCCTAGACCGGCAAGGGAACTTGCTGTTCCAACAGGACAATGCACGTCCGCATGTATCCCGTGCCACCCAACGTGCTCTAGAAGGTGTAAGTCAACTACCCTGGCCAGCAAGATCTCCGGATCTGTCCCCCATTGAGCATGTTTGGGACTGGATGAAGCGTCGTCTCACGCGGTCTGCACGTCCAGCACGAACGCTGGTCCAACTGAGGCGCCAGGTGGAAATGGCATGGCAAGCCGTTCCACAGGACTACATCCAGCATCTCTACGATTGTCTCCATGGGAGAATAGCAGCCTACATTGCTGCGAAAGGTGGATATACACTGTACTAGTGCCGACATTGTGCATGCTCTGTTGCCTGTGTCTATGTGCCTGTGGTTCTGTCAGTGTGATCATGTGATGTATCTGACCCCAGGAATGTGTCAATAAAGTTTCCCCTTCCTGGGACAATGAATTCACGGTGTTCTTATTTCAATTTCCAGGAGTGTATTTATTGTTGTTGATAGTCGTCTGTGCGTTTCCAGAAGTGCTGTATCATCTACGAATTGTGCTATTTTCGAGGTTTCTGTTTTCGGGATGTCGTTTACATACACGGTAAATAGGGTTGGCGAAAGTACCAAACCTTGTGGTGTTCCTTCTTGTAGTACTTTGTGTGCTGATCGTTTGCTATCTATCTGTACAAAGCATCTCCGGTCGTGTAAAAAACTGTCAATTATTCTGATATAGCATTCAGGTATGTCGGTCTGGTCTCGTAATTTCGTGACAATGTTGTCTTTCCATACTTTATCGTATGCTTTCTCGACGTCTAGAAAAATTGCAGCTGTATACTTGGAGAGATTCATGTTTTGAGTAATATATTCTGTAATACGGAGTACCTGGAGTTCTGCTGACAGTTTCTCTTGGAAGGCGAACTGTTCTTGTCGGACGATGTTCCCGTCAAGCAGTGGTTGTCGAATTCTTGGGAGCAGGATGCGTTCCAGGAGCTTTGACATGGTTGGAAGTAGGCTAATCGGTCTGTAAATATGTGGTTGTTTCAGGTCCTTTCCAGGTTTTGGAATAGGTACTATTTTGGAGATTTTCCATGCTTGTGGGAAATAATGGTTGATTAAACAGGCGTTGATGATTTTGGCCAGTAGGACTAAGGGCTTTCTAGGCAGGTTCTGGAGTTGAATATTGGAGATGAGGTCCGGTCCAGGAGCGGAGTTTGTGCCAAGTCGGTTGATAATTGTTTTTGTTTCCGCAGGAGTGGTTAGTTCTGGTAGGTGGCGAGGTGGTTTCTGACGTATGTTCTGGGCTGTAGCTGTCACATGTTGTTGGTATTGGAGTATGTCTTGTTGTTGGTTTTCTTGAGGTTCTATTGTATTTTGTTGTGCGTAGGTTCAAATGGTTCAAATGGCTCTGAGCACTATGGGACTCAACATCTTAGGTCATAAGTCCCCTAGAACTTAGAACTACTTAAACCTAACTAACCTAAGGACATCACACACACCCATGCCCGAGGCAGGATTCGAACCTGCGATCGTAGCAGTCCCGCGGTTCCGGACTGCAGCGCCAGAACCGCTAGACCACCGCGGCCGGCTGCTGTGCGTAGCTAGCTGCAAATAGTTCCGCCTGGCTGAAAGCGTCGAAGATGAGGTTGTTGTTGTGCAGTAAGGCCGGTTTATGTGTTTTTGTGCGTCGCAAGTTTTTAATTAGTTTCCAGTCATCTCTGTTTCGAAGTTGCAGGGTACTCATTCGGTCTTCCCAGACTTCGGCTCTCCATTCTTGTACACGGTGATGTATTTGTTTTTTTTTTAAGTCTGTTGCCGGCCGAAGTGGCCGTGCGGTTAAAGGCGCAGTCTGCTTTCGGCTGCGGTGAGGCGAGGACGTCCGCTGCGCCTCGCCGTGCGCGACCGTGAGCGCTTGCTTGTGTTTACCTTCTCGCGGCGCGAGTTGTATTTGTTCCAAGTTCAGTCCGATTATGGCACACACATGGCGCCACGATACGATCAGAATTACTTTCCAACCAGATCACGCGCGTCCTCGAGCCTATGAAATAGAACAGTTCATACGCGACGATCTACATTTAGATCCGGCGACTGTCGTCGGAATACATTTTTCTATAACGGCGAGCGTGGTTTATGTTAAAATGACCAGTGCAGAGGTCTGCACGACAGTGGTTTCTAAATACTCGACCTCTCTCCGATTCAAACATTCTGACGGGCATATCGGTGCAGTGACGGTGGATCATGCTGGCATGGGCCTAAGGACTGTAAGAGTTTTTGAGCTCCCCTTCGAGGTCCCAGAGGAAGTTGTCAAGGACGCCTTCCGACCATATGGCAATGTTATCAGCCACGTTGCAGAAAAGTGGCAAACTTTCTCGACGTATAAGGTCTACAATGGTGTGCGCCAAATTAAACTTGAGCTCAAGAAACATGTGCCGTCCTATTTGAACATCGGTGGCTGCCGTGCAATCATCATGTACGACGGTCAACCGCGTACCTGTTCCGGATGTGGGCAGGAAGGCCATGTTCGATCGAGCTGCTTACAACGTAGAATTACGCAGATACCAGTGGGAGACTCCGTTTCCCCGACGGGGACGACAATCCTGCCCCTCACGTACGCTCAGACGACGATGCGCACCATAGTTGAGAACGAAACGGGCGATCAGACACATCCATCGACGCCAGAAGTACCACGGGAGGAAGAGGAAGGACCCTCGGTGCCAACCCATATGTCGCCCCCTCCACAGCAACAACAGCAGCAACAGTCCCACGGACTCCAGACGCAACATAACATTCAGAACGCGATGGACGTGGACGCGAACATTGTACCGACCGCGGCTTTCCTAGCGGAAGGTGATACGACGCTGGATTGCCTCCCACATTCGGATACGGATGTCCACGTTCGTAAGCAACGTTCGCCCCGACGACGCAAGCGACGTCGGCGGACCCCTTCTGACGATTGCCTCCTACACACGGCCGGTCAAGAAGGTGACATCTCATCAGACGGCATGGATGCTGCGCCTGCTGAGGATCTAAGTGGTGTAGACGGTTCACTTGCCCATACTACGAGTGCCCAGTTACTTCTTGCACCACAAACGCGGCAGGTCGCGTCGATGGATGGCGATCCGTCTACCTCTACCAAAGACGACGTACGTGAGAGAGATTTAGGTGCTGATCAGCCACACAGCATCGTGTTGCACCCACTGTGGTCGGACGATGTTGAGGAACTTCCTGAAGAGGGCACGGGTGACAGGGGAGGGGGCGGCATTGGGGATGCCACTACTAGCGTGAACGACTCATAATTTGTAACGGGTTTGGTGGGTCCGGCATCTCTTGCGGTTAGCTTTTATTGCCATGGCGTCTACCCTAGGTGAAGAGGCTAGGCAGCACTCCTTTCGCCTTGCCACATTCAATATCAACGCGATAAGGGCACCACACAAACTGACAATGCTACAACGCATGCTTGATGCGGCGGACATCGACGTGGCCCTCTTACAGGAAGTATGTGTCGCTAGTTTCCCTGACTTCTACGGATATACCGCCCACATCTCCCACGCCTCTTCTACCGATTGTGGTGTGGCTGTTCTGTTAAGGGACGGTTTGGCGGCTACGGACGTACTGTACTTACCGAGTGCAAGAGCCATGGCAGTAACTGTCAACGGTGTACGACTCATCAATGTATATGCCCCTTCAGGATCAGGGAGACGGAGAGATCGGGCCCGCTTTTTTTCGGAAGATATTACGCGTCTATTTATGGGCCACATAGACGATATGGTGATCGGAGGTGATTTTAACTGTACATTATCTCCATCTGATCAGCAGCCACATCACGTCCCGTGTGCGGAATTGGAAATGCTAGTGCGTGACCTCCACCTGATTGACACGTGGCGACACATCCATGGCCCAGCTCCTGGTTACACCCATTATACAAGCCATTCATCAAGTCGGTTGGACAGGATTTACGTCACAAGCACCCTTTCGACGGCGACGAGAGGAGCAGAGCTCTGGCCCACTGCATTCACCGACCACACAGCCTATATTTGCACCATTGCCCTCCAATCTGCACGTGTGTGGCGCAGTAGGCCCCCCTGGAAACTGAACGTCGCCCATCTGGACGAGCCGGCATGTAAAGGTGCTGTCGAAGAGTCGTGGACCGCGTCCTTACGGCGTCGTGGTCGGTACCGATCGACCCTCAGTTGGTGGATTGAATGTGCGAAGCCTGCTCTTAGACGCTCCTTCATGGCTTACGGCCGGGAAGCAGCGGCATGGAGGAGGAGCACGGAAAACTTTTATTACACCGTCCTACGGGAATGTCTTGCTATGGAGCCCTCACCTGACAGGCAGATCATAGTCAATCGCGCGAAAGCGCAGCTCGTCTCCTTAGCACGCCATCATTTACAAGGCGCTGTTATACGGTCGCGTGCTCCAGACATGATACAATCAGAAAGGCCATCTATGCACCACGTGCTCATAGAACGCAGGAGGCGCCGCAGGGCACTGGTAACCGACATGATAACCGACGACGGTCGACATGTGGTAGAACAAGCAGATATAGCAGAAGCCTTCTATGGGCATTACGCTCAACTTTATTCAGCAGTGCTCCCTGATATGGCAACGGTAGACACCGTTTCAGCACATGTCCACGGTACAGTTCCACCAGACATGGTACCGAATTTACTGGGAGAAGTGACAGAAGAGGAAGTGCTCGACGCCATTGGTAAAGGTGCTCCCCATAAATCACCAGGAATCGATGGGTTACCATTAGAGTTCTATCGAGCCTTTACACAACTGTTGCTACCGTGTTTGATTGAAATTTGCCAGGAATTGATGTCCCCGGATATACCATTGCCTGCACCATTCTTGGAAGGTCTGATTGTCCCCATCCATAAACCGAAGGGACGGAATCATGTCCGCGACTATCGTCCCTTAACGTTATTGAACAGCGACTTCAAGATCTTTTCGAGGCTGCTATCAGGACGTATTCGCGGCACACTATTGCACGTCTTGTCCGGCGATCAGACGTCCTTGGGGGGACCCAACAACATCAGAACTGCGTTATGTCGTTACCGAGATCTCATCTCCCTTGCACGGGTGAGACGTTTGCCGGCAGCCCTCGCGTCTATCGACTTTAGCCAGGCTTTTGACCGTGTGGGCCACACTTTCCTCACGGCCGTTCTACGGCGCATGGAATACCCCGACCCCTTTATCACAGTGTTGACACGCCTACTACATGGTGCAACTTCTCGAGTTCTTGTCAATGGAAGACTGACGGCACCCATGCCGATCCGCCGATCAGTACGACAGGGATGTCCATCATCAACATTGTTATTTGCATTGGCCTTAGAACGCTTGTTGTGTGGTCTCCGAGACAGGCTCACTGGGATACAGTTCGGCGGCTCCATCTATCGCTGCACCGCATATGCGGATGATTTGATGATCGTCATACGAGGAGCTGACGATATGGCCGCGGCTTTGGACTGGATTGCAACCTACGGTACAGCTTCTGGTAGCCAAATCAACGTTGACAAGTCCGTCGCCTTGAGCATCGGGATTGGGCTACCGCAGGAACACATTGCCCCCTTACGCTTCAGTGATACTGTACGCTGCTTGGGCTTAGATTTCATGAAAGACATGCGACTCGCGACGACGCTCAATTATCGACGCCTTCTTAACCAAATTAGGGCCGGAATTGCAAATCAGCGCTTGCGATCCCTCAACATCGTTCAGCGGGCGTATTATGCCAATGTATACCTTGCGTCCCGCATACCGCATGTCGCCCAAACGCTACCCATTCCGAAGCCCTTGGCTCGTAGCATTATGGCAGCGCTGGGATACTTCGTCACCACTGGTATGTTACTGAAGATCAGATACGTATCTCTTACCCTCCCCAAGGAAAAAGGTGGTCTCGGCCTAGTTAACGTCCATGATAGGGCCATTGCCCTCTATGTTAGCTCACATTTAAGTCTGCTGCGCCGTTGTCCTACGAGCCTCACGAGTCTGCTTCTGACGGCGCTACGTCCTACTTCACTAAGAGCGCCGGTGCCACTACAGGACATCCCAGCGCCCCTCTTTTATATAGGACGTTTCTATTTAGAACAAAGTTATTGCAGTGTCGCGCTCACGACACCTCAAATGGCCACAACTCGACGCCTATATCATGACATGCTGCAACGCCGCCCCCTAAATGTGGTCGAACTAAAATATCCTGACGTACGGTGGCGCGTGGTGTGGAAGACTGTACACGATGCCATGCTTGATTCCGATGTTGTTTCTCAATGGTACGTCGTCGTGAATGGGAAGCTCGTGACGCAAGAACGTCTCTACAATATCCACATGACAGAATCTCCCAATTGTGTGGGTTGTAATACAGTAGATTCTGACGAGCACCGCCTCAGCTGTGGAGAGGCGGAACCGGTTTGGCACCTAGTGCGGCAGATGCTGGCTTATCTCTTGCGAGTTAGGCCGGAGGATATATCTGCACGCACGTTATTGTTTCCGGATGAGACATTTTACCCCAAGACTCGAACCAATTCTGTCACCTGGATACGTGGACATGCCGTCCATTACCTCTGTCGTGACGGACACAAGGATTTCCTTGACTTCTGGCTCTATTTGCAAGAAAGACATCATGCTATTTCCGGGCATACCAGATATCGACAGTGCTTCGCAAACTACCTATGGAGTGCCTTTCACAGCCCGCCGTGTAGCTGGAATGTTCCAGGCAGTGGCAGATGAGGTCAGAACGAACTGCAAACGACCATATATTGAACAATCTTATCAGTGGGCGCAGTCGCTGGGAAGCCTCACTACGACGTGGTAGCTTTCTTTTCATGCCATTTATGTCTCATATCTTCGATGGCGTCTTCATTCTGTTTTAGTTTTCCAGGCTTGGTTAACTGTGACTGTTCGCACATTGAAAAAAAAAAAAAAAAAAAAAAGTGGGCAGGAGACCTGCTTTCAAATCCACATAAATACACAAGAACAAAAAAAAGAACAAAATGAACAACAAATAAAATTTAATAAAGTATTATACCCTTTCCTTTTTATACAAAGTTCAGAGGCATATTTAATTTTTGTTCGTTGGCGGAACCTGAAGTGGCGGCGAACGGCCGTCCTAGTTAGCTTCAGGATGAAAGTGGCGGTGGCACTAGCTTTGTTTTTGTTTTTAGGCTAGATAGGTTTTTGTGGGTAGTATGGGTGATAGGGGCCAACGCCTGAAGTGGAAGAGGAAATTTCATATAAAAAAAAAAAAAAAAAAAGTGAAGCCATGTTGGGCTTGGCTAGAACGAGGATGGGTGACCGTCCGGTCTGCCGAGCGCTGTGGACAAAAAAGAAAAAAAAAAAAGAAAAAAAAATGGCCGCGCGGTTCTGGCGCTTAAAAAAAAAAAAAAAAAAAAAAAAAAAAAAAAAAAAAAAAACGCTGCAGTCCGGAACCGCAAGACCGCTACGGTCGCAGGTTCGAATCCTGCCTCGGGCATGGATGTTTGTGATGTCCTTAGGTTAGTTAGGTTTAACTAGTTCTAAGTTCTAGGGGACTAATGACCTCAGCAGTTGAGTCCCATAGTACTCAGAGCCATTTGAACCATTTTAAGTCTGTTTAATTGTCTTCTGTCTTCCGGGTTGCGTGTTTGGAGCCATCGGGGTCTAGCTGCGTTTTTGAGGTACTTGAGATCTTGTATAAGTGGTGGCAGAGTGTGAACGTCTGTTTCAGGAAATATGGTTGTTGTAGATACTTTTTTATAGGCTGTTTTAGTTTTGTCTGTTAGAGTGCCGATGGCTTCTTCTATTTTTTGAGTAGTTGTTAGATCTAGTGTGGGGCGAATGTTATTGTTTAGCCATCTCTGGAATTGCTCCCAATTAATTATGGTTTTGTGTCGAGGGTGAGGCGGTTCTATTGCGTTACCGATGTGGCCCATTACTGGTAGATGATCGGAGGTGAGATATTGCAGGGTTCGGAGATGCAGGTCGGGATCGAGGTTCTTGGTTATGCAGATCTCAAGGACGTCCGGTTGGTGGCGGTGATTGAATGGAATGTGGGTAATATCTTCAGGAGCGGAAATTGCAGCATTCCGTCGTCCTTGTAGATTATATAATGTGTTCCCGCGTGTATTGTTCCGTCGGGCATTCCACGTCGTGTTTTTTGCATTTAAGTCGCCGGCCAGTAAGATTCTGTTGTTGTTATCAAATATTTGTGGCAAGTCATTTTCTTCAAATACTGCTCTGGGGCTAAGGTATGCGGCCACCAGGGTTATTTGTCCTTGTATTGTTTCTATTATTACTATTGTGGCTTCTAGTGATGTCATTTATGGCGTAATTTCAGGATTGTGTCGTATGTGTGAGCGAATGAAAATAGCCGTTCCGCCTCCCTGTCGGTTGATTCGGTCTGTTCGGTGGCAGACCATGTTCCTGAGTTTAAAAGATTGTGTCGGACGTAAATGCGTTTCAGTAATAAATAGAATGTCGATCTTGTTTTCTTCTACGAATTCATTTAGTAGGTCTTCTTTGTTGTGTATTCCTGAGGCGTTAAAATTGCGAAAACGTAGGTTTTGTTTCTTAGTAGGTCTAATTTCCATTGTCGGTACCAAAGAATTTCATTACTCCACCGACAATTGCTATTATTTTTGATAGTATGTCTGGGGCAGTCGTAAATTGTTGAAATGTGGTAGTTATGATTGATATGATGTTCGTCCACTGTGTGTTTTGCCAGAAGTTTTTGATGTGGTTAAGGAAGTCGAAGAAAGAAGCAGGTCCAGTTGTTTGGTTTGAGGTTGAATTTGGTGCCTGTTGTGTCTGGGTAGTTGAGGGTGATTCCTGATTTGTCTGGAGATTTGTCCATGTTTTGCGTCCTCTGCGGCTGGCTTCAGCTGGAGTTGGCATTGGTGTGTTCTTTACGGCTGGTTGAATTGTTGCTAGTGCTGGAGTGGTGGTTCTTGGTCGTTGGGCTTGGTAAATTCGTATTGCTTTCTGGAATTCTTCACAGCCGCGAAAGGACGCGGGGTGGCCATCTTGTTTACAGTTGACACAGTGTGATGTAGCATTTACTGGTAGGCTGCATTCTCTTGCTCTATGGGCGGCACCGCAGCGGACACAGCGCGTCGGGATAGAACAATAGTTTGCGGTGTGAAAGAACCCCTGACACTCTTTACATTGTGGTGGACGGTCCTTATTTTGATATAGCCGGCCGAAGTGGCCGTGCGGTTAAAGGCGATGCAGTCTGGAACCGCAAGACCGCTACGGTCGCAGGTTCGAATCCTGCCTCGGGCATGGATGTTTGTGATGTCCTTAGGTTAGTTAGGTTTAACTAGTTCTAAGTTCTAGGGGACTAATGACCTCAGCAGTTGAGTCCCATAGTGCTCAGAGCCATTTTTTCTTTATTTTGATAAGATTCAGTTGTCACCTTTGTGTCGAGGATGTAGCGGACGTGGTAAATGGCGTCGTTCTCTGGTTTTCTGTCAAGTGTAACACAGAAGACATCCATGGGTCGTAATTGTTTTGTATTATTGTCCATTTTCTTGTACTGGTGAACGTTTCTTGGCTTGAAGTTGAGGTATCGTAAGTCTTTTTCTACTTCTGCTTCTGTGACTGTTTCTGGTAAACCTTTTATCACTACTCTTAGGTGTCTTTTACTTTGCGGTTGATGAGTAAAATTGCAAATGTTGTGATGATGGAAGAAGTCGAGTGTTGTCCGTTGATCTTTTATTGAGTCAAAGTGATACTTGATAGTATCTCCTTTATAGATAGCCTGGATAGGTCCTTCCATGTGTTTTTTCAGTGCTGCGTTTAGCGTTAGGTAGTGGCCTTTGTACTGGATGGTAATGGGCGGGATCCTTGGTTTCTTTGAGATGGCTTGAGGTGCGTTTGATGATGATGGTTGGGTTGCAGTTGCTGGATTTCTGGTGCTATTGCTTCGTTGTGTTGGAGGTGTGAGAGGTTCAAATCGGTTTTCCGTTTGAATGGTAATTGTTTGTGCGGTGCTGTGTCGCCTTCGGGGTTCTTTCGTTTTTCTATTTTGCTTGGGGGAGGAGTTTGGAAATCCCCTTCCCCATCGTCTTGTTCCATCTCTTCTTGTTCAGAAGACTCAGATTCTGAAGAGCGGTAGTACTGTGAAATGTTGTCATCATCGTATGTTTGATTTGTGTCTTCATTGGTCAAGTTTTGCTCTATGTCCTGTCGTGGTGCGTCGTGATTGGTTGGTTGGTTTTGGCGGGAAGTCGCCATGTTGTTGTCTTGTTGTGCCTGTTGTAGCTTCTGGATTTGTTGTCTGAGTGCGTGTTCGACATCTGTTTCCTGTGTGTTGGTGGTGTTCGGCTCAGACCTACTCGCGAGATCTGCCTCAGCCCTGAAACTTCCTGACAGATGAAAACTGTGTGGCCGACCGAGACTCGAACTCGGGACCTTTGCCTTTCGCGGGCAAGTGCTCTACCATCTGAGCTACCGAAACACGACTGACGCCCGGTCCTCACAGCTTTACTTCTGCCAGTATCTCGTCTCCTACCTTCCAAACTTTACAGAAGCTCTCCTGCGAACCTTGCAGAACTAGCACTCCTGAAAGAAAGGATACTGTGGAGATATGGCTTAGCCACAGCCCGGGGGATGTTTCCAGAATGATATCAGCGCACACTCCGCTGCAGAGTGAAAATCTCATTCTGGATACCTCAGCCCTATTGCTAGTCCTTTGCTTGGAAGGCCGCGGACGTACAGCTCGCGGGGGGCCGGCCTGCTCTCGGTCGGGCTCCTGCGTCTGAGGCCCTGGATCTTCGTCGTTCCCTTCGCTATCCATCTATCCCCAGCTATTCTGGGGAGGCTCTCCTGAGTCCTATTTCGCCCTGTCAGCCTATCGACACGACAATTCTGCAATACGCTCACAACGGTACGATGTAAAAACGCCGCCCCTTTGTGATCGTCACACAGCTTGCGCCGCTCGGCGCCCGATGTTTCTGTGACTTGCGGTTCTGATAAAACTGTCTGTCCACTTGTGGCATGAAATCCAGTTTTTTTGTTAAGTCTCTGTGTTTCAAGGTTGACATTTGCCTTCCGCCTACATATCTGCGCACTATATTTTGCAAGGCATTTACGAACTGGGGAAATGACAAATTGTGGTCTCCCTCGACGCAGCTTGCAGAAAATTGTGACCTCCCAGGACTTCAATGAAGAATATGTTACTGTAAACAGTAGTTCCCCCGAAATCTGTTGAAATCTTCGTCATTATAACATTTCTGAAATATGCATTGTTACCATGTTCATCAACATTTATTTCGGTAGTGTCATCACTAACAGTCTTAACCCTTCTGTAATCTTCAGTGTCCACTTTACAGACTACAAAAGGTCTATGTAGCCTCACTTTCTGTATAACATGACACGAACCATCAGTTGAGAAAAATCTGTCCTTGATTACAAAGCACTGCTATGTACATTACATACACACTAAATTGTGTACGTTTGCCTGGATAACAGTTGAGTAGTTTAGAACAACAAAATTATGCTTTCTGCTTTGGGCTCATAGGAAGTCAATGTAAAATAAATTGCTGAGACAGCTCTTCATGAATCTTCCTATTTACAGTATAGCCATACAGCACAAGCAAAGTCGGTTACCATAAGTTTAGCGATGTCAGCATCGTGCATACGTGCTATAGTCTCAAAATCTGTGGCTGTGTGCGTTAGGCCCGTACAGTTCTCAGCACCTCAGTAGATTAAATTTGTAGGTGATGTTTGGCATAAAGGAGGTGAAATTATTTTAGTACACAGTGCTACCATCTCTGGCAGCAACAATGGCTCTAACCTGGCTGAGCCTGGATCGAACTGAGCTTGCATAGCAGATTGGGTATGCCACTCCATGTTAATTCAACTTTGCACCAGTCTTTGTCAGCTGTAGTAGATGATGAGTGGTGGCATTCCAGTCTCCCAGAAACATGTGACCAAATATTTTCGATTGGTGAGAGATGCGGAGAAAGTGTTGATCAGGACAACTGTCAGACACTCTTTGTTTTATTAAGACAGGTCAAGTAAGCTTGAGCAATAAGCAACCCTGCGTTATCTTATTGAGAGATAGCACTACAGAGATCTCGAAGATAAGGCACACGCACCAGCCTTAATACACTAGAAATGTGATGGCTTCTGTTCAAATTATCGAATATGCGAACCAGAGGTGACTGTATTGTGTGTCCAATGGCTCCCTACACTATTATGCTAGGGGCCACATACGTATGACAAAGATACAATGTGGTGACATTTCTTCTCCTCCGAGCCTCCACACACAGATATGTCCATTGTAATCCTGTGCTCAGATTTGGGACTGTGTAAAAGATGACTTGGTGCTACCCTTGTCACTAGTATTATTGTTGGCCACAACACCATCAGGTAGGTCTCTTTCTGCTGCTGCATGGAAGTACACCAATGGTCGCCGTACTGCAGTCCACGGAGCTCCAGACCTGTGTACATGGAAACTCGTCTTGTTGCAAGTGAGCCCATTGTCTGACACAAGGTGCATCACATAGCTATACGATCCAGCACAGCTGAGTGATCAATATGTCTGTCCTCCCTGGCGCTGGTCGCTTGGGGCTGTTGAGAAGCTGCATGGCATTGAGTATGACTGACCTGAATCATTCGATTCCGTACTAGAAATCAGAAGCGGAGCGAGTTCGAGTCTAGTGCTGAGGGTTGCATACATTAGAAATCAAGGCGCTGGTCTTACGTCACTGCTATATCGGCATCCTTTCCTTCCGAGTATGACGAGTCTGAGAACAGTGACATTGCGATTGCTTCTTACTTGTTGTCTCCTCCTGAAGCGTGCTGGACTGTATTACAAGCCGCGACTTTGTTTGGAAGTTGAGAGCTTTACCTTGCTGTTGTACTGTAGTGCTGACACGGCGAAAATGACGGCTTGTCGGGTTCAGAACCTCTTCTGTTTGAGGATGTGCAGGGTGGAAAATTAAGTGTTGCAAGGTATACTGTAGACTTGGCCACTGTTTCTATGTTTCGATACAGTGTATCGATACGTGGAACTGTTTCAGTGTTTCGGAACGGCTGTGGTTCACTGTTTCGAAACAGCGGTGTTTCATTCCGCCCTTGTCTCGATCTCGAGCCAGACACAGAAACTGTATCGTTGTTTCAAAATAAGGCTGTTTCAGTCCACCTGTGCTTGGAACGGACTGATTGTATCGAAACAGTGATGTTTCATTCCGCTCTGTGTCGGACGAGATTCGGGCTCGGCACAGGTACTGAAACACAACATACCACTTCGTGAAACACTTTCAAGAGTGTCGAAATCTTTTTGACAAGCAATAGCATGAAGCTTAAGATGTCCGAAAATAAAGCTTCGTTTCTAGCTGACTGTCCTATTCCGAAATGGCGTAACATCTGCTTTATAAACACTAACCAAACAATAAAACAACGCATACTATTCACATTCAAAATAATAAATATGTGAAAATCATTCAGTTAAATTACACTTTTTTATAACATATTCTTCTCTGTTCATGTACTGTAATCATATTAAGAAACGCAAGTAAGCCTACAACATTTTGAATAAAAAAGGCGTAGAGTGACAGTTATTAGACATATACATAAATTTGATGTAGGTATAATTGCAAGCATTTGTTTGACATATCACTGATAGTGTAATGGTGAACGGGAAGGACTAGGAAGCATGGTGAATGTATAGTAACGGTTCGAAACACCTTGAAAGACAAAATTTTTTTGTTATATTTTGTTATTTATTCGAATTATTTGGCGTTATTTGTGAGTCTATAGTGACTGTGCCTATTATCCTCAATGATTCCCTTTGTGTGCATGGAAATAAGCAGGATGGGTATATTACCCACACTAACGGAACGTGGGAACCCCAGTAGCATATCCTTTGTTTCTGCAGTTTGCTCCCACCTCCAGTTCCGTTCGTGGTGGTTCTTCTGTCTTCAGCTATGGCTGTCCTCAGCCAATTGAAAAGTATGAAAGTCACACGACACGAAAGCAGTGCATTTGCTGCAGGAAATACGAAACTGCCAAGACGCCTAAGTGATAGTTTCATACTTTCTGCGATATGATTAGCGCTCTCGCACCTCATTTGTGTTTATGTGGACATACTTACACAGTAGACAGTCAAAATGATAAAATGTGTAGGTTTATTAGGTTACAAAACACAAACTGTTTCACTGTTTCGAAACAGCGTATCGAAACATTACATTGTACTGTTTCATTTGTTTCGAAACAGTTACGTGTTTCAGTTTGCCCATCTCTAGTATACTGTTATAGATGTGCTCCATAAGAGTACAAACGACAAATGGAGGAATTTCGACACTATCGTCCACACTTCAGAAGAAAGACATACAAAGTTCGCCAATGTAAAAGAAAAAAAAAAAAAAGCGAAAACAGATCATTGTTATGTTCCTGCGACCAAAAAGTGCGCTATTTGTTTATTCTTTTGGTCATGGCATCTAGCCTTTACAGGCTAATAGCGAGTTGTGTAGAATACCGTTCGCTTCAGTAACTTTTTCGGAGACAGCTGTAAACTTATTCTAATAATTAATCACCGTTTAGAGAATACCTCATCCTCATATCCTGCTTTCTTGTACTGTTGTCACACACTCGGTAACAGGTCGAAAGTGTGTGTCTGTCAGCGTTACTGTTAGGTATCCTCTGAACAAAGATTAAACCAGTAAACACCCGAGCCTTTCACTCCCGCTTATAAAACAGCTTCAAACTTCTGGTTACTTTGTCAATGAGTTAATGTGTTGGACATTTGACGTTAAACATGTAAACGAGAAAAAGTTTAGAAAAGGTTTGAAATTATGCTTAAAGTTTGCCGGAAGTCACTAAGTGCTCCTATTCTCTAATACTGGTTAAATGAGGTCCAGGTGTTTGTGCGTCATCGCTTGCACTCTCAAGACAAACACACAGCTTTTAATTGTAATGCATATCATATAGTGTTAAACTTTTAAGATAAAATTATACCTCTTAATGAGTAGATCATGGTGGCGTATTCAATTTTTAAATTCGATCAATAAGTTTTGCTGCACCTTGATGCTATTGGAAACACAACCTGTAATGGGTATTGAGTTCCGCATTCAGGATTCCAGGATACTTGCTTAGTAATGTACACTGAACCGCCAAAGAAACTGGTAGAGCAATGCGTATTCAAATACAGAGATATGTAGGCAGGCAGATTACGGCGCTGCGGTCGACAACATCTATATATAGGACAACAAGTGTCTGGCACAGTTGTTACATTGCTTACTGCTGCAAAAATCGTAGGTTATTAAGATTTAAGTGAGTTTGGACGTGGTGTTATAGTCGGCGAATGAGCGGTGGGACACAGCGTCTCCGAGGTAGCGATGAAATGAGGATTTTCCCGTACGACCATTTCACGAGTGTACTGTGAATATCGGGAATATGGTAAAACATCAAATCTCCGACATCGCCGCGGCTGGAAAAAGATCCTGCAAGAAAGGACCGAAGATGACTGAAGAGGATCGTTCAGTGTGACAGAAGTGCAACCCTTCGGCACACTGCTGCAGATTTCAATGCTGGGCTATCAACAAGTGTCAGCGTGCGAATCATTTAACGAAACATCATCGATATGGCTTTCGGAGCTCAAGGCTCACTCGTCCACCCTTGATGACCGCACGACACAAATCTTTACGCTTTGCCTAGGCCCGTCAACACCGACTTTGGGCAGTTGATGACTGTAAACATGTTGCCTGGTCGGACGAGTCTCGTTTAAAATTTCATCGAGCGGGTGTACGTGTACGTGTATGAAGACAACCTCATGAATCCATGGACCCTGCATGTCGTCAGGGGACTGTTCAAACTTGTGGAGGCTGTGTAATAGTGTGGGGCGTGTGCAGTTGGAGCGATATGGGGCCCTTGGTACCTCTAGATACGACTCTATAGGTGAGATGTATGTAAGCATCCTGTCTGATTACCTGCATCCATTCATGTCCACTGCACATTCCGACGATCTTGGGCAGTTCCAGCAGGATAATGCGACATCCAACATGTCCAGAATCGCTACAGAGCTGCTCCAGGAAAAGTCTTCTAAGTTTAAACACTTCCGCTGCTCACCAAACTTTCCAGACATGATCATTATTGAGCATATCTGGGATGACTTGCAACGTGCTGTTAGAAGAAATCTTCACCCCCTCGTACTCTTACGGATTTATGGGCAGCCATGCAGGGTTCATGGTGTCAATTTCCTCCAGCACTACTTCAGACATTCGTCGAGTCCATGCCACGTCCTATTTCGGCACTTCTGCGTGCTCCCGGGTCCCTGCACGATATCAGGCAGGTGTACGAATTTCTTTGGCTCTTCAGTGTAGATAATAAATTTAGAGCAGCCTTTGAAACATTTTTATACATATACAAACACACAAATATATACATTTACAAACATATATACACTCACTGATATACAGTGATCAGCCAGAACATTATGACCACCGACCTACTGTCGATATAAACCTGTCCAGGCGATAGCAGCGTCACCTGTCGAGGAATGACTGCTTGTCAGACACACACACACACACACACACACACGGTGGATGCAGTGTCAGTGAGCATGCTGTCCATGTGTAGGATGGGGAAGTGGGGCACTCTGTCTGATTTAACTAAGGGCACATTGTGGTGGCCCAGAGGCTTGACATAAGCGTTTCCGAAGCTGCATAACTTGTCGGGTGTTCGAGAAATGCTGTGGCGCAACCAAGGTGAAACCATGTCCAGAAGTTGTGGGGTTGAGTGGCCACCCCTCATTACATGTCTGATATCGTAGGCCGGGCAGACTGGTAAAGCAGGACAAGCAGCGAACTGTGGCAGAGCTAACAACAGACTCTAAAGCTGGCCAGAGAACAAGAGTGTCTGAACACACAGTGCACTGAACACTCCTAACGATGGACCTCCGCAGCCAACTAGCCATGCATGTGCCGATCTTAACACCACGGCACCAGCAACTAGAAGAGAAATGGGCATGTGACCATTTGTGCTGGACGTTGGCGCAGAGGTGGAGAATTGCATGATATAATGAATCCCAATGCCTTCTTCATTATGCCAATGGGAGGGCGCGAATCTGTGGTCTTCATGGGAACAGTATCTCTTATGGAAAGAAATCAGAACCACAGATTGTAAGATGTGCTGTAATACAAATTTATTTTTTACCAGTTAAAATGTCGTATTTGGACTTGTAAGATAGGCAGAAAAGCGTTAAAATTACACGTTTTAAAAGGTCTAAATTTCAAAAACATCCCCTAGGAAATTCACAGTACTGGAACCTCTTTGCTTTACAAATCAAGTGCTGCATATACATATCCATACAAATACATACATTCATACATACACATATACATACATAAATACATTTACATACACATCTATGTAAATGTATGTATAAACGCAATAATGTTCACATCTAATCGACCATTCATTACTTTGGTGTAGGTATTATAATCCAGCGGTTGCGTCATATAGTGGTAGTGCCGTAAGTCTTCGATTATACTTGCGAACTCGTGTAACCGCTCTCCTTTCTGTGTTATTATAGTCCACTTGCACCTAGTAAAAATCTCAATTGACGAGCTTTCGTTCAAATCGGCAGCGGCGGAGGCTGGCGAGTAGAGACTGCGAGAGCAGAGACGGCGCTTCCGGGGGTTACGTCATAGGACCTGCTGGCAGAGCTCATTTCTCATCTACACTACTGGCCATTAAAATTGCTACGCCACGAAGATGACGTGCTACAGACGCGAAATTTAACCGACAGGAAGTAGATGCTGTGATATGCAAATCATTAGCTTTTCAGAGCATTCACACAAGTTTGGTGCCAGTGGCGACACCTACAACGTGCTGTCATGAGGAAAGTTTCCAACCGATTTCTCATACACAAACAGCAGTTGACCAGCGTTGCCTGGTGAAACGTTGTTGTGATGTCTCGTGTAAGGAGGAGAAATGCGTACCATCACGTTTCCGACTGATAAAGGTCGGATTGTAGCCTATCGCGATTGAGGTTTATCGTATCGCGACATTGCTGCTCGCGTTGGTTGAGATCCAATGACTGTTGCAGAATATGGAATCGGTGGGTTCAGGAGGGTAATACGGAACACCGTGCTGGATCCCAACGGCCTCGTATCACTAGCAGTCGAGATGACAGGCATCTTATCCGCATGCTGTAACGCATCGTGCAGCCACGTCTCGATCCCTGAGTCAACAGATGGGGACGTTTGCAAGACAACAACCATCTGCACGAACAGTTCGACGACGTTTGCAGCAGCATGGATTATCAGCTCGGAGATCATGGCTGCCGTTACCCTTGCCGCTGCATCATAGGCAGGAGCGCCTGCGATGGTGTACACAACGACGAACCTGGGTGTACGAATGGCAAAACGTCATTTTTTTCGGATGACTCCAAGTTCTGTTTACAGCATCATGATGCTCGTATCCGTGTTTGGCGACATCGCGGTGAACGTACATTGGAAGTGTGTATTCGTCGTCGCCATACCGGCGTATCGCCCGGCGTGATGCTATGGGGTGCCATTGGTTACACGTCTCGGTCACCTCTTGTTCGCATTGACGGCACTTTGAACAGTGGACGTTACATTTCAGATGAGTTACGACCCGTGGCTCTACCCTTCATTCGATCCCTGCGAAACCCTTCATTTCAGCAGGATAATGCACGACCGCATGTTGCAGGTCCTGTACGGGCCTTTCTGGATACAGAAAATGGTCGACTGCTGCCCTGGCCAGCACATTCTCCAGATCTCTCACCAATTGAAAATGTCTGGTCAATGGTGGCTGAGAAACTGGCTCGTCACAATACGCCACTCACTACTCTTGATCAACTGTGGTATCGTGTTGAAGCTGCATGGGCAGCTGTACCTGTACACGCCATCCAAGCTCTGTTTGGCTCAATACCCAGGAGTATCAAGGCCGTTATTACGGCCAGAGGTGGTTGTTCTGGGTACTGATTTCTCAGGATCTATGCACCCAAATTGCGTGAAAATGTAATCACATGTTAGTTCTAGTATAATATATCTGTCCAATGAAAACCCGTTTATCATCTGCATTTCTTCTTGGTGTAGCAATTTTAATGGCCAGTAGTGCATATTCGTTATTTGCATGACAGTCATGGGGTCCCGACTAACACTAACAGTAATATGATGGAAAAACAGACCTCTGTCTCAATAAGCCACGATCCTGCTGCTGTCGAATTCCCATACGTGCTATTAGCCGTTTTTCCTTCTTACGCGAGGCATATTTCCACAACCAACCAACATTTAAATGTAGTTTCTGAAAGAGAAAGCCCTTGTGCAATTTTCCTTATGCACAGAATGTGATGGCGTTACTCCTACGTACTTGACGTGGTTGCACTGAAATAATGATCGTTTCCATAGTCAAGCATGTAGTAATTTAATTCCAAACTGATGTTTTCTGCATGCATTTTAATGGTCAGCAATGTAAATATTACAGCTACTTGTACACACTATGTTAATAATACTTTCCTAGTAGAATTGTTTGACTAGAAAGACATGTGCACACTCACATGTACATTTATACTTCATCACTTGACTGAGAAATTCTTCCATACAGTAAACTCGCGAAACCGCTTTGCGAATTAGCTGCTGCCTGTTTCTCCACTTTTTTTCTGAAAATTATGATTTAACCCGGGAGTGTTCGCGTGTTAGCGATAGTCTCACATTACACCACGACTGTAGTAAACAATGCGCTGCTCAAACACTGTAAGCGCTGGACTTTGTGTGTGTGTGTGAAATCTTATGGGACTTAACTGCTAAGGTCATCAAAGCTTACACACTACTTAACCTAAATTATCCTAAGGACAAACACGCACACCCATGCCCGAGGGAGGACTCGAACCTCCGCCGGGACCAGCCGCACAGTCCATGACTGCAGGACTTTAATGGCTGCGTAAGATAGACACTAGTTTATGTTAGCGCCGAAAACTGTGTGAAAAGTGAATAAGAGCTGTATTGTCGATACAGCAGAAACTGGAAATAACACACAAATTCGAAAAAGCAGTACTGGTACGCGAAATCTGGTGTTGTACAGGTGGATTCAAAAAGAAAGAACAGATTACAGTTGTTTATTACAGACAGAAACAGTTTGCGAACGTCACTGGATAGAAGAAGGTCAAACATGTATTATGTTCGTTCACGCTCAATACCATACAGGACGCATGGGCACCATGCGTTGCTTGAGAAACGTTGAAACGGTAGGCCATTTCATCCCACATACGAATCAACAGGTCCCTGTTTATTGCATCAACAGCTTCAACAATTCAAGTTCTCAGCTCTTGAAGAGTACCTGCCACAGGTGGAACACAGACTCTTTAATGTATCACTTCCCCCCCCCCTCCCCCCGCCCACACACACACAGACAGAAAAGATCATAAGGCGTGAGGTCTAGTGATCTAGTGGAAGGCCAAAAGCAATAAACAAAATCTTGTCCACCTCTTATAATCAAAATTTGTGGGATGGAGTTGTTTAGCAAACGCCGCAACTCTTTGTGAAAATGAAGCGAGCCGCCGTCATGCATAAAAATGAAAGCATTGAAATCTTCGTGAAGTTGGGGAAACAACCAGTGTTGCAGAATGTATTGGTGTGACATACCTCTCACAGCTTCCTCCGCAAAAAGAAAGGTCCATAAACCTTGTGAACAGAAACGACATAAAACACTTTCAGTTTCGTTGAGTCTCTTTCATGTTCGACGACGACGCCAGAATTTTGTCACCCTCAAATTTTTACACTGTGGCGGTTTACTTTATCCGATAGATGGAGCGTCGGTTCGCTCAGAAAAATAAGTCGTTCGCAAAAACTGTCTTGTGCCATATCTTGAAGAACTGAAACGCAAAATTCGTACCTTCTTTTATGGTCGCCGGGATGCAAGTGCAGCAGTAACTGCAACTTGTGAGGCTTCGTATGAAGACGTCGATTCAGAACACACCACACCGTTGACTGAGGAAGTTCAACTTTCTGGCATACCCATCTTATGGACTTTCGACGGCTCTATGTGAACGCATCCCGGTTACGCTCGACATTTTCTACAGATGTGTGTGGCCCTTTTCAACTTCCGACTTCCAAGAATTTTTTATTCCACTCATAAACCTCCTTGTGCAGAGGCGACTTCTTGCCGAATCGACAACGGAGCCGGCCGCGGTGGTCTCGTGGTTCTAGGCGCGCAGTCCGGAACCGCGCGACTGCTACGGTCGCAGGTTCGAATCCTGCCTCGGGCATGGATGTGTGTGATGTCATTAGTTAGTTAGGTTTAAGTAGTTCTAAGTTCTAGCGGACTGATGACCACAGCTGTTAAGTCCTATAGTGCTCAGAACCATTTGAACCATTCGACAACGGAATGCACGTTGTTCTTGAACAATAGATTGACTTCGCGCAAACTCCAACACACAAAACATTTCTCTTGTGGTGTACTCGCCATATTACTACAAACAAACAATAGCGCAGTTGTGCCAAAACTTTGAACTTTTCTCCATCCAGTGACATGCACAATGAGTTTGTATCTGTTATACTTTTTCTATAATAAACTCTGTGCTTTCTTTTTGAATCACATGTTCCAGACTCGAACACTGCGCGGAACGAACAATTTTTAGTAAGGCACCGTATGAGCTTAAATCCCTTTAATTGTACCTTCACGGTCTTTTCGATATATATACAGTATATCTAGGAGGAATCATCATGTTTCTTGACTTTTCAAGGAACGTACGTTCTGGTAATTTGAACAATAACCCACACAGATGGAACGTTTTTGCTTGTATTATTGCATATTTTCACCTGTGGCAGTTTTCGCTATTAATTATGACACACCCATTATACACCACCATCGCCCGCATTAAGGAGCTTCCGACATTATCGACTAGGTCTTTACACAGATCGTGTACAGTAATGATCCTCTAACCATTCAGATATATCAGAAATTACTTTTCATGGTTGAAGAAGTCTCTCAATTAAGAACCTAATGTGTTCTATTTGTTAGGAACTCTTCAGTCCAGTCAAGAACCTGGTCCAATATTTCGTACACTCCTATTTTGTCCATTAGACGACAGTAAATAAAAGAAGTCAAGGAAGGGTGCCAATATCTACCGCCTTCCGGATCTTGTATACGAATAGGGCAAGCCAGAATTATACAGGGTGGTCCATTGATAGTGACCGGGCCAAATATCTCACGAAATAAGCATCAAACGAAAAAACTACAAAGAACGAAACTCGTCTAGCTTGAAGGGAGAAACCAGATGGCGCTATGGTTGGCCCGCTAGATGGTGCTACCGTAGGTCAAACGGATATCAACTGCGTTTTTTTAAAATAGCAACCCCCATTTTTTTATTACATATTCGTGTAGTACGTAAAGAAATACGAATGTTTTAGTTGGACCACTTTTTTCGCTTTGTGACAGATGGCGCTGTAATAGTCACAAACGTATAAGTACGTGGTATCACGTAACATTCCGCCAGTGCGGACGGTATTTGCTTCGTGATACATTACCCATGTTAAAATGGACCGTTTACCAATTGTGGAAAAGGTCGATATCGTGTTGATGTATGGCTATTGTGATTAAAATGCCCAACGGGCGTGTGCTACGTATGCTGCTCGGTATCCTGGACGACTTCATCCAAGTGTCCGGACCGTTCGCCGGATAGTTACGTTATTTAAGGAAACAGGAAGTGTTCAGCCACATGTGAAACGTCAACCACGACCTGCAACAAATGATGATGCCCAAGCAGGTGTTTTAGCTGCTGCTGTCGCGGCTAATCCGCACATCAGTAGCAGACAAATTGCGCGAGAATCGGGAATCTCAGAAACATCGATTGCACCTGTACCATATTTCTATGCACCAGAAATTGCATGTCGACGACTTTGAACGTCGTGTACAGTTCTGCCGCTGGGCACAAGAGAAATTACGGGACGATGACAGGTTTTTTGCACGCGTTCTATTTAGCGACGAAGCGTCATTCACCAACAGCGGTAACGTAAACCGGCATAATATGCACTACTGGTCAACGGAAAATCCACGATGGCTGCGACAAGTGGAACATCAGCGACCTTGGCGGATTAATGTATGGTGCGGCATTATGGGAGGAAGGATAATTGTCCCCCACTTTATCCATGGCAATCTAAATGGTGCAATGTATACTGATTTCCTACGTAATGTTCTACCGATGTTACTACAAGATGTTTCACTGCATGACAGAATGGAAATGTACTTCCAACATGATGGATGTCCGGCACATAGCTCGCGTGCGGTTGAAGCGGTATTCAATAGCATATTTCATGACAGGTGGATTGGTCGTCGAAGCACCATACCATGGCCCGCACGTTCACCGGATCTGACGTCCCTGGATTTCTTTCAGTGGGGAAATTTGAAGGATATTTGCTATCGTGATCCACCGACAACGCCTGACAACATGCGTCAACGCATTGTCAATGCATGTGCGAACATTACGGAAGGCGAACTACTCGCTGTTGAGAGGAATGTTGTTACACGTATTGCCAAATGCATTGAGGTTGACGGACATCATTTTGAGCATTTATTGCATTAATGTGGTATTTACAGGTAATCACACTGTAACAGCAGTTAATTTAATTTAAAAAACCTACCTGTTAGCAACTGTTCGTCTAAAATTGTGAGCCATATGTTTGTGACTATTACAGCGCTATCTGTCACAAAGCGAAAAAAATGGTCCAACTAAAACATTCATATTTCTTTACGTACTACACGAATATGTAATAAAAATGGGGGTTCATATTTTAAAAAATGCAGTTGATAGCCGTTTGACCTATGGCAGCGCCATCTAGCGGGCCAAACATAGCGCCATCTGGTTTCCCCCTTCAAGCTAGACAAGTTTCGTTCTTTGTAGCTTTTTTCGTTTGACGCTTATTTCTTGAGATATTGGCCCGGTCACGATCAATGGACCACCCTGTATTCTCTTGAACGTAGGATTCATAGGTGAGTTAATTCGTGCGGAAGGTTATCATTTGTGAAAGTGATAAGACGTAAATTCGTACCTCTCCATGACTTCGCTGTCTAATAACGATCCATTAAATTTCGAGAATGCACCAAGATAAGCTCTGTTTCTGCTTTTTCTGATATTTCGGCCGCATACTTTTCAGCCACCTTCAGAAAAGGCCACAGACTTACTCGTTCCAGCACTTTAAACCATCGTTACATAACGTTTTAAATGACAGATAACAAGCGCCAGAGACGCTGACTGGCGGCAGAAAGTATGCATAAAAGTTTATTCTGATCTCCTTTATCTGTGGCTATGTGGTCGATCCATGCTACAATATAGATGTACAATTTTTAGCTGCACCGTAACGACATTTTAACGATTGTATTAAATAAAGCGCCGGATTTAGTGGTTTATCGACTTTGAAACCGTTGTATCTGTTGACTGAATTATTCCGCAAACGAATGATGCGCTTGTTTCACCACTGAGTCCCAAAAAGATGAAGTCGACGCTAGAATTTCGACATTTTCATATCGCATAGTGTCGATACAGTGTTCTGCCCAGTGAATGTGGCCTTTCGTATATCTGCATCTACATCCGTGCTCCACGCAACACCCTGTAGTGCATGGCAGAGGGTGCGTCCCATTGTTCCAGTTATTAGCGTTTCTTTCTATTCCATTGATGCATTGAGCGTGGAAAGAATGATTGTTGGAATGCCTCTGTGCGTGCACTGACTATTTAAATCATGTCCTCATGAGCCCTGTGTTAGCGATACTTCTGGGTATCCTACGGCTAACATTATCTGGATTGGATGAAAAGTCGCCTAAACTTAAAAAAAAAAAAAAAAAAAAAAAAAAAAAGTCTTGTGTGCACCCCACACAGAGACAGCTACCTGGGTACCAGTTTCTGAGTTTCTGAATTGTAGTGCACACCTAGCCCGTTTAGGGGGCCCCTGCATTTCTCAAACCTATGGCGCAAGTACAGGAAGTCGCAGCGTAGCATGTCACAGAATCTCCGAAGTCTTTGATTCAGTCCTTCCACTCGACTCCGAACCAAGGATCTACGATCAGTTCTGGGGACAATACTGCTGTAGTGTCTTGTACCGCAATTAAGCAAGGGGGAGGATCCTTTTATGGGTGTCTGGTATTCTCTTTCTACAACACAAATGCACACTTGGATTAACATACCGAGTGATCAAAAAGTCAGTATAAATTTAAAAATTTAATAAACCACGGAATAATGTAGATAGAGAGGTAAAAATTGACACACATGCTTGGAATGACATGGGGTTTTACTAGAACCAAAAAAAAAAAAAAAAGTACACAAAATGTCTGACAGATGGCGCTGGACAGCAAAACGTCAGTGACTGCGCATGACAATCGTGTATAAAAGGAGATGTAATGAGAGATAGAATCTCTCCACCTCCACACCCTCCATCTCCTTCATCAGGGCAATTTCCAACGCCTCCCCCTCCCAGATGACGAACTTCGCTGTGACATCTACCCTTCCTTCCAACTATAACTTGGCCTTGTTCCCCCCTCCCCAGGGCCCCCTTTTTTCCTCTTCCCTCCTTCTCCCAGAGCGGATTTTCCTCCTCCCCCCCCCCTCCCCTGAGAACCTGCACCCCATACTTGCCTCTTTCCTTCCCACATCCCTCCCTACCTGGCCCTCTTCAACGCACCCCCCGCTCATCTCCCCCATCTCTTCCCCACCCTCCCTTCTTCCAGTCTCCCTCATCTCCTTGCGCCCGGCAGATCCTCTGTTTTGATCATTGTCAGTGTGCCACATCAGTGTTGTGTTTAGTGCTGTTTCTCCTGTGTGTCAAGATGTGTGATTTTAAGTGTATACTGCCTTGAGGTTCGCCATCAGTGATTGTTATGTGCTACACCATCCGTCGATACCTTTTATGCTCCAGTCATACTGTGCCTTGTGTTCTTTTAATTGTCGCAGTGTGTGGCTTTTTATGTGTGCTACTTTTAAACAGTTTTAACAGTTTTTTTTATCTCCATTTTACGGTCACCCCATTTTTTGTCTATTGCCTTCCATGATGTTCCCCCTTTTTTATATCTATGTTCACCATATTCTCTCCTTTGTTCTTTTTAAATATCTTCTATTGTTTGTTCTATGTCTTTCGGCTGAAGAGCAGCGCATATCCTGCTGCCAGCCCACCCCGGTGGGGAATTGAAATACAATAAAGAAAAAAAAAAAAGAGAGAGAGAATCAGATGCGCCAGCAGCTGCAGCATGTTGACGTTACCTGAAAAGGCGCTTTTAGTGAAGCTGTATTATCAGAATGGGGAATGTGCTAGTTCAGCGTTACGTTCCTATCGCCATAGGAAGGGGATTCGAACGGGTAAAGGCCCGTTGACAAATGCAGCTGTGGCGAGAATGATTTCGAAGTTCGAAGCCAGGGGTTGTTTAGACGATAGACCCCGTAGTGGCCGACCGAGCACAAGGCGTAATGCTGCTGCGACAGTTCAGGAATTAATGGAGACTGTAGCGGGTTCGTCTATGCGCGGGGAAGTCAGCGCTCGTGCAGTCGCACGTCGAACCGGCATTCCACACACTACTGTTTGGTTGGCACTGAGGCGTACCCTCCGATGCTATCTGCACAAAATCCATCGGCATCATGGACTGTTACCTGGCGATTTAGTGAAGCGGAGGGCATTTGCGGTGTGGGCGTTTCAAAAAATGTGCGGAAGATGACGATTGGTTGAGTAACGTGTTGTGGACCGACGAAACTCATTTCACGCTCCGAGGGTCTGTCAACGCCCACAACTGCAAAATTTGGGCTACCGAAAATCCTAGAACTGTCGTGGAAACTCCATTGCACGACGAGAAAGTCACGGTATGGGTTGGATTTACAACATCTACCGTTATCGGGCCTTTTTTCTTCGAGGAAATGCGTGATTCTGGTTTTGTAACTGCTACCATGACGGGTGAGAGGTACGCCGATATGTTACAAAATCGCATCATCCCCAGCCTGGCTGATAAACACCTGCTGGAACGTACGATGTTTATGCAGGATGGCGCTCCACCCCATATTGCGAGACGCGTGAAAGATCTCTTGCGCGCGGCGTTTGGTGATGATCGTGTGCTCAACCGCCACTTTCGTCATGCTTGGCCTCCCAGGTCCCCAGACCTCAGTCCGTGCGATTATTGCCTTTGGGGTTACCTGAAGTCGCGAGTGTATCGTGATCGACCGACATCTCTAGGGATGCTGAAAGACAGCATCCAATGCCAATGCATCACCATAACTCCGGACATGCTTTACAGTGCTGTTGACAACATTATTCCTCAACTACAGCTATTGTTGAGGAATGATGGTGGACATATTGAGCATTTCCTGTAAAGAACATCTTCTTTGCTTTGTCTTACTTTGTTACGCTAATTATTGGTATTCTGATCAGATGAAGCCCCATCTGTCGGACATTTTTTGAACTTTTGTATTTTTTGGTTCTAATAAAACCCCATGTCATTCCAAGCATGTGTGTCAAATTGTATCTCTCTATCTACATTATTCCGTGATTTATTCAGTTTTCAAATAGATATTCACTTTTTGACCACCCGGTAGTTCTTTATTTACATGAACAGGATACTTTGCCTGAATAGAGTCCATTTGTTGTGGTACAAGCTCGTCAACAATAGCCCTCTTGCAGGCAGTATCAGTAATCTTGCTATTACAAATTTTAATCTCACTGCTACGCCCGCTATAGACGCTAATCTGGTCGCTATGTACTGTCATAACCTGCGATGTAAGCTGAGCCCACTCTGCGAATTTACTGATAGACTCCAAATTGGAAGAGTGAGTCAGTGAGGACCTCCGGTCAGTGGCGGCAGCCTAAATACCTGCTGTCGAGAGGGTGTTGGTGGCATGTTGCTTGTCAGTGTGTCTCTGGCTTCTCTCGTGATAAGCGCGCTTGATCCAGTGCCTACTGATCGATCTTCGCGAATCATGTTTGCCGCCCATTGTGCTGGCAACAGCTTACGCCAACACAGCTGGAGATTGTGACCTTCGTTGAAGCTCTGTGCACAAGGATGGGCTTCTCAACCTTCTCTGCCAGTCGCTGGAGTGATCCGAGTATAACCTCGGTGCCCAGACGACAGATATCATTTGTTCCACAATCGGCAGTTGGTTGTACCCTGTTCCCTTAATGGCTACCAGAATAACCTTTTCAACATGTTGAATGAGGCACTCAGGCACTCACACTGAGTGCATCTGTTGTCCTTTCCTGTCCCTTGCTACTGTTTCCCTTGCAGGTACCATCTTTTGCTGTGCGTCTGAACTGACAATGATTAACAGACCCTTGTCCTTTTGTGTTTGCCTCCTTTTGGGAATGGACAAAATAAGTTTCCCCAGAACACATGAAATGAGCCCCATTGGCTCAGTTTCAGTGAAATACAGCATCTCAGACTTGTTGGTTAGGGGAACTGGTATAACACGCTGAGTCCTCACAGATCCCTGCCAACACCGCACAGGACGCCAAGCTCTACCACTGAAACGCTACTCAAAGTCAAGTGGCTGAGTAATGACTCACACCAATTTGAAGCACCTACCAGTCGTTTGACAGAAGTCAATTTATTACATACACTAGTGGCCATTAAAATTGCTACACCACGTACATGACGTGCTACAGACGCAAATTTTAACCGACAGGAAGAAGATGCTGTGATACGCAAGTGATTAGCTTTTCAGAGCATTCACACAAGTTTGGCGCCGGTGGCGACACCTGCAACGTGCTGACACGAGGAAAGTTTCCAACCGATTTCTCATACACAAACAGCAGTTGACCGGCGTTGCCTGGTGAAACGTTGTTGTGATGTCTCGTGTAAGGAGGAGAAATGCGTACCATCATGTTTCCGACTTTGATAAAGGTCGGATTGTAGCCTGTCGCTATTGAAGTTTATCGTATCGCGACATTGCTGCTCACGTTTGTCGAGATCCAATGACTGTTAGCAGTATATGGAATCGGTGGGTTCAGGAGAGTAATACGTAACTCCAAATGATGGATCCCAACGGCCTCGTAGCACTAGCAGTCGAGATGACAGGCATCTTGTCCGCATGGCTGTAACGGATCGTGCAGCCACGTCTCGATCCCTGAGTCAACAGATGGGGACGTTTGCAAGACAACAACCATCTGCACGAACAGTTCGACGACGTTTACAGCAGCATGGACTATCACCTCGGAGACCATGGCTGCGGTTACCTTGACGCTGCATCACAGACAGGAGCGCTTGCGATGGTGTACTCAACGACGAACCTGGCTGCTCGAATGGCAAAACGTCATTTTTTCGGATGAATCCCGGTTCTGCTTACAGCATCATGATGGTCGCATCCGTGTTTGGCGACATCACGGTGAACGCACATTGGAAGCGTGTATTCGTCATCGCCATACTGGCGTATCACCCGGCGTGATGGTATAGTGTGCCATTGGTTAAACGTCTCGGTCAGCTCTTGTTCGCATTGACGGCACTTTGAACAGTGGACGTTACACTTCAGATGTTTTACGACCCGTGGCTCTACCCTCCATTCGATCCCTACGAAACCCTAAATTTCAGCGGGATAATGCACGACCGCATGTTGCAGGTCCTGTACGGGCCTTTCTGGATACAGAAAATGGTCGACTGCTGCCCTGGTCAGCACATTCTCCAGATCTCTCACCAACTGAAAATGTCTGGTCCCTGGTGGCCGAGCAACTAGCTCGTCACAATACGCCAGTCACTACTCTTGATAAACTGTGGTATCGTGTTGAAGCTGCATGGGCAGCTGTAATTGCTCACACCATCCAAGCTCTGTTTGACTCAATGCCCAGGCGTATCAAGGCTGTTATTACGGCCAGTGGTGGTTGTTCTGGGTAATGATTTCTCAGGATCTATGCACCCAAATTGCGTGAAAATGTAATCACATGTCAGTTCTAGTATAATATATTGGTCCAACGATTACCCGTTTATCATCTGCATTTCTTCTTGGTGGAGCAATTTTAATGGCCAGTAGTGTAATTCCTAAGCAACTATACAAAAATATCAACAAACTCATTCCGTGTTCAAGAACAGCATTCACAGGGAGGGTGCATTTTGGCTGGTGCAATGTATTACACAACATCGAACAAATAACTTTAAACTGAGCCTGCTGATTATCTGTTGAGCTAGGAATTACTAATTTCTGTCATCGGGCACACAAGTCATACAATTTGAGAAAACTGCTTGGGACACCATCCTGCTCTCACAAACCCAATAAACTAGCAGTGACAGAACACCGTATCCATATTGGTCATGCTATGTGGTGTAAAAATAAAACATGCAACCCCCCCCCCCCCCTTGTTTCCACTCACAAGCCATAAAAATCTAAGTTTTGGTCTTTTTAAACTTGTGATAAAATATACGAGAAACTTCTTTAATAAAGTATTGTTATGAAATTCAGGTTTTCAAAACATAATTTCTTCTAATCAGAACAATAAGAAGATTAAACAACAGATGCTACAGTCTGCCCTCATAGCAGAGTCGTTTTGCTCATCCACGTTCACTGTTGCTGGCACAGCGGCAGTTACAGTTACGTTTCGATTTAATACAGGTGTATTATTTTAAATCTCCTGTGCCGGCTTCTTCAAGTGAGTTAAGGAAAACTGCATGGAAGATGCTGGAACGTATGTTCTCATCCAACATACGGCAACAGATTTGTAATTCGCAAAGGTTATAGAATTCTACTAAAAATCGTAAGGTGTTCTAAATAACATCTGTACTTACACAGAAATGACGCGAAATAATTTGATAATCCTCTGGAACAGTGCTTAAGACCACATGGAAGGGCAAGCCAAAGACTGCATTTTTTTGTCAAAACACTCAGAAGTTGCGGCAAATCTACTGTAAAAAAGTATTTGCCTACACTTCGACTGTCAGTATTCTTTTAGAATATTGCTGAGTGGTATGGAATATTACCAGATAGGACTCATGGTTCCTTAGGGAAGGCCACAAACGATTTACCTGCTCCTCCATACCTAATCCGCACCTCCACTTCTTCTGCTGTTTTCAGCAAATAACACTGTATGTTCCATAAAGCTTTTCCAGATTATGCTATTGTCTACACGAAGGCTGTACCGAGAATCAGATGCATAGCACCCACATGCCACCGTATGATGTATAGTGGATAGGTATTCTGGTATCTCCATAATTTAACTGCCATCCATGCTCTATTCGTGAATATCGCACGGAAGAAACGATTGTCGATAAATCTCCGTAAAATGCTCTGATTTCTCAGATTTTCTCATTGTGATCTTTTGCATACATATGTGGGAGGAAGTAATATGTCACCCGCGTCTTTCCGCAATGTACTTTCTCGTATTTCCAGCAGTAAACCTCCCCGTGATGCACAATGCCTCTCTTGTAGCATCTACGAGGGTCATCCTGAAAGTCGTGAGCAATACATTGTTAAACTTCAAATTCCAGCAAAGTAAGAAAAGCGAATGCAGGATCGTAATCTACAGACTTTTCACCAGATGTTACATAAATACACACTGTAGTGTCATTGGCGTCTATCACGTGACCACAGGAAGTATCTCCAAAGTGGCGGACATCGATGTTTCGTTTCGACAGTGTGCTGTCGTTGAAGTCCTTGTTAAAATGGGAAAGTCTGATTCTGAAATTCATGTCAGACTTCGGCGTGTCTATGGAGATGTCTGGATGTGTGCTAGCAGTGTTAGGACATGGGTGAAGCATTTCAGAGCTGAAAACACGAGTGTCCAAGAATGAGCTCAGAAAGTGAACCTAAGGCTGGCGTTTTCTTTTCCTAAACATTTTGTTTTTTGTTTTGTGTGGTCACTCCGCTTTAGATCACTCCGTGTGGTTACATCCAAGTATTTTACGATTGTTCCTAATGATATGTCGCCAATGGTTTACACTACTGGCCATTAAAATTGCTACACCACGAAGATGACGTGCTACAGACCAGAAATTTAACCTACAGGAAGAAGATGCTGTGATATGCAAATCATTAGCTTTTCAGAGCATTCACACAGGGCTGGCGCCGGTGGCGACACCTACAACATGCTGACATGAGGAAAGTTTCCAACCGATTTCTCATACATAAACAGCAGTTGCCGGCGTTGCCTGGTGAAACGTTGTTGTGATGCCTCGTGTAAGGAGGAGAAATGCGTACCATCCCGTTTCCGACTTTGATAAAGGTCGGATTGTAGCTTATCGCGATTGCGGTTTATCGTATCGCGACATTGCTGCTCGTGTTGGTCGAGATCCAATGACTGTTAGCAGAATATGGAATCGGTGGGTTCAGGAGGGTAATACGGAACGCCGTGCTCTGGATCCCAACGGTCTCGTATCACTAGCAGTCGAGATGATAGGCATCTTATTTATACAGTACTGGATTTCTCAACCTATTTATGCACACTACTTTACTTTTACTTACATTCACTGTCAACACCCAGTTTCTGTACCGTTCATCAGTTCTCTGCAGATCATCCTGCAATCAGCTGCATTCTTCTGGCAATGCTACCTTCTTATACGATACATACATCATCTGTGACCAGCCTCGTGTAGCTTCCAATTGTATCCAACTGTCGGCCGCGGTGGCCGTGCGGTTCTGGCGCTACAGTCCGGAACCACGGGACTGCTACGGTCGCAGGTTCGAATCCTGCCTCGGGCATGGGTGTGTGTGATGTCCTTAGGTTAGTTAGGTTTAAGTAGTTCTAAGTTCTAGGGGACTTATGACCTAAGATGTTGAGTCCCATAGTGCTCAGAGCCATTTGAACCATTGTTTTTGTATTTTTTACTGCTATAGAACAGGTAACTTGGAACAGTAGCACCACTAGCGTTTGCACTCGCATATTATGTATGCTGATAAATAATACAACATACAATTTTATTCCGACACAGGATTGAATTTTTCGTCCGTAATCAGAGTTGTGTTATCACACCTGCAAATTACGATACGCAGCCTTTGAATGTTTTTCACTCATGCTATTATTCTCCATCCCAAAACACCTGCTTAGGGAGGATATTTAGCGGCGTTACTTACGAAAGTGTTGTCAACGCCTCTTACACCGTAGCTTGACAGTTACATTGTATCCTTGAACGGTAATGCGATACTTACCACAAAGCTCTACGCATCTGTGACGTTTTTGAAGATTGTGATTTGCCTCGTTATGTGGTACTACCATGTGCCATCCTGCCAAACGCATCAGTTGCAAAATACTGCATCAACGCTACATGGTTCAGGGCAGCAACGTCATAGTTATGTTGTACCTTGCACAGTAAAGCAATACATACTGCAAGCTCAATATATTTGCAACATTTCCGGTAACTGCGTGCCGTGATCTGAGATCTGGAATCATACATGTGTTGTACGACAAGCAACATCAGTGGTGCTTTATTTTTCATATTGTTACTCTATTACTCCACACACTAAAACACCTACTTAGCGCGGAAATTTAGTGATGTACATTTATTAAAGTATCAGCCTCTGTGTCTTTCTAACGCAAAATTTCACTCCCAAGCAAACATTACATCCCAGCCAGGCAAATGTGTTGAGCAGCCAAAGTAAAAGAGAAGGTATTAATAAGGCCAGCTCACTGTTAACATTGGAAGTTGCTCTAGTATGGGGGGGGGGGGGGGGGGGGGGGACTCACTATAATGTATGAATGACTTTATAACATGTTTTAACAGAATTAAGGGGACATTGTTTACTTTGGTACAAAGATCTAATTTATTTATTTCGTTCACGATCAGAGGTCTGCAGTCACACTGGGAGATAACGATAAGTAACCTACATGTTGTTTGTATGCCTACTGTTATGCTCTACTCCAAAACATCTACTTAAAGGTAAATTCAGGATTTTGTATTTGTTAAATAATTAATGTTTTAAAAAATTATTATTTTTTATTTTGCCCACACACACACACACACAATGTAACGACTTTTTGACTGTGTGCAACTGGGGAACAGCACCCTACAGCCTTCTAAATTTAGAAGGTGCAAGTGGAAGTGATGATCACATGAACAAAGTGCCAGAAGTTTGTATTTTTGGCTTGATGACCGCAACTCATCAGCCTTATATGGTAGTAGAAAGTATTTTTATGTCTTGGGTCTTGCTCCAAAGTGCTGAACATCCCTCAGCTATAACGGAAGAAGATGAGACCAATCAGAGAACACTTTGATTTGTGGTTCTTACTGGAGTACCTGGGCAATCTTGTTACTGACATTTTTAACAAAAATTAACCGAAAATGGCATGCTCTCCGCAGCAAGACAAATTTAAATGTGCTTATATACATTACAGAACTGTTTTGTGACAACATTATGGATGTTAAAATCTGTGATCATGTGGACCGTGAAGGACAATCAATGTGATGTTAAAGAAGGACATTTGTGGTTCATTTAACAATTATCTATGAGGCAAATATTCCAAGGTCATCTCTGCAAGACACAATGTCAAGGTGAAACTACCATTTTTCCTACACGGGAGCAGTAATATCACAGCAAGAGGCGTATTGGAAAAATTGCCAATGGAGCACTGGAAACCATTTCGAGGAAACATAAAAATCCTATGGCTGTACCATATAAAGTGCTATTGGCCAGCCCTAAAATTTATGTTCTTGCCTGGAATATTGCAACACCTTCTAGTAGACGACTATTACCTTATACATATGGATATAATGCAAGATTTTGCTGAGATATTTAACAAAATGGAGCTGTGTAATATCTGACATCAAACCACGACGTCAGTGTGCAAGACTACTACCAGGGAAACAGCAGGATGATTGTAAACAACGATAACACAATTTAAACAGGCGGTTTAATTTGGACGAGCTCAAATTGTTGAATAAGGACATATAACAAATTTATATGTCAAATCGCAAGCCCTGTCCCAGGAGTGCAGCAACTATTTCATCGATTTTACAGTGTGCCCTCACATGCGTCTACGAAAAACTTTCATATACTCCCAAGGGCGCCTGTAGGCTTTCAAGTCAGTTGGGGCAAGAACTTTTCTCCATATATGTCTTTTTAGAAATCTTTGGGACATTGTTATCTGGTCATCATTTTTTCCTCTTATTTTCTACAGTGCACTTGGAGTACACAGTCAATGTTATAAACATAAAGAAGCTAATAGCGTAAGTGTTTTATGCGGACGGTATATCGTGGCAGTCGGCCACTACCTTAAGCTAATGAGAATTTTGAGTCCGAAGAGACAGGAGTGGTGCGGGGAAAAAGTCCCTCCTTCCTCTCGAAAGACTGCCATCCTACGTCCGCCTTCTGTGTATCCACGAAAGCAGAACTGACATATCGATCATAAGGATCGTTGATTCCCTTTGCTGTGGTGAGAGTCGCATTCAAATTCCTGTATGCACCACGATTAGTCTCTTCATTCATTTCCAAATAAGAAAGAAAAGAAAAAAAAAGCTAACCACAACCTAAAACATTTCGTTGTGGCTACTGCGCAATTCTTTGTTGCAGTTGGCAGTGGTAGTTCAGGCCCGACCTCTACCGGTACCTTATGCAACTATAGTTCAAAACACCACGTAAGGCTGCCACGATATAGCGTTCGCATAACAGTAAAATCTGTTTTCACATTCTCTTGATCTTACATTCTGTCATCATTTGCGTTATTTCCTGTTGGTCTCAATGTAAGTCCTATTCTCTCAATTGCATTCCTGTTATTAAAAATTTCGTATGGATAATACTTCCCCTCATTTTGCGCTTTTGAACTTCTACAACAAGCTTCAATACCGATTTTCAAATCGACTTCTGCGAAAACTACATCATGTTTCCACTGACGCAAAATCTATAGGATAATGCATAACCTAAAACTGTACAGTTTGTTTCAGATTAGTTAGTCGATGAAACACCACTGCTCACTTACAACCCATTGTTGACTACGGAAAAATTGAAAGATAACTTCATTCACTGGCAACAACGCTCTCGAGCCGTACCGATAGCCGGGTTTCATGAATGCGCATTATAAAGACGTTCATGCTTAAATCTGGCACTTATTTGCAACAGGCTTATGAGATTAATGAAACGAAGACTGTTGTATAACAATTTCTCTATAAACACCAGCCACAGTTATATTGCAAAGATCGACAGTGGATCCAATAAGGACGACTTCCAGTTGCTACTGACAAGTACCTATCAGCTGTTACACAGTACAAATGAAAACTCCTTCAGAAAATTAAAAAAAATAACACAATATGCTGAATTAAATTAGCACCTGATAGTTGTTAACAATACATCAGTTGAATTTTTAAGGAGTAAACGTTTGGCTAGTGTGTTTTGTCATGCAACTGTTTTGTTACATCAAAAGCCATTTGACGTTTATTTACTTCAAACGATGGAACGTGCAAGCGATACTGCAAAACCACGCTGCACCACGTTACATCCGATCAACGATTTGGTGGACAGAATATCACACAGCTATTGCAGAAAGACGGCTTATAGGCTTGAAGGCTTATAGGCGGTGCCCTATAATCGAACGTTATACGCAATTCAGTCGCGTACAAACGACACTGAAGCGCAACGTGAAACGAACGAAAAGTGCCAGTTGGAAAATGCTTTGTGATAGTCTCAGCAAAGCCTTTATAGTGACGTCACTCTGCAATAACCTATGCACAAATGGGAAGCACGAATGGTTACAGGTTTTTCTTACGTGTGAGAGAGTGTTGCACAGATGCTGAAGAAACCTAACTGGCAGACTCTTAAGGGCGGATGTAACGGAAAATGTAAACATTTATTTTAAAAACCTTTTCAGCCATATTTATCAATGAACAAATCTAAAGTGTGGAGCAAAAGAGCTGTGTTTTAACGGAAAAATATAATAAAATATTCAGGATTCATATTTTCCCAGAAATTTGAATTTTTTAAATTCTTTATTGTCTTTTTTATAAAAAGCCATAACTCAAAATTCTAATCATGCAATTAATCTGAAAATTTTATTGTAGTAGTCTAGGGGTAGCGTCTTTGATTCATAATCAAAACGTCTTCGGTCCCGGGTTCGATCCCCGCCACTGCCTAAATTTTGATAAACAATCAGCATTGGCGGCCGAAGACTTCTGGCATAAGAAGTCAGCCTCATTCCGCCAACGGCCTTGTCAAAGAGGGCGGAGGAGCGGATAGAGGTTCAGGGCACTCTCTTGTCCTAGGGGTGGGAAATTGCCCCTAAAGGCGGAAGAATCAGCAATGATCAACGACATGAGGATGCAGAAGGCAATGGAAACCACTGCATTAAAGACACGTAACGTGTATCCACAGGACATGTGGCCTGTAATTGAAGAAGTGTCATGATGACTCTCCATTGGCAAAAGATTCCGGAATAGTCCCCCATTCGGATCTCCGGGAGGGGACTGCCAAGGGGGAGGTTACCATGAGAATGAATAATCAACGAAAGGATAACGTTCTACGAGTCGGGGCGTGGAATGTCAGAAGCTTGAACGTGGTAGGGAAACTAGAAAATCTGAAAAGGGAAAAGCAAAGGCTCAATCTAGATATAGTAGGGGTCAGTGAAGTGAAGTGGAAGGAAGACAAGGATTTCTGGTCAGATGAGTATCAGGTAATATCAACAGCAGCAGAAAATGGTATAACAGGTGTAGGATTCGTTATGAATAGGAATGTAGGGCAGAGGGTGTGTTACTGTGAACAGTTCAGTGACCGGGTTGTTCTAATCAGAATCGACAGCAGACCAACACCGACAACGATAGTTCAGGTATACATGCCGACGTCGCAAGCTGAAGATGAACAGATAGAGAAAGTGTATGAGAATATTGAAAGGGTAATGCAGTATGTAAAGGGGGACGAAAATCTAATAGTTATGGGCGACTGGAATGCAGTTGTAGGGGAAGGAGTAGAAGAAAAGGTTACAGGAGAATATGGGCTTGGGACAAGGAATGAAAGAGGAGAAAGACTAATTGAGTTCTGTAACAAGTTTCAGCTAGTAATAGCGAATACCCTGTTCAAGAATCACAAGAGGAGGAGGTATACTTGGAAAAGGCCGAGAGATACGGGAAGATTTCAATTAGATTACATGAGGGTCAGACAGAGATTCCGAAATCAGATACTGGATTGTAAGGCGTACGCAGGAGCAGATATAGACTCAGATCACAATATAGTAGTGATGAAGAGTAGGCTGAAGTTCAAAACATTAGTCAGGAAGAATCAATACGCAAAGAAGTGGGATACGGAAGTACTAAGGAATGACGAGATACGTTTGAAGTTCTCTAACGCTATAGATACAGCAATAAGGAATAGCGCAGTAGGCAGTATAGTTGAAGAGGAATGGACATCTCTAAAAAGGGACATCACAGAAGTTGGGAAGGAAAACATGGGTACAAAGAAGGTAGCTGCGAAGAAACCATGGGTAACAGAAGAAATACTTCAGTTGATTGATGAGGAAGTACAAACATGTTCCGGGAAAATCAGGAAAACCGAAATACAAGTCGCTGAGGAATGAAATAAATAGGATGTGCAGGGAAGCTAAGACGAAATGGCTGCAGGAAAAATGTGAAGACATCGAAAAAGATATGATTGTCGGAAGGACAGACTCAGCATACAGGAAAGTCAAAACAACCTTTGGTGACATTAAAAAAAGCAACGGTGGTAACATTGAGAGTGCAACGGGAATTCCACTGTTAAATGCAGAGGAGAGAGCAGATAGGTGGAAAGAATACATTGAAAGCCTCTATGAGGGTGAAGATGTCTGATGTGATAGAAGAAGAAACAGGAGTCGATTTAGAAGAGATAGGGGATCCAGTATTAGAATCGGAATTTAAAAGAGCTTTGGAGGACTTACGGTCAAATAAGGCAGAAGGGATAGAAAAAATTCCATCAGAATTTCTAAAATCATTGGGGGAAATGGCAACAAAACGACTATTCACGTTGGTGTGTAGAATATATGAGTCTGGCGATATACCATCTGACTTTCGGAAAAGCATCATCCACACAATTCCGAAGACGGCAAGAGCTGACAAGTGCAAGAATTATCGCACAATCAGCTTAACAGCTCATGCATCGAAGCTGCTTACAAGAATAATATACAGAAGAATGGAAAAGAAAATTGAGAATGCGCTAGGTGACGATCAGTTTGGCTTTAGGGAAAGTAAAGGGACGAGAGAGGCAATTCTGACGTTACGGCTAATAATGGAAGCAAGGCTAAAGAAAAATCAAGACACTTTCATAGGATTTGTCGACCTGGAAAAAGCGTTCGACAATACAAAATGGTGCAAGCTGTTAGAGATTCTGAAAAAAGTTGGGGTAAGCTATAGGGAGAGACAGGTCATATACAATATGTACAACAACCAAGAGGGAATAATAAGAGTGGACGATCAAGAACGAAGTGCTCGTGGAAGACAAGGATGTAGCCTTTCGCCCCTACTCTTCAATCTGTACATCGAGGAAGCAATGATGGAAATAAAAGAAAGGTTCAGGAGTGGAATTAAAATACAAGGTGAAAGGATATCAATGATACGATTCGCTGATGACATTGCTATCCTGAGTGAAAGTGAAGAAGAATTAAATGATCTGCTGAACGGAATGAACAGTCTAATGAGTACACAGTATGGTTTGAGAGTAAATCGGAGAAAGATGAAGGTAATGAGAAGTAGTAGAAATGAGAACAGCGAGTAACTTAACATCAGGATTGATGGTCACGAAGTCAATGAAGTTAAGGAATTCTGCTACCTAGGCTGTATAATAACCAATGACGGACGGAGCAAGGAGGACATCAAAAGCAGACTCGCTATGGCAAAAAAGGCATTTCTGACCAAGAGAGGTCTACTAATATCAAATACCGGCCTTAATTTGAGGAAGAAATTTCTGAGGATGTACGTCTGGAGTACAGCATTGTATGGTAGTGAAACATGGACTGTGGGAAAACCGAAACAGAAGAGAATCGAAGCATTTGAGATGTGGTGCTACAGACGAATGTTGAAAATTAGGTGGACTGATAAGGTAAGGAATGAGGAGGTTCTACGCAGAATCGGTGAGGAAAGGAATATGTGGGAAACACTGATAAGGAGACGGGACAGGATGATAGGACATCTGCTAAGACATGAGGGAATGAGCTCCATGGTACTACAGGGAGCGGTAGAGGGCAAAAACTGTAGAGGAAGACAGAGATTGGAATACGTCAAGCAAATAATTGAGGACGTAGGTTGCAAGTGCTACTCTGAGATGAAGAGGTTAACACAGGAAAGGAATTCGTGGCGGGCCGCATCAAACCAGTCAGTAGACTGATGACCAAAAAAAAAATGTCCTGAAGGTTATAAGACCAATGAATATAGTTATTTATTTATAGTACAAATTTTATCATTAACAGAGTTTTTAATTTTGCACATCCAAAATTAACTTTTTTATCTACATACAATCATCTAAAAATCAGAATGTAATTGCAGGATCTCGAATTTTTTAGTTCCAAGGAGACAGCAACAAGATGAGAACAGTTCCTCAAAATTTCATAGTATTAGCGCATTTACTTTTTGAGAAAAGGCTTCTAATAACGTAAAAAATGTAAAACAGAGAAAATTAGGTTCAAAGATTTTCTTCTCATACTTCTACATGAATTAAGCTTACCTCAATTAGAATTCTCCATACTGATACTCCTTATCCTCTAGGTTCTGCTCTCCTCTTCGAATTTGCCTGGCCTGTATTTGTAGGTAAGACACTGATCCATTAGCTTTCTTGACCCTACTCTCGTCGATGGTGTACAATGCTTTTGTTGTAAACACACCACGATCTATACCAGCTCTCTTCAGCGCTTCAATTCTGCCATCATTTCCATTATTGTAACATAAAACTGCATCATAGATACCTATTTTGAGTACTTCAAGTCCACAAATGTTCTTTTTGAGCATCCAATCCAAATTAAATTATTGAGGCTTTCATTTGCATTTTGTGTCTCTGTGAAGACACTTTCTCAATAAATTAAGGTTTGGAATAAACCTGAATGTGGGCTTAATGGCATTCATAACACGGTCTGATAATGAGTATTTACGTGAAAATGTCTCATTTCTGTTGTTGAACTTACACCTATCGTCTTTCAGACACAGATTGCGTATTGGTGTTTGGTCAGTGGGTAGTTTGTGGAAAAAAAATTGCCCACACAGCACACCTCATTGCCTCTAAATTATGTGCGTTTTTGCTGATAGGCCTCTCATAAAATAACTGAACAGAATCAAATTCTTTCAGAGTAAGCCTGCCTTTTCCTCCTAGTGGTTTTCCATCCTCAAGTACTTCACATTTCTTCTCTTTCATCAAGTGACAAAGCCTACCACCAAGCCTCTTTTGGATGTGGCCAACATATCCCAACTTTTCTATTGTTTTATTGTACGGATTTTTATCTGTTACAGCTTTGAACGAAGAGGAGTCCCCATCATCAAGGTATTTAGTGTATCTAACACCATACTGGTCCTCAGATCTGGAGAACATCCTCACCACTGAGGCAGCCTCTATGCCCCCACTTGAGCCACTATAATTTTTAGAGCATCCTACTGCATGCTTTTCTTGCCACAGTTTCTCACTGTCTTCATTGTTGGACATTTTTCGCGTTGCAAACTGGTGGCAGTATTTAGACATAGTTTCTACATCTAAAACCTTACTTGAGTCAATACCAATAAACAAATGCAACTCCATACAGAGATGTGTGATCCCTTTACAGTCAGGCCCCAGCCACAGACATACACAGGTCAGTAAAATTTGTAGGAGATTCATTGTCATGAATATCTACACCAGGATCTATTTCTTTTTGGTTTATTTCCACCAATTCCTCCACTACTTTCTTCATAAAAACTTTGGCAGTATCTCATACAGCATCAGACCTTTCTTTATTTATTTTTTAAAACCTTGCACAAGGTGGAGACACGTTCAGAAAACCACACAATAAATTACCTCCTTCCCTGCCCTGTCCAAGGCATTTCGGAGCATATGTTGTTGTGGTCTTCAGTCCTGGGACTGGTTTGATGCAGCTCTCCATGCTACTCTATCCTGTGCAAGCTTTTTCATCTCCCAGTACCTACTGCAACCTACATCCTTCTGAATCTGCTTAGTGTATTCATCTCTTGGTCTCCCTCTACGATTTTTACCCTCCACGCTGCCCTCCAATACTAAATTGGTGATCCCTTGATGCCTCAGAACATGTCCTACCAACCGATCCCTTCTTCTGGTCAAGTTGTGCCACAAACTTCTCTTCTCCCCAATCCTATTCAATACTTCCTCATTAGTTATGTGATCTACCCATCTAATCTTCAGCATTCTTCTATAGCACCACATTTCGAAAGCTTCTATTCTCTTCTTGTCCAAACTATTTATCGTCCATGTTTCACTTCCATACATGGCTACACTCCATACGAATACTTTCAGAAATGACTTCCTGACACTTAAATCTATACTGGATGTTAACAAATTTCTCTTCTTCAGGAACGCTTTCCTTGCCATTGCCAGCCTACATTTTATATCCTCTCTACTTCGACCATCATCAGTTATTTTGCTCCCCAAATAGCAAAACTCCTTAACTACTTTAAGTGCCTCATTTCCTAATCTAATTCCCTCAGCATCACCCGACTTAATTAGACTACATTCCATTATCCTTGTTTTGCTTTTGTTGACGTTCATCTTATATCCTCCTTTCAAGACACTGTCCATTCCATTCAACTGCTCTTCCAAGTCCTTTGCTGTCTCTGACAGAATTACAATGTCATCAGCGAACCTCAAAGTTTTTATTTCTTCTCCATGAATTTTAATACCTACTCCGAATTTTTCTTTTGTTTCCTTTACTGCTTGCTCAATATACAGATTGAACAACATCGGGGAGAGGCTACAACCCTGTCTTACTCCCTTCCCAACCACTGCTTCCCTTTCATGTCCCTCGACTCTTATAACTGCCATCTGGTTTCTGTACAAATTGTAAATAGCCTTTCGCTCCCTGTATTTTACCCCTGCCACCTTTAGAATTTGAAAGAGAGTATTCCAGTCAACATTGTCAAAAGCTTTCTCTAAGTCTACAAATGCTAGAAACGTAGGTTTGCCTTTCCTTAATCTTTCTTCTAAGATAAGTCGTAAGGTCAGTATTGCCTCACGTGTTCCAGTGTTTCTACGGAATCCAAACTGATCTTCCCCGAGGTTGGCTTCTACTAGTTTTTCCATTCGTCTGTAAAGAATTCGTGTTAGTATTTTGCAGCTGTGACTTATTAAGCTGATAGTTCGGTAATTTTCACATCTGTCAACACCTGCTTTCTTTGGGATTGGAATTATTATATTCTTCTTGAAGTCTGAGGGTATTTCGCCTGTTTCATACATCTTGCTCACCAGCTGGTAGAGTTTTGTCAGGACTGGCTCTCCCACGGCCGTCAGTAGTTCCAATGGAATATTGTCTACTCCGGGGGCCTTGTTTCGACTCAGGTCCTTCAGTGCATATGCTAACCTAAAATTGCTTTCATAGGTACCAGTGTCAGTTTTTTGGAGGAGGAAATCCATTACATCCCTCCTTGAGATAGACACAGACTATCCTGAGAAAGCATTCCGAGAAAGTTTCAAGGATTAGCCTTAAATGATGACTCTAGGAATGTGCTAAAACCCCATACGTATCGCTCCTGTAGGGATCACAAAGACAATATTAAATTAATTACAGTGTGCACTGAGTCACTTACTGGGAAGAAGGTCCAATAACTGTCACAATGGGGTATACCCTCTGCCATGCATGTCACATTGGTTTGCGGAGTATGGATGTAATAGATAAGAGATCGTATCCGATGAACACGCAGTATGGCTGATACATTCTTCAGGCATCCGCCACACATCCCGATTGCAATTTTATGTTCTATCATGCTAGGGTCAGTGGAACACGACCTGGAAGACATTCAACCAGAGAATGACTTACGTCATATTCTCAAAAACCAGCGGAAAAATGCATCCGTCAGACAACAACTTTCTATCACGAGTGCTAGTCCTGCATGGTTTGCAGGAGAGCTTCTGTAAAGTTTGGAAGGTAGGAGACGAGGTACTGGCGGAAGTACGAGGTGCATTCAAGTTCTAAGGCCTCCGATTTTTTTTTTCCGGACTGGAAAGAGATAGAAACATGCGCATTGTTTTAAAATGAGGCCGCGTTCATTGTCAATACGTCCCAGAGATGGCAGCACCTTACAGCAGATGGAATTTTACCGCCAGCGGCGAGACTGAGAACTGTTTTAAATACTTAAATGGCGACGTTTTCCTTACTTGAACAGCATGCAATCATTGGTTTTCTGAATTTGCTTGGTGTGAAACCAATTGAAATTTATCGACAGTTGAAGGAGACATGTGATGATGCAGTTATGGATGTGTCGAAAGTGCGTTCGTGGGTGCAACAGTTTAATGAAGGCAGAACATCGTGTGACAACGAACCGAAACAACCTCAGGCTCGCACAAGCCAGTCTGACAACATGATCGAGAAAGTGGAGAGAATTGTTTTGGGGGATCGCCGAATGACTGTTGAACAGATCGCCTCCAGAATTGGCATTTCTGTGGGTTCTGTGCACACAATCCTACATGACGACCTGAAAATGCGAAAAGTGTCATCCAGGTGGGTGCCACGAATGCTGACGGACGACCACATGGCTGCCCGTGTGGCATGTTGCCAAGCAATGTTGACGCGCAACGACAGCACGAATAGGACTTTCTTTTCGTTGGTTGTGACAATGGATGAGACGTGGATGCCATTTTTCATTCCAGAAACAAAGCGCCAGTCAGCTCAATGGAAGAACACATATTCACCGCCACCAAAAAAATTTCGGGTAACCGCCAGTGCTGAAAAAATGATGGTGTCCATGTTCTGGGACAATGAGGGCATAATCCTTACCCATTGCGTTCCAAAGGGCACTACGGTAACAGGTGCATCCTACGAAAATGTTTTGAAGAACAAATTCCTTCCTGCACTGCAACAAAAACGTCCGGGAAGGGCTGCGCATGTGCTGTTTCACCAAGACAACGCACCCGCACATCGAGCTAACGTTACGCAACAGTTTCTTCGCGATAACAACTTTGAGGTGATTCCTCATGCTCCCTACTCACCTGACCTGGCTCCTAGTGACTTCTGGCTTTTTCCAACACTCTCCGTGGCCGCACATTCACCAGCCGTGCTGCTATTGCCTCAGCGATTTTCCAGTGTTCAAAACAGACTCCTAATGAAGCCTTCGCCGCTGCCATGGAATCATGGCGTCAGCGTTGTGAAAAATGTGTATGTCTGCAGGGCGATTACGTCGAGAAGTAACGCCAGTTTCATCGATTTCGGGTGAGTAGTTAATTAGAAAAAAAATCGGAGGCCTTAGAACTTGAATGCACCTCATAAAGCTGTGAGGACGGCCGTGAGTCGTGCTTGGGTAGCTGAGGTGGTAGAGCACTTGCCCGCAAAAGGCAAAGGTCCCGATTTCGAGTATCGGTCCGGCACACAGTTTTAATCAGCCAGGAAGTTTCAACGAAAGACTCTTTAAAAGACACAGAAAAGTAGAAAACCAGCTGCCTCATTCCGACTTCTTCAACAAAAATGTTGGCATGCGAACATAATCCAACTCTTTTAATACAGAACGTTCTAAACCTTTTACCCATTCTCTCTTCGTAGCTAATCCTTCATACTCAGCATCTCATCTCACTGCCACTTTCGATTCAGGTGAGTCACCCAATATTATCACTGGAAACACCTCCCAAACCACAACAAACACTGAATAACGAATTCCACAGACCGAAACTGAGGAGAGGGGCTGTTGTAATTGGTTAATACAAACCATTGAGAAATGCATGGAAGTATGATTTTCAACACACATTTATATTTTTTTAATGGAAAACTGTTATTATTTTAGCACAACTGAAAATAGGAACAAATACTTAATCAGTGCCGTTTCCTTAATCGTAAAATGTTAATTACATCCGCAGTAATTTGTAATGTAAAGCTTACACTTGGAATCTCAGACATTCAATCGCGTGTTGTAACAAACAAGATCTGTAGGGGTATGTTTACGATGTTTACAAGTTTGACTGTCTCAATGTCTGCATGTAGCACTTGCTGAATTAGACCTTGCACTCAGAATAACTGTAGTACACTGCGTTACCGGACGTCTGTGATAGTGTGCTCTACACAAGTAATAACAGAAGTCACACAGTAGGAATGTGAGAAAGTCGCAAGTAAACAGTGTGTACAGTGTTGTAAGAAATGTTAAAATGGTTTATTCCAACCCCTGAAAAGGCAGAGATGATACTTATCTATGGCGAGTGCAGACAAAATGAAACTGCAGGTATGTAGAAAGGTGTCCGGACAGAGATCATCCAATGCAAATGGTTTATTCCAACCATTGAGGTAAGAGTAAGGGGAGATGGCGCTACATATCCCAGCCGTACTACGTTTTGAAGCCGTGGGGGCGTGGCTCGCTGCCATGACACTCTGACCAAAACACTGCCAGTGTTCTATAGTGCTGCGTGTATTACAGTCGCTAATTGCACCATATACGCATGTAACGTCATCAGATTGGTTGTTTCAAAGTTTTTGTTTCAAATAAAATCTCGTAAAGGCGACATTCCGCGTTTCTTCTGATTAAAAATAGTTTTTAATGTAATATTACGAATAGCTAGCCTTCAATGTAAACGATACAATTTTGTTAATTCAGTAATAAACGTGTATCACAAACTAAATAATAGAAACTGAAAACTGAGTTAGCTATACCCTCCCTCCAAAGCCCCATAAATACATCTTGTTTGTAATACGTACTGGGACATTTCAGTTACGTTACACACTGGGAAACACTGTTCATTACCACCAATATTTACTGAAATACGGTACATAGAATGGCAAATCTACACAGTGTCCTGTTTAGGCCTATACTTTACGCCAGTTAATGTAGTGTTAGCTTTTAATTTGGTACATGATGAAGACAAAGTGAGTTACTCAACACTTCGATTATCGACGATACGTACGTATTATACTGAAACGTGAACTTGAAAACTAAGTATTTAATTCTTTGAATTAACATACCTTTTGCAAATGTTTTGGGTGTGTAGGGAAAACTGATGGTACAGCATTTTCTCGGAGCCTTACTGTTGAAAGGGAAGTTCGGTCTATGTCCTCTTCTCGGAAATGCTGAGAACATATAGTGCTCCATTTAGACGCACGCCAATTCTTCCTCCTCACGACATTCTCCCACAGAGCTTTCCGACTTTCATTTTTAGGAAATCTAAAATCATACAGGAGAAAAACACGCTATAGTACAAGTACCGATGTAGCACACGTTCATTCACACTAAAGTTGTAAGATCACACTTAACGAGACAACTTACACATGAAATGTTATTTCCTTCGATTTCGCATCACAGTCAGAACGATTCGTGCATCCGAACACCACACAAGTCACCATAATAGCGCAAAATCCTTCCAAAAGCGAGCGACAAGCCTATGCACGCAAGCTTACAGCAGCAATGTTTTGGTCGGATTGCTATGGCTACCCTCGGCTTCACATAGCTTCGCAGCTGTGACGTCACCCTCTATTCTTACCTCCATGATTCCAAGTTTCCAACCCCTGAAAAGGCAGAGATGATACTTATCTATGGCGAGTGCAGACAAAATGCAACTGCAGGTTGTATGTAGAAAGGTATCCGGACAGAGATCATCCAATGCACTGCACATTTTAAAACATCTACAAACAATTGTATGCAACAGGTATGGTCGTAACACGCAAACGGGTCCGTAACAAGCCCATCACAGGAGAAGCAGTTGTGTTAGCTGCTGTTGCCGTGAACCCACACGAGTTCACGTGACGTCGCTAGTAGAGGTAGTGCAATAGAGTTGGGCAGCACAATTCTTTTTCCCGATTCGATTCCTACGATTCAATGTCACATTGCGAATCGATTCCTACGATTCTTTCACGATTCATTCTAGTCTGCGATGGCACGACTCTTACGGAATGCAAAAAGTTCTTCATCTTACTCACAGATGGCAGGACATGTCTGAAATTGTCAATAGGCTTAGAATCGAACTGTCATGATAAGATATGCCAGAAATAGTTTATTTATGAGTAAACATGCATATGACGTTACAAGTGTGAGTCTCGATTTATACGTGTAATGCTGTAATGCCTTAATTGATGAAAGGTCACGTTTGATTTGATTGCATCTATTGTTTTATTTCAGCATGTCAGGAAAGAGAAGTCGATTTGTGCGAAAGGTGGTGCAAAATTACGTGGTATGCCAGTTTGGTTGTGTGGCTTGAACGTATCTAACTGCAGACATCTGTTTTATAGTAACAAAATCTAGCAGTGAGGCAGACATGGTTTGGCTCATATCATCCTATGTTTTTCTGTGCTAAGATGTCTTTCTAAGTCCACATCACCCTTGTAATTCATAACGCTGCTGACAGCCCTCCCACACAGCAAATTTAGCTTAACTTTCATTTCTTCTAAATACAAAGCATACGTATTTTGCTTTTAATTTGTCTGAGAACTTGTCGCTGTCACTACTATTTACGTGAGAAGACGACATACTTTTAAATAGTAGGATTCAATCGTATACAGCGACATTACTTCACTAAAATTTGATATGAATCTGAACACGACAACATTCGAAAACTCGAACTTGAAATTATTAATTAAAAAGCTTTTGTTTAAAGATTAACTTAAAAATCAAAATCCGTATCTAAACATAAAATTTTATCCAAAATGTTAAAGCCGTTCCCAAGAAACACGAAATTCGCGTTTTTATTTAAAAAATTCTTTTGTGTAAAATCGCGTGCTGTAAGGAAAGACACCTATATACAGATAAACATAAAAACCAAAACCGTAACTACATTCAATACGAACTAACAAAGTTTTACGAGATGGCGTTATAAAAACATGTGAAATAGCGTTTTTACGAATGGAACTATGTACGATATATATATTGCAAAATTGACTTTTTACGAAAGAATGGAACTATGTAGGTGAACTCAAAAAGCAAAAACCAGTCTAAATACAAAATTTCATCCAAATCGTTAGGGCGCTTTCGAAATACCCGAAATACAATACATAATCCAATTGCTATTGCTCGTGTGTATAGAAGGTGTGTGTGTGTGTTTTGCACTGCATCTGCAACAAATAAGAGGTACGTATTTATTCATCATACTTGGATTTCTTGATTTTAATCGTGTGTATTGGGAGCTGTGTACTCGCTGTATGTCGTTTCTGTCATCACTAGTTTGTGTGTTACTCGCGCAAACTAAGCGGACGTCGGCGCGGTGGCTGATGGTAGCGATAGTAAATGGGAAATGCCTTTACGCTCATTCCCGTCAGCCACCGCCAAGTGTCAGCTATGAGCTGAGTTTTCACGAGTAATATTACGGCCCACGAACTTCGTCTGTTTGTTCCGAGCTTCCTTTGTTCACACCAACGAGTTAAAATTTCAAATTTTAACTCGTTGGTTCACACGCATCCTCCACTTGCCTGCCATCTGGCGGTCATAATCATTCGGCACGACTCGGCATGATTCGTAAGTTGCCATCGAAGCATAGCGTACTAAGAATCGATGAATCGTTGGAACTTGGAATCGTCACGACTCGGAAACACGCAATCGTTCTTACGATTCTTTTTAGAGTGCTGCAGCGCTCCGTGTTTGACCGGTCACGGCTCGCCTGTTGACGCGGGGATCGAGCCGCTCGTGTCCGGCCCCATACGACTCGGCTCGGTCACGTACTCGCCCCATGTCTGATGTCCGGATTCTGGACACGCGTATAACCGAGCATGACCGGTCACCGCTGACGTCTCACTTCGCTCCGCCCCGGCTCGCTGCACTGTACTGTACAAATCCAAGGCCTCTCTCTCTCTCTCTCACACACACACACACACACATATATATATATATATATATATATATATATATATATATATATATATATCTTTCACTCTTTTAATAGAAAAGTAACGTTTAGTAGAACAGGTACGTGACACAGCTAAATTGGAAAGTAAAACGATATTTCAGTACAATCGCGGATAGAAGACGAGTCTCATTTCCAAACAGAAGATTTATTTTTCCTTTCATTAACAAGAAACATTAAATAAGTGCTTTCCCTGTAATCTAGAAGACAACGATCTTCATAAAGAAAGCGTATAAAGAACATTAAACATTTACAAACGTAACTTGTCATACTTTTCACTTGTTTGCAACAGAAACAAAATTATAGTTATTGTTGATCAGCAGTAAATCACTAAAGCGTTCCGGATTTTATTGGCTGCGGCGATTTGTTAGTAACATGCCGGCTTTACTGAAGCATTTTTCACTAAGTGCGCTTGTTGCTGGAATACATAAAATACGTCTTGCAACTGCAGCCAGGCCTGGCAGATATGTTTCATGTCTGCTCCACCCCTTAAGATGTCATCCTCATCTTCGAGGTGCATTAAAATGTAGAGATCTACTTCATCTGCTGCGGATGATCAGTTGTTCCTCCATTCCTTGAAACGATCTCTCTTTCTGGGTGGTGATGACACAGTACTTGAAGGATGTATGACAATAAACAAAAGAGACAAGTACTACAGAACTGACGTGGAAATCATCGAAACGTCCCCGTGAAAACGAGATGTTTTACATTAATGAAATATTATAGAAATTATAGCATTCCCATTGCTCTGTAATACACTATCCACCAACTATGCAAAAACGATTATGTTAATGAT